>NW_023144627.1:18841862-19576862 GCF_012932325.1 Thrips palmi | reverse complement strand
TAGGAAGGTCTGCAAACCATACTTTAGCTTGAGAAAATTTAAAAAAAAGTTTAAGTTTTATTTCATTTAAAACTTAATACTGTTGTTGGCAAGGGGAAATAACCCCAGCCAAATTTGTAAATACATTAAACTGGTAAAATTCACTAAAATTCTTTAAAATTCATCAAAATTTGATTGAAATTCATCGAATGTTGACTGAAATTCATCGAAATTCGGCTGAAATTTATTGGACTTGTACACCGAAATTCCCCTTTGTTGGACTTTGACCGACAACTGTTTCGCATGGCGCGGCATGGCGGGACGGACGTTGCAAATTTGCAGAAAAAGAGGACAGCGGGAACTAATGGTAGTTGCATCATTGTGCCGTCGACCGGAGGCGGCAGTGACTTGCAGTGGGCGCGCAAGAAAAAGAGAGAGAGAGACAGAAAAAAAATTGGGGGCCGGTCTGTCCGGTGTAATTAGTGTGAGCTCCCCGGCAGCGAAGCGGCCTAGGCGGCCTCGAGAGCAACAAGCGGGTAAACGGCTTTGCCATCAAAGGTGCCGACCGAGCAGTTCATTCAAAAAAAAAATGCCGGTCTTTTTTGGAACGCATCGTGTTTAAATCCCAGGCGAATCTAAGCACACGTCCTGAGCGCATTGTTCGCACAAACATGATTCGAGGCATTCCGGCGGACTTGCCTCTCCCTTTCGGGAGGGCCATTGTTTCGCGTCATCGAAGCGACATCGTCGCTCGAAGGCGCACACTGGAAGTGCTGAGCTGCCATCGCACACACGGCGACGAACGGGGTGCAGATTGCATAGGGGGCGCAGGGGTGGCAAAAAATATAAAAAAGTCTTTTTTTTGGAAATAAATGCATTTCTGGGTCACTAAATCAGGCTTTGACCCTACCAATGCACTCTAAATGTTCTACAGTGAAGATTCTCCATATTATGGTGAAAATGTTCCATATTATGGTGGTGCAGCTGACTTCGTAACATACCATCAAGAATTCACTGTACCTTATAGAGATTTTGACGAATTTCGTTGGTATTATGGAGAAAATCTCCACCATATTATGTTGGTGCAGCCTTTCACCGTAAGACATTTACTGTGTGGATTGCTCTCCGAACGAGGAATCCATCGGTGGGGTCACACGTTCGGTTCGAGTCCTGCGCTAGTGCCGAGCGGTGACAAGCAGTGCGGGGCCGTGCGTGCGCTGCGCTGGGCTGCGCCGGGCTGCGCTGGGCCCACTCCGGCCGTCCCCGAGCCCGAGCATTACTCGAAGCAATATCGCCTTATAATCCACCCCCGCCCCCCCGGCCCGCCCCCGGCCCGTGTACGGGCCCAACGGAGCGGCAAAGCAATCCCTCCCCCTTCCTCTGCCTGGATCCCATCCGCTGCTCTCGTTCCTGTCCCGGAGCGGGCGGCGGCGTGAGGCGCTGGGGGCGGCCTGGGGGCGGCCGGGGGCGGCGCAGACACGCCGGGAGGGCACTTCCGGGCCACGGGGGCGAGCCGGCGAGCCGGCGCACTGAGCGACGCCAATCCCTGCCCCGTTGGCACTGTGCGCACCACCTCGCACCGCCTGGGCAACGATGCACCGACTTGTTGAAGCGAACGCACCTGCAGACGGATGCCGAGAGTCGTCACTCTGTCTCTCTCGCACCTACCGCCCTGTGAGTGCCAGAGAGACAGAGCGACGAAAACGACTCTGGGAATCAGTCTTCAGGGGCGGCTTGTGACGCAGTGTTGCCACACCAGCAGGCTGCCTCCCGCCGCGATGCACCAGTCGAAATTGTTGCCAACGCAAGCGAGAAGTTGCCCAGCGCGCAGGCTGAGGTTGGCCACCCTTTCGACACCGGCACACCGCGGGAACTTCTGCCTGCGTAAGTGGTGAGAGTGGGCCATCGCACGGTGGGACAGAAGAACGGTGGAGGCGGCCGAAACTTCAGACGCGTTATCCATTGGTGGGGTCACACGTTCGGTTCGAGTCCCATTTAGCGACTCTGGAGCTCAAAACGCGTCCGGGATTCCAGCCGCCTCCACCGGTCTTCCGGCCCACCGGCGGCCGAGCGCCTGCCGACTGCAGGGTAGGCCAACCTTTCCACACAGCCGTCGCGCGGCGGCCTAGCCTCGCCACGGCGGGCGCTCTCCACCGCCGAAGGCTGAGGTGAAGAACGATAACGGGGCAACCAAACTTCCCGCGGGAAGCACGATGACAGCAGCTGGCTCTTCGCACCATTTTGCCCAAGTTGCGAAAAACTCAATAAAGAAGCAAAATGTTAAATCGCTTTTTCTGGTAGTTGCTTTACTCTTCGGTCGCTGTCTTGCTCAACGTGGACTGGAGATCGCCAGAGGCAACGATGCATATGAGAGAGAGAGAGAGAGAGAGAGAGAGAGCGAGCGAGCGAGAGAGAGAGAGAGAGAGAGAGAGAGAGAGAGAGAGAGAGAGAGACGCGGCGGTGTGGGATTTGGGGCCGGGGCACCGAGACAGCCCCCTCCCCGTAGTCAAACCCTTTCGCGGCCGGCGCGCACGGCACGGCACTGCAAGGCAGACGACACGGCACGCCACTGCCTACGTGGCAGGGACCAGGGACGCAGGGCCCCGTATTGCGTGACTTTGTGACGGCCTTATCCTCGTTTGTCGCCAGCAGCGCGCAGTGGGCCAGAAGACCGGTGGAGGCGGCCGAAACTCCAGACGCGTTTTGAGCTCCAGAGTCGCTAAAGAGGCTTCGAACCGAACGTGTGACCCCACCAATGGATTCCTCGTCGGGAGAGCAATGCATTGGTGGGGTCACACGTTCGGTTCGAGGCACATTTAGCGACTCTGGAGCTCAAAACGCGTCTAGGGTTTTGGCCGCCTCCACCGGTCTTCTGGCCCACTGTGCAGCGGGCCCGCAAGTGTCACTTCATCTCTGTCGCACTCCCACGGCGTCCCGTGGGGGTGCGAGAGAGACGGCGCGACGGTATGGCGCGCGGGGCTGCAGCACCCTTGTTATGTGGAGGCAGGCCGAGGCAGGCCGAGGCAGGCAGGTAGGATCGCTAACGGGCTGTCGACCCCACGTCCAGCGAGGAGCCCCTGGAGAAGGCCGGAGGAACCCGGAGCATCCCGCCGCGCCAGCCCATAGGCCCTATGACGTGCAATCCCATTACCGGATTGGCTGGCTCGCCGGCCAGGCAGGCCGCGCCCCCCGGCGGTGACGTCATCGAGTGCGTCCGTCACAGCCTTCCACCTGGGCATACAGGACATGAGCCCCGTCCCGTTTGAGCCCCGTTGTTCTGAGCCCGGGCTTGAGCCCCAGCCTGAGCCCGGGTTGAGCCCCAACTTGAGCCCCGACCCAAGCCCCAATATCCAGAGCCCGGATTGAGCCCCGACCTGAGCCCCGTTTGAGCCCCATTTGAGCCCGGTTTGAGCCCCGTTAGAGCCCCGAGGCCGAAAATAACTATTTGTGAAGACTTTTTGCATGATTTTTTGCCACGGGGCTCAAATGGGGCTCAAATGGGGCTCAAACGGGGCTCAGGTCGGGGCTCAATCCGGGCTCTGGATATTGGGGCTTTGGTCGGGGCTCAAGTCGGGGCTCAAATGGGGCTCAAGTTGGGGCTCAGGTCGGGGCTCAGACCATCGGGGCTCAAACGGGACGGGGCTCATGTCCTGTATGCCTCCACCTGCAGGCTGTCCCGTCGTCGGCCATCCACACAATGCGGTTCGTCCCTTTCTCCTTTTCAGGGAATACAGCGTGCACTCCAGTGTGCCCGAGAATGATGTGAAAAAAATGCAAGTCCGGGGTACTCCCCACAGTGTAGTGCCGATCGCCAGTGGCTACTTGAGGAGTCCGGTGAGCTACATCTCGGTCAAATGACCCTCGTCTTTTATGCAGGCCCCACGCCGGTCACGTGAGCGAGAGAGAGAGAGAGAGAGAGAGAGAGAGAGAGAGAGAGAGAGAGAGAGAGAGAGAGAGAGAGAGAGAGAGAGAGAGAGAGAGAGAGAGAGAAAGAACACGCCGTTCGCAGGGCAATTGTTTTGACTATTTAAGAAGAGTCTCTTTCGGGCCAGAGTGGCGTAATCGGGTTGCCTTTGACCCCAATTCATTTTCACGGTGCTGACCTACGAAGGCCGCCGTTGCTCTGTGACGTACTCTGAAAAAAAGGGGGAGGGAACGCGAACTGCTTCGCATTCTGAAGGAATAATCTGCACTCAGAAGGATTCGCCCCGTAATGTGAAAGCATTTCTTTTTCGCAGGTTGTACAATGCCTACATTTCCTTTTCATTACAAAGCGAAGCTTCATGGGATTTTTTTTCCGCAGTGCAGGAGAGCGGGGGCATCGACCAATGTTTCGGCAACACGACGACGTCACTGTTATCTCGCTTTACAAAAACAAACAAAAAACAGCGAGTCTTGGAATCGACGAAACAAAAGAGTTGTCCGCGCCTCTCGAGATGAAACAAGTGAGCCCCCGCGTTGCAAACGAAGTCGCCTCGTGTGTAAACACTGTAAACACAGGGTCTCTTTTCCTCCAGCCGCGGGCGCAAGGAGAATGTGAAGGACTAGGCAACTTTCCATTAGCGCACTCATCAACAAAACAAAACATAACAAAAAAACAACCAACAAACCAAAACCTAAAAAAATCAAACCAAAACAAACAGCAAACCAAAACTAAACAAAAAAGCAAACCACAACAAAACAACAAAACACCAAAACAAAGCAACAAAACAAAACCACAAAACAAAACATTTTGTTGTTGTGCCAACAACGACACGGTGCACACTTTCGCGGCGACTCGGATGCAGCTGCATCGACTCACGTGTCAAATCGAGACGACGACGACGACAACAACAACAACAACAACAACAAAACGCAGTTCGACTCACCGAGGATGTTGTTCTTCCTGGGCAGGATGGTAATGGCGCCCTCGGCCGCGCCCTCCTGGCCCTTGACGGGGTAGTTTTTGGCCCCCCAGGAGTCGGACGCCACGTACAGGAAGTGGTTGGTCAGGTTGGCCCTGATGGTGGCGGCGAGAAGCTTCCTGCCACACGCAAAAAAAAAAAACCAACACTCGCGTTAGGTTTCCTTTCGCCACCACCCCACGCCTGGACCAGAAGTCCGACAATGTTTTCCATCAATATGGACACTGTTAATTATTTTTAATCCACTGTCAGAAACACACTTTGCAAATTAATGCAGGTGGACACATCTAAAAAAACAACTTTGGTCCTACATTTACAAAAAAAATAAAAGATTTTTCCTCTTTTTAATTTTTGTGGTTTTGTCGAGAGTTTTCGGTTTCCTAGTACAACGGGGGATTGAAACGTTAAAAAACAATGCTTTTTCATGGGATTGCAGTCAAATGGGGCACAGGGATTGTGTCCAGGTTGGCCACGCTACCTTAACGGCGGGTCGGCGGGCACAGGGTCGCGGCCGATGCAGACAATGTGGGTCTGGCGCAGCGAGCGACCCGGAGTCCCGGCCACGTCACGCATACAAATCGCCTGCCTTTCGTTATTCTGTAGCCTCTTCCACAACTTCCAGAGCACCCGCACCCCGCACCGGCCCTCCGACACAAATTGTTAAATTTGCCGCCACGTTCCGGGCGTTACAGTGCCGCCAACTCACATCGGGGAGGGAAATTTCCCTCCGATGCAGGGCGCACAGTGGGGCAGAAGACCGGTGGCGGCGGCCAAGACTCTAGACGCGTTTTGGGCTCCAGAGTCGCTAAACAGGACTCGGACCGGACATGTCACCCCATCAACGGATTCCTCGTTCGGAGAGCAATCCATTGGTGGGTTCAAACGTTCGGTTCGAATCCCATTTAGCGACTCTGGAAGCTCAAACCGCGTCCGGCATTTTGACCGCCTCCACCGGTCTTCTGGCCCACTGTGCATCGGAGGAGGGAGGTTTGCTCCAAACGAATTCCCTTTCTCTCTCCTCCGCCTCTCACGCGCGGAGCAACAATCTTGTCTGTGTTTTTACTGGAGGACGGGCAAGGCCAGGGCAAACAACTGCGCGGCACTAAAATGTCAGCCGATTTCGGGACAATCGGCCAAGGTCCGCCCGCCGCGCTGCAAGCAAATCTTGAGCGACCCAGGAATAAGTTTGGCTGCACTGGGAATTGTTGGGGTGGGATTCGGGCTAGAACTTTCGCCCTGGGGGGATAAAACAATATTTATAAATGTTTTTCATTGGGAGTTGTGAAAAACAACGCAAACGTTGAGTGACCTACAAAATTTTGAATACTGACCCTGCGTGAACTTAAATAGCCCTCCATAAAACCAATGAAACCATTCCTGTTTTTTCGAAGGAACAAAATTACCGATCATTTAACAAATACTCACGAGAATGATTAAAATTCCAAAGGCGACGCGTTTCGGGGTCGAACCCCCGCCCTGAGGTCGCGTCGCTCGGACAGGTGGCACCTCGGCCGGCCTGGCCTGGCCGGGCCACCCGGGCAAGCGGCATGGCGTGCGCAAATTGGCAAAATGTATCCTTGACTTTATTCGGGACGCGTTTTGTGCCGTCCGACCATCTAGATGCGGCTTCCCAGCTGCTGGGGCGGGGCGGGGCGGGGCGGGCCCCACAGGGGGTCGGCGGGGAGGGGTACGAATACAAATCGGGAGGCCGGGCCGGGCTCATCTGGAGCTTTCCATTCGATTACAACCGCCCGGCGAACACTTGCGGGAAAAAACGTTTCCTATTTTTATTGCCGTGTTTAGATGAGAGCTTCTGCTGCGCTGCGAAGCAATGCCGGCCGAGCAATGGCGAAGCACACCCTGTGTCTCCACGGAGCCGCGCGGCGCTGCGATATATTCTGCGGGGGCTGACGCTTACAACACTGTGCGCTACACACAGTGGGCCAGAAGGCCGGTGGAGGCGGTCAAAATCCCGGACGCGTTTTTAGCTCCAGAGTCGCTAGACGGGACTCGAACCGAACGTGTGACCCCACCAATGGATTGCTCTCCGAACGAGGAATCCATTGATGGGGTCGCACGCTCGGTCCGAGTCCCGTTTAGCGACTCTGGAGCTCGAAACGCGTGTAGAGTTTTGGCCGCCTCCACCGGTCTTCTGGCCCACTGTGCTCCACTGTACCTTCGATGCGGCCAACCTGCCCGTGCCGACTACACCGTAAGTGCCGTGGCCACGGGGACAGTTGCGCGGCTCTGGCGGCGCCGCTCCGGGATGCGCACTTGTACCGCGGACAGAGCGCGGGGCTGCACGCCGGGGGAGCGAGGAGGACGGAGAGAAAGCAGATCTCCAGATAGATGAGACGAAAGACCCGGAAGGGGAGGGGAAAGGGGAGGGGGGCGGTAAGTGTCCTGGAAGGATGTAAGCGGCACAGAATGGAATCTGACTTAGGCCCCACCCACTCCGACGCCCTCGCAAATTCATTTTTAAGTCTTGTTCAACCGCCTGCCGAGATAGCACGGAGTCGCACGCATCAAGATGCAAGCGCAACTCGGGCCAGTGGGTGTGTCTGCCAGAAGACCGGTGGAGGCGGTCAAAATCCCGGACGCGTTTTGAGCTCCAGAGTGGGACCAAATGGGACTCGAACCGAACGTGTGACCCCACCAATGGATTCCTCGCTCGGAGAGCAATCCATTGGTGGGGTCACACGTTCGGTTCGAGAGACTCTGGAGCTCAAAACGCGTCTAGAATTTTTGCCGCCCCCACCGCGGTTTAACCACCCCTCTTGCTACTGCATCGCGCGTTTCAATGGAGTTTGCACTGCACCAGTCTGATGTTGCTGAAATGAGCCACCGACAAAGGAGGGCGAGAAAAAAAGACAAAGAAAGGATGGCGGACGATATTTCAGCTTTCGGCGGGCGTCTGTTCGGGGCGCGTCAAAGTAAGTGGATATATCCTGGCTGGCGGTGCTGGCGGTGCGGGCGGTGCTAGCGGTGAGCGTGTTGAATGGAACCCGCTGAATTCTATTACGGGACGTATATCAAGCCGAGCACAACAACCGAGCGGGTTATTTCTCTTCCAGCTCAAAGAGCCTTCGCGGGAAAGTTGGGCCGAGTGGGGGGAAATTGGGGCTGGCTAAACGCGTGGCTTCTTTCGCGGGATATGAAAATGCGCGGACGAACTGCCTCACTGGCACACGGTGAAACCGCTTAAAGTAGCTCAAGCGCGCGCTGGCAAGTCACAGTGGGCCAGAAGACGCGTTTTGAGCTCCAGAGGCGCTAAATGGGGCTCGAACCGAACGTGTGACCCCATCAATGGATTGCTTTCCGGACGAGGAATCCATTGGTGGGGTCACACGATCAAAAAAAATAAAAAAATAAATAAAAATTTTTGGTAAGAGAGAGACGCACCTGATGTTGTCCTCGTCGACGAACATGACGACGGCCCTGGCCTTGGGGCGTTGCGACAGCCGCAGCACCACGCGGTCGTACTCGTCGGGGTGTGCCTTACGGTGGATCAGCTCCGAGACACCCACGCAGATGCCGTTCTGGCTGGCGAGCTGCACGAACGACTGGATGCCCTGCGACCGACAACATGGAGACACTTAAACACAGTGGGCCAGAAGACCGGTGGAGGCGGCCAAAACTCTGGACGCGTTTAGAGCACCAGAGTCGCTAAATGGGGTTCGAACCGAACGTGTGACCCCACCAATGGATTCCTCGTTCGGAGAGCAATCCACTGGTGGGGTCACACGCTCGGTTCGAGTCCCATTTAACGACTCTGGGTTCAAAACCCGGCAGAAACAGTGTCGTGGACGACACGTCCGAGACAAATTGCAGCGCACCGGCCGCCCCGTAGCGCGCGCCTTAAGAGCCCCACTCAAGGTGATACCCTTTGGCGTAATGAAATCTTCCCTCTGCCTTTGACGGGGGCTCTTCACTCGGCCCCGACGGACAAATCCGATGAGGCGTTTTCGGGACAAACAGGAGAGGGCTACTTCACCCGAAACATTCTCGAAAAAATAAATTAAAAAATAAAGCAGCGAGGTACAAAACGGGGACTTTGCTCTTGGCAATGGACGAGCTACCGTGCACTCTGTGGAGTTTGAACCTCGTTAATCCTGTAACACCATCCATCATCCATTCAATAAAAGCAAAAACAAAAACAAAACTTTTGGGTCTTTTTTTGGGGGGTGTTTTTGTGACCCTTTTTACAGAGTACGCAGCAGATATTGGCGGCACTGTAGGCGCGGTAGTGCGTCCGGGTGCGGGACCGCTCTGTAAAACCTCCGCCTGTCGCATTATGGGCACAGCACGGGCCAGCATGGGGCGGCCGGGGATCGAATCGGGGTGCTGCATTTTCAATAGCCGGCCGGCAACGTGTTTGGCGAGCACACTGTGCAGGCCGGTCCGGCCGGGCAGCGGCATTAGACCGCAACAGAAAACACGGCGGTGCACAGTGTGGGCCAGAAGACCGGCACCGGCGGCCAAAACTCTAGACGCGTTTTGAGCTCCAGAGTGGCTAAATTGGGCTGAAACCAAACGTGTGACCCCACCAATGGTTTCCTCGTTCGGAGAGCAATCCATTGGTGGGGTCACACGTCCGGTTCGAGTCCCATTTAGCGACTCTGGAGCGCAAAACGCGTCCGGGATTTCGACCGCCCCCACCGGTCCCCCGGCCCACTGTGCGGTGGCGCTGCAGGCGGCCGCGGCCCAAATAAGCGGAAGACAAACAGTCTTTGCCGCAAAACACACAGACGCAAAAACACACGCGAAAGATACGTATGAGAGCAGCTTTGCATCGCGTTGTGTGCCCGCGGCGGCGTGCGTTTGTTTCGCGCTTCTTCTAAACGAATAGAATTGTCAAACTTGGAACACACAAACACCGCAAAGTCGGGGGTTGTTTTCCTGTTACAAAAATTATGACATCTCGCCCTTCAGTTCGTGCTGACGTAAACCGTCACTGAGGCAAAATTAGGACACTTCCTACGCTGCTTCTTTGGGGCGGGGCCAGGCTGCGAAAAAAGTGTCAACTCTTTCTATTTTTGACAGTGTGCGCAACACTGTGTCAACTCTTCCCATTTTTGACAGTGTGCGCAACACTGTGTCAACTCTTCCTATTTTTGACAGTGTGCGGAACACTGTGTTAACAGCGAGGGGAGGACAGTACGATCGTGTTCACGCCCCTTTCAACTTGACTGTCTGTCATTCTTATTTTCGTTATTTCTTTTCCCTTTGGTCCACAAAGCTGCGCAGCCTTTGCGCGCGTACCTGCAAAGTGGAAAGAAGGAGGGGGGGGGGGGGAGGCTTTCACCCGAGGCGAGTGTATGTATGTCCCTGGCGATTACCATCACAGATACCGCCCGCTACTAACTCACGGCGAGCAACTTCACAGACTCACTGCGACCATTCAAGTGATTCAGCTTCGGAAACGGAACGGATGCACAGAATACACACACACACACACACGAACACGCGCGCCACCGGGATTTTTTTTTTCAGTATGTTCTTTTTCTTTTCCAGTGCCGCTGACAACGCAGCGGCCAAGTGCTTCAAACTTTGTCCACGACGACAAAAACGGCGCAAAACGCCGAAGAGTACCTCTCGTATTCAGGGGCGAAAGATGAGAGCCAACTCCTTGCTTCCAACTTGGCCTGCCAGCCTGCCTGCCTGCCTGCCTGCCTGCCTGCCTGCCTGCCTGCCTGCCTGCCTGCCTGCCTGCCTGCCTGCCTGCCTGCCTGCCTGCCTGCCTGCCTGCCTGCCTGCCTGCCTGCCTGCCTGCCTGCCTGCCTGCCTGCCTGCCTGCCTGCCTGCCTGCCAGCCTGGGGTCTGTAAAGTTAATCCATGCGCACGGATGCTTGCATGCATGCATGCATGCATGGGGTGCGGATCGCCACGAAATCCATATAGAAAGGTGTTGTTGTCATCCGACAGGAGTTAGAATGACATTTTGTCACATAATAATGCTCCAAACATATTGGCATACAAGATAAAGGCCAGTTTGGAAGAGAACTAGCGACAGCGCGGGAGTGCGTGCATGCATGCATGCACGCAAGCGTCGGTGCGTCGCGCTGAAAATACCACTTTAAAAGGACTTTTATCAATGCTGACACATTTCTAAGGGCTAATAACTTCTTCTTGGGTCATGCCAGATGGAAACAATAGCCTTCTGAGTGGATTCCATAGTGATCCGCAAACCATGCATGCATGCATGCATGCAAGCATCCATGCGCATGGTTTAACTTTACAGACCCCTGCCTGCCTGCCTGCCAGCCTGCCTGCCTGCCTGCCTGCCTGCCTGCCTGCCTGCCTGCCAGCCTGCCTGCCTGCCTGCCTGCCTGCCTGCCTGCCTGCCTGCCTGCCTGCCAGCCTGCCTGCCTGCCTGCCTGCCTGCCTGCCAGCCTGCCTGCCTGCCAGCCTGCCTGCCTGCCTGCCTGCCTGGCTGCCTGCCTGCCAGCCTGCCTGCCAGCCTGCCTGCCTGCCTGCCGCAGCCGGCCTCCAGTTCCAACCCAGTGGCTTGCGGAAATGCATGTGGCACAACCTCGGCCTTCGACACAGCCACGCCGCCAATCCCTGGCTGACAAGCACAGCGTGCCTGCGCTGTAAACACACGCACACACACATACGCGCACACACACACAAATCCCCGGGGGCTGAGTCGCGTTGATATGACCCAGTTCACTTATCGAGTCAGACGGATGCATACCAGCAGGGACGTGGTGACAACAGCACCGGAGAGAGAGAGAGTGAGAGAGAGAGTGAGAGAGAGAGAGAGAGAGAGAGAGAAAGAGAGAGAGAGAGAGAGAGAGAGAGAGAGAGAGAGAGAGAGAGAGAGACAGAGAAGGGACAGCACGGCGGGGCACATTGCCAAGTCCCTGGCCGCAAAATCCAAAATCCCCCTGCCGGCTGGGCCTGGAGCACGGTTGGTTGGCCGGGCCGGCCATGCCGGTACCAGCAATAACCTGCGGGCCTTCCAGGAGGACTTCCTACCGCAATCTCAATATCATCATGCCGGTGGGGACCAGCCCCCCCCCCTTTTCTCTCTCTCTCTCTCTCTCTCTCTCTTTCTTTCTTTAGTCGGTTTATGGGTTCTTGTCGACATGATCGGTTCCGCGAGACCACGGGCTGGGTGCCCTGCTCAAACATTAAGGGCCCCGTGCCGTGCAATGCACGCGGGCTTCCCGTGGCGTGGCGTGGTGCGGCGCGGCGTGGCGCGGCGTGGCGTGGCGTGGCGTGGCGTGGCACCCCCGGGGCTGTTTCACCAAGAGGTGAGGGGGATTGCAGGCGGGATATATAGCGGCGAGTAACCAAGGGAGTAAAGGCGACCCCAAAGTATTGAAAAGGTTTACAACTTTGCTAACTTTATTTATGATGAGACCGGAGAAAAAAGCGGGAGGAGAGAGAGAGAGAGAGAGAGAGAGAGAGAGAGAGAGAGAGAGACAGAGACAGAGACAGAGAGAGAGAGAGAGAGAGAGAGAGAAATAACAATGACAGCGACCAACTTGCGAATTCGTTGTAATCCTCCGCCTCCCCCACACTGCGGGGGAAATCGCACGGAAAAAATAATTGAACAAAATTCTTCCCGCGCCATTTTGTGCCAGTGCAAAAAAAAAGTGGGAAAGGAAGGAGACAAACAGACAAAACAACAAGGGCGAAAAAAAGGGGGGGGGAGAGAAATCTCGAGACTCCGGAGTGGCGTTTCCGGCCGTGAGGACGACGGAGGAAAGATGTCGTTCACACAGGTGTCTGGAGAGACAAGGACGCCGTTGGCTGAGGGTGCTGACACGTCGAGGTGGAGGGTAGGTGGCGGCCGGGGCGGCTGGGGGCGGGGCGGGGCGGGACGGGGCCGGGCGGGGCGGGGCGGGGCGGGGCCGGGCGGGGCGGGGCGCGGAGGGCAGACAGTTGAAATAGATGGACCAAGTTTGACGCACTCAGTGCTTGGGTCCGAGCCCCCCTCGGAGCCCCCCGCCCCCGGACCGCCCCTTTCCGCGCCACTGGAAATCAGCTTCCTGTTGTCTGGCGGGGCAGCGCCAGCACCGCCAACGCGGCGGCCATTACGGCCCCTGGCAACGACTGTTGGTGTGCCGGCCACTTTTGTTTCAAAATCACTTTGGTGTGTCTGCGTCGCTGACACACTGCAACGCCGCCGGGGCCTTGACCCACCCGACGGCGAGCGGCGGCTTTCATCTATCAGATCGATCGCAGGCAGCTTTGTCCCATGGGAAGTTTCAGGAGTTTTCAAGACTTCTTCGCAGTGCTTCACAGTGCAGTGTCCCTCGACTGTATTTTCTGATAGGACCGATCAGTGTAAGCGTAATCCGGTGGCCCATCCCTCCTCTCCCGGCGAGTCGCCGCGGCGCCCCGGAACTGCGTCAAGGTCACGGCGGCTGTTTTGCCGGGGATGAAGTCACCTGGCCAATCCGGAGTCACCTTCACTGACAGCCCACCGGCGCCACATATCTCTCCCGGGGGAGGCGGACTCGTCGCGGCGCACTTGGTCTCGCAGCGGACTGCACCGCCAGAGGGAGGGCACAGTGGGCCAGTGGACCGGTGGAGGCGGACAAAATTCTAGACGCGTTTTGAGCTCCAGAGTCGCTAAATGGGACTCGAACCGAAAGTGTGACCCCACCAATGGATTCCTCATTCGGAGAGCAATCCATTGGTGGGGTCACACGCGAGTCCTGTTTAGCGACTAGGGGGCTCAAAACCCGTCCGGGATTTTTACCGCCTGCGCCGGCCCGGCTGTGGGCCGCCGGGCAGGCAGGCAGCCACATCCCAGGTCCGTCCCACAAAATTATCGGGAGCAAGTAAGTTTGGCCCCGGGGCAGGGCAGGGTGGGCAGGGTGGGCAGGGCTGGGCGGTAAACGGCCAGCAACGATTAGGGACTGCTTCCGAGGTGGACAGAGGGCGGGGTGGGGCGGGGCGGGGCGGGGCGGGGCGGGGCGGGTCCGACCCACCGAATGACCCTAGCCCCAACCGGCCCCGCTAAAGTTGCGCTGCCCGTAAATTTCTCATACTCGGCGACTGCCAACTTGGTGCCGCGCCGCCACGCCGCCTCGTCGCATTCAGAGCCCTGCCGCTCGTCGCCTCCATGCAATGCAATGCTCGGCCGTAATTTGGAATCTCTTTCTGCCGCGGAATTATTCATGGGACGAATGGTTTGGTTACTCGGGCAGGTGCGACGGGTGCGGTCACAGGTCGGGGTGCCCCCCCCCCCCCACTGGAAAAGGGGGGGAGGAGATATTGCATCCGAGGGGGGGGGGAATGACAGGTGGGGGGGGGGGGGGCTGGCCGAGCAGGTGTTCTCGCTAACAGCTCCAACAACAGGTCTGTATTAGTCATGCTGAGGCCGCCCCCGAGACCGGCCGGGCCCCGGCCATGGCTTGCCCATGGCCTCCTCATGAAATGCAAAACCGGGGATCAGGGTGGGCCATCTTGGGCAGCGCGCACCCAGCACCCGGCCTGCATCGCCAATGCGTCAAAGGCCGGCACAGATTTGCGGGGCACGCTCACCTGGAGCCATCGGGGAAAGAAGAAGAAGATGAAGAAGAAGGAGAAGAAGAAGAAGAAGAAGAAGAAGAAGAAGAAGAAGAAGAAGAAAAGAAGAAGAAGAAGACTTTTCACAGCGGACGGGCCGCCTTCGAGTTACAGGCGAGCATGAGTCGGGTCCGAAGAAATGACATTCGATCATGTGTGGTCCAGCCCTTAATGGTAATGGTAATGCGAGGTAGGCAAGGCAGACCCAGCAGCGTTGGGCGGGCTTGCCTACCCTCTCCACGGCAGGCGCTCTGCGCGGACGCCGCACAACAACAGGTTGCGCACGGTGGACACGGCCGCTTGTCACGGCCTGGTCGAATAAGCCAACGGCGAGCGGCCACTTTGAAAACCCATTTTCAGGTGAAGCGTGATGACAGTCCCGTTTGTGACTGTTGGCGCCCGACCACACAAAGGAAACCGTCATCAAGTATGTAGGACGTGGTTGCTTCAGTGTAACCCGGGCGCGCTCCCCGACCGACGTCAGAGAGCGAGGAAGATTGCCTTGCGTCCAGTTTCCCGCCATTTCTTGAACAAGATGCAGCGGTTGTGGTGGGGGTAGCGGGAGTGGTGGGGGTCGGTAGCGGTGGGGGTAGCGGTAGTGGTGGGGGTAGTGGGAGTGGTGGGGTCCGGAAGCTCGGCCAAGCGGATGCCGGAGAGTGAAGAGGGATGGAACAGGACCCGCGCACTCACCTTGCACTAGCTTTGGACTGCGCGGCGCGGCGAGGCACGGTTCGCGACACGGATCTGGCTGTAACCCAAACTCACTTATCCGAGCTGTTTCTTCCTCCGCTCAGAGACAGAGTTGCAGTGCTCTCGCCTTGCTCTCGCCTTGCTCTCGCCTTCCTCTCGGCACCCGGCCGGCAGAGGCACGGAGGCGGGGACAAAGCGACTGGCTCTCCGTCACCCGGCGGAACCTCGGGTTTCGGGTTTGGGCGGGTTTTGGCGGGTAGGTGGTGGTTTCGAGTGCGGGTCGACTACCTTGAAAACAACTAACCTAAAAAACCGATTAACCTAAAAAAAACGACCAACCTGAAAAAAGACTACCCTAAAAAACGGCAATGGCTTTAAGCATCTTGTAGTCCGGTGAAACATCCTTTTGATGTTGTTCTGACAAACGGCTATGCCGCATGCGTGCCCAATATCGGTCTTAACGAATCACAGCGAGCCCGGCGCTATTGGCTTTCCGTAACGAGACAGCTTGAAGGGCAGATCCCTCGGTTCGAAATGAGTCGCTCTGGCAGACGCGATATTTTGTTGGCGTGCGCTGCCATTTACATAGCCGTGCCATGCCGTTGCTTTTGGCATCGGTTCCGTCCGACCTGGCAGCACTGTGGCACATCCCCCCGGCCCGGCCCGCCACGGCCATTCTCAACTTTAATTATATCCTCTAGATGGCGCTCAGAGCGTTGTTTGCGCCGCCAGTTTGACTGATCGATTCAGCCTCTCCGTATTTACTTCGATTCGTTTAGCGGCGCGGAAGGAGCGCACCAACTTAACCAATTCAACTCGACTTCAAGTCTCGTGTGTGTGTGTGTGTGTGTGTGTCTGAGCCGGCCGAGGCTGGGTCGGTCGCTGCGGCCGGCAAATTGAAGAAGACCCCTACGTTGGAGTGCCAGAGGGAGGGGCTGGGGTTGGCAGCCCTGCTAGCAGGCTGCTAGTGGCTGCAGGCGGCGCAGAGGGGGCAACAAGACGAATTGGGGAAACACCTCCCAACAATGGGCAGATTGACCGCAGCCAAGGGCAGGGAAGGGGTTGGGTGTAACGTACACCGCCCAGTAATACCAACCAACGGCCAGTGCGGGGAGAAGAAAAAAAACGGTGGTGAAAGTTGAGTTCGAAAAACGTCATTGGTTTTATGCTTGACCAATAGCACCACACGTAGCCACCGACTCCTGAATGGAATCGCGCTCCGTAACTTGAAAAAAAAAACTTTTACAAACATTTTATCCAAAAAAATTTCAAAAAATGAAAAATTCAAAAAAATTCAAACAAAATGAAAAATTTAAAAAGTGCAAAAATAATAAAAATTTTTAAAAAAATAATCAAAAAAATGAAAAATTTCAAAAAATTTCAAAAGAAATTTGCGGGCAAAATTTTCTTTTGGAACGTGTTATGGAAGGTAAAAAAAGTTACTCGTAATACGAAACAGAATAATTTGACGGTGACCGCAGCGCAGCCCACCGCATCCCGCACCTTTCCGCGGGGGGCTATCGCATCGCGCGATGGCCCGCCCTCATCGAGCGCGTCGGCATAGCGGCGGCGGGAGATGCTGAATTGAGATTCATGCGCGCCTGTTCATTATTACCTACATTTGCAGCCACGCCGCGTAATTCGCGCCGTCTGTGTGTGTGTGTGTGTGTGTTTGTGTGTGTGTGTTTGTGTGTGTGTGTGTGTGGAGGTGTTAGCTGCGTGTCTGTGTGTATTGTAGCGAAAGCTGCGCAGCCTTACGCCCTCTTCCACCCCCCTCCCCCTCCCCCTCCCCCTCATGACTAAATCACGACCTGTGCCTTGGACGCGTCGGACACGGGCTGGCCAGGCCGGGCCTTTGTCCGCAAGTGTCGTCTGCAGGCCCCATGTGGTGCGGCGGGGCGCGAGCCCAGCCCGGCCTGGCACGCCATGGCACGGGGAGATGAAATAGAAATGAACGCATGCAACCACTTTTTGAGGGAAAACAATGGACGAACGTGAACTATTTACCGCGTGTTTGTCGAGGTGTTTGTTTGTGTGTCACCCCACGTCGCACCGCAGGCATGAGGAACATAGCCGTGGCGAGCAGAGTCAACTACAGGAGGGTAATTGCTTCCAACCGGAGATTTCGTCGGTTTTTGTTGCATTTGCACCTCGTGTCTGTTTTTAAGTTTGTTTACTGTTCGCATGACGCAGGGGTTTATCTTCTCGGCAAAGACGACAAACTTGGTTCGCGAAATGGCATTCTATGCCGCCCTTTTCGCCGCTAATACTTTGTGCCTCGTGGCACTGCAAGCACTGACTCGACACTGATACAGGGCGCGGCGGGGCGTAGCGGGGCGCGGCTCGGGGGCGATACGAATTGATGAGACAGCGGCACGGCTCGACACGGCAGGCGAAACGCCAGCTCGCTGTATCGGCCTTAATGACAACTCTGATGACCTCGCGCAAAAAAGCCAGGTATGACCATCAAAAGGCCCAGGAGGGAAATGTAACGAGGAATCGCGTCGGGCAAACACAAATACCCCCCCCCCCCCAAAAAAAAAAAAAAAAAAAAAGAAAAAAAAGGGTGGGTGAAAGTTGGTAGACATTACTTTTGTCGCGCTCAAGGACTCTAGGTGGGAGTCGAACCCGAGGCTTGGGAATGCGTTTGACCTGCCCACTTTGGCCAACCGAGTCCTCAGTGTCTGTCCACTAGGCCAGTCCATTCGGAGTGTCCCTAGAACTGTCCCCTCATCCAATCTCCGTCCCTTAACGCGTCTCTTTTGCCTCTAAATGGACGTGGCGCCAATGTTTTCTCGATTAAAAAGCAATTCACACCGGGAAATGAGTCTTCCTGCCCGACTCCCCCTCTCCCCTGCTCGTCTCTGCATGAGCGTGCGTGTTGACATTTTTTCCACCCACTTATTTTTATACACTCGCTCAAAATGGCGAAAATCCAGAGTCACACCCAGCGTTTTTCAAGTCGCACCAAGCGTTTTTCAAGTCACACTGACTTCTTTGCTCTTGCTAAAAAAATTGCGCCCTATCATCAAAAAGTTCCACTACCTCAAACGTTCTCATTTTGTGTGAGTTTCCAGCATGTATAGTACAAAAAAAAACTTTTAAAAAATTCTAATTTTTTTTTTTAAAAATTACTTTTTTTAAAAAAAATTGCAGTGTGTGCACTTACCCGCTCGCCGTAGTCGCCCTCCACGGCCACCGTGGACACGTACTTCCAGCCCAGGGCCGACACCACGTCCACCATGGCCTGCGCCTGGAAGTTGTCGGGCGGCACGACGCGCGAGAAGAAGCCGAAGCGCGACTTGTCGGAGAGCTCCGTGCTCGTGGACGCGTAGCTTATTTGCGGAATCTGCAACAACCGAAACAACCTCAGTCAGAATGCTGTCAGTTTGTAGATAGCTCGTTTTTCTAAAACTGCAAAGTCGATGCGTTCGTAAAATTGTCTTTTTCCGTCTCTCTAGCACCTCCACGCCACGCCGGCAGAGACAGTCACAAAGACTCACACACTGCCAGGGCGTCAGCTGGCTGCTGAAGCTCATACTTCATCGTGTCTCTGTCGCGCTCGTGGGGAGTGCCGTGGCGCAGTGGGCCAGAAGACCGGTGGAGGCGGCCAAAACTCTGGACGCGTTTTGACCTCCAGAGTCGCTAAATGGGACTCGAACCGGACGTGGGATTGCTCTCCGAACGAGGAAACCATTGGTGGGGTCACACGTGCGGTTCGAGTCCCATTTAGCGACTCTGGAGCTCAAAACCGCGTCCAGAGTTTTGGCCGCCTCCACCGGTCTTCTGGCCCACTGTGCGTGGGGGTGCGAGAGAGACGGGCGTTTCGGCGCGGCGCGCAGAGGGGACGCGGTGGCCGTTTCCTCGAGCGACTCGAAGCACGGCCAAGCAAAGCTGCCCCGCATCCGGCATCGCGCGGAAAGCCTTTCAAACGCTTCACCCCGCCACTCGACTCGAGAGGGCGGTGGCTTTGCAGGGGTACTACGGCCGTTTTCACAGAAACAGCGAAAAAAAGAAAGAAAAATAAACAGAAACGACAGAAACTGATTCACTAAATAACTCAACACACCGTGACGCCCGGATGGTGTCAAAACACGTTTACCCAATTGCTTTACAAAGTTGGTCCAACTGAATTTCAAAGTTTGGGTTAGTGTAATCCGTTGCGGGGGCACGACGGAATCGTCCCGGACCCTCGATAAGTACTGCGATCCCCGCAGAACGACCAGCGGCTCGTCATGCATGCTGCACAGGTGGTCCACATCGATATCGATTTGGCCGATTTGGCCACTCCAAATGACTTGACGAGCAAACTCCGGACCAGCCCACCCGCCCCGGTAAGCCGCTTTAAAACTTTGCTTCATTCGTCACTCACTGGAGAGAGAGAGAGAGAGAGCGAGAGAGAGAGAGAGAGAGAGAGAGAGAGAGAGAGAGAGAGAGAGAGAGAGAGAGAGAGAGAGAGAGCGCAGACAAAACTATTATCCAGACTCAATCCCCATGACGCTGTTCGTACCATGCTAGCAAATCCCAAGCCACACCGTCAAAAAAGATTAAATCGATTTGACATTTAGATTTATATCATTTTGATATTGATGCGGGAAGACTTGAACAGAGTTTAAGTCGTTATGAATTTTTGACAGATGACAGTTGGTGTCACCCCGAAGTGCGACTAAAGACAAAGCCTCATTGCGGTGAATGAGAGCGGGACGGGCGAGGGAAAGAGGGACGGAAGAAAAGAGGGGGGGATAAAGAAACAGGCAAAAAGAAACAAAAGATAACGGAGCGCCTAATTGCAAGACTACCCCTTGTTAGGGCAATTGCGCGGCTGGAGTGGCTGGAGTAACTCGACCGCGACACCGACCCAGTTGCCCGCATTTCCGCGAGGCACTGTAAAACCACCTGACACTCCGCGGCGAGGGCAGCGCTGGGGTGGCGGCAAAGACGACCCAGCGAATCTGATTCGGGGCCACAGTGCGCCAGAAGACCGGTGGTGGCGGCGGCCAAAACCCCCGCCGCGTTTTGAGCTCCAGAGTCGCTAAATGGGGCTCGAACCGAACGTGTGACCCCACCAATGGATTGCTCTCCGAACGAGGAATCCATTGGTGGGGTCACACGCGCGGTTCGAGTCCTGTTCAGCGACTATGGCGCTCTGCACGCCGGGCCGGCGGTTAGGCACGCTGTTCGCACGCGTGCGTTGCGGCCTGCCTTCGATGGCAGGCGCTCCGAATGACGACTCAGCGAGGCTGCCGACGGCTTACGCGTATCGCGCCGGCGGTTAAAGTTGCTGCTAAGGCGACCACTAAGTCGCGGACGCGGGGGTGGGGTGACGGGGTGGTCGACACAGTGTGCCCCCCCCCCCTCTCTCTCTCTTTCCAGTGGACCGCCTCTAAACGCGCCGCGAAAGGCCGCCCCTTCAGCCACCCGTGGGATCCTTGCCAGCAATCACTGCGCGCCGATCGTCATATCAGCAGTTTCCCACTTAAAGGGAGCCTCTTCGCCGGGGACGCTCGGCGCTCGGCGGCGCCGCTCGGCAAGCAGCTCCAACAGAAACGTGTCAACCCTAATTTTAGGGGGCGGCGCGCCACTCTCAGGGAAACACTGAGATTTCCAGTGAATTTTTTTTTTTTGCTAAATAGGACTTGAACCGACCGTGTGACCTCACCAATGGATTCCTCGTTCGGAGGGCAATCCATTGGTGGGGTCACACGTTCGGTTCGAGTCCCATTTAGCGACTCTGGAGCTGAAAACGCGCCTAGAGTTTTGACCGCCTCCACCGGTCTTCTGGGCCACTGTGCAACGCCGGCGGGCTGCCAGCAGCAGGCCAGACGCTTTGCGCGGTACCACGCCAGGCCACGCCAGGCCGGGCAGCTTGCTGCCTTCAGCGAGGAATCGACTTTCCGGCAGAGCGATGGTCGTCTGGCCTCGGATTGACACCAATCTCGATACGTCCAAATAAGATTTCACCGAGTCTCCGCTGCGGGTCCGCTGCGGGGGGAGGGCCGGGCGGGGCGGCCACCAAAGCGCGTAGAAATAATAACAAAGCCAATAAGAAAGAAAAAAAAGAGGCACGAATCGACGAGGCGTCGTCGCCATTCTCGAAGTCACGGAGTGGCAGAGGCCAGGAAATGTTCAGCCCGATTATGCTGCTTTTAGGCGGGAAGGAGGTCAGAAAGCCGCCTCCCCCTCCCCCCCTCTCCCCCCCCCCTCTCTCTCTCTCTCTCTCTCTCTCTCTCTCTCTCTCTCTCTCTCTCTCTCTCTCTCTCTCTCTCTCTCTCTCTCTCTCTCTCTCTCCCTCTCTCTGTAATTTACCTCCTCGCCATCCTCCAATCTTGATTTTCGCCCGTTTACCCTGCTTTTCGCGGTCACTTAAAAGGGGATTACGTGTGCCAGATTTTTGCGCCAAAGTGGCAAAGCGGGAGGCACGGCTAAAAACGATAATTTAAAAAAATGAAAATAGAAATAAAAATGGACAAAAAAAATGAGGGGGGCGGTGGAAGAGTAGCGACGAGCTCAATTCCCGCCCTGTCGAGCAGCGTCTTCACACCCGGCCGCCCCGAGGAGGCCGAGCGGGCCGAGAGAAAGAGCGCTCTGTGTACAGTGTGCCAAATCAAGCCTTCGCACAGTGGGCCAGAAGGCCGGCGGAGGCGCTCAAAATCCCGGACGCGTTTTGAGCCCCAGAGTCGCTAAGCGGGACTCGAAGCGAGCGTGTGACCCCACCAATGGATTCCTCGTTCGGAGAGCAATCCATTGGTGGGGTCACACGTTGGGTCGAGGGGGGACCCACTGCCCCAAAAAGTGTACAACTGAGTGTAGAATGTGTAGAATGTGTTGAATGTGTGAGAATGTAAAGATTGTAATGGAATGTACTGATTGTAAAGATTGTCTAGAATGTGTGTGAATGTTACAGATTGTAGTGAGAATGTGACAGAATGTGTCAGGAATGTTAGAGATTGTATGAGAATGTGTGAAGATTGTGTGCTGAATGGGCATGCGGCCGACGTCTCTACATAGCGCCGTGAAGGTAGGCAACCAATTTCACGCCTGAGCTAGTCAACCGTTCATCATGGTGTTTCTTTGCTTCTATAAATCTTGCTTTGTCGCATGAGGTTGCCAGATTTTGGACAACTCCTTTCATTCCTTAGTCGTGCTCATCCAGGGTGGCTGGCCCCCCTGAGAAACTGCGGAGGACGGTCAGATTTAGTCACAAACACGCAGAGCGGCTAATGTTCAAGTGACGCACAGTTTAATAAGCATTATCTCAAACTGCCAGTTCCAAACGTTTTTTTTTTTTAGGCACGAAGTAGCCTTATAGTATACCCAGGACTCAGCCGGCTCGAGATTTGATTTGTGTGGCCCTTTATGCATTTCGGAAGTTTTCTATACGATTTTAATGAGATTTTGCAGACTAGTAGAACTTTGAACGCTGATTCTGATGTTGAAATCTGGTCAAAAATTTGGTGGCCAATTTTGAGAAATTTGCTGTCAAAATCACCGTTTCCATGGCAAAACTCGACTCGTCAAAGGAAAAAAAAGGGAGTGGGGGGAGCCTAGCCGGGGCGGACCAATAGCGGAGCTTCTTTTTGGGTCTGTACAGCTTACTCCAAAAGCTGAAAAAGCAACGTTCGAAATGAAAAATTTCTTTGACTGCAGGTAGACAAGATGCAACAATAGAATTGGTGCCGGTTCGAACGCAGTTTTTCGGGTAGAACTATCCAATAATACTTCTTGATTGGAGTGTTTTTGGACATGCGCAGTGTTGTTGTTGTGATTCAGTTAGCACTAGGACCACTTCGCTCCACCTCGCGACTTGCAGTGCTCATGTTCCTCGAACAAGACTCACCCGCGTTTCGAAACCATCCCTCCCGAGTTTATGAAGTTTGTCAAACCAACCGTCGTGGTGTTGATACGTTGTAAGGGAGAACTATTACACAGAATTGAAGAAAACATGACTAGAGAACCATAGCCTTTTGAAACAAGCCAAACAATTCAACGTCCACAACAATGGAGGGGCAGTTTTAATGCGTGACTGCTGGCGCTTTCAGCTTCGCGATTTTCCCAAGGGCGCAGACGCCGAGAAAATAGTTGCCAACCCGAGAAAATTAATTTACTGACTTCTTTCTGCTAAGAACATTTTAATCATGATGGACTTCAAAGATGTTCCATTGTCAGAACACTGCGGAATACATTAGCATTGGAATTTTTTGAATTTACCAGCATTTTGATTTCTATTTATTGTCAAGTTTAAATTTCGACGGATGGCACATCGACCACATTGGTACCACTGCCATTGGTAGTCCCCTGAGCCACAACTTCACAACACCACTTCTTTTCTTTCTCCACACTCTTACACAATAATCAAATTGACTTCGTGACTCCTAGGATTTCTTGAAATCGTATTTTTTTTTTTTTTTTGGGGGGGGGGGGGTTAGTTTTAAACGACTCTAGTCGTGCTCTGGCTTACGTTATGAAAGGATTCAAATTTGAATGAAAAGAAAACTGAACTTAAGCAAAGAGCAATGTAAATTAACACTTGCAAGTGACAAACCTTATCTATAACCAGTAAACTATATCCTGTCCTCGACCCGGGGCTGGGACTAGGCTGGGGCTTGGCTGACTCGACTTCGACAGAGTTTCGCGCGCTTCCAGGGACGATCCCGACGCGAGCACGGGCCAGCGGCTCCGTTCGGATTCGGGACGGACACGAACTACCGCACTGGAGGGAGGGAAGTACTACTAGAGCTGAAAGGAATGTAAACCTAAATCGAAGTTATTAGACTAAAATAAATATTTTTAGGGGACTGTCATTGAGAATGTGTAAGGAATGTGCAGAGAATGTGTTAAGAATGTGTCCAGAATGTGACTGAATGTATGAGAATGTCAGAGAATGTACAGCGATTGTGTGAGAATGTTAGGGAATGTTAGCGAATGTTACGAGTGCGGTGGATTGTGGCTGATTGTTTTGATTCTATGAGAATGTGTGGAATGTGTCTTGAATGTGAGTGAGTTTTTCGGGAGTTGGGTCTCAGGATGTACAACGAATGTGCCTAGTGGGTCCCCCCTCGCGTTGGGTTGAGTCCCGCTTAGCGACTCTGGAGCTCAAAACGCGTCTAGAGTTTCGGCCACCTCCCTTCTGGCCCACTGTGCTCCGCCCCGGCACGTGCCTCCGTGTGCCGCCACGCGGTACAGCGCAGCGCTTCGCAAACGCTGAGAGTGACAAGCGGTATGTGCGCAGGGGGAGCACATGCCCACGTCAAGGTGGCAGACGGCGGCGGTGGATATTTCCTCAAACGGCCGCTTTTTTCCGCTTTCAGGTCTCGGATACTGCTACACTGTGCAACCGGAAACGCGGCGCCGCGGGCCGAGGTCAAAAAGTGGCCGAGATCGGGGCGTTTGGGGTCGCAGTGCCCGGCCGGGCCCCGGGGCTTAGCAATTAGCATTCCCGTCTTATCAAAATGGGGAGTAGGGCGTTCCATCGGGCAGGGCGGGCGCGTCGCTCCGGCCTTTGTTTCACCCCCCCCCCCCCCCAGCCTCCTCCGTGCAACCTGATTTGACCTCGGCCAGTAAAGACTGCCGCGTTTGAAGCGGTGAGTGAGACTGGCCGGCGAACTTGATGATCCCCCCTCCCCCCACTCCTCTTGAACCGCCGCACAGTGGGCCAGAAGACCGGTGAAGCGACCAAAATTCTAGACGCGTTTTGAGCTCCAGAGTCGCTAAATGAGACTCGAACCGAACGTGTGACTCCACCAATGGATTGCTCTCCGCACGAGGAATCCATTGGTGGGGTCACGCGTTCGGTTTGAGTCCCATTAAGCGACTCTGGAGCTCAAAGCGCGTCTAGAATTTTAGCCGCTCCACCGGTCTTCTGGCCCACTGTGGGCCGCCTGTTCCAGCCGCTGGCAGCCCAGTCCGCATCTTGCCCAACTTTAGATTGATGAAAATCCGACCAAAGTTTAAATCCACACTCACTGGTGGGCTGAATTCCTGGGCTCCCGGCGGGAAACTTATCAGGTAGAAACCCCTTCTTTGCCCCGCCCCCTCCCCCTGCCCGACTGACTTTAACGCATTCCCATGCAGCAGCTGCAGAGCGGATAGTAAAAAACGTCATTCGATGCACACGGCCGGGCCGCAGCAAATGAGACAAAAAGTCATCTTTTTTCGACTTTTTTTTTTTTGCATGCGTGGGTTTTGGTTATGAACGGTCGTTTCCGTGGTAACGCTCCCTTTGAAACGCAAACAAAAAAAAATTAAAAAAAAGAATGGAAGTAGAACGCAGCAAGCCGAATGATTGTGAGGCGATTAGGCTTTTCTTAGCGGCCCGCAAAGTCCACGCCACTGGGGGTAAAGAAAGGTCTCTTAAAAAGAGAGCAAGCCGTCGGCAAACCGCATTCCCCTCGGGTTCCTCCCGCCCGCCAGCAGGTGAGGTATTGACCCCTGACACCTTCCCGGCGCGCGGGCCGGGCGGGCCGCCTGGAAACCTTCCCCCTCTATCTGGCTTCGCTTCGCTTCCACCGGGCCAATGCCAACTTCGGAATACATTACTTTCGCCACAAAGAGACTTAGCAACTTTCCGCAAAATTCACCGCGGCGGCTCAGAAGCGCTGGATCACGCAGCCACCGGAGCATACCGCACCAACAGAGAGAAAAAATTCCATCAACATTCAGCAAGTCTCGCACTTCATTCACGATTCAAGTCATTTTGCATTGTGGGCGGTCCGCCGATGAGATGTTACAATTTTTTTTCGCGGCATCACAAGAGGCGGTCGAAATCCCGGATGCGTTATTTTGAGCTCCAGAGTCGCTAAATGGGACCCGAACCGAATGTGTGACCCCACCAATGGATTGCTCTCCGAACGAGGAATCCATTGATCGGGTCACAGTTTCGGTTCGAGTGCCATTTTGCGACTCTGGCGCTCAAAACGCGTCAAGAAATTTGGCCGCCTCCACCGGTCTTCTGGCCCACTGTGCGCGGGCTCCTTCGACCGTGCCCACTGATTACTCGAGCCAAACTTGGTGTGACGATTAATAGAAGTCCGTCCCAGGTTCGCGCAGCCTCGCGCTGCCTGGCGCTGCCGGGCGGTGCCGCTCAGGCGGCTAAAATCAACAACGGCGCCAAGAGTTGGCGGCCAAGACAAATCCCTGCCGGGAAGCCAATGAGAAGCGTAGAGCGATGCACAGTGGGCCAGCAGACCGGTGGAGGCGGCCAAAACTCTAGACGCGTTTTGAGCTCCAGCGTCGCTAGATGGACTCGAACCGAACGTGTGACCCCATCAATGGATTGCTCTCCGAACGAGGAATCCATTGGTGAGCTCACGCGTTCGGTTCGAGTCCCATTTAGCGACTCTGGAGCTCAAAACGCGTCCAGAGTTTTGTCCGCCCCCGCCGGTCTTCTGGCCCACTGTGCGACGCCGGGAGTCGCACACCTCCGGCAGGTACATCAGGGAAATCACTATCCTCCAATCACTTTAAAGTTGCGCTCTGTTTTCCCCCACTTTCACCATTTTGATTACTTTCGGAAGAATAAGGTTTTGAAAACGTGTGTTGCTTTGCCAACATTGTCATCAAAATTTTAAGTTGGGAAATAATTAGTCCGCGGGTGATGGTCGCGGGTCTCGCCGCCACACCCCAGGAAGGAAGTAGTATTTCACGACGCGGCCCCCTCCCCAGTCTCCCATCGCTCCGCCTCCATCAATCAGCACTCCACGGTAGATGGCTTTCATTAATAAACTTTCCGGAAGAAAACGTAAACGAGGCCGTCCTCCGTGATTCCCGCCCCAAACCACCCTGCGCCGCCCCGCCCCGCCCCGCCCCGCCCCGCCCCGCCCCGCCCCGCCCCGCCCCAGCCCCCCGCCCCGCCCCTGCCTCGACCTGACAGGCCGGCAGCAAACGGAGACAACAACGCGGTTGACTTTGCCGGCCTGCCCGCCAAACAAATGGAAGACGTCACCGAAAACTCATTTTCGGCGGAAAAGCGCGGGAAACGCGTGGGTGCACTGTAATTCGGTCCGACGCGCGGACACCCCCGTCGTGACAGGCCCGACGGGCCCGACGGCCTCGGACGGGCAAATTAATTGTTGCGTTTCACCCTAATTATGTTCTAATTAGATCGTGCCGCGGATTACCCGCGTCGGGGACCTGCGCGCAGCGATTCCCACGGGACTCGTCGACGGGAAAAAGGGTTCCACAGCGGGTTTGCCAGAAGACCGGTGGAGGTGGGCAAAACTCTAAACGCGTTTTGAGCTCCAGAGTCGCGAAATGGGACTCGAACCGGACGTGTGACCCCACCAATGGATTGCTCTCCGAACGAGGAGTCCATTGGTGGGGTCACACGTTCGGTTCGAGGCCTGCTTAGCGACTCTGGAGCTCAAAACGCCTCTTTGGCCGGCTGCAGCGCCTTGTGTGCGGCCCGTCGGTCGCATTCCTGGGACGGATTGAGCGCCGAGCATGCGCAGCATGCGGGTCACCCTTCCAGTGTGCCTCCAGCCAGACCGCCTTGGCAGCCGGGCCCGGGCCGGGCCGGGCTTTCCAGCGCCCTGTTCATTAGTGTGTCCGCCACATCTGTGGCCGCCCGTTGTAGTCAAACGTACGATTTCGCCCCGCCAGGCCGCCAGTGCGGCAGCAATATGTTAAAAGGGGCGGCATACAGTGTGCACACGCCGCCGCTCCGCCATTCACGCAGAGTATGCATTCTTTCCCTGTTTTAATCTCAGACCGAACCCGCGCTTGCTTTTTCGCCGCTCCCTTTTCAATTAAACCGGATCCCAATCTCTCCGAGCCCTCCTTGTTGGCACGACGCGTGCATTACCCCGACATAAACCAGCGTCGCCGCGCGCGATACCAATTTCCTCGCGCAGCCGCTGCTGATGTACGAGGCGCGATTTCACAACAACAGCACTGCGAAATGTGACGCCTACACTGGCAGCGCGTTTGCAAGCGCAGCAATGGGATTGCAATCGGGGAACGCCCCCCGGGGCAACATTACAGTGGGGGGCCAATGTATATCCATCGAGAGCACGCAGTGCCACGCACGGCGTCGCGAGGCTACTTTATCTCGAGCCCTCCAGCCTGCAGGCGTCGTGCTGCCACACTGGCGGGCCGGCGGCCGAAACTCTGGACGCGTTTTGAGCTCCAGAGTCGCTAAATGAGACTCGAACCGAACGTGTGACCCCACCAATGGATTGCTCTCCGAACGAGGAATCCATTGGTGGGGTCACACGTTCGGTTCGAGTCCCATTTAGCGACTGGAGCTCAAAACGCGTCTCGAGTTTTGGCCGCCTCCACCGGTCCTCTGGCCCACTGTGCGCCATTCCGTCCGCCACCGTCGCGCCACCAAGCATCAATACTCCGCCTTATCGTGTCTTCCGCGCTCCCGGATCGCCGTAAAAGATGAGTTGAAATCCAAGTTTCCCACAAGAGTCGTAAACATGGCTGCTTTGCGTCCGCGGGCGTTGTTCTCCAACTTGGGCCGTGCGTTCGACAGGCCGATAAGGCAGCTAAACAAGCGCCCTGCCGAGCAGTCACTCCACCGCAAGGAATCTAGCTCGCACAGTGGGCTGACCGGTGGAGGCGCCAAAGCTCCAGACGCGTTTCGAGCTCCAGAGTCGCTTAGTAGGACTCGAACCGAACGTGTGACCCTACCAATGGATTCCTCGTTCGGAGAGCAATCCATTGGTGGGGTCACACGTTTGGTTCGAGTCCTATTTAGCGACTCTGCAGCTCAAAACGCGTCTGGCATTTTGGCCACCCACCCTCGTTATTACTGGCGATGACGCAACGGCCGCATCGACTGATTGGACGAAGTGAGGGACGTCAGACGTCAAACCACAATGGAAAATCCTCCAATTCGAAACAACACGGAATAATTTAACGTTTAAGCTGATAAGTGGCTCATAACTTAGCCATACGAATTAATTGCATTTGCATGGCCGCTCCTAACCCACAGCGACCGCAACACTGGCCAATGGATGGAATTGCGGTACACGCCAAAAAAACCGATTCATCCCACAAAAAAAGGGGGAAAAAACAGTCAAATTGTTTTTGGTCAGGACATCCATCACGCCGCGGCGCGCTGCGGGGCACTAACAAACCAAGCGACGTTTAAACTGACGTTCCCTGATTGGCTGACTCGACCTAATTCCTCTGTAAGCCCAGCTATTTGTTCCGCCGCCCTTCTTGATGAGAAACGCGCCCTTTCCTATTCCGCAAGGAAAAAAAATAAACAAAAACAAAAGCAACAACAGTCCGTCTCCCCGTGCGGCCAGGGAGCAGACGACAGAGATGAGCCTCGCCACTTGACACTCGGCTCAGCAGGGAGAAGCCTCCTCCCTTATCGCTGCCAGATAAAGTCAATGCTGAGGCAGGCAGGCAGGCAGGCGGGCAGGCCTCTTGCGGGAGAGATGACGGGTCACGGAGACGGAGACTACAACGCTCAAAACTTTCAATTTGTGGCCGCTTGCCTCGAATCCAAGAGTAAACAATGAACAGCCCCCCACCCCCAGCGGCGGGATAGAATCAAAAGGACGCATCAAGATCTCGTCAGAGGGCGGCAAAAGCACTACACCCGGACTGCGGCGTTTAACAAACGGCCCAAACACGCAACGAGAAACAACTTAAAACTCGATTCAAAAAACTTGCCGAAAGAGTAAAGTTTGGCCGTATCGCGATACTGTCCTGGGCAGACGCCAAAACCAATTTGAACCGAGCCTCACCCTCCCGCGGAAACAGCACCTATGTGGGGCGTACACTGCGTAAACGGACCGCAACGGCCGACCGCGTGCTCAGTATCACTTTGGGCGGGAACAGCAAAGACAAACTAGAAAGAGACGACGGCAAAAACGGAACGCTCTCCAAGGCGTTGGGGGGCGAGTGCTCGCTCAGACTGTGGTTATCGAGCAGATCTTTCCTGATTCTCACCTTTCAATTCAGGACATGACGCTTGTAAAAAAAATGGCGGCATTTCCAGACGAATAAAAAGGCGGAGGATTGACTGAGGGGGCTGCCCGGTCGCCTCGACGCACAGTGGGCCAGAAGACCGGTGGAGGCGGACAAAACTCTAGACGTGTTTTGAGCTCCAGAGTCGCTAAACAGGCCTCGAACCGAACGTGTGACCCCACCAATGGATTGCTCTCCGAACGAGGAATCCATTGGTGGGGTCGCACGTTCGGTTCGAGTCCCATTTAGAGGTTGTAGAGCTCAAAACGCGTCCAGAGTTTTGTCCGCCTCCATCGGTCTTCTGGCCCACTGTGCGGCGGCCGGCCCCACTGCACTCCGATGGACTCGCTCCCCGCTGGCACCCTGCTCTGCTCATCACGCATTCCGAACGCAGTCGGGGACGTCCACGGCAAGGCGGTGGGCCAGGCAGCCGTTCAAAAAAGGAAGAAAATAAAAATTGGAAGCGCGAACAATTTTGCATGAGGGCAGCGCGGCGAAAACCAGAAGTTTTTTCGGCGTTCTTTATTTTTTTTTTGTTCTGTAATTTTATTTTTTTTCGTGCTCTCGGAAGGTGGCACGGGAGTGGAGTGACCCCGGAAAAGCCCGGCGTGCTCCGAGGCATGCTCGCACCGGCCGGCCGGCACACCGTGGTGACCACGTGCCGCACAAGGGAGGAAAGGGTGCTCGGGAAGTTTTAAGCCACAAAGACAAGGGGCCGCCGGCCTCGGCCCCGCCCGGCGCACGGTGGGCCAGAAGACCGGTGGAGGCGGCCAAAACCCTGGACGCGTTTTGAGCTCCAGAGTCGCTAAACAGGCCTCGAACCGAACGTGTGACCCCACCAATGGATTGCTCTCCGAACGAGGAATCCATTGGTGGGGTCACACGCTCGGTTCGAGTCCCATTTAGCGACTGCGGAGCTCAAAACGCGTCCGGGATTTGGTCCGCCTCCGCCGGTCGTCGGGCCCACTGTGCAGTGTGCCCCTGAGTGCCCCCGGGGCAGCGCGTACCACGCCGAGCCCTGCGCAGCACCCACCTGGGCACCGCCACCAGAGATAAACCATATCGGGTGTACCCCCCCACTCCTGTCGACCGGCGACCCGCCAGCGACCCGCCAGCGACCCGCCAACCCCGGACAGGCCGCAGTTTACGGGGCGCCCGACAAAATTACGGCTGTTTTTCGCGCGGAAACACCCAGAACCGATTCGCGGGGCGGCCACTAGTTCGCCAAACAAGTACACACTCACACACACACACTCACACACACACACACACGTATACACACACACAAAAGGGCCATCCGATGCGACGAGGCCGTCAAATAAATATTGCGCGGGAAAAGTGGTGGGCCATTCGGCCGTTGGGCGGCCCGTTGGGCTAATGGGGCGTGGCTGCAGCCAAAGGCGGGATTATGCAGCAGCGGCAGCAGCAGCCGTCGTCGTCTCGATGCCCCTGCAGTTTGCATAATTTTACGGCTGACGGACTTGGCTGAGCGGCGCTGTCAAACAGCACTGCGCACCGGACAGGTGCGTGCGTCTGTGTGTGTGCGCGTCTGTGTGTGTGTGTGTGTGTCTGTATGTGTGTGTGTGTGAGTGCCCGGCGGGGTCGGCAGGGGAGCACACGGAAAGTAGGTCGTGTACAGGAGCGAGAGCGAGGAAGTCAAGCTGGCTGGCGGCGCATCCATGCCACCGGAGCCACGGTTAAATTAGTTATTCTCTGGAATTGCGCAGTGGGTCAGCAGACCGGTGAAGGCGGCGAAAAATTCTGGACGCGTTTTGAGCTCCAGAGTCGCTAAATGGGACTCGAACCGAACGTGTGACCCCACCGGTGGATTGCTCTCCGAACGAGGAATCCACTGGGTCGTGTCACACGCTCGGTTCGAGTCCTGTTTAGCGACGCTGGAGCTCAAAACGCGGCTGGAGTTTTGGCCGCCGGCGCCGGTCTTCTGGCCCACTGCGAATCACTGACTAAATTTCAGTTTTAAGGCCAATGGGTAACGCGGTAGCATCCCCCACCCTTTTCTTAACACACAAGCACAAGCGCACGTTCTGAAAAAGAAAAAAAAAAAAAAAGATTGGCCGTGACGCTAAGACAGCCCCGAGTATCGGAAATCGACGGGACTGCTCGCGCAGACACACCTGTCGATGCCTGCGCCTGACGCGCCGTGAGGCGCACGGCCCCAGGCGCAGGGCCCAAGGCCAGTGCGGAAACAGTTAAGCCCGAAACAGAGCCGGCGAGGAGCAGCACGGTGAGTTATGGCACCAGCCGCCAGACGCACGTCCATCCCGACATCTCAAGGGGCGAAGCGCGACGCGCGATCGGGAGAATCATGGACTACATCATTGCGAGAAATGGGATCATCTGGGCGGAAAAAAAAGGGAGATGCGGGGTGAACTTAAGCAAACCACATGGTCTATCATGGGAGGAGGCCACTTGCTTTGGGGTCGTCTGGCCCACTGTGAGGGGGTTGCCCTCCCTTCCAGTGCGGGCAGTCAATCCACATTGGAATTTTGTAAAGCTCATAGAGGCGCCTGTCGTGCCGTTAACTTGCAGGACAGGGCCCGCATCGGGAGCAGGGCGGGGCGGGGCGGGGCGGGGCGGGGCGGGGCGGGGCGGGGCGGGGCGGGGTGGGCGAGGCGTGACGCGAGACGAGAATGAGGTCTGGCAGTCCAGCGATGTGTGTGTCGATATGTGTGTGTGCGTCTGCGCCCCACTGCTAGGCCCCGTGCAGGCTGTGCTGGCAGTGTGCTGGCAGCGTGCTGCCAGGCCCGCCACCCACTCGCCGGCAGACGCACGGCTGCCACGACTCCGGGATGAAAACCGGATCGCTTCCTTAGCCCGTGTCTGTTTACAGTGGAGAGACATGCGTGGGCCGGATGGGCCGCCTCCACCAGGTAATTTCTTTCGTCCGCCTGTCCCCGAAAGCGAGAAGGAGACGCCGGTCGGGAAAGAAACTCCTCTCGGCTCGGCAAAGCCCCCATGACGCGGGGCAGCCCACCCCCGGGGCGTTTACAGTGGGCCAGAAGACCGGTGGACGCGGCCAAAATACCGCACCCGTTTCGAGCTCCAGAGTCGCTAAATGGAACTCGAACCGGACGTGTGACCCCACCAATGGATTCCTCATTCAGAGAGCAACCCATTGGTGGGGTCACACGGTTCGAGTCCGTTTTAGCGACTCTGCAGCTCAAAACGCGTCTAGAGTTTTGGCCGCCTCCGCCGGTCTTCTGGCCCACTGTGCGGGCTCTTAACACCCTCCGTCTGCCGGCGTGGCCCCGCCAAGCCTCGCAGAGCATCGCCCAGCTTTGCCACCACGCTGTGCCTCACCTTGAAGAGGCGCAGGATGTTGGCCACCATGATGGACACGACGCTGAAGGAGGCGCCGATGACGCCGGATACTGGCTTGTGCGGGTTGAACTGCGGCGACTCTCCGCGGGCGCACTTGTACTCGGACAGGTCCTGCGAACAACCAAAACAACGAGGCTCATTTCACCTTCATCAAGCAGGCAGTCCGTGGCGGCTGGGCTAAACGGATTGTCAAAACTCCATCTAAAGTGCAATGGCCCGAGAGGCGTCAGGGAAGTAAGAATTAGATCGTGGGGAAACCGCAGGAATAACCATTGGCCACACGAAATTTTTAACGTACAGCGCAACCCTTTTACTCTCGACATATTAGTCTGTTTAAATCGGTTTCATTTTCTTTTTCGTATTTCAACATACAGTAAACCTAATACGTCACCCTCCAAAAAGGCGGTCCGCTATACCCGTCCGGATATGAGTCCCTGAAAGGGTCCATGTCAACGCCCATGTCACTGTGCATTTCAGATCAGCAATTTGAAGCCAACAGTTCACGTTTGCATATGAAATCCCAATCCGGTCGGGGCCCCCGCGCCCCCACCCCCACGAGGGCATCGCGGGGAACGATTCGTCACTCGCTCGGCCGGGCCTTCGTCGTGGTGTAGAGGACAGCAGACTGTGTACACCGCTTTGTCGAGTGCCTGTAAACAGGGTCCGCGCCCCCGCTGGCCCCAGTGGCCCCCGCGCACAGTGGGCCAGAAGACCGGCGGAGGCGGTCAAAATCCCGGACGCGTTTTGAGCTCCAGAGTCTCTAAACAGGACTCGAACCGAACGTGTGACCCCACCAATGGATTGCTCTCCGAACGAGGAATCCATTGGTGGGGTCACACGGTCAATTCGAGTCCTATTCAACGACTCTGGAGCTCAAAACGCGTCCAGAGATTTGACCGCCTCCACCGCGGTCTTCTGGCCCACTGCGCCGCCCCACTGTTTTTTCTCACTAAGATACAGCGACTTTTTGCAGTGGAGCTATCAGCGTGCTGCCACAATGTTGTTGATCCCTCTCCAGCGGCCGCTGCCGCCGAGGCTGCCGCGCTTCCGACGGACCGATCAGTGGCGCCGTCCGTTTGGCGAGGCGCGGTGATCCCTCGGCAAACAACGCGCTCTGTAAATACACGAGTACACTGTTAAAAAAAATTTCTGAATTTTCAGACTAATTTGAGTGAAGTACTTTTACATAAACTCGTTATTAATTTTCAGACTCGTCTTGGTCTGAAAATGAAGTCTTAAAATTCAGACATGGCCAAGTCTTAAAATTCCCACTGCTTTGTAGCTGAAAATTCATACTTTTTGTCTAAAATTTTAGAACATACTGTGTGAATTCATCCTGCAGCAATCGTGCGGAAAGGGCAGCCTATTGTGGTGGTCTAGACGCTGGTTAGGGCGGACCTACTGGACGGATAACGATATTTCTCCTGTGAGAGACAGCAAACTTCAAAGCGCGCCGGGATTCCGCGCACGATGGACACCATCGCTACTCAAAAAATATCAGACGGGATGGTCCGCAGTAAGACTGCGGCACTCGTCGTACGAGGGTGAGATCACAGGTGAGGCGCCTCAACATCACGGAGGATCATGCGGGCACCCAACCTAATGACCGAACGCAGACGCCAGCGAGAGCCAAGATTGAAATGTGGTTTTATCGACTTCAGAGTAATATTTTGTTTCAAACTTATTGCTAAAGGCTAGAGCTGATAATTACTAAAGCAACAGATGATGCTGTTTGCAAAATTTATTTACTTTAATGAAATTAATCGGAAATACAAAGTGGCGATCTGCCGCGGCGCTCCAGGCGCCACCTAGCGGCAGGTCCCTGAAACGTAACTCCAGGCGGCTGCAAGCAAGTGGACCAAACCATTTGAGAAGTGATTGGTCCACAGTTTGCATTCAACAAGCTCCCTCAACATAACAACTGCCAATATCATAATGCTTTGATGCGCGACGTTTGATTTTGTATATCTGGTTTTGTATTAGTCAGCCTAATCTTAATTTTATGACTTCCCTCATTATGAAATTTCAGACTGGGTACAAATATTCAGACCAAGCACGGTCTCAGACTGCCCTGTCTGACATCTCAGACAAAAGTTATGAAATTTCATAAAAAGGTCTTAATTGGTGTTTCATAACGTCAAGTCTGAAAAAAGTTGTCTGAATTTTCAGAATTTTTTTAACAGTGTAGTTGTCGTGCATTATTGGCAGGCTGCTCGGCGAGCGGCGAGCGCGGCAAGCGCGGCAAGCGCAGCGACTGCCGTCTGTCTCTCTCACGGCCGCGCGGCACGCCGCGTGAGTGCGATAAGGACAGAAAACGACTCCCAGTGTGCTGACCCTGGCAGCATAATGGAGCCAAGAACGGCCCGGCGAAGCGGAAGCGGGAAAACAAATTCGCAGCGAGACGGATGGTTTAAACGCGGCCGTCACGTCGGCCGAGCAAAGGCAGCGCTGGCGCGGGCGGAAACGATGCAGCCTTGCCAAGCGGCCAAAGACGCGTTTTGAGCTCCAGAGTCGCTAAAAGGGACTCGAACCGAACGTGTGGCCCCATCAATGGATTCCTCCAGTCCGATTCCGCCCTAGTTTGGGAGCAGTATTGTCTCTGAGTTGATCAAAACGGTCGCAAGTGCCTTTGAAAAATCGTTTTTTGGGCCGACTTCAAGCAGCCACTGCCTCTGATCCGAGACGAGCCTTCGTACTCCCTCAAAAGGGCAATTGGTCTTCGGGCCTTCCTTTAGCATGCCTTTGCTACGGAGTGCGATTAACCGCCTTAGGGTGGGAGCAGTATTGCAGCAAATTTGATCAAACCTTTGAGAGCACCCCCTTAAGTGAGAACCGCTTGCTTTGAGTCTTGTTAAGAGGCACTGGAGCTGAAAGCGCGTCTACAGTTTTGGCCGCCTCCACCGGTCTTCTGACCCACTGCCGCGGCCGGGCAGGCTTTCCCAAGACAAACTAATGCTGCCGCGCTGGCCCTGTTTACGAGACACACCTACACCGCCAGGGGTGCGCGCTCGGCCGGCTGAATCATGGGAAATCACAAACATGGCTCTGGCTCGCCACCTAGCGGCTCTCGCGGTCCTATAGCGGCCAGCCCGGACCAGCCCGCGCAAGTTTACAAGGTTTGCTCTACGCCCATATTTACTCGCGTCTCTTTTTTATGGGAGTCGGTCGGACGGTGCGTGTGTGTGTTGCTCCAATGGCAATCAGGTTGCGTGCTACAGCCATCTGAAAACATCTGCCCCCCCCCCCTCCTCCCCACCTCATTTCAGCCGCCACCCTCCTTACTTATTCCCTTGTCCTTTTTCTTTCTGGCCTCCTTTCATCTTTTTTTTTCTCCTTTTTTCCTTCTCTCTCTCTCTCGAGCCGCTAATTTGCCACACGTCACGCGCCCGGAAGGGTCAGCTTGACATCCAGTTGACCTCGTTCTGCGCCCAAAACTTTTTTTCTCTCTCTCTCTCTTTCTATCCAAACGACATCTTTGGCGGTCCGGGGCGCAGCAGCGAGTCGGCCAAACAACGACACTCGAAATTCTTTTCACTCGGGCGGCGGGGCGGCGCGACACAGCAGCAAGCCTTGTTTTCTTTCCTCTCCTGCCAATAAAAATTCATATTTGTCTTCCCGGGCGTGGCGAGCCGCGCGCCGCCGGCCAAGTCGACCGAGTCGGCGACCGGGTCGGCCTGCCGACGGCCAGCCGAAGGAGAACTGCGGCCCACTTTCGGTCCCCAGTCAAACTTTGCGATGGAGTGGCCGCGCAAGTGCCAAGGCACTGCGAGGCACCCAGAACCGTTCGCCGGCTCCAATTGGTCCTCTCTCTCTTTTTTTTAAGGTGTCGCTCCCTGCATTGTGGATGAAGTTGCCCGCATTACACTCAGAGATCATCTGCACCGAATGGCCCCATCTGGAACTCGCGCCGCCTTTGACATCGTAGCCACGCCGTGCCGCGCCACCCTGCAGCCCCTCGGGGGGCGTACATTAGTTTCGTGCTTCCGACTGGAGGAGGGGGGGGGGAGAGCACCACGACAACAACATTTTCGTGCTGGATGTTGGGGCGTTACAAATGACCTGCGTAGATTTTTTCAGTTGCAAAAAGGAACTTCTTTTTTGTTATGTTTTGACGTTGAACTCTTTCAAATTGTCCGCAAAAAAAATAAAAAAGCCACAAAAATCTTAAAACCAACAAAAGTTTTAAAAAAATAGCGAAAATTTAAAAACAGCAACAATTTAAAAACAACAAAATTTTAAAACCAATAAAAATTTTAAAACCGACAAAAATTTAAAAACCAACAAAAATTTGAAAACCAACAAAAATTTTAAAGCCAACAAAAATTTGAAAACCAACAAAGATTTTAAAACCAACAAAGATTTAAAAACAATAATGTAAAGACAAAAAAGACAAGAAAAAAAGACACTTTCTTTAAATCATGATCTCTTTTCTTGAATTCGAAAGAAGCCACAGGCGTCGGAAAACGTCCCCGGATGGAATCCGGATGGAATCCGGCATCCGCGAATTCAGGCGGCGCCGGACGGATCCCTTCCCCCGATCGCCGGGAAACATGTGGAAACATGGCAACACGGCCGGCGGCGGAATTGTGGCGATGCAATATGTGACGCGGCCGACGCGACAGGCGATGCAGGGATACGTCTAAATTCATCCGGCGAAGCGATACGCCCGATATATCTCCCCCTCCGCGGCTGGCGGAGGGGGAGGCGCGAAAAAATAAAAATAAAAAAAGAAACGGCATGTGCCGCTGATGTGGTTCGAACCCGGTCCCTTTTATTCCACGCGTGCCGCTCGGCAAGCTGCCGCTCCGCACGACGCGGCACGACGCTGAGAAGGAAAAAAAGGGACTACAAACACCAGGTATAATGCGCACATAAAAGAAATTGTCGCGGAGGAGCAAAGAATAAGCATAATGCAAAGTCCAGGGGGAAAAAAGCACGTCCCAGGTGGCGGCCCGCTCGGCAGGCCGGAAAGACGGGTACACTGCAAAGAGAGGGGGAAGACGGGTGGAGGCGGCCGAAACTCTAGACGCGCTCTGAGCTCCAGGTCGCTAAATGGGACTCTAACCGGACGTGTGACCCCACCAATGGATTCCTCGTTCGGAGAGCAATCCATTGGTGGGGTCACACGTTCGGTTCAAGTCCCAGTTAGCGAGCTCCAGAGTCGACTCTGGAGCTCAGAACGCGTCTAGAGTTTTGGCCGCCTCCACCGGTCTTCTGGTCCTCTGTGAAGGCTAAACTGGCGCCGGGGAGTTCCTTTTTGCCCCGTGATGCACCGCCGCGTACGTGACGCCGCACCGGCCGCACCGGGTCTTCTTTCTTCCCGCCCCCTCGGGATATTAGTCGCACAACTAACCGACCGCTGGAGTGGCCGCTTTTTCCTCGCCTTCTTGCCGAGCGGAGGCATGAGTACAGATGCCCGCGGAACGTGCCGAGGACGGTGACGAGGCCCGTCCGCCCAGTCGTCAGCAGTGGCGCACAGAGGCGGCCGAAACTCTAGACGCGTTTTGAGCTGCAGAGTCGCTAAATGGGACTCGAACCGACCGTGTGACCCCACCAATGGATCGCTCACCGAACGAGGAATCCACCGGTGGCGTCACACGTTCGGTTCAAGACCCATTTAGCGACTCTGGAGCTCAAAACGCGTCCAGGATTTTGCACGAGGAGAGGCCACTGCTGAACTGACCCCGCTTGAGCCGAAACGCGTTTTCTTTGAGGGTGGCTCTGCCGGCTCCGCCCCACCGCCCTTCATACACACGTGTACACGCGCCAATCTGCCCGAGGGAGCGAATGCAAATATTTCCCCCTCTCGCGTTGGGCGCCCAAACAGAAGACCACACGGGTTTATTAAGACCCCACGCCTCGCCGGCCAGCCTGGGATAGCGCGGTGGGCGGGACAGCCGGTGTACTGGGCAAGGGCTAGTTCCTCGGAATGGCACACATGATTGTACCAATGAATTGCTCTTCCAAGAAGGAATCGGTCGGTAGCCTGCACCACTTGATCCAGGTCCCAGCTGCGCAACTCACACTGGAGTTCATTCTGTGAGCTCTCTGGCGCGCAGTGGGCCAAGACAGGCGGTCGAAATCGCTGACGCGTTTTGAGCTCCAGAGTCGTTAAATGGGCCTTGAACTGAACGTTTGACCCCACCAATGGATTGCTCTGCGGTGCGGACGAGGAATCCATTGGTGGGGTCACACGTTCGGTTCGAGTCCCATTTAGCGACGCTGGAGCTCAAAACGCGTCCAGAGTCTCGGCCGCCTCCACCGGCCTGCTCGCGCACTTACGCCCCGCCGGAAATTCATCTCGGGCCCACACTCGTAAACGCCATCCGCCTTCATTTCGCCTCAATCCCAGCCCGCCACTTCTTGAATCATTCCAGAGAATTAGAAGCCAGGCTGGTCGTAAACCCACACTGGCAATAACGCCCCCCCCCCTTTTTCCCCTCCCCGTTTCAATTCCCCACGGGCTTGCGCCACTCCGTGTGTCCCTGAGCCAAACAAAACAAGAAACCAGTTTGAAATTTGTTTACCAGTGAATATGAATACGGTACGGCACTGCCAAGGTGGGGTCCCGGGAGCAAGCCAGCAGAAAGTTTTGCAGGGAAGTTTGCGAAATAGAAATGCGCACACGGAGTAGAGTACCACTCCGCTGTCCATTCTCACACTGGAAGTCGCCGACTCCGTTGCTTACGAGGCCGATAACTCGCGCGCGTGTTCGAGACTCGGTTCGAGACTCGGTTCAAGATCTCGGGTTGGGGTGCGAGCCAGCACTGCCAGCACTATGCCAGCACTGCTCGGCCGGGTGAAGGCCCTTTCAATATCAACTATCCATCAACCTATCATGCATGCGAGACTTGCCTCTCCGCGGAGTTTGGGGCAAGTTTTGGCCCTGGCGAGTTTTCCCTCTAGGTCATTGACTGCTAGCGTATTTACAGAGAAAACAAACCACGGCATTTGATGACGAATCGGGCCGTTCGGAACCACGGTGTGCCACCGCAACCTCGAGACACTCATCGCGAACCTTTCAGAAAGGGTTAAAGATAGTTCTTTTAAAGGCACACTATGGGCCTTATGAATTGATTTTTTTTTTGACAAAACAGGAAAAATGCTTCAAGTTTTTTTTTTATTTAATAATAATTTCTGGTGTCGATAGGTTTTAAATTTATGAACCAGGGAGTTTTTTTGGGGCGGAGTTCCTGCACAAGGTCAAGTAAACCGAGTTTGTGGGCGGGGAGGGAGGAGTGAGAGAGGGCAGAGGCAGAACACACGTTGTGGTGTGAGATAAGACTGAGGTAAAAGTGCCGACAATTGAGTGTGTGACAGTCTGGCACACGGCGAGATAGTGCACCACTGTGCGGCCCTGTGATTTATATATCCCGTCCCTAGCCTAGCAGCCGTCCAACCCTGCGGGAGAGAGAGAGAGAGAGAGAGAGAAGGAGAGAGATAGAGAGAGAGAGAGAGAGAAGGAGAGAGATAGAGAGAGAGAGAGAGAGAGAGAGAGAGAGGAGAGAGAGAGAGACGTCCAAGCCCTGGAAGGTAGGCATCCACCCTCGTACCCGAGCCCGGCGGGGGGGGGAGAACGGAGCCGAGAGAGCAGAGACCGCCAGAGGAACTGTTTATGACAGAACTCTAAAACACCTTTTCAGCGCTCCACTGTAGTTAAATACGACTCGAGTCAGCTTCGTAGCAACAAACACGAAAAACGCACAATGGTATCGTTGCGATTTTTTAAAACACAAAATCACCCGTCCAATCCCGTAACTTGACTTAGAGGCTTGATCTTTCGCTTGGCGATACACTGTGAATCGATTCATCGAACGGCACATGGCGTCCAGGAAGCATTCGATTATTTTCCCAGCAACCCCAAAGGGACCGAAGAGGACGACGAGGCCAAAGGGGGCGAGGCAGAAAAAAAAGCGCTGCCAGCTCTCTGCTCAAGTTTGCGTTTACCCAATTATTGTTTTACCATTATTAAAGATGGCTTTTAATGAAATTCTCGACGCCGCCCCCGCCGCGCCCCGGACCCTGGACCCGCCCAACAGCGTCACAGTGCTTGACAGCGGCACGGCCAGCACGGCAACACCCCCGGGCGCACAGTGGGCCAGAAGACCGGTGGAGGAGGACAAAATCCCGGACGCGTTTAGAGCTCCAGAGTCGCTAAATGGGACTCGAACCGGACGTGTGACCCCACCAATGGACTCCTCGTTCGGAGAGCAATCCATTGGTGGGGTCACACGCTCGGTTCGAGTCCTGCTTAGCGACTCTGGAGCTCAAAACGCGTCTGGTTTTGGCCGACGGCGCCGGTCTTCTGGCCCACTGTGGGGCGGCCCTGGCTGCCCTGCCGCAGTGGAGACTCCCCTGCTCTTATTTTGCAGGGGCGTTCATTAACGAATTCAGCACCACTGCTCGGACACTTCCCACTCTGCCATGTGTTGCACAGCCTGCTGCCGGGGCCCGCCCCGCCCCGCCCTGCCGGCTGCGACCTGGACTCATTTCCATACCACCAGCAGCAAAATCCGACACTTTAGACCTCCCAGAAAAAGAAAACCCAAGCAGCTGGCCTGGGACGTTAGACAGGCCACCTAACCTGATTTTTCCTTCCATCACCTTTAAATTTGACCGACCTTGGACGGAGAACAAAGGAAGAAAAACGGGAGGGGGGGGGGGGTGCGTGAAAATTCCCAAGCAACAAATTTAAAAACCTGAATAATTTTATTTACTGATCGCAGCAAAACGTGGTAATCGGCGCAGAATCCAAGTCTTTTCGGCGCGAATCGTCCCCCCGCGCCACTGGTAATTCAATGGGGGAACGCTGCAGGCGAAAGGGCGCCGCGACGCTTGCCACGCTTGCGACGCTTGCGAAGCTGAAAGGGCGCGGGTTCAAACACATAAACAGTGGGACAAATGAGGACGAGGACTGCCGCACTGCAGGCTTGCCGGCTTGCCACACCGCCGCCTCTCTCTCTCTCTCTCTCTCTCTCTCTCTCTCTCTCTCTCTCTCTCTCTCCTCTCTCTCTCTCTCTCTCTCTCTCTCTCTCTCTCTCTCTCTCTCCCTCTCTCTCTCTCTCTCCCTCTCTCCCACACACCAGACCACGCACAAACAAGGTCCCGCATACGCACGACGCTGCCGACCGCACGCCCGAAGTGACGGAGCGCGGGGCGGCGGTGCAATCGACTGCAATCGAGACAATCGAAACCATCGCTCTGTCTCTCTCGCACCTGTGCGGAACGCCACACGGGTGCGAGAGAGAGAGAGAGAGATAAAGGGCTGTTCGCGGCCGGAAACGTGGGGCATGATTCAAGCTGCACGGGGCCAATGCGCAAGGGAAGGTGGGGCCCCGTTATAGGGGAGAGGGAGAGAGAGAGAGAGAGAGAGAGAGAGAGAGAGAGGGGGAGAGAGAGGAGAGAGAGAGAGAGAGAGAGAGAGAGAGAGAGAGAGAAGGACAGAGGGAGGAGGTCGTCTTCCCCACTGGCCAATTACTTGACAGGTTAAAAGGGGTGGTGGTCCGAGTTTGCCTCCGTCGGCCCAGTGCAAATCAGGGTCCAGCGGAGGGGAACTGAAAAAGAAGGGGATAAAGCCCACCGCTATCTCTCTCTCACTCACTGCCTGCCGCTTTTTTCCTCTTGCGCACACACACACACACACACTTGTGCATACATCCCGGAGCTTTGCCGTCCATATTTTCCACAAATTTCTTTTTCTTTTTCTTTTTTTTAACCTAGTTCAAAGAGACCGTCTTACCCCAGACTGCTGACCGCGGCCGCCTCGAGCCCCGGGCAATCAAACCGATCCTCACTAACATGCCGCGCCTCGTTTGACCTAATTATTTTTTCGGACCCGTTTCGTTCGTGCCGTCTCTCTTTATGGCATTGATGGCCAACTGCAAGAGTCGTTTTCGTCGCTCTGTCTCTCTCGCACTCGGGGCGTCCCGTCTAGGTGCGAGAGAGACAGAGCGACGAAAACGACTCTCTTGGCCGATCGACTGCGCTGGGCGGCGCTAGGTGGCGCTAGGTGGCGCCAGCCAATACTGTTGTTGCAAAGTTGTTGCTCCCCAACTTGGGCACGCCGCTTGTTTTCGCTTCTTTTGCCGCCCTTTTCGGGCCGCGCGTCCCCAAGTCGGGACAAAATAGCGCACGCCTCCGTCATGCCTATACCGCCGCACAGTGTGCCAGAGGACCGCTGAAGGCGGTCAAAACCCCGGACGCGTTTCCAGCTCCAGAGTCGCTGAATGGGACTCGAACCGGACGTGTGACCTCACCGATGGATTGCTCTCCGAACGAGGAATCCACCGGTGGGGTCACACGTTCGGTTCGAGTCCCGTTTAGCGACTCTGGAGCTCAAAACGCGTCCGGGATTTTGGCCGCCTCCACCGGTCCTCTGGCACACTGTTCACTAGGCGTGTCCCCGAAACGCATATCAAAAATGTCCCGGCAGAAAAAACGCGTTTTTTTGGAAAGGGAGGAAAAGGGTGTAGTGGAAGGACTATCATTGGGGTTGGAGTTATCTCGATTGGCGACGGGCGGCGCTTAGAGTGGGTCAATCAAACAGAGCCGCAGCGATGAGTCAAAGGGTGTGTGTGTGAGTGTGCGAAGGGTGTTCAGAGGGGAGGATGGTGTCAGCCCAAAGCCTGTGCCTCACTTGTCGGCTGCACTGTTAACACAGACACTGGCTCCATGAACGGTTCAATTTTCTTTTTCAGGCAGTAGTCGAACTGGTTGGACTGCCACGCCACAGGCCTTGACTTCCTCCCTCTCTCCTGGCAGTGGTCTGACTCTGCTCTATCTCTGTCGCACCCACGGGTCGTCCCGCAGGGGAGCGAGAGAGACAGAGTGATCCTTCGGGCGGCTGGCCTGCGCTTCGTGACTCGCGGCTACACTGGCCACACGCATCGCGGTCCTTTTTCCGGAACACGCACGCAGCGCCACGCAGCGCCACGCACCCCATTGGCACGCCACTGACAAAAAAAAGAGCAAAGGCAACACTTCAGGCACCTCGGTGCTACTCTCGCATAAAGCCACCACGAATCGACCTGAATTCAATCCATCTGTTGTTGTGAGGGTGGAGAAAATGTCTTGTCACCCGGTAACCGGTATTTTGCAAGTGTTTTTTTTTTTTTTTTTTTTTTAGAGTCCACCAACCGGCTAGGGCGTCTATTGCCTCTGGCAGGTCAAGCAATGCATTTCAGCGCCAGTCACACTACGGGCAGAGTGTGTTTTAGAGCTGAGAGAACGATTGGAAGTTGACGGCGCCTCTCTCTCTCTCTCTCTCTCTCTCTCCCCTCTCTCTTCTCTCTCTCTCTCTCTCTCTCTCTCTCTCTCTCTCTCTCTCTCCCCCTCTCTCTCCATTGGCCCAACACGACGCCCCTCTACAGACAGGTCCTTGGTCCGTGCGAGAAAATAAGAGCACGTACGTCCACTGGCAGTGGGTCCGGACTGGCACATTTCCGGTCCCCCTCCCCCCTCCCCCTCCGTCCCCACGAGCCAGTTCTAATAACAATGGAATACACGGGGCAGGGCGGAAACTGGTTACACGCCTTCTCGCGCGGCCGACTCGGGAAAAGGGGACGGCGATAAACGCTCTTCGGCAATTAATCAAAACGACTGTGTTTTTCTTTTCTTTTCTCTGGTGACCGAGGTACGTTTGAGAAAGAAATCTGACAGGAAGGTGTGAGCTCTTGTAGAGCGCCTTGTATCAAAATTGTTATTTTTCGAATATTAATTTTATAATAAGGGAAACCTTGTTGTTTGGGTGCATTGCTGATCGATTGCGTTGGTCCATGCAATTTTGTTTTATTCACGGAGAAAAAAACGGAAACGATCATTTCAACGACGGCTTGCTGGCGCGCGTGCCTGTGACGTCATTCGGCGTGTCGGAGTGTCACGCCACTGACATCTCACTCACACGTCCAGGCAAAAAGAAATATTCACAAATAAAGCCGTGAAAGGTCCGTGGCATTCGAATCCATGGCCTCGACGGTTTCTCTCGGGACAAACTCCGACCTTTAATAACAGCGGGGACGGTCAAAACGTCAACAGAATTTAACAGCGGAATTCCGCTCTTAACTCGCACACCGGCCGCGGAGAGAATCTTTAAATTAAATCACCTTTGTTCCGGCGGGCCTCCGAAGTAATGAGATTGACTGGGATGCAGCCGACACACAGTCAAAAATGTTCATTAAAGGGAGAGCTTCCCTCCCCCCCCCCCCTCTCTCTCTCTCTCTCTCTCTCTCTCTCTCTCTCTCTCTCTCTCTCTCTCTCTCTCTCAGGCTCGCTCGCTGGACATCGAAGCGCCACTATGTCGCCAAGGCAGTGGCATGGTAAAGGGAATCGAATATTTTATTTCATTATTTTCACAGCGATCCGCAAAAGAAACAGATGCTCTGTCAATGCGACTGGGCAAATATTCCATTACTGTAAGGGCGACTTGGCCGGCGCCGGCGGAACCCCGGGGACCTGGGGGGAGGGGGAGGGGGCGAGAGGGGTGTGAGCCCCAACTCGGATGGCGCTGCCTCAGCAATGCGCCCCACCCCTCACCTACGCGCCCTGGGCGGGCCTGGGCGGGCCCTTCTCCCCCTTTGGGGCCCCCTTTGGGCCACCAGACCCCTGCCTGCCCCACGCGGGGCCACGCAGGGCGGCGCAGGGGCCCGCGGGACGAAGGCAAAAAACAGAAAAACAAGGAGACGGCAATGCAATGCGAGCCCGTTGCGGTGGCGGCCCGCCGCGGCGCGCGGACTTACCGTCGACTGCCACTACTTGATGTGGTCCGCGTGCCTGGGCCAAAGGCCAGCGCCACCGGCCACAGAGAGAGAGAGAGAGAGAGAGAGAGAGAGAGAGAGAGAGAGAGAGAGGGGAGGGAGGGAGGGAGGGAGAAGGAAGGGCAAGGAGAGAGGGCTCGCGCAAAACAAGCCCTGAGCGTTGCCGCCGCTGCCGCGACACGAGATACGGGTAATTCCCCCGCAAGGTGTCCGCCCACGCACTCCTTGGCCACGGCAGCAAATGGAGCGCACTGCCCTTTCACGGTGATCGACGGGGAGGGGGGCTGAGAGGGGGGAGGGGTCGGCCACTCACCGATTCCTTGCGCAATCGTGCTCAAGTCCGCCAAGTACTCACTGCGGCGGTGCCGTCCGGCTCTCTCTCTCTCCCTCTCTCTCTCTCTCTCTCTCTCTCTCTCTCTCTCTCTCTGCCACTGCTCCCCACCCCCTTTCGCCGCACTATTTCATTTACGACTCAGCAGCCTAAGCCGGTGCGGTCGTCCCGCGCCGCGTTCGCGCCGCGTTCGCTACAAGTTCGCACTCTCCACAGCGCGGTCGCGGCGGCCGCGGATCCACTGCGGATGAGTGGCACACTGTGGCACACCCAGCCCGACACGACACGGAGCACTTCCGCTACAGTGGGCCGGAAGACCGGTGTAGGAGGCGAACTGTACCCGTCGGCGCAGAGTACCCCCGGGTGCACAACGCCTAGGGCCATAGTACCCTGGGGTACATGACGACTAGGTTCAATGTACCCAGGGGTACAATGCCCTAGGTGCCAGGCGAATTGTCCCCCGGGTACAATGCGGCTAGGCGAAATGTACCCCGGGGTACATTTTGCCTAGGCTTATTGTACCCCCCGCCGGCCGGAGGAGGATGCACGTCGCCTAGGCGCAATGCACCCCCCCCGATACAAAGAGCTAGGCGAGGAGTATCCCCTGGGCCCGGGCCGGAGGGGATACAAAAAGCCTAGGCGCAATGCACCCCCCCCCCCGGATACAAAAATCGAAAAAAAAAAGAAAAAAAAGGGGGGGCCCTTCTCCCCCCTCCGCACACAGGTCGGAGGGCCGCCTGCAACTTCGGTGGATGGGGGGAACCGGTGCTTTACAGGCGGCGACCCCAGGGGTTCTCGTCTGTATATGGGCCGGGCTTGAAGGGCGGGTTTGACAGTCTCTCTCTGCCTTGAGACCCTTTGTTTTTCGCGGGGTGGTCTGTACCAAACACCCCTGTCCGGCGCTCTCTCCAAACATACAGCTTGTTTAAGGGCCAGCTTCAAAGGACTTATCATCTCCTCCCGACGAATCAGGAGGACCCACCGCGACCAATTACGGGTGGCTGGATTGACGGATCAAATACTCCGTCGCTCCAGTGCCGAGGCCAACCCGCCGAAGCGCAGTTGCTTTTTAGACACCCCAGCGGAGTGGCCAGGTGAATGTGACTCTGACCACTACGCTATCAAGCTTGTACGTCTGGCGTCGTGTTGGACGACGGGTTTGAGTTGCAGTGGAAGGAAGCCAGTCGAAAAATGTAATGAAATGATGGGAGTCGATCCCAGGACCCTACTCCCGGGACCACACGACTTTTGCCGCTCGCCCACCACGGCCCATGACGAATGGAGCGGCGTGAGGCGGGCTCTTGACGCGACAGGAATGGACCGCCCCGGTCAAAATTTCACAAGAAGTTTGGGGAGTCGAACCGCCGACCTCAGCACGGAGAAGCGACGCCTCTACTCCCTAGACCACCACGGCACATGCAGTCGTTGGCTGAAGTCACGGTTTTCAACCACACTGGGCGGGCAGAAAAATTTAAATGTTAATTTTTGTTAGGATTCAAACCCCCCGACGTGTGGGACTGTTCTACACGGCTCCGCTCTGATGGCCTCGAACCGTTCCACAAAAGAAGGAAATCGAAAAAAAAATTGAGATGCCGGTATTCGAACACCGCACTGTGCAAATGTTACAGACGTTCGATCGCATTTGCACAGTGCGGTGTTCGAATACCGGCATCTCAATTTTTTTTCGTTTTCCCTTTTCTTTTGGGGAACGGTTCGAGGCCATCAGAGCGGAGCCGTGTAGAACAGTCCCACACGTCGGGGGTTCGAATCCTAAAAACATTAACATTTAATTTTACTGCCTCCCCCAGTGTGGTTGAAAACCGTGACTTCAGCCAACAGACTGCATGTGCCGTGGTGGTCTGGGGAGTAGGGGCGTCGCTTCTCCGTGCTGAGGTCGGCGGTTCGACCCCCCAAAACTTCTTGTGAAATTTTGACCGGGTCGGTCCATTCCTGTCGCGTCAAGACCCCGCCTCACGCCGCTCCATTCGTCATGGGCCGTGGTGGGCGAGCGGCAAAAGTCGTGGGCCCCGGCAGTAGGGCCCTGGGATCGACTCCCATCATTTCATTACATTTTTCGACTGGCTTCCCCACTGCAACTCAAACCCGTCGTCCAACACGACGCCAGACGTACAAGCTTGATAGCGTAGTGGTCAGAGTCACATTCACCTGGCCACTCCGCTGGGGTGTCTAAAAAGCAACTGCGCTTCGGCGGGTTGGCCTCGGCACTGGAGCGACGGAGTATTTGATCCGTCAATCCGCCACCCGTAATTGGTCGCGGGTGGGTCCTCCTGATTCGTCGGGAGGAGATGATAAGTCCTTTGAAGCTGGCCCTTAAAAAAGCTGTATTTTGGTAGAGAGCGCCGGACAGCGGGTGTACATTTGGTACAGACCACCCCGCGAAAAGCAAAGGCTCTCAAGGGAGAGAGAGACTGTCAAACCCGCCCTTCAAGCCCGGCCCATATACAGACGAGAACCCCTGGGGTCGCCGCCTGTAAAGCACCGGTTCCCCCGATCCACCCAAGTTGCAGGCGGCCCTCCGACCTGTGTGCGGAGGTGGGAGAAGGGCCCCCCCTTTTTTTTTCTTTTTTTTCTCGTTTTTTTATCCGGGGGGGGGGTGCATTGCGCCTAGGCTTTTTGTATCCCCCCCCGGCCGGCCGAGGGTACTCCTCGCCTAGTCTCTTGTATCCGGGGGGATGCATTGCGCCTAGGCGACGTGCATCCTCCTCCGGCCGGCGGGGATACAATAAGCCTAGGCAAAATGTACCCCGGGGGACGTTTCGCCTAGCCGCATTGTACCCGGGGTACAATTCGCCTGGCACCTAGGCGCATTGTACCCTGGATACTTGAACCTAGTCGTCATGTACCCCAGGGTACTTTGGCCCTAGGCGTTGTGTACCCGGGGGTACTCTGGGTCGGGGGGGTACACTTACACGCCGACACGCCGAAACGCCATACGCGCTGAGCTCCAGAGTCGCTCGAACCGGGCGTGTGACCCCCCCAAAGGGTTCCTCGTTCGGAGAGCAATCCGTTGGTGGGGTCACACGTTCGGTTCGAGTCCTGTTTAGCGACTCTGGAGCTCAAAATACGTCTAGAGCTTTGGCCGCCTCCACAGGTCTTCCGGCCCACTGTGCGGCCCAGCTACCGCCTTGCATCCACCCTTGGCGGACACTTTCTCCTGTGTGGTGATCTCCGCCTGCCTTTTCCTTGGCCGCCACCGCAGCCAATCAGAGACGCCGCTTCGGATTCGCGCGGAAACGAAGCCGCCTGATTGGCCGCAGAGATACGGCCATCCAGGGCAGCCAGCCGCGGGTCAGGTGACGGGGACGGCAAAGACGGAGCGGTGGAGCGGCGGAGCCGAGAGGCGGATTCACGGACTCGCGGATCGAATCCAAACGGAGTGCTTACCCCACATTTGAGACGGCGCGCCAGCCAGGCCCGTCTAGCGCATCCGGGGGATTAGAGAGAGAGAGAGAACGGGAGAGAGAGAGAGAGAGAGAGAGAGGGGGGGAGAGAGAGAGAGAGAGGGAGAGAGAGAGGGGGGGGAGGCCTTATACGAAATGAAAGCGCCACATCGCGTCGTGTCCCGCGTCCGCGACACTCCCGCAGTCCTCACCGTATTTTGGCAGAGTAATCGAAAAATTCCAACGCTAATCGCATTGCAAGGTGTTCCCATTTTCGTAACTGGACTGACTTTAGGCAGCCACTGCATCTAATCTAGGGCGGCCAATCATTCTTCCTCAACGGGTGGGTACTCTTTGGGCCTTCCTTTAGAACACCTTTGTTACGGAGTGCGATTGGCCGCCTTAGTTTGGGAGCGGTATTGCAGCAAAGTTTGTCGAAACGGTAACAAATGTGTAGAAATCATCGTTTGGGCTGACTTTAGGCAGCCAATGCATCTAATCTAGGGCGGCCAATCATTCTTCCTCAACGGGTGGGTACTCTTTGGGCCTTCCTTTAGAACACCTTTGTTACGGAGTGCGATTGGCCGCCTTAGTTTGGGAGCGGTATTGCAGCAAAGTTTGTCGAAACGGTAACAAATGTGTAGAAATCATCGTTTGGGCTGACTTTAGGCAGCCTCTGCATCTAATCTAGGGTGGCCAATCATTCTTCCTCAACGGGTGGGTACTCTTAGGGCCTTCCTTTAGAACACCTTTGTTACGGAGTGCGATTATCCGCCTTAGTTTGGGAGCGGTATTGCAGCAAAGTGTGTCGAAACGGTAACAAATGTGTAGAAATCATCGTTTGGGCTGACTTTAGGCAGCCTCTGCATCTAATCTAGGGTGGCCAATCATTCTTCCTCAACGGGTGGGTACTCTTAGGGCCTTCCTTTAGAACACCTTTGTTACGGAGTGCGATTGGCCGCCTTAGTTTGGGAGCGGTATTGCAGCAAAGTTTGTCGAAACGGTATCAAATGTGCAGAAATCGTCGTTTGGGCTGACTTTGGGCAGCCACTGCGTCTGATCTAAAGTGGCTAATCGTTCTCCCCCAACGGGTAGCTGGTCTTTGGGCCTTCCTTTAGAACACCTTTGTTACGGAGTGCGATTGGCCGCCTTAGTTTGGGAGCTGTATCGCAGCAAAGTGGATCAAAACGATAAAATTTTACTTTACCCAAATATACCGTATAATACAGTAAAATACCGTATTTTACCGTTATTTACGTAACTTTGAATCTTACCGGTATTTTTACATCGCTACCTCGGACATGGGTTCTTGGGAACTCCTAAAAATATGAACACCCCGGGGCGCGCTGGGAGCCCCGTCGAGTGAATACTCTCTCGACGCAGCGCTATGCTTGCGTAACGTGCCGCTTAATTCCTCATACTCCCCCTTCCGACGCCGGATGAAGAATCGCCGAGTGGAGCAGCTCGTTTTGGCGAGCGCGCTGCAGACACACTGTTACAACTGGCTAAACGAGTCAGCGAGACGCGTCTATGCTCCACTTTGTTCTCATTCCCCGCCGCGTTGCCACCACTGTATCGCCCCGCACAGTGGGCAGGCAGACCGGTGGGCGGCTAAAACCCCGGACGCGTTTTGAGCTCCAGAGTCGCTAAGCGGAGCTCGAACTGAACGTGTGACCCCACCAATGGACTGCTCTCCGAACGAGGAATCCATTGGTGGGGTTACACGTTCGGTTCTAGTCCCATTTAGCGACTCTGGAGCTCAAAACGCGTCTGGCGTTTCGGCCGCCTCCACCGGTCTTCTGGCCCACTGTGAGCCGCCAACTCGCATGCGGCCGCCCACATAAAAGCGCCGTAAAAAAGCGCCGCTTTTATGGCGGGAAAAGTGTCGACTTTTGGGCGCGAGCCGCGCGAGCCGCGTCGGCCCTTCGGGTGCCCTTCGGGACCCGGGCCGAATCCAGCCGCCCGGCCCAGCCCGACGGGGAGGAAGACGCGGGAGGCGGCCTTGGCGCCCAGGACGCTGCCGCGCCGGGCCGCCCCGACCGTGATAGGTTATAAACTGCCGTGGCCTAATTTATTACCCAGCAAAAAAAAAAAAAAAGAGCAGCGAGTCGCAGAAAACAACTGACGGCAATTTAGGGCCAATAGCAGCGCGCGGCAGAGCGGCAGAGCGCAGGTACTTGCCCGGGGGACGTAAACAGACACACACCAATACCGAGAAAGAATAAAAAATGGAGAGGAAGGCGCGAAACAGCCCTCCGAAGGGCGCGAAGCAAGTTCGGACCAATAAAGCAGCGAGATGCAGTCGTTTCGGAGTCACCTTGGGTGCAGGCAAACAACTACGGTGTAAGTGGCGCTGGCTTGCGCTAGCTTGCGCTAGCTTGCGCTGCCTGGTGTCCCGGTCCCGCGGGAGCGGCGTGAGTACGCGAGCGAAAGCATTTAGGGAAATTGCCGAGGAAGTGAAAGAGACAAAGACAACGGAAACGACAAAAAAAACGTACCGACATTTTATTTCACAATATCGTACTTGATTAAAAAATAATTAATTAATGCAGTACCAGAATTTTTTTTACGACTGGCCCACAGACGTATGAAAAATGACATTATTTCCTTTTTTAAGGCAGGGGAGCAAGCATGCCAACACCCATCACATGGCACTGGCGCCCCGTCATGGCACTGCCATTGAGAACGTTTAACGTGGGTACTTTTTTTTCTTCTTCCATCTCGCTCTCTCCCGACTCGATGAAACGCCCCACACGGAGGGTGGCTCAACAGATAATCCAGAGCGGGCGGCAAGACTACCAATTTACCTCCTCTTTTTTTTACTTCCCCTCCACGTGCGTGTGTTGCTTTTTTTACCTTTTTCGTTCGCAATGGGTGTCGACACTGAGTCGCCCATTCGTGTCGATCGATTTAAATCTAATTACGACAACACAAGGCGAGCAAGGTTAAGCCGGCAAAGAGCCCTTTTTTGCCTGCGCCGGCGCACAGTGGGCCAGAAGACCGGCGGAGGCGGTCGGAATCCCGCACGCGTTTTGAGCTCCAGAGTCGCTGAATGGGTTTAGAACCGAACGTGTGACCCCACCAATGGATTGCTCTCCGAACGAGGAGTCCATTGGTGGGGTCACACGCTCGGTTCGAGTTCTGTTTAGCGACTCTGGGACTCTAAATATGTCAGGGATTTTGACCGCCTCCACCGGTCTTCCGGCCCACTGTGTGTCGGCCCAAATTACCCTCACAGAGCAGCACAAAGCAATGAGGACGGGACTGATAAATACAGTTAATTTTTTCATCAGTGCTATACGAAGTACATTCAATGTGACATTTCATTTTTCAAAAGATGAAAAGTGGGACTGGCTAAAAGCTTCTTTCTAAAAAAATATTCCTTTTTTTATTTATTTTTTTATTTTTGAAAGTCGCGAAACGTAAGGGAAAAGTCTATTCAAGGGGATTGAAATGCCGAATAATGACTCCTCCAAACGACAGAGAACCGTCTTTTAACTTCCAATCACACTCCCCTGTAATCCCGACATGGACCCGAATTGCTGACGCTCGTCACCAACCCACAACAGCAGAGCGATCTGTCTCTCTCGCACTCGTGGAGCACCTCGCAAGGGTGCGAGAGAGACGACGCGACTACGCTCGGAATCAGCATGTGCTTGTTACCACAATCTCCGACACTCCAGGAGGCTGTGTAAAGGTTGCTGCCCCCCAAAGGGCGGGGCCCAACCAACCACGCAACGGTTTGCCTCCCTCCCCAAGGCCCGGGGGGGAGAAAAAAGGAGGGAGGGGAGAGAGAGAGAGAGGGGAGGGAGAGGAGGAGAGGGGGGGAGAGAAAGAGAGAGGGGAAAAAGGGGGAAAACCCCAAAAACCTTTAAAAATGTTTACATTCCAGGAATCCTAGGTGAGAAATATCTGGAGCTTTGCGGTCGAGAAGTTGCCAGGTAGGCAGAGGCTGAGGTTGGCAAGTTTTTACAGTGCATCGCGGGACGCTATCCGTCTACCAGTGTGGCGCCGTAAGCAGCTGCTTCTTGCCGCGATCCGCCGAGCCGGCGTCGTCGCCCTTCACAACTTTCCCCCCACTCGACCCGCGAGGGGGCCCAAGGAGCCCCCGCAAGGGGCACGCGAGCACACATACTCGACATGTGCTCTCGGCAAATTGACCGTCTCGGCGACGACTCCAAGGCGCTCTCTCTCTCTCTCTCTCTCTCTCCTCTCCCCCCTCTCTCCACTGCCCTCCCCTCTCTCTCCCTCCCTCCCCTCCTTTCCCCCTTTCTCCCCTCCCTCTCTCTCTCCTCCTCCTCTCTCCCTTTTCTCCCTCTCTCTTCTCCCTTTTCTCTCTCTCTCTCTCTCTCTCTCTCCCCTCCTCTCTTTCTCTCCCCCCCTCCCCCTCTCCCCCCCTCCCTCCCTCCTCTCTTTTCTCTCTCTCTCTCTCTCTCTCTCCCCTCATGCCGGACATTAAGAGGAAGCCCTCCGAGCGCCAAGTTTCCAGAACTCCAGTCAAGCCACTCACGCACCTCGTAAGCCGCTCCGCGCCCCGCGGCCGAGCAAGAGAAGAAGCACCGCTACTTTCATTTTCAAGCTTTGCAAAAGTTGAAAAGATTGAGATGGATGGTGGAGAGCGCCTCGCGGGTAGGCAGTCGGCGGGGACGCGACGCGTGGCCGTGCTGCGTGTTGCCTATCGCCTGGTTCGCAGGCGCTAGCCGTGACCGCGCGGGCGAGAAGTCAAAATTCTGGACGCGTTCTGAGCTCCAGAATCGCTAAATGGGGCTCGAACCGAACGTGTGACTCCACCAATGGACTGCTCTCCGAACGAGGAGTCCATTGGTGGGGTCACACGCTCGGTTCGAGGCCCATTTAGCGACTCTGGAGCTCAAAACGTGGCTGGAGTTAGGGCCGCCTCCACGCAGTCCTCCGGCCCACTGTGACCGCAATAAGATCAAACATATAGACGCGATTCCGTAGGAAGAAGATAAAAACACCGTCGTCAACTCGAAAATAAAAATCTGTCTCATTCGCTCCACGTGGAGCGATTCTCCTTCCATAATCTTGGAATTATAAATTCCCGGAATACCACGACGCTTGTGGGCCGAACAGGTTGGGACTCAATGCCAATGTCATTCTTCACAGCCTTCGCGGCGGGGTGGAGTTGGCACCGCCAGACACGCCCGTGGTTTCGTCTCACTGTGTCGCCCCGCCCCGCCCCACCCCGCCCCGCTCGGGCTATATGAATAAAGTTGTGGCGTTGAGCTTTGTGCGCAACTCTGCCTGATAAACTCCAACGTTGTCAGGCGGTCTACATCAAACCGACGCGGGAGAGGCCTCTGCGGCGGTACTCGCAGCCGCCCCGCCCCGCCCAGCCCCGCCCCGCCCCACCCCGCCCCGCCCCGCCACGCCGTGTCAGCGAGGCAATCTAGGTAAAAACAGGTGGGGTGTATTATTTAACAGCGTGACTACGCGACGATTAAATATGTATCGAGACCGGGTTTGGCGCGGTTTGCTCGGTTCGCCGCTGCTTCGGTTTTGTTTGCTACGACCCTCAGCCCTGGGCCCTCACTCGCCGGCCGCGCTAGTCGCGTTATTACACTGTAAGAAAACACCGGGAAACAGCTCAATCTCTTAAATATCCGACCCGTTGCGGTGGACTTCACCCAAAAATATGACTTCTTCGATTTAGAAAATATAAACTTTTCTTGGTCTTTGCAAGAAAAATTTTCGTAATCCAACAATTTTTTTCTTGAATGAAGAAAATTTTTCTTGTGTCAAGATTTTTTTCTTACAAAAGACGCGCAAATTAAAAATTTAGAAACCAGTTTTCCGGGTGCATTATTAACGAAAAGAACACAACTTTGAATAATTTAGCAAGCGATGCAGTTCGTAGGTTAAGTGTTTCATTATATATCTGTGGACACTTTCAGCTGTTTCATTTTCTCAAAAAATAAAGTGTTTCCAGTGTTGTCGTTGTTTTTTCAAGTGAGTTCGCGTCGACGTTGCTTATTAAATTCGCAGCAAAAAAAAATAGTTTCCAGCCCCGGAGGCTTGTCCGTTCCGCAGAGGGTCTGCTCCGAGAGGATTACCGCTGGACGAGTGTAACGCCCGTGTTATGAGAGAAAACGCCTTAAAGAAGGGCGGCAAAAACAATACGCCCCCCGCGGGGCCCCGTGGGAAATTCGCCGCCCATTACAAGCGCTGCACTGCCAAGCAAAGGACCGGCACACAGTGGGCCAGAAGACCGGTGCAGGCGGACAACACTCTAGACGCGTTTTGATCTCCAGAGTCGTCAAATGGGACTCGAACTGAACAAATGACCCCACCAATGGATTGCTCTCCGAACGAGGAGGCTCACACGTTCGATTCGAAGCCTGTTCAGCGACTCTGCAGCTCAAACCACGTCTAGCGGCGAGAGAGAGACAGAGACAGAGAGAGAGAGAGAGAGAGAGAGAGAGAGAGAGAGAGAGAGAGAGAGAGAGAGAGAGAAGGACGAAGCAGGAAACGAAGCGAAAAGGGTACAGGATGTGGGGAGAGAGGATGTGAGGGTCATTTCCAGCCGAGTTCTTTCCAAGGCCGGCCTGCCGTAGGAATTAGAGAGAGACAGCGAGAAAACAACACCGGCCCATCATCGCGGCGAACGGTATCGAAAACAACTCGCCGAACACCCACGTCGGACAGTCCAAGTCCATTGCCGCGGAGCTGTCAGAATGAACAACTAGAACACGTGCTGGGAGAAAGAGCCAGCGAGAGCGGTGGGAGTATGATGCAGTGGGTTACTACACTAGGCAGAGGGGAGAAAAAAAAAACGTAGCCAGAGAGCCAGACGCAGTCACAGAGAGAGAGAGAGAAGAGAGAGAGAGAGGAGAGAGAGAGAGAGAGAGAAGATAGAGAAGAGAAGAGAGAGAGAGAGAGAGAGAGAGAGAGAGAGAGAGAGAGAGAGAGAGAGAGTGAGAGTGAGAGTGAGAGAGAGCGCAGCCAAGGCACAACGCTTCACCTCTGCGGAATACAAATGCCACATACATTTCACCGAGTTTCGACTCGCGAGGAACAAAGACTCTTTCACGCGAACAAGCGCGCGAAAAATTAGATTACGCGGGGGAAGTCATACATGGACGCAATGGGCGTCGAGGCGTACTCACAAAGGCACGTCGGTCACAAACAAATCAAATGTCGCGCGCAAACTTACGGGGGACAAATGTGGCGCGTCACAGCCATTTGTTTTGCGAGCGCGCCGTGAAATTTCACTCCTCAAACACATTCCGAGCGATAAATCTTTCGCCAGTTAAATGGTTCGGAGGGAGTTTGTTTCCGAGAGCGGCGGGGATCGTTCCCCCGAAATCGAAACCAGCCCCGCCAGGCGGATTTTCAAAGGAAACGTGCCTCGACGCAAAACTAACAGCCACACGCCAAGTGAATTTGCCGAGTTTGAGCAGCGGGTGCCAAGCGCAACAAGAAAGTCTTCCAAGTCCCTTCCTTCCGCTTTCCGTCCCTGCAGCACTCCGGGCGGGCAGGGCCTCACAGTGGGCCAGAAGACCGGTGAAGGCGGACAAAACTCTGGACGCGTTTTGAGCTCCAGAGTCGCTAAATGGGACTCGAACCGAACGTGTGACCCCACCAATGGATTGCTCTCCGAACGAGGAATCCATTGGTGGGGTCACACGTTCCGTTTGAGTCCTGTTAAGCGACCCTGGAGCTCAAAACGCGCCTTGAGTTTTGTCCGCCTCCACCGGTCTTCTGGCCCACTGTGGGCCTGTGCCTGCCTGGGCGGCCTGGGCCCCGCGGGGGGAGCAATGAGAATAAACAGCCACAAGCGAATAACTTAAGTCCTCGCCGACAGAGGGCCCATTATTTTAACATCCGAGGGCGGTATTTGAACCCGGGGCCCGACGAGGCTCGTCCACGGCACGCTCGGCCGCCGAATGGACTCGGAATGGTTAACGCAACATTAAGGGACGGTGACCCGCGGCCTCCGGATCAATGAGTCATTTAGCCGTTACCAGTGTGGCGACACGGGTGACGAGCTGCCGAGGGTTCACAGCGATCACAGCGCGCCGCGTCAGAGCGGTAAACACGGCAGACACTGCCGAAAATCAAGCCAGTTGGATTGGGAATACAGATAAAGATTATCCGAAAAAGTAAGTCGTTGGAAAATTAGATGCCAACGTGACAACGTGTAAAATTAAAGGAGCTTGATTTTTTTCCACTGGTCCCGTTGACGCGCACCCTTTGGTCCACAGTGCGATCGGGTGACCGCTGCCTGGCAGGTGAGCCAACTAAGCCCCACACCGACATAAAGGCCGCGGGGTGCCGCGGGGTGCCGCCACGGCGTTGAATTGACAATCAGTGCGGCCACCACAGCCAACCGAACGCCGGCCATAACCCTTTGCTAAAACACGATCATGCCTCTCCCTTCCCTCACACTCACTCACACACGCTCTCGCTCGGCAGTGTAGAATCTTAATGGATATTTGACGATGTTCTTTGGAGGCGGTGAGGGTACCCGAAAGGAAAGCACACGCAGTTCCTGATGGACCGCGGCAACACAAACAGAGGACCGGCAATAACTCAAACATGAATTGGCGGCATCGGCCATCTCCCCCAACTACCTGGCGACACTTGGCGCGGCCAACACGGTCTCACACACACACACACACGGTCTCACACACACACACACACACACACACACACACACACACACACACACACGGCAAGAGCGCAGCAGTTCGGTGCGGCGCCCCGCTCCCGATATCTTCTGATCGCAATTTACATATCAAAGGGACGCACCGGCCGCGGAATCCTGCGCCCTGCGCCGCGCGCGCCCTCGTTTTCGTCGAAGAAGAAGAAGAAGAAGAAGAAGAAGAAGAAGAAGAAGAGAAGAAGAAGAAGAAGAAGAAGAAGAAAAAGAAGAAAAAGAAGAAGAAGAAGAAGAAGAAGAAGAAGAAGAAGAAGAAGAAGAAGAAGAAGAAGAAGAAGAAGAAGAAGAAGAAGAAGAAGAAGTAGAGGAAGTGGTGATGGTGGTGGAGCTGGAGGTGCGAGAGGGGAAACATCAAACTTGTGTTACACTCGGGTCGCTCGAGAGATCTCTTGGAGGAGGCCCATTTTTGCCTTGATTAAATTTGCCGTACCGCATCACATGGGCCGTTGTTCCCGGCGAGCTTGTGAACCAAATTCTGCAACTAATTGGGTCGTGACATGCAAGCCTGTGCGACACCTTGTGGGCCTGAAGGGCCTGGGGGCCTGGGGGGGGGGGGGGGGGGGGGGGGGGGGTGTCTGAACGTGCAACACGGCCATGGCAGGGAAGGGCCAGGCCAGGGCAAGGGGGACGTTTCCACGTGAAGGGCTCCAGGTTAGACCTCAGCTGGCTAATTTGCACCCGGATCTTATTAGGGCAAGAGGAAAGAAACCACGAGGCAGGAGAAATTATTATTCATTTCGAGAAGTAGGAAGCTCTCAGCCCGCCACCGAGCACAGTGGGCCAGTAGACCAGTGGAGGCGGCCAAAATCCCGGACGCGATTTGAGCTCCAGAGTCGCTAAATGAGACTCGAAGCGAAAGAATGACCCCACTAATGGATTCCTCGTTCCGAGAGCAATCCATTGGTGGGATCACACGTTTGGATTGAGCCCTGTTTAGCGACTCTGGAGCTCAAAACGCGTCTAGAGTTTCGGCCGCCTCCACCGGTCTTCGGGCCCACTGTGCGAGCACAGAACGCCGAAAGCCTTCGGATCGCAGACGACTTCTTGACGTCGCTGAAGTGACGTAAGCAGACGCGGCGCGGCCCCCTGACACGTACGCGACACATACGCGACACATCCAGATAAATCGAATGGAAATGTATTCCAAACGGGGCGACGAGCAAAAACGGGGCAACGCGGTGGTTCTGCCGCAGGCCAGAGGGGTAGAAAAAAAGGGGTGGGGGGGGGGAGAGTCCCAGGCGGCGGGGCGCTGGCGGGGCGCTGGCGGGGCGGGCCCCGCATCAGGTCGTGGCGGAGGCGCAATGCACAGCGCGCCACATTTCGACAAGATGGCGAGAGAACCGTTTGGCAGGCACATGTCACACCATGCAGCGTTCAAGCGAGGGGGGGGGGGAGTGAAAGAGAGAGGGGGAGAGGGAAGGAGACGGGGAAAGACCGCGCGCGCACCTGCCTGCCCGCGCGCCCGCCTACCAGATGCCAAACTTTACTTATTACTCGCTTGTCCACGACGTCACATGCGCATGTGGGAGTGTGTGGGAGTGAGAGTGGGAGCGAGAGAGGGGGGGGGGGGGTGAGCGGGGGCTGCCCCGCGCGTTTCCCCTGCTGAGCTAGAGGGACGCTTCACGACGGCGGTGTGACCTACGACTCCCACCTCCCAAATCAAAGTCTTAAACGCCTGGAAAGTAAGCAAGCAGAGAGCGCTACGAGTGCGAGAGAGACGGAAGGCGAAGCGTGACGCACCGCCGCAACCTCGGGCGTGAAGAATACCACACACACACAGTGTACATGCATGTTGGCTCTCTGAGGCCGGGTCCATCTCCAAGACGGCAAACATTGTCACAAAGCAACACTCCGCCGCCGCCGTTGGCACCCCGCCCTCTTGCCCTGCCCACTTGTGTGGCGGAGGAGGGGCGGGGGTGGGGTGGCGCCGAAGGAGGTGGGGAGGGGGGCTTAGCTAGTAAACAAGTTGCCACTGGAATAATCACAGCCGCCACTGTCGCAGATGAATCGTAGTCCAACAACAACAACAACAAACACGCTGGAAACACACTTTCCAATGATAACAAGCACGCACATCGCCAGCGCCGGGCCGATCAGTGTGGGGCTTCCCGCCGCTCTGGCGAAGCTTCGCCGAAGACCCCGAAGCCGCGACATCGAAGCCTCAGCAGCACGCAACGTCGCACACGACCGAAGCCGTTAAAAACAGCGTTAAAAGTAAACCCATTTTTTCAGTGCACTTCGAAACCGTTTAGAGAGCTTGTTTGCCCTCGGGCACGGAGAATGTCTGCCTCGAAACAGCCTTACTCCTCACGGGCTGACAAAGCCCCACTTAGTCTGAGCGAATGAGGGCGAGGGGCCCTCGATGTGAGCCGTAAGTACAGCGACCAAGTTCCCCGGATCTTTGTTGCGTGCCCTCAAATCTGGGCGGAATCTCTCTCTCACACCCGGGGGGTCGCTCCGCAAGGGGGGGGGGAGGGGGGGGCGTCGGAAGGTGGGCAACTTTCACACCGATTACGTTCCCTCCGTCCGGACCCCGCCCCCATCCCCCCTCCTCATCCCGCCCCGGTACTCCCGGCCGTCTGCCCGGGCCGTCACACGCATTTCGAGGGGCCCTGGCCACCCTGGCCGCCCTGGGGCAAGACGCAAGAACTCTGCGTTTAGAGGGGGGGGGGCACTGGCAAAACTTTACGATATCGTCGTGACAGAAATAATGATGGCGGGAAGTCTTTCTTCGGCCCGATTTACGGGTGTCCCCCCGCGGAGCCGCGGTGGAGCCACCGGACTGTCCGTATGTTGGGCCGGGGGGGGGGGGGGGACCGCGAACGCCAATCCGACATGGCCATGCACGCGCATTCATTTTATGTGAGTGATAAGAATTCAAGTTTGTTCCGAAAATTTTCAGAAGAAGTCTCTTCCTCGTGGACACGAAGACTCCCCCTTTCGAGGTGAAGATGACTGGGCCTGCCACTTGGCGGGCCTGCCACCCGCTTCGGCACCCAGCAGTGCCCTCCCTTCTATCTCATCCCGGAGTGGGGACCATAACGCTCGCAGGTTAGGCAGCTCAATGTTACGTGAAAAGTGGACGCGCGGCTCTCCCGCCTCGGCCGCCCTCAGCCCGATTCCGGCGTCGTCATCACATATTACCCGAATTCCGCGCGCGATCAGCCCCCCCCCCCTCTCTGCCCCCCGCCGTATCGAGACGCCCGCTGAACCAGAGAGAGAGAGAGTGAGAGAGAGGAACAGAGAGATGCTCATTGCATAGATGGAAAGCGAACAGCGTGTGGTTAAATTGGCGGTGAATGGAACAACGCCTGGACTAAAGTGACTAATCAAGAAAAGGATTGCAAAACAAAAACAAAAAATGAAGAAGCGAAAACGAGCGGTGAAACTACCAGACGCAGTACACGGCAGCGCCATCGGCAGGAGGGCACCCGGCGAACGCGAAAAACAAAACATGGTGCAGTACCTCGACACAGCAGCCAGTGACCCGCAAAGCAGAGCAGGCACGCCTCACTCTTTTCATACCCCGCCCGTGAACCGTGCCCCACTTTTTGGTATTGAGGGCTCCGGGGGTGCCGTTCGGGGGCCCCTGTCCTGAATCAACCATTAGGTATTCCAGCTCCGTTCACTCTGGACGTCCTGCATCCACCCTCAGTCCTAACCTTTCTGTATCTAATCTGATTCCAGTCTTTTTGTCACACTCCTTGCTGTACCCTGCTCTTGCTCTCCCCAGTAATTAGCTTTACATTAATTCGATTCCTGCTAACGGCACTTCCTATTCTTCCTAGTCCTGCTACTCCTCCGCGCCCACATGTCACCCCCCCCCCCCAAACCCCCGGGCCGCCATTAGCAGGTCGTGTCCCTCTTAATAATGAGGAATGGACATGGCCTGATTAAGCACCACACCTCCATTGGGGCTGAAAAGGAGGTATAGCTGCGAAAAAACAATTGGAGGAAACCGGACATTTATCACAGCCAGTGGGTGCTTTACTAGTCTTCCTTCACGGTCACCGACACACCATATTTCCTCCTATGCTTCTGAAATCTCATCTTTTTTTCGAAACGGAACGGTTGCCTGTTCTCATCGTGCTCACCGAAATGGAGTTCTAGGCCCCTGTAGAAAAAAACGGGGCGATCACAATCAATTTGTTGCTAATTCCTGCGGAGTGCGAGCGGCGCCCAAACTTGCCTCGGGGAAGATGTTTGCCGAGTCGCTGGAAACGCAGCCGACAGATGGCGCGCCGGATAATGATCCTTTACAGTGTCGGGGCATCGTCGAGGCATCTCTCGATAAATCGACACCATCTCGGCAGAGGCCGCGGCCCCATTCACAGCTTTATTCTCCGACCATTCGAGGTTTCTTCCACTCGCCACGACTCCCCAGCCTCTCATTACTGACTTTTTTTTACGAAGGAAACCTCGCGCAAGATGAGTTTTTCGAGATGGAGTGCACTTACTTCGCTGGCCCTAAAACAAGCTTCGCGCACCCGGTTTAATTCAAGTCGATACCAGCTTCGAGTCTCTCGGTACGCGTGTACAATATCGCGTAAGTCGATAAGACCAGCACCCCAAGTCCATAGTCCAAGAGGAAAAGAGACAGACTAAATGGGGTACGTTGGAAACCAATTTCCACCGTACGCTCTCCCGTAACCAAATCCTATTACTACTCCCCCGCGTCCCTCAGTGCGTACGTCACGCGCACGCAAAGGTTTGCGACAAGGCGCGACTCGGCGCCGCACGAGGCGGTGCACAGTGGGCCGGAAGACCGGCGGGGGCGGACGAAACCCCGGACGCGTTTTGAGCTCCAGAGTCGCTAAACAGGCCTCGAACCGAACGTGTGATCCCACCAATGGATTCCTCGTTCGGAGAGCAGTCCATTGGTGGGGTTACACGTTCGGTTCGACTCCCATTTAGCGACTCTGGAGCTCAAAACGCGTCGAACGTTTCGGCCGCCGCCACCGGTCTTCCGGCCCACTGTGCGGCCTAGCAATCAGTTCCTTGTTTGTGCACCCCATCACGGCGTGCGCGCCGTGGTTCGAGACTCGCTTCGCAGCGGACGCATTCAGCCGGAAAGAATTTGGCGGTGCTACCCGCGTCGCCGCGTCCCGGGCTACTAATTTGGTTCACGTCATCGCGGTTGGTGGCAAATTTAAATTGGCCGCCGCGTGAAATCGACGCTGTAGACCCAAGTAGACCCTCGGTGCCTCCGGGTAGACACTAGATCGCCAGAGAATCCATCCGCACTGGCCAATAGGCTGGCAGGGCGCTTCAGGTGGACATATCTGGATGAGGGGCTTCTCAAATTGGCCCCGAATCAAACACATCGCGAGGATGGATGGACCCGTTGGCACCTCTGCGTGTTTGATCGAATCGTATTTGACGACACGGAGTCGCAAAAACGCGCTGAACGGGTCAGAGGCCTTACACCTCGGCACACTGACAAAACCGAGGCCGGGCGGCACCGCGGAGGGCACCGTGGACCGCGAGGGGGAGCAAAAAGCAGCCCAATCGCGGGGCTTTTTATTCAAAGCAGAGGCCGCGGCTGCCAGTTACTGTGGGTCGTGATCGGGTCAGGGGTCCCCCGCGGTCTCCCGACGGCCTCGGCTCGCCACCAAGGAAAGGGCATCCTTCATCCAGTCTCGGCCGGCCGCAGCCACCACCCAGCCCACAGTACCCCTCTCAGGACTTCAGGGTTGCCTACCATCGCACACCTCGGCCAACCCGAGGGGGAAATCACTCTTAAAAACTGTGACCCGACTACTCCCTATTACGTTCTATTACGCTATTACAGAAGGCTTATTACGCTCAAAAATATCCTGATTTAGGCTAAAATCGGACCCTAAATAGGGGAAATTTTAAGATATTTGGCTATTACGCTATTACTATTACGCGTAATACCAGGAATCGGTGACCCGACTATTACGCGAGTGGTTTCCCCCTCGGGCCAACCCGTTGTTTCTGGTGTGGTCGCAGCCTTTGGTCTACTTTTTTCAGCCGACTCGTTCTGGTTCATCTCCAGGCCTCTCTGCCGGAGAAGACAGAGGCCGTCGCGGCCTCCGAGTGCCACCTTTTCATCCTGGACAGCCTCCAGCAGGCCTCCAGCAGGCCTCCAGCAGGCCTCCAGCAGGCCTCCAGCAAGCAGAGGCCGCGGCCCGCGTCACTCCAGCCACCTGGCCAATTGACGGCCTCGGCCTGGTCGCCATGACAACCATTTCCCTGCCAGGACCGCCGCAAGCGCCCCCGCAAAAACTGATCCAGCGGAGAGAGAAAATGCCTGAGGCCTTGGCGGCCAAGGACGCCAGGGCGCTGGCCTCGGCCCTAGCCCAGGGCGCTACTCACGGGGTTCATGAAGTTGCGCACGAACTCCATGGACTGCTCCAGCGCGTAGGGCGCGGACGAGCACGAGTCCAGGATGACGGCGCCGAGCGTGACGTTGGGCAGCACGGTGGGGTCGTTGTTGATGGCGTCCAGGGCGTACAGCATGGCCTCCAGCCGCTGTACGCCCTTCTCCTCCTTGACGGCGCCGCAGCCGCTGCTGCTGCCGTTGTGCTCGCTCTCGTGCATGGGGAAGATGCCGCCGAAGATGATGTCGCCGTCGATTCGGATCAGCTTCTTGGAGGTGCCCGCCGCCGGCCCCGCCATCAGCACCGCCAGCAGCAGCAGAAGCAGCAGCGGCCGGGGGCGGCGGCGCCGGCGGTGGCGGTGGTGGGGGCGGCAGGCGGACATCGCGGGGCGGCCGAGCCGCAGGCCGAGCCGAAGGCCCAGCCCCATCACACGGTCCACACGGTCGCCATGGTAGCGTGCTGCGCCGTGCTGCGCTGTGCTGCGCGGCCCTCCCGGACCTCCTGCTTGGGCCGGGGCGGTGCGGGCACTGAGAGCGCCAAGCCGGGGCCTGCCCGCCGCCAGCCAGCCCAGCCAGCCCAGCCTCCAGGCGCCGTACCAGCCCCCGCCGCCCCCGCCGCCCCCACCACCATTCGTGTCTGCTTCACCGTTCCGTGGCGTCCGTGCCGTCCGTGGCGTCCGTGCCCCGTCGGGCTGGTCCTGGCGCGCCTCGTCCTGGCCTCGTCCCTCCACCCCCGTCATCGCGTCTTCCCCGGCCTTCCCCGGACTTCCCCGGTCTTCCCCGCCGCCAAGCCGGCGTAGCCCGTCGCAAGAGCTGAGCGGTCCGTCTGCCCAACGCGCCATCCCGCCATCCCCGCCGAGGCGTCCCCGCCGAGGCGAAGTCGCGACGTTCCCATTTCCCTGCAGCCCTGCCCCGCCCCGCCCACCTGAATCGCTCCGCTGAGCCTAATTGTTTTTCCGCGAAGCGAATGGGATCCCTTGGCGGGCTTGGCGACGACGCGGCGACGCGGTGACGACCTCGCTCGGTACTACTCGAACCGAGCCGAGTGTCCCCCACCCCGCCCCGCCCCGCCCCGCCCCGCCCAGGCACTCACGCCGCGCTGGAACGACCGGCGTTAAGGTAATTGAAATTGAACGGTTCACGTCAACGTTAGAACGGAAAGAAGGGACAAAGACTAGAGACCAAGAGAGTCACCATTTAAAAAAATACTTCGGTGTTATTTCTTTGGCCACCAACCTCGAAAAGGCGCACTTGAATCCGTTTCCAAAAATCTGAGCCATTAGATTGTTTCGAAGTTAGTTGCTTCGCTCCAACCCGCATGGCGCTGCATTAGGCGCAGTGCTTGGCACGCCGGACAGACCTCTCCTACACACTCCCGCGACCACAACGGCCGATTCGCATTAAACGGGTGCCGGCAACAGCACACACACAGAGTCTCCCTGATGAACACATTCTTTTCCCGACCCCGACGAGCAACAAACGCAATTATCACAGCAAGAGAGCAAGCAAGAGCAAGCCAGAACGTCGTGCGACAAACACACACACACACACACACACACACACACACACACACTGCTAGGCCGTTGACGTCCAGACAGTGAGAAGGGAGGAGAGAGAGAACAAAGACGGGGAGAAGTAACGCGCGTTCCATCGGGCTTCCCTTGACCAGCCCCGTGACGTCTGCCAGCGCTCCCCCACCTATTCAAGCGCCGTGGCCCTCTTCGGACTCATGATTTATCATTGTGGGTACGGCCCTTTCGCTCGCCACACCGCCTGCCGCTTCGAGCAGAGAAAGACGCCAAGCGCCGCGCCAGCCAATCAACAATCAATCGCAATCAAACAACACCACAACCAGGCAGGACTCAACCGTCAGCCCGCAGTCAACCGAAGCCTCGCCTGGCTGGACACAAACCAATCAACCGCAGCAATCAGCCGCGCAGGTTAAGCGCCGCAATCAGCAGCAATCGGACGAGCGGCAACCGTATTGCTATGCGACCATGAGCGATACCCCGCACTTGCATCTCTATGACGCACGCGTCGATACCCCGTTCAAAGTGGCGTGGCTCGGCGATGATGGCTTTCTTGCCGGAGTGACACGGGGGAGGGGGCTGTTGTGGGCAGATTGGTACAGGGGGTGGGGGCAACACGCCACACCCGCTCACGGCCCGGAGTGAGGACCGTTTCTAATTAATGAACCTGCAGCTGCAAATGCCTGCGCAGCCAGGCTGGTGTGGCAGGGCGAGGCGGGACGTGGCGGGGCGGGGCGTGGCGGGGCGTGGCGTGGCGGAGCGTGGCGGGGTGCCCGAGTACATTTCTCCTCGTGGCCGCTGAAGTTAGCGGCCGCACCGCGCGCGGCCTGGCGCGGCCTGGCGCGGCCAGGAGGGCGAGAGCGTTCTCTCTCGCACCTCATTGTGGAGGCACGGGCCCCGCCCCGCCCTGACAAAGTGCCACTTGGACAGACTGGGGTTGCGCGTTGCGCGCCCAGAAGGGTGAGGCCGGGGCGGTCCGGCCACATCGAGCCACATCGCCACCGGCCCGCCTAGCCCGCCACCTTTCCATCAATTCGCTGCAGCGACGGCCGGGCTACCATCGCCTCCGATTAGAACGGACTCCGGCCACCTTTTCATGCCGCCTTATTGCGAGGACCGTCCGCGCGCACGTTGATGTAACACCCATCATGAAAAATTCAGCACGCCGAATCCCTCCTGGTTTTCCCCAGCGGCCGGGGCGGCGCGGGGGCAGCGCGGGGGCGGCAGCTCATCCTTGTCGAAATCTCGGCTGCCCTCCGGAAGTCCACCGCGGCTCGGCGAGGCCCAAACCGCCCCGCTGCTTCGCTGCCGAGCCATTCAGAAGATCGGTCTCGGTCTCTCTCGCACCCTGACGGCGAGCCCCGTGATCAAGACAGAGACCGGCTTCCACTCGGCTGGCTGGACCCGGAGTCTGGACGGGGCAGACCCAGGTGTGGAACTCGGCGCCGCCCAGAGCCTTATCTGCTCTCCTTGGTGCAGGCAAACAGCTTCAAAGGCAAGCAAGACAAAGCCAGAGGGCCAGGGGCGAGCAGCTGGAACGGAGCACCGCGCACCTCGCCGCACCGCCGCGCCGCACAGTGGGCCAGAAGGCCGGTGACGGCGGACAGACATCTAGACGCGTTTTGAGCTCCAGAGTCGCTAAACGGGACTCAAACCGAACGTGTGACCCCACCAATGGATTCCTCGTTCCTACAGCAATCCATTGGCGGGGTCGCACGTTCTGATCGAGGCCCATTAAGCGACTCTGGAGCTCAAAATGCGTCCAGGATTTTGACCGCACCCACCGGTCTTCCGGCCCGCGATGCGCCACTCAAGAGCGTGCATTCGATACTCGTTCGATACTTCATTTCGAGATAAGACCCCAACTGTGTTACCAGCGCGCAACTCTCGCCAGGCCAAGGACGAGACAAAAACAAGCAAATTAATTTCCTCCGGGTTGTTGTTGAGGAGCACTTTCAGGACCGGGCGCACCGCGCGGTGAAGCGCAATACTCATTACGTGCGTTTTTTTTAAAACCGTAACACGATGAGCGGAAAAAAGAGGGAAAAAGTGTGCCGAGGAAAAGTTTTTAAAACTCGCGTTTAACAAGCGCAAAAAACGCGCAAAGCCAAGGGGTTGCGACGTGTAGCGGCTGCAAGGCTGCAGCCAGCGGACATAACAAGGATGCCCAGGACTCGCCGCCGGAGGGGCATGGCAGCAAGGTTTAGCAGTGGCAAATCCAGAGCCAGCCTGAGCAGAGACCGGCGGAGGCGGCCAAAACTCTCGACGCGTTTTGAGCTCCAGAGTCGCTAAGCAGGACTCGAACCGAACGTGTGACCCCACCTATGGATTGCTCTCCGAACGAGGAATCCATTGGTGGGGTCACACGGTCGGTTCGAGGCCCATTTCGTTACTCTATGGCCCACTTTGCCGAGGGTGGGTCTTTGGCACTTCTTTGGTGCCTAGTGGGCATACTTAGGTGGACACTTGTGCACGGCGAGAGTTTCCGCCTACTCACGGGGCAACACTGCCTCGTGGCCTCGAGGCCAGCCTCGCGCGGACGCGTGCAGCCGGGCCGCCGCTGCACTGTGTCGGCAACAACAGGGCGGCCTTGGGCTTGGGGCAGTCGGCCTTGTGGGGGGCCTAGGCAGACCGCTGCGCGCTTCCGTTCGTCTTCCATAATTCATAAAATGATTCAAAATCTGGCAACCCACTGGCTGGGCCCGCGGGCCGGCGGGCCGGGAGGCAGTGCCGACGGGCCGCGCGCCGCGGCGCTCGGCGCTCAAAGAGAGACTCTCTTTGGGGGCGGCCCGGACGGGCCCCGGGCGGGCCCCGCCAGGTGGGGCTTTCCTGACCTGACCTGGCCGGCCGCGGGGGAGGGAGTTACTTTCGCTTTCTCCCGCCTCAGTCTGCGGCCGCCCGGGGAAAAAAATTCCAGCACAACAAAATATGTGTAAATGTTGTTGTTTTCTCTTCTTTTTCTTTGCGACGCGCTCGGGTAATGGTGGAGTAATTTCACAACCAAGAGCGCGGCAAATGGCGCTTGATTTACTTTTCTAAAATTTGTATACCGCCGCATAATCATGTTATTAAGTTGCTCCCCTGAGGGGTGCCGTCGAAAGGGGAGCGTTCCTGGAACCTGCTGGAGTCACACTTACGAAAAAAGTCAGTGGATCAAAGAAAAATTGATGAGTTTTTTTTTTTTCTAATTAAATTCCCCCTATTCAAGAAGGCTTGATGTTGTGTGCGGGACTTTCAAAAGGGTTGTTGGAAGCAAACTCCCCACGCTGTTCCTCGTAAGCGAGCAGGTCGGGCTGAACATGAGCGAGCCATAAGGCCTGACCGGGGCACACGCCCGTAGAGCGGTTCCAGCGATTCCAGGAAGACTGCTGACGATTACACAGTTCGCTGCCCTGCAGGAGCGCGTTCCAGGAAGGCTCTGTTGTCCAGGAAAGCTCTGTTGTAGTGACTTGATCCTCGGACATGGCAAAGGAGGGGGCCGGCCCAGCCTGATGGACAGTGCTGGGCAAAAAGCGGCCATTGCCCGCAGCCTCCGTCTCTCTCGCACCTGTGCGGGACGCGCCGTGCGTGCGAGAGAGACAGACTCTCAGCAAGAAGAGGCGCCGCCCATGGCAGTCCACGGAGCGCCCATGGCGGGCCATGCCACGCTCGGCCGCTCGGCGGGACGCTTCGGACCGCCGTTTCCATGGTAATGGAACGAAAACACTCACCAGCTCCAGCCGAATAATCGGCCCACGTTGACGAGACCGAAAAGCACGTCGAAATGGGACTCGAACCTCGAACCCGGAGCCGGCTTGGCCGTGGCACTCGCTCCACTCCCAGCTCGAGTCCACGAGCACACGTCAGGATAAGGCGGGTGTCCATCAGTTTGGCTCATCGAACCGGAGCACTGCCTCTGGCTGCCTCTCTGGCTGCCTCTCTGGCTGCCTCTCTGGCTGCCTCTCAAGCTGCCTCTCTGGCTGCCTCTGGCTAGCCTCTGGCTGCCTCTGGCTGCCGCGTCGCCACTGCCAGACAAATGGTTTGGGGCAAGCCCTAGTCCAGCGCAGCCAGCGCAGTGGCCACCAAGGACCGAGCCTGAGCCCTAAGCCTTCTTTTCCTCCTGACAAGATCAACAGGCCCTCCGGGGAGGGGACCGGAGGGGCGGGGACGGGCCAAGCACAGCCCTGACGCACAACAGGCTTGTCCGATAACTTCATTTTGCCCTCCGCCCCGCCCGGCCCCGCCTGGCCCCGCCTACATCGCCCTCCACATCCTTACTCTTTTAAAGAGTAACGCCGATCACGACGCGATGAGGAGCCCGAAAATCGGCCGGCCAGGGCGGCCCGGGGAACCTCGGCAATAAGCCGTGCGGAGGCAGCACACTGGGAGTCGTCGCTCTGTCTCTCGCGCACTCACGGGGCGTGCCGTTGCGATGCGAGAGAGACAGTGCGACGACCCTCAGTGTGCAGGACCGGCAGCACGCAGGACATGGCGGCGGTCATGGGGGCGGTCCCTGAGTCCCTGGGGTTCCCACGGCCCGCTGCTTTGACAGGGAAAGGATCGCAACGACACGACAGCGTGCGGAGCGGGGCGGGGCGGGGCGGCGCCCTGGGCCGGCTGGTCCACAAGGGCCTCAGATGTCGACGGAGGCATGCTGAGATACGCAGCTGCTACAACCTGTCGGTCTAGCCCCCCTCCGCTCCCCACACAACCATTGTTAGGCGATTCAGATTATTCCGTTATTCTTTCATTGGCTGATTGCCCCCCCCCCTTTTCTCCCCCAAGCGACGTCATTAGGGGGAAACAAACGAAATAAATGGCGAAGGGCATTAAAAACCGAGTGATTCCGTTCCAGCCCGCGGGGCACTTTCTCTTTTTATTCCTCTTTCGCAGTGGAGGGGGTCGCGTTTTATTGGGGGCGACCTTTCGGGCTGTTCAAACAGCCCTTGCGTAAGGAGGCCTGCCGGGCGGCAAAATTGCTGTCCTACAAGGGGAAAGGAGACAGGCCGTGTCTCGGGCTAATCGGCCAGGTGGCTCCACATTCAGTTGCTGATAATGTGACGTGAATGGTACAGTCGGCCAAAGGCGTCCGGGCGCACAGTGGGCCAGAAGACCGGTGGAGGCGGCCGAAATTCTCGACGCGTTTTGAGCTCCAGAGTCGCTGAAAAGGACTCGAACCGAACGTGTGACCCCACCAATGGATTGCTCTCCGAACAAGGAATCCATTGGTGTGGTCACACGTTTGGTTCGAGCCCTGCTTAACGACTCTGGAGCTCAAAACGCGTCCGGGACTCTGACCGCCTCCACTGGTCCGCACTCTGAGAAACGCCTGCAGTGGAGAGGGTAGGCAGCCCGGTCAACACACGTGACTTCGCGCGGCCTACCCTCACGGCGCTCTACACAAACACTACGCGTACGCACTCACTCACACAAACGCAGGCACGGCCCCAGAAGAGAGTAGTAGTGCCGTCCAAAGTAGAAACCAGGCCGGGGCGAAAAAAAACAACCGGGTTATAAACTGGCGGCGCTGCCAGGCCGCGCGGCCGTTGACGATACCCAGGCCCCCCGAAAAAACAAGCAATTTCGCAAAGTCACACCGCCCCCTCTGTTCGACGGGGCGACACGGCACCGCACGCCACGCGGGGGAAAGTGACAGACAGGGGGTGGGGGAAGGGGGAGCTGGGTGTCTGCGGGGACAGACCGGGCGGAAATGGGCAAGCCAGGGGCAAGCCTGCAGCGGCGCTGCGAGGCGCGTCGAGGCAAGGCGAGGCAAGGCGTCCTTCCGGCGGCCCGCTGGACCCGCTGGACGCACAGTGGGCCAGAAGACCGGTGGAGGCGGCCAAAACTCAAAACGCGTTTTGAGCTCTAGAGTAGCTTAACAGGCCTCGAATCGAACGTGTGACCCCACCAATGGATTCCTCGTTCGGTGAGCAATCCATTGATGGGGTCACACGTTCGGTTCGTGTCCTATTTAGCGACTCTGGAGCTCAAAACGCGTCTGGAGTTTTGGCCGCCTCCACCGGTCTTCTGGCCCACTGTACGCCGCCCCGCTGGACATTCACGTGTAGGCGAGGCCCCCGCGCCCCGGACGCCCCGGACGCCCCGGCACACGCGCCCTTTCTTTACAGCTTCCTCTCTCTTTTCCGCTTTCTCTCTCACACACACATGTCGCCCGGATTGAATAATTCACAAGGCGACTCACCATAACAAGCGAGAGCTTCCATTCCTCTTAAGCATTTTCATGCTTTCGGCCTGCGGGTTGGCCCTCCGGGCGAGGGCGTGGCGGGGCGTGGCGGGGCGTGGCGGGGCGGGGCGGGGCGTGGCGGGGCGGGGCGCGCGAGGGACTCGACACGACAGAGGACTCATTTCGTTGCCACTGTGCCCAGGCACGCCACTGCAGGGCCCAAACTTTGGAATTCGGTGGGCGACCAGAGAAACGGCGAGCGGGGTTCCTAGAGCTCGCCCTGCCGGCCCTGCATCATCTTGTATCAGCCACCGCGCCCGGCCCCGCGTCCCCTGCGCCCCCTCGCGGCGGTTTTGGGAAGCCCGAGCGTGGAGTATTCACCGGCCGGCACCGCGATGGGACATACCCCGCGCCCTCCCTCGCGTTCCCCAAGGCAATTAGTAGTGAAAAACGACAAGTAATAAATTAAACGTTTATTCTTTGGAAATAAAATCTCAATTACACCAGGAAACAAAAAAAAAGAGTCGATGGATTTGCTTTGCATTAAATAACAGGATGAGTAGTTATTAGAGAGAAGTGAAACATTAATCGTGATGAGACCTTTCGACATAGGTTTGCTGCGTTTTAGCCAATCTGCTCTGTACAGTGAATAAAATTTTAGATTTTGATTAAGGTTATTGGTCTTCTGGCATACATACACTTGCGCACAGGTAGGCCTTTGTTTAAGCGTATATATAAATATATTCATGCTCAACAGGACGAATCAAGAGTCTAGTGGACGCACCGTCAATCTTTTAGGAGAAATTTGAAAAGTCTAATTAACAGTTTGGCACTATTAGTGTCTCTGGCAGCGCTCTGAGTTAAACAGCATGGCACATCACATGGCTCTCTCGTCTTTACCTCATAATTTAGACATCTAAGGATTGAGTAACAACATTTAAAGTATCTGAACTTGTCTTAGGCATGCAAGACCACAAAAAAAGAAAATATGTACATAGGAGCACAAAATAATTTGACATATTGTCACAAGGTAACCCATAGTGTTTGTTCGACTAGAAAGATAAATGTCTCAATAAAATAAAGGGAAAGAAGAATAATATCATCTAACCATTTTGGCTTTTACACTGTACATTAGAGGAAATATTTAGCTCTCTCTAATCATTGTTTACTAAAAATAAACATTGTAGAAATAACAGTGCGAAAAATTAAATAATAATATTTTTATTTATCACGGATTTTAAATAAATAAATATTTGTTTCGAATGTGCAAATGTAGAATTGGTCGTCTGTGATCAATGCTGAAGTGAGACCAATTTGACGCGCTGTTCAATACAGTCCAGTTGAAACATGTCAAGTCAGAACCACTCACCATTTTCCCGGCAAAAAAATACTCACTCTGTTGCATTTTCTGTAAACTTAGAACTTGAAGAAAGGAGCATGCCTTTGATTACTGCCTATCAGAATTACAGTGTTGGCTATGAAAGCCAAGGCAAAACACTACTTCTGCAGCAAACTAACATCAAGTTACCCCACTTCAAACCCTAACAGAACACACATGAACGCACTACAAAGTGACCTGTCCCAGTTTGTTACTCATAGTGGAGGTTGGCAATATTTACATTAAGGGTCAAAATAGACCTTGACTAGACCAATCATTATTACACCACTAGAAGTGAATTTGCTAAACCAAAATGTTTTACTGGCAACCAGGATACGCAAGCCTGATCTTCAAAGTGACAGTTTTTAACATGATGCTCGCAATCACAGCTGTCCCCATCAACGAGCTTCTGCTCTACTGTCTAAACTATACTAGATCATTCCCTACAGCATAATCAGGTGTGTTTTTTTGTTTTGTTTAGTAAGACCCAAATTTGATCTACAGAATCTGACAAGCCAACATGAATTCATTAAGTATTTATCTAACTTGTACATTTCTTGATAAATTTCATGTAAGTAATAAACTTTAAAAGCATAAGGACTTAGAGCCACGTCACTCACAAAAGGACACAGTGAGAAAAAACGGAACAAGAATTGGTGCACATTCTGCTATCACATGTAAAATCACCAATTTCTCTTCATAGAGAGAGGCAACAGTTGAGCTCAATTTAAGTTACCATCTCGAAAGGCTATCGCATAAGAATAAGAATTCATATTTACCTCTAACAAGCGAGTCAGACACATTAAAAGTAACAACATTAAATAGAGACCCAATCTGGGTGGGAAACAGACCCCCTCTCAAGTTATGATCTGTTTTGAAACTTTCACAATTAAAAAAATAAAATGTCAGTTTCCCAACAAACGAAGCAAGGCAATGATAGGAACACTCGAATTAAAATGTTTTTGGGGTCGCGAGCCGGAAGTGGTTGAGAACCGCTAGAAAAGCTGTTAGCGATACTACATGTGTCAAAGAGGAGTTGTACTTGAAACTTTTTAGATACTTTACAAAACAAGGGCTCCTTCTGATAAAATTATTTGTATCTAACTGAACTTTGGACGCGCTCAAGGGTGGAATGCCGACTTGTCCGTTCCCGCCAAAAGCGAGGGGAGGTTTTAGAGTGCAGGTGTCACGGAGACGCTGCTTCTAGAGTCCCGTGTGGGAGATGGAGGTGCTCCTCGCCACTGACCCATCACTGGAAAAAGTGAAGTTTTTCTTTGAGAGTTAAAAAAAACATCCTTTGGCCAACCGGACGTATTTTGCTACGTCCTGAGTGTCTCCACGGGCTGGCAATACCCCGCGCGCTGGGCCGCGGGTGACGCTGGGGCGTGGGGTATGGACGCGGGCGGAGCCGCCCTGTCTTTCCACAGCCGTCCGGTCACCCACACTGCTGGCAGAGAGTCTCCGTCGCGCGGAGTCACGACGGTGAAGTCCGCCGCCTGGTTGCAGGCACTGTACACTGATACCGAGAGCCATTTTCGTCGCCCTTTCTCTCTCACTCACTCGTGGGGCGAGACAGAGCAACGAAAACGACTCTGGGAATGGTGCTGGAGGTGGCGGCGCTAGAGGGCCGTCTCCCTGCCCGGGCCGTGCGCGTTGGTGCTGCCGTGGACGTTGGCGTGGACGTTGGCGTGGACGTTGGCGTGGACGTTGGCGTGGACGTTGGCGTGGACGTTGGCGTGGACGTTGGCGTGGGCGTTGGCGTGCGCGGCCGGGGTGCTGGGGCTGGGTGCGTACAGCCCCAGGTGTCGGGGTCATGCGGGCTGGTCGCAGGGCTGCGGCGCCGACTGCTGCTGCTTGAGGATGCCGCGGACGGGCGGTCGCGGTGACACGCCCCTCGTGTCGCTGATGGTGGGGGAGACGCCGCCCGACGCGGTGCCGCAGGGCGAGGCGGCCGGCGACCTGGACGCCGAGGAGCCGGACTGCGGGGACAGCCTGCCGAAGGCGACGGAGGAGGCCCCCAGCTCCCTGGACAGGCTGTCTGGCTCGGAGCCGCTGGCGGGCGGGCCGGCGTGGTGCTGGTGGCGCGGCCCGCTGGCGGAGCTGGTGCGCGACAGTGGCGTGGACTCGGCCGTGCGCTGGCCGTGCGCGCCGTGCCCGTGGCCGGCCAGGCGGGCGATGGCCTTGGCCGAGCGACGAATCTGCAACAGGTGAACGGCGTAAGACAGCGAGTAGCTGGGAGTACGGTACGCGTCGCTCGGCGTCGCTCGGCGAGCATCCACTCACCACCCAGAGGCCCCGCTCCGCCTCCTCCTTCACGTCCCCCAGCTGCCGCAGCGCGCCGCGGATCACCCGCACGTTCCACGCCAAGTTGTCCGAGGCCTTGGTGAACTTGGCGCCCTTGAGGCCCAGGCCGAGCGCCAGCGTGGGGAAGTTCCTGGCCTTGTCCTCCAGCTGGACGCACAGGTCGTGCACGGGGGCCGTCACGGAGTCGTGCAGGCGCCGCACCGAGGCCAGCTGCTCGCAGGCGCGGTCCAGCACGCACAGGCAGCGCGTCATGTTCTCGCTCAGGGTGTCCGCCTCCAGGCGCAGCATCGGCGACTGCGGGCAGAGCACTTTGCCAGAAGACCGGTGCAGGCGGTCAAAGTCCCGGACGCGCTTTGAGCTCTAGAATCGCTAGGAAGGACTCGAGCCGAACGTGTGACCCCACCAATGGATTGCTCTCCGAACGAGGAATCCATTGGTGGGGTCACACGGTATGTTCGAGTCCTGTTGAGCGACCCTGCAGCTCAAAACGCGTTTGCCCAGTGCACTGTACTCACGCCGTCCACCTCCTGGATGTAGGCCTTCTTGACGCTGCGGTTGCGCTGGATGCGGTTCATGATGACGCGCAGGCAGTGCTGCATGGTGGCGCCGTCCGACACGCCGCACTCGCAGCGCAGCGCCGTCATGGCCAGGTCCGTCTCCGAGCGCAGCTCCACCAGCGACCGCAGCGCGCGCTCGTTGCTCTGCAAGGCAAACAAGGGCGTCAAGTACAAGTGCGCCAAGTACGACAAGTGCGGCAACGAGCATGACTCACTGTGACTGACTGACAGGCTGACTGACTGACTGAATGCCTGACTGACTGACTGACTGACTGACTGATAGACTGACGGAGTGGCAGAGAAAAGAAGTGAGGTGAAGGAGAGAGAGAGAGAGAGAGAGAGAGAGAGAGAGAGAGAGAGAGAGAGAGAGAGAGAGAGAGAGAGAGAGAGAGAGAGAGCGACAGCGCCTTTATTCTCGCCGTCTTTCTTATTGATCCACCGCGACATCCACACCAATCAATCAGCTCTGCTTACCGAGAGGGAAGAGAATAAAACGACCGCCGCGGCGAAAGATGGTCCGCCGCTCGGTTGAGTCGCTCCTCCTCTTTTTTTTCGCGTTTCTTTCTTTTCTTTCTTTGGGAATAAAGCGGGAGGGAGAGAGAGAGAAGATAAAGACGGGAAGCCTCACCTTGATTAGGTCGTCCACGCTGCTGATGCCGACCGTCCGCAAGTCGAGCTTCTCCTTTTTGTACCGCTTTTTGCTGTTCTGCCTCTGCGAAAGAAGGAACGAAAAAAGAAGGGAGGATATCAACAACAAATACATCAAATCACCCATAGACTTTTTTTTTCTCCCAGAGTTTCGGACGCAAATGGGCTGGGGGGAAGGGGAGGGGGGAGGGGGCAAGGGGGATGGCCCGCATTCCCCGAGCCACGCGGCCCGGTTATTAGATTCCGCCGAGTTGTTTCGCGAGCGCGAGGAGAGGGGGGGGGGAGGAGGGTGATTGACAGTGAGGTGCCGGTAAAGAGGGGCCGGTAATTTAATTCATCCAGTTCGTCTAGACGCGACGCCAAGGCGGCCCGCCAGGCAGCAGAATGGCAAACAGGGAGGACACACGCGCGCGCACACACACACACACACACACACACACACAGACGCACAAACACGCTCAATCACTCAATCACTCACACATACACACCAGGAAATTTGCCTACGACAACGAAATTATGGGTCCTATTCACATCTCTCGCCGCGAGTGTCTCGCGATGAATGTGTGTGTGAGAAAGAGAGACACAGAGAGAGAGAGAGAGAGAGAGAGAGAGAGAGAGAGAGAGAGAGAGAGAGAGAGAGAGAGAGAGAGAGAGAGAGAGAGAGAGAGAGAGAGAGAGAGAGACTGCGAGCCTACCCCGCGGCGCGGCCACATCTCGATGTAGACGAAAAGGCAGGCGGCGTCCAGGGGCTCCCCCGAGGCGTTGAGCAGGCGCACGACGCGGTAGCCGCGGCTCAGGCTGTTGACGGGCAGCGTGAACTGGCCGATGAAGGGGTCGCCGATGTACTCGTCGTCCAGCACCACGAAGCGCAGCAGCGCCAGCTCGGGCAGGAAGATGGTCATCTCGAAGGTCTCCTCGAAGACGGGGGAGTCGCCCTCGTTGGACACGGTGCGCGTCTTCTTCTCTGTAACGCCACGGGGGTTGTCAAGAACAGTGTAGGCAGGCGCACCGTGGGCTAGAAGAGCGGTGGAGGCGGTCAAAACCCCGGACGCGTTTTGAGCTCCAGAGTCGCTACATGGGGCTCGAACCGAACGTGTGACCCCACCAATGGATTCCTCGTTCGGAGAGCAATCCATTGGTGGGGTCACACGCTCGGTTCGAGTCCCATTTAGCGACTCTGGAGCTCTGCACGCGTCTTTCGGCCGGGACGCACCGTTGTTGTCCGCCTGGATGCCGAACACCTGCACGGCCACGTAGGGGTCGATGGCCGTGCCGCGCGCGTCGCAGCCCCTCGGCCGCGGCAGGTTCTGCCCCGAGATGACGGTCACGCGGAGCATGAGCGGCGTGGTGCCGGGCAGCCCCGAGCGCGGGTCCGGCGCGGGGAAGGGCAGGCCGTCACACATCAGGGACGGCTTGGGGGCCAGCCCCGTGCCGCCGTTGGTGCGGAACCGGCCCTCGTACACGTCCATGTGCTGGCCCGGCGTCTGCAGGTTCACCGCCACTGCGAGTAGAGAGAGAGAGAGAGAGCGTGTAGGTAAAAAAGATAGGAGTAGAAAAAATGTGCAGGACAATCCAAAGACATTTTAACACAAAATGTATTCGGATTAACAGAAGTAAAATGAACAATATAAAGAAAATTTCAGCGAAAGAGGGCACCCCGGCGAACCGGCCCTCTTCCCCGCTGGCTTGGTGAGCCAGTGGTTCCCCCATCTCATCACAGGAGCAACCTCAGAGTTAAACCGCAGTGGCCCCGTCATTGGTCACGTCATCTGTGATGTGGAGGAGTCCTCTCATAGTAGGCCAGGCTGCCACCTTTCCCAGTAGTCGGGTTTCGTTCCCGGCCCCCTTCCCACTCAGGGGCCATGCTACTGGTACTCAGGAGTCTGCGTTTCCTCGGGATGCTACAGTGTGAAGCCAGTAGTGGGACTTACGACAGACTTTTCTGAAACAATGGCGGCTGTGCGCGCAAAGGCGTTGACCCGCAACCACAGGGGCTGGGGTTCGACTCCCTGCAATCCTTTACATTTTAGGAGTGGCTTTCCCGGTGCGGTTTGGGCCCGCTGCGCCACTCGGCTTACCCGGCGAGCCACGGTGGCCGAAGGTGTTGAGATCTCTGAATCCCATACTCGGATCGAGCGATCGAATACTAGCTTCCCGCTCTTTTTGTCTGACTACACGGTTCGGACCAGCGGCTTCAAATACTCCCCTTCGCACATCGTCACCCATGGGCCGTGGTGGCCGAGAGCGCAGAGGCGTCGGGTCCCGACTGCGGGGTCCGGGGTTCGATACCCATCAACGCACAGAATATTTTGACCAAGCTTGCATCGCAAGAAGGCGGTTCAAGTATACAAAATCGGGCGGCGTGCAGTGTGCCTCTCAAGCCCAGTGTTCCGCTGCTGGCAGGGTGACGCAGACTCCTGAGTACCAGTAGCATGGCCCCTGAGTGGGAAGGGGGCCGGAACGAAACCCGACTATGGGAAAGGTGGGAGCCTGGCCTACTATGAGGGACTCTCCACATCACAGATGACGTGACCAATGACGGGGCCACTGCGGTTTAACCTGAGGTTGCTCCTGTGATGAGATGGGGGAAAGCTGGCTCACCAAGCCAGCGGGGAGAGGGCCGGTCGCCGGGGTGCCCTCTTTCGCTGAAATTTTCTTTATAGTGTTGATTTTACTTCTGTTACTCTGAATTCATTTTGTGTTAAAATGTCTTCGGATTGTCCTGCATCCGTTGATTGACATAGAGAGTGAGCCGCGGGGTTTAGATCAATGAGCGCCGCCGAGTTGCTCTCTAGCTGCAGCCTGACCGCGTGGCGGTGTAAGTGGGTCGGACAAAACGGAGGGCGGACAAAGTTTTCAGCCGATGCACGGGCAAGTGAAATTTGGACAGGTCGGACCAAAGAAGGTCGGACAAACGACATACACCCAGGCGGGTTGGCGGGTTTGTCTACCTATCTGGCAGCCGGCGTTCCAGGCGTCCTGCGGGTTGAAGTTGGCGGCGCCGGTCCGCTCGTGGTTGGGGTACACCCTGGTGAGGCTGTGCCGGCTGTGGGCCACCATGTCCTCGGGCCGGAGGCGCGCCATCTTGGAGGCCAGCGAGTCGGACAGCGAGCAGAGGCGTCCCGGCGCGTGGCCCGCCGCCGCGTCCACGGCGTGGCACGAGCGCGGGTCCAGTGCGAAGAGGTCCGACAGCTCGCGCACCACCACGCCACTGCCCGCGCCCTGGACGTCCTCCTCGTCCTGCACCGAGCCCACGTCCTCGTGGCACGCGCTGGGCAGCCGCTTGCCCTGCGAAAATCACAAGAGCCGTTAAATTTTCCGTGAAAATTTCGCTGGTTTACCGCAGCGCCACAAAAGACTCCCGCTTTGACTTGCTGTCCGGAGCTTTGTTGCCGTGGACTGGAGCAGACTGGAGCAGACGACGCGCCAAACACACAAAGGAAAGGAGGGGAAGAAATGAAGGTCAAGCAGAGAGAGAGAGGAGAGAGAGAGAGAGAGAGAGAGAGAGAGAGAGAGAGTCAAGGAGCAGCTCCACGTTCTGGACGGGGTCCATCTCCGCTCCCCGTGTCGGGCGTCCTTGGAGTCCTTGTCCCGCGAATACCGAAGTGGGGGACGACGGGGCACTCGAGAAGGCGCTGCTGCAGTCACTGCAGTGCACGACACAAACTTCCCAAAACGACAATTTTTTTTTAAAAAAAAGAGAAAACTATGTGCATTTGGTGTACAGTAGCCCACTCTTTTTGGCAGTACTTTCCCCGACAACGCCGTGGCGAGAAACGACGGGGCTGCGGTCACTCGGCGAACTGATTCCGCATACTCCGTCGCTCTCGCTCTGTCTCTCTCGCTCCCACACGCAACGGACCGCGAGTACGAGAGGGACAGACGGACGAAAGCGATGTCCGGAATCGGTCTGCGGCTATGCCAATTTACCGCCGAGGAGTGGGCTCATGTTTCCTGGGACAAGGAGGGAAGTGGAGTGGGAGAGGGAGAGAAAGAGAGAGAGAGAGAGAGAGAGAGAGAGAGAGAGAGAGAGAGAGAGAGAGAGAGAGAGAGAAGCAGGACGAAGAGAAAACGTGCTGGTGGGGATGCAAAGTATGGGGAAAGGGAGTCGCAGCACGAGGATCGTGCTTTTCGTCGCTCTGTCTCTCTCGCACCCGTGGGGCGGCCCGCGGAGGTGCGAGAGAGAGAGAGAAGGGACAGAAGGGGCAGAGTGGCAGGAACTCGTAAATCCAGTGCCCTCTGGCCGGCCCGGTCTGCCCAATCGTGCAGTGACGATAAGGACAAGGGTTTCCTGCGGGAGGTCCTCCCGTCCTATCCGGAGGGCGAGCCAGAGGCCAGGGGCAGCAAGGGTGTGGGAGGAAGGAGTGGACAACGTGTGGAGTATGAATCATGGCACGGCGAGCGGGCCACAGCGGCACCATGCAGGCCCAGCGGGGCGCCCGTCTACCTGTCTGTCTGTCTGTCTGTCCGTCTGTCTGTCTGTCCGTGTCTGCTCGTGTCGATATCAGCGGCCTGGCTATCTGCACTTGCACTGCGTCTGGCCGCCCGGACGGCGTCCGCCGGTCCGCTTATCAGTCCGCCCAGTCCCGTCCACTGCGGAGCGCCCGCGAAGTCGAGGGTAGGCAGCCAGGCGAGCAGCGGTGCGGGCGTGGGGTCTACCCGACGGGCGCTCCACAGCGGGCAGGCGGAGGAGGACAAAACTCTAGACGCGTTTCGAGCTCCAGAGTCGCGAAGCAGGACTCGAACCGAACGTGTGGCCCCACCAATGGATTCCTCGTTCGGAGAGCAATCCGCTGGTGGGGTCACACGTTCGGTTTCGAGTCCCATTCAGCGACTCTGGAGCTCGAAACGCGCTGGGAAAGGGGAGGCACGGAGAGGCTCACCACCAGCAGGATCTTCCCCAGGATGGACTGCACCTCCAGCTGCGCGGGGTCCTTGGCCTCCTGCGGGAGGACCAGCTTCTCGCCGAGCTCCGTGCGGAGGAGCGTCGCCAGGGACCGCTGCTGGGGGACCGAGCAGCGGACTGACAGATGCAGCAGCAGCGGGCACCTGGGGGAGAGAGAGAGAAAGAGAGGGATGAAGGACAGTGGGCACCTGGGAGAGGGAGTGAGATGGAGGGAGGGTCTCGGTCTCCGGGGCGCGATTACTCCCGCTTCTTTTTTTCTGATTCGCCCACTTCGTTAGGGACGCAATTTCCTTGATCCTGCCGCCACAGTGCCACAGTGTGGTGGCGGGCGGCCAGAGGACCTGATTGCTCCGCCACCACTGCTGCGGGCAGCCCTCGGCTCCCTCAATGGGACCCGAATCAAACTCATGACCCCACTGATCGATCCTCTGGTACCGTCGTGTGTTTCATTCAGGCAAAAAGGTTAAACGGAATTTATTTCCGTGGTACTTAAAGGTAAAATGGGTTTAAAAAGTGCCTTACGGTCAGTGTAACCACAACTAATTTTTGGTCGTTTTTTCAATGTTTTCTTTTCAGAAGTGCTACTCACTGGCTGACGACGAAGGCGAGCTCCCTGATGAGCCTGAGCACGTCGCTGGCGGGCAGCCTGGACGCGCACGTGGGGTTCCTGCAGACCACGGGGCCCGCCACGCCGTCGTGCACATCCACTGCAAGGCCAGCAAGTCCGTCAAGTCACGTCGATACGCCGCAGGCGCGTTTTGAGCTCCAGAGTCGCTAAATGGGACTCGAACCGACCGTGTGACCCCACCTATGGATAGCTCTCCGAACGAGGAATCCATTGGTGGGGTCACACGTTCGGTTCGAATCCCATTTAGCGACTCTGGAGCCCAAAACGCGTCCGAGATTTCGGCCGCCTGCGCCGCGCGTACTTTTGACGTATCTGCAGGGCTGCGCCAGGGCGCGCACGATGGCGTCCATGGAGGCCGTGTTGGCGGCGGGGTCGTCCGGGACGTAGGCGTCGTGCGCGCCGCTGATGTAGTAGTGGCTCAGGGGCATGTTGAGCTGCGCCGGCGTCTTGTCCGGGGCCGGCGCGATCAGGCATTCGTCTGACTCGAGAAAGCTGGAAAAGCCTGGGGAAAAGGGAAACTCTTTACTCACTGCACGGCAAAAGTACCGCCTGGGATTCCCAGGCGCATCATGGGGAAAAGGGCCTATATTCCAGGCACCGCCTGGGAATCCCAGGTGGTACTTTTGCCGTGTGTTGAATGTTTTTTAACGTTGAGAAAAAATTGTTTGCACGACGCGAAACCGGAAACTAGACGCCAAGCGGTTCTCTGTAAGCAGCGCTCGGTGTGACGCTTACCGTCCACTAATATAACACCCTGTTCACGCGCTTCCGGGCTCGGCTCGCACCGTTTTATTATCTCCTCGCACTCGGCTAGCTCCACCGCTCGGTCCTGCCAACACAAAAACAGTTGAGAAAAAAAATGACCCACGTTAAAAAATAAACGAGGGCCGTTTTTTTTCTCGTCGGCTGTAACTTACCCCTTGTTCAGTCTCCAAAAACGCTTTAAGATCCTCTATAGTCATGTACTCTTTATGCGAGAACCTGCGAGTGAAAAAGGATACAGTGTGTGAGTGCAATAAAGAGACTCACCCCACCGCTTTTCCGGCCGGTTTAGCACGCCAGAGGGGCGGGGCGTGGGATATTTGCGCGCAGAGTGGCTCGCCTTGCTTCACTCGATTCGAAATTGAGACGGGAACTGTTTATTATTTGGAGACGTTTTAATGCGGTGGGTGCGCGTGCCGCGGCGTGCTGGCTGCCAGCCTCGGCGGGGCGGCCGCCGGTCCCTGGGGACGGCCGGCACGGGCTGCATGCCTGCCCTGGCGGGGCCCTGCCGGGGCAACTTAGCTTAATTAAACGGGGCTCTTCACGCAACGGGTAAAAAAACAAAAACCGGACGACAGGCGGAAGGGTGCGAGCGAAAGCCGAGCCGGCCGGGACGACCGGAACGGCAGATTGGTGAGAATACCCCGCGCGGTGTCGGGCCACACTGTAAACAGGCACCACTCTGTTAAATGTCGGCACCAACCTGAGCATTAGAAAATAAACTTCCGGTCTCGTCACAACCCGCTTGTAGGTCTCTATGAACTCGGCACTCTCGATAGAAGTCCGCCGGCCGTTCTCCTGCAACAAAACGCGTCTAGAGTTTCGGCCGCCTCCGCCGCACAGTGGGCTGACGGCTGAACGGTGGAGGCGGACAAAACTCTAGACGCGTTTTGAGCTCCAGAGTCGCTAAATGGGACTCGAACCGAACGTGTGACCCCACCAATGGATTGTTCTTCGAACGAGGAATCCATTGTGGGGTCACACGTTCGGTTCCAGTCGTACTTGGCGACTCTGGAGCTCGAAACGCGTCTAGAGTTTCGGCCGCCTCCGCCGGTCTTCTGGCAAAGCTGCTCACCACCAGTTTCTGGGCTATCCGCTCCTGCGCCGCCTCCAGCGCCGGGGTGACTCTGCCGCGGTGCGGGGGCGGGCCGGGCGGGGGCGGCTCGCTGGGGGCGGCCTTGCCGGCCGTCATGAGCCGCGCGGCCAGCTTGGCGGCCGAGTCCGCCCCCAGCCGGCCCCCGCACCGCGCCGCCTCCCTGTGGAAGGCGTTGGACAACCACTGTTCTCGCAGACCGCCCCCCGCTGCTGCTGGCCCGAAAAAAAACACAGAGAGAGCGCCGCAAATTAAACATCTTGAGACAAAGACGACTTAATCGGGTCCCCGCGAAGGCGGGTGAGGGGAGGGGGAAATTGGGAGAGGGGGGGATTGTGTCCCGATGTGTGCTGTGCGAGGGGAGGGAGCCAAGCTGAAAGGGTCAATATTTGGCACAGACCCACTTTTGCCCGTTGACCAGGCGATTTGACAAGACGCCGTCCTGCGTTCTTGCCGGAGCAGAGTGTTTCTTTCTCCCCTTTTCGCTCTGTCACTTTTCCACTAACGTTGCTGTCCGTCTGCCTGTCTGTCTGTCTGTCTGTCTGTCTGTCCGTCTGATTGACGAGCTTGCCTTTACTCCCCCGGTCACAAAACGCCTCCACCATTTCTCAAAATCAAGAAGGGAAGAAAGGGCGCACTTTTCAAATTGAGGCCACGGTCTGTCTGTCTGTCTGTCTATCTGTCTGTCTGTCTATCTGTCTGCGCATGTCTCCTTAGAAATGCAGGTCGCATAATGCCCTGTGCCGATCTGACAGCGAGGCAGCTTCACTGACCCGTGAGCTCGGCGACGACATCAAACACGCCCTTTTCAGCCAATCCTCCCCTGTCTGTCAGCCTGTCTGTCAGCCTGTCTGTCTGTCGGCCCGTCCGTGCACGGCCAATTGGGAGCCGTGCAAACACGGTGCGCGATTCGCTAAAAATGGGGCCGCCGGATCGTCCAGTGAGGAGCCGTCAGGACTAGAGAGCAGCGGGAGCAAGTTTGACTGACGGTACAGCATCAAATACCCACGGTCTGTGTCAAAAAATAGCTGTGGAAAAAAATTTTTCGATGATTTTATTTTATTCTTTGGAGGGTGTTTGGTGGTGTTTTAGGGGCACTTTTGGGGTTGTTTTCAGGGGGTGTTTTGGGGGGTTATTTTGGGGGCGTGGTTTTTAGGGGTATTTTTGGGGTTGTTTTTAGGGGGTGTTTTTATAGGGTTCCTCATGCCGGATGGTTCGCCTCGCAACGGTGACTCGGCGATTCACTTTATTCGACCCCCTCCCCCTTTTTGCCGATTGCTCGCGCGGCACTCCGCGTGCCTAATTACCCTTTGCTTGAGCAGGCCGAGAAATTGGCGCGAAACGTGAAGCGGGCCTGAGAGGCGCACAGTGGGCCAGAAGACCGGTGGAGGCGGCCAAAACTCTAGACGCGTTTTGAGCTCCAGAGTCGCTAAACAGGCCTCGAACCGAACGTGTGACCCCACCAATGGATCCCTCGTTCGGAGAGCAATCCATTGGTGGGGTCACACGTTCGGTTCGAGCCCCATTTAGCGACTCTGGAGCTCAAAACGCGTCTGGAGTTTTGGCCGCCTCCACCGGTCTTCTGGCCCACTGTGCGGGGCGGCGTTTGTGCGAGGGGGAGGGGGGCGGCACGAGGCCGGAATGCAGACGACAGTGGAGGAACGGCCATTGGTGTCATTGTTACGCAGAGCAAACGATACGAGTGAAACAAAACGGCTGAAACAACCGTCGGGCTGTGTCGTCCCGACGCGAAACGCGATGGCGTTCGAGCAAAGTTGTTGTGCAAGCGGCTGGGAGGGGGAGGGGGAAGTCCTGGTGCCCTCGTAACAAGTCCCACGCTGTAAAATTGGAAGGCTTGGAGGTTCGGAAAAAGATTCCGTTCGGACAGGTGGACTGCTTTAAGGAAACCGATCGCGTAGCGTTTTAACGACTTTTCCCGACCCTGTGACTTTCAGGTACAAAAAAAATATTTTTAAATTTATTTCTGACAGTGAATGAGATGCTCACAGTTGGGGTCGCCAAGCAGCGCGCAGAGGCCGGCCACCCAGATCCTGGCGTCCTCGGAGCTGTGCGCGATGAGGTCCAGCGTGCGGAGGTCGTCGCCGTACACGATGGAGAAGGCCCAGTCGTCCGGGTAGCCCGCCGGCATCCTGGAGTCCCGGTGCACCTTGGTGGTGCGCCCCGACCGCACCTCCCGGATGTCCTCCACGGCGACTGCAACACGGAGCGATCGGGCACTGTTAGCGGTCTCTCTGTCTCTCTCTGTCTCTCTCTCTGTCTCTCTGTCTGTCTGTCTGTCTGTCTCTCTCTCTCTCTCTCTCTCTCTCTCTCTCTCAGCCCGCGCGGACCGCAGGCGTCGGGGTGCGGTCGGCCTGACCGCTGCCCGAGATGGAGGAGGGTGCGATTTGCCCCCCACCCCCACCCCCACCCCCACCCCTCCTCCACCCCCCAGACAGCTGGCTGGCCTACCGCGCCTCGGTCAGTCTCGGCGGTCCGCCGGGAGTCGGCGGTCTTAGCTAGTCTGAGCAGCCGCTGCAGTACTGGCGCAGGTTCGAATCCGACTTTCTAGCGTTTTCTCGGGGTGCTGCGGGGTATGGGTTCGATTCCGCACCTCTGCATCGCCTGCCCCGGCAGAGGCACGGAACCGAACGGGTTCAGTGATACGACAAAGTCAACGGTGCTACGCTACGCAAGTGACGATAACACAACAGTGGCTGTTACACAGTTTCACAGTGGACAAATTCGTTAGGAAATACACGAGCAGTTACTTGTGAAGCGGGGGCACCGTTACCGGATGGTCAAGCCTCGCGCCAGGAACGCGAGCGCTAGCCTCGCACAGGGAAAGGCCAGCTAGCCTCACTCTGGGGAACAGGGGGCTAGCCTCGCAGAGCGCTAGCCTCGCGTGGGGCGTTCGATCCAAGGCACGCGTGCACCAATTACTAGACAGAGGTCATTATGGTCGCCCCGCCCCACCCCGCCCCGCCGCGCCCCGCCCCGGCCCGCCACACCACGCCGCGCCACGCGACGCATCACTTATACACGCAGCGCTTCGATATTCCCAATCGTGTCGCGGTCGGCGCGGTCGGCCTGCGAGGCACAAGCATAACACCGCGGTGCGCCGCGGTGCGCCGCCAAAATCAACCGCGCCTCTTCGCTTCATTTCGCCGGCAGACTCCGTGCGTCGTTTTCGACGCCCTGTCTCCCTCGCACCTGTGCGGGGCGCCCCGTGGGTGGGAGAGAGCGCGACGGAGCGACGAAAACGACCCTCGGAATCAGTCCGCCGCCCGGGGCGCTTCTTCAGTTCACGCGGCTCGTTGAGCTCCTCGCTGACGCGAACCGAGTACACTCGATTTTCGCCTGACTCGATTCGCCGAGTTGCCGGGACCTCTCGACAGTTTGGAACGCAACTCGCCAGATTCATACATAATTTCGCGCCCGAGCCGCTCTAGCGCGTAATTAACGAAAACTTGAGCGGGAGTTTTCGACAAAGCGGCTTCCATTTCCTGCTCCTTATTTCTTCCAACGCCTTTTTCCTTTCTCTTTCTTTTTTTTCGAGACTGTTTTGGCATGCGCAGCGTGCCCATCATTTTTCATAAAGTTTTTTTTTCGTTGTTGTTTTTCAGAGTGTAGTTGATGTGTCATGAGTGGCGTACGTCGTGCAAGCCATCCAGATTCCCCTCGGCACCAATCGATGCCCCCGCGGCGTAGCGCGGCAGGACGTTTGGTGGGACGCTTTGCGGGGCGCTTGGCGTCCGCACGGAAGAAAAAGGACACCGCAAAACAATATCGCTGAATCACGACGAATTTCATTTAATTTAGTGAACAAAAATGCGGGGAAAGTTGAGCTGCTGCTGACACACAGTCGGCCAGAGGACCGGTTCGGTTCGAGTCCCATTCAGCGACTCTGGAGCTCAAAACGCGTCTGGAGTTTTGGCCGCCTCCACCGGTCTTCTGGCCCACTGTGCGATAAGGCGTGCGCCGGATTGCCTACTACCTTGGCGGGGGCTCTCAGTGACCTTTCCGCTTGCCACGTGTCTGCACAGTGCACGCGCGTGGAGTGCACATAACAAGCCCGAGTTTACGAGCGGGTTGACACGTTGACACCCGGCCAAGTGTTGCGCCGCCAAGTTTCCAGAGCCGCTTTTGATGCCGAGGATTCCTGGAGCGCGCCGAGGCATGCCGAGGGAGGGCGCCGTAAACTCGAATTTCAGCGGCTGAGGGCTTCCCCGCGTTCGCAGCCCCCGGCCGCCCGGACTTCGACGTCCTTACGGGCCTCGTTGTCGAGCTTCAGCGGCAAGGCTCGGCCGCACAGTGGGCCAGGAGACCGGTGGAGGTGGGCAAAACCCCGGACGCGTTTTGAGCTCCAGAGTCGCTGAAGAGGACTCGAACCGAACGTGTGACCCCACCAATGGATTGTTCTCCGAACGAGGAATCCATTGGTAGGATCACACGTTCGGTTCGAGTCCCATTGGTGACTGTCAATCTCGAAACGCGTCTGGGATTTCGACCCGCACCGCCAGTCTTCTGGCCCACTGTGCGGCACTGCTGGAACTCCAGCCCGTTCACTCCAGCCGTCCCCGAGAGCTCTGCTCACTCCACTGCAGGGCCTCCCAATCCCCCAACTTGACGTGTCGCTGGCAATACTCCATGGAACAGACAATCTTCTTCTAGGCGACTCGCGTGCGCCTTTTTCCTGGCAATACCCCGCGCGCTGTGTGTCTCTGATCACTTCATTATCAATCACGCAGGCGGCCTGGAGCCTCTCCCCTACACTGTGACAGTCTTCGCGTCAAGGTAACCTCGTTATGAAAATCAATGAATGAACTTTGTTATTGTCGCGACTGTTTGGAGAAATATTGGCCCTTAAAATTTGGAATGGGGTCACGTTCCTGGCCCCGTCATCAGGACGTCACGCTGGTCGTCAAAGCGAGGCGAAGGGGCCGAAGGAGGCCGCTCATTTTATGGACAGCCCCTCGCCGTATACTTGACGTGATCAAGAGCGCTGTGGTCTCCGCGGGGCCCGTCTGGAAATGGCTTCGGCTATCGCTGGGCATCAGTGCAGCCCTCCGTCTTACGTCATGTGGAAAACAACTGAATGGAATGAAGAAGAGCGTTTTGAAAGCACTTCTCAAAGTACGCGATTGCAGTTGAAGCTGAAGCTGAGGTTGGGTGTAGCTTTCTTACAGGAATGCATACCCAGCGTACCGAAGTGTTCCAGTGTCGAACGAGTTTTGCACAAACCAGCCGCACCAGTACCATCCCCTTCCCCGTTCCCGAAGCCATTCTTATGTGACAGCAAGCACTTAGCCGAAGGGGGTATTAAACTAGGGAGGAGTTGAAAGGGAACACCAACAGATAAAATGCTTACTCGTCGTTCCCACACAGAGAAGTCTTCTCGTCACTTTGGGCAACCAGGGACCTGTGGCAATTGAAAGAAAAAAACAAAATGGAGCCACTTGTCTAGAAAAAACAAAACCTTTTTCCCCCTCCCCTCAGGTAAATTTCTTGATATTGTCGCGTTGAATGTGTCAGAGAAGTATCGGGAACGTTTGCTCCATTTCAAATTGCATTTTACTCTTTTATTATCCAAACCTTTCCTCCTGATTTCGTTTCAATCAGTCACACAAAAGCAGTCAAATCGTGAAAAGTTTATTTGAAAACTTGTATAACAATGCAATGGTACCGGACAAAACTTGACACTCATCCTTTGATACTCGGCAGTATAATTCCAAACCACCAAACGCGTGTAAAACGGATGCAACACATTCCACGTTGCAGCCGCACCATACTCCCAGTAAGAACTAACATTAGAAGAAAGGTTCGTAGAAAATAGAAAATCACCGTAACAAAAATTATCCGTAAATCCTAAATATTATCATGTAAAGAGAGGCAAATAACAAAATGCGTGCTTTGTTAACGATTACTCTCTTTGGTCAACGTCTCTTGACCCAAGTAGTGGTACAAGTGGTTACAGACGGAAACACACACACACGAGAAATACAGAGAAGGAAGATATCTCAATAGGCAAATTTTGTCTGATTCCGTTCGAAGAGCGCGGTAGAAATATTTTACAAGAGTGAACAAACTTTTGTCGCTCAAAAGTGCACTCAACTAGTACTTCCTACATATTTTTTACACTTTAAACACACAAGCAAAATGAACGCTGCAGGTACCATTTCGAGGAACGTCACTAACAATCCTGTCCTCTCTGAAGACGAAGAAGGAATGAGTGCCATGGAATAGAATAGAGAGAAAAAAAAAGGTTCACTCGACAATTTTAAAACAATGGCTAATGCAAGTGGTATATTTTAGTATACATGCGATCCCGTTGATAGCTGTTTTTTTTTGTGTTTTTTTTTTTTTAAGCTATATCGAGGTACGTCAAAAAATAATTACTATAGAATTAAAATAATGGCGAGGTAGTGGTCTTAAAGTTAATGAAAAACTGAAATTCCGAAATTTCTGAGCCCGTTCCGTTTCTGTACACGGTGCATCCGCAAGAGAAGAATTTTGTAGGGCGTAGTCTGTACGTAAGGAGTTCACAGTCCATCGTCGCGCGAGACCAGGCCTCGGCCCGTGTCCGCCATCCTGTAGTACGAGTCGGCGCAGCACCGCGCGGCGCAGTCGCACTCCGAGGAGCTGGCGACGGAGGGCGTCCTCCTGGCGGCCGCGGCGGTGGCGGGCGGGCTGTCCCGGTCGTCCGACGTGAGCGGCAGGTAGTGGTGGCGGTGGCGCGAGTCGTGGGACTCGTCCACGGTGGAGGCCGTGCCCGCCGAGTCCAGCGAGGACACGTGCGAGGACCATCGCGACTCCTCGGACAGCAGCCGCTGGAACATCCGGCGGCGCCGCTCGCCCTCCGCGGACAGCATCCGCATCCGCAGCGACGGCGTCCTGGCCGTGGGCGTGGGGGCGCGCGGCGGCGACGCGCAGGGCGTGGCGGCCGGCGACGCGCACGGCGACGGGAACGGCGACGCGCACGGCGTGGCGTACGGCAGGCTCTGCGCGGCGCTGTGCGAGCGCGGCACGGGGCTGGAGCACGCCGACGAGGGCTCGTCCAGGTACAGCCGGCCCGGGCGCCAGGACGACCGCGGCACCGTGTCCTCCAGGTACAGACGGCCGCGCCGCACTTGCGGCGTGTTGCACTCGGACACGCTGCGGCGCGCGAGCAGCGCGGACGGCGGCGACGGCGCGGGCGGCGGCCGCGGCGGCTGCCGGAACACGCTGGCGCCGAGCTGCAGCGGCGGGCGCGCGGGGTTGGCGCGGCGCGGCAGGCGGGGCGTGGCGTGGCGGTGCGTCCTGGAGGACTCCAAGGCCGGCGCCAGCACGTCGGGGCAGGGCTGCGGCGCGTGGACGCCGTGGACGCCGTACCGCACGCTGGGCAGCTCCACGCACATCAGCCCGTCCGCGTGCACGTGCTGCCGCCGCAGGATGGGCGTGCCGCCGTCGGGCACGCGCACCACTCGTCGTCCTTGGCGTCCTTCACGACGTTCTGGACGGCCGGGGGCACCACGGCCACGTCCACCGCCGGCGGCGTGGCCGGGCAGCTGCTGTGGCGCTTGAAGCGCGCGCGCAGCCCCGCGCGGATGGCCGACCGCAGCGCCGACAACCGCCGCCGCAGCAGGGAGTGTCGCCGCGGCGGCGTGGTCGGCGTGGTCGGCGGCGGCGCCGCGCTGCCCGAGTCGGGCGTCTCCGCGTGCTCGGCGTCGTCCGCGGCCTCCTCGGCCGACGGCATGGGCGTGCTGGGCGGCGACGGCGAGGCGGACGGAGGCGGCGAGTGCGCGAACACCTCGGAGGCGGTGGGCTGGGGCTGCGCGCGCGGGCTGGGCGTGCAGGGGCTGCAGGGGCTGCAGGGCTCCGCGCGGGAGAACACGGCGGGCGCGCTGTGCTTACGCAGCGGCCAGGACGGCGCGGCCAGCGCGGTCTCGAACACGCGCACCTTGACCAGCGTGCAGGGCTCCGCGGGCTCCGCCGCGGCCGGCGGCACGGGCGACGCGCGCGGGGAGCCCGACCCGGCGGACGGCTGCGGCGAGCGCTGGGACTTGGGCGACGCGGACGACGGCGTGCTGAGCGCGCGGGTGGCCGCCCTCCGCAGCACGCCGGGCATGGAGTCGATGGCGGACAGCACGGCCTGCATGGCGTCCGACGCCCAGGCCAGGCGGTTCTGCCTGGGCGACACCAGCGGCCACAGCCGCAGCGTGCACAGCAGCAGCTTGTGCTCCGACACGTGGCCGCGGCCCCACTTGGCCGCCACGCCGCGCACGTAGCCCCAGTTGCTGAGGATGTGGTCGGGCTGCGCCTGCGTGGAGCGGCGCACGTGCGTGACGCGCGTCGCGTTGCACTGGTCGCGCGTGTTCCACACCACCAGCCCGAACGCGCGCACCAGCTCCTTCAGCATCACGGCGTTGATGTTGTCGGACTCGTGGTGCAGGTTCTTGCCGATGAACGGCCCGTCCAGCGAGTCGTGCACGTCGTTGCTGCCGAGGTGCGCGTTCAGGTCGCCCGCCACCAGGACGTTCTGGCCGGCCGGCAGCGCGGCCAGCAGGCACGCCAGCGTGTTGAACACGCAGTGGCTGTAGTGCGCCGCGCTGCGCGCGTGCGCGCTGATGACCACGAACTCGGTCTGCTCGGCGAAGCGGACGCGCATCATGCACAGGCTGTCCGACACGGCGTCGAAGCGCAGCACCTCGGCGGCGGCGTCGCGGCGCACCAGGATGCCGGTGCCCCGCAGGAAGGCCGGCGCGCGGCCGCCGCTCAGGAACCAGCGGTACGAGGACGTCTTGCAGCGGCCCGACGGCATCAGCGTCTCCTGCACGCAGGCCACGTCCACGCCGGCCGCCGACAGCGCCGCGTCCACCGAGCGCCGGTCCACGGCGCGCCGGCAGCCGTGCACGTTCCAGGTGCAGACGCGCACGCCGACGGGCCGCACGGGCAGGGACGCGCGCCGCGACGACCCGCGAAACATGCTGCTCCGCCGGGGCCGAGGCCGCCACGGAGGCCGCCAAGGAGGCCGCCCTGCAGGCCGCCCAGGCCGAGGCGCCGACCGCTCCGCCTGCTAAGCAACACCGTCAGCGCCCAGCACACTGCCCAGCACCGCCACCAGCCTTGCTTGCTTCACAAATGACCCCCTGCATACTGTGTTCACATCCCGCCGGCGACTCGCGTTTTTAGACACGCCTCCCACACTGTGAGAAAAAAGTACGGAAAAAGTACGGAACATGTCTCCTGGACCGTCCGTACTTGCCAACTACGGAACATTCCGTACTTTTTTCCGTACCCATTTACATGGGCTCATATGGAGCATGTACGGAACGTTCCGTACTTTTCTCCGTACCTCCGTACTTATTTTTCTGTACCATTTCCGTACAAAAGTGCGGAATTTTTTACGGTGCAGAACACCGCGTGTTGCCCGCTGAAGCGCGCTACAGCATACCTGCCCATACTCACCTAACGGGGCGCAGGATCGCGGCCGTCCCGGGGTCCAGCGGATGTACTTGAGGTCCTGCGACAGCGCCAGCACCCGGTAGTAGTGTCGGCGGGGGCGGACTTTGATCAGGGACGTGCCCTGCATCATGTGGCGCACGCACTCCTCCGCTGCAACCAGAAAGCAGCGCGTCAGCAAAGGAAGTCAGCAAGCAGCACGCCAAAAGCAGTGTCCGGCTCGTTTTTCCAGAAGGGCCTGGACACTGTTTTTGCTGTAATAACCAAAAAAAATAAACAAACAAAACAAAATAAACAAAAAAAATTAAAAAATAAAAAATAAACAAAAAATAAATTTGCAAGAGGTCGAACCGCCGACCTCAGCACGGTGTGCCGACGCTTCTACACCCTGGGCTACCAGAAGCGCCACACCATTGGAACTCTTAAGAAACTGAAACGCCACCGCGTTGTACTGATCCGAGACTTCCCATCCCCTAGTCGCGGAGTCGCGGGTTCAACTACCACCAGCGGCTCCGTTTTCTTTCCTCGTCTCTTGTCGTGCCTGACCCCGTTTGGACGCGGTGGCCAGCCCGGTGGCTTGGGCGGGGTGGTTTGAGGTGGGAGGAAGAGAGTGAGAGAGAGAGAGAGAGAGAGAGAGAGAGAGAGAGAGAGAGAGAGAGAGAGAGAGAGAGAGAGAGAGAGAGAGAGAGAGAGAGAGAGAGAGAGACTCAGAGGAAAGAGTTGCCGCGGCAGGAAGTGGTTCGGGCAGTCACACAACCGGAAGACAGGATGCGACGGAGAAGGATGGATTTCCGGGCGAGCGCCACACAACTCTCGCTGCAGGGACATTCCGAACGGAGCGGAGCGGTTGCTGAAAGTAGATTTGTCAGCCGAGCGCAGGGCTCGCAGGGCAGGCAGGGCAGGGCGGCGCGTCCCGTACTGTGCTGTGTGCGGTCCATTCGTGTGGTCGCCCGCGGTCAGCGCGCGCGTGTGTGTGAGTATGTGTGTGGTGGAGTGTGGTCTTGTGGTCCAAAAGTGTGTTAGGTAGGTGTGAGCGCCTGGTTCACCTTTGGCCACCGCAGTGGCATTCAAAACAACCGGGTCCCCCAAAATGGCTCATTGCCCTACCGATTTTTTAAATATTTTTTTTTTTTTTGCAATGTGGGGCGTTCGGCGTGTATTGACCATTGACCACAGCGCGGTCCGGCCGGGTCGGGTCCACACAGCGAGGCCAATACAGCTGTGTATTAAAGATACAGAGCAGTTTCGATCGCCAGCTAAGCACACCCGCAACTCCCTGGCCAGGCCTCAGCGGGGCCTCCCCTCCCCCTCTTTTACACTACTATAGAGCAGCACTAAAGCCCGCGCCCTCGCTGGCCAGCCCTGGCGCTCCAACCCCAGCGATTTGGGTCACGGTCCCCCTCCCCTTCCCCGCGAATGGCCACTGCCCTATCCGAATGGGGGCATCACCCCTTGAAACAGGCACCCCAGGCGGGGCTGGCGGCGGGGCGGGGCGGACGGGGCTGGCAGCCCGATACCAGCCGAGACGGCCGGGAAGGCCGGGACGCGCAGCAATGTGTTGAATGTGGTATCGCAAAGGCACGGCCAAGGCAGTGCCGTGCGCTCTGGCGGCAAGGCCTGCCAAGGCCTGCCAAGGCCGCCCAGATACACTCTAAATGTAGGGTGTCCAGAAACTGGGCGCCTTTGTCGCCCGCCCCACTTTTTAGGGTGCCAAATGTCGCCCAGTTTCTGGGCACCTTTGTCGCCCAGTCTAGGGGTGGACAATCCACAAAGGAACCTGCCTTCACCCATGGCTCAGCAGCGACTAAGGTGCCAAAGGTGCCCAGAATCTGGGCACCTTAGTCACCCAGGATCTAGACACCTGTGCATCCTCTACCATGGGAGAGGGCCGGTTACTGTATGATTTGTCCACCCCGAGACTGGGTGACAAAGGTGCCCAGAAACTGTCCGACATTTGGCACCCTAAAAAGTGGGACGGGCGACAAAGGCGCCCAGTTGCTGGGCACCCTATATTTAGAGTGTAGGCACAGTGTCCAGCCGAGGAGGAGGAGGAGGAGGACGAGGAGCAGGAGGACGAGGAGCAGGAGGAGGAGGAGGAGGACGACAAGGACGAGGAGGACGAGGAGGACGAGGAGGACGAGGAGGACGAAGAGGACGAGGAGGAGGAGGACGAGGAGGACGAGAAAGAGGAGGACGAAGAGGACGAGGAGGAGGAGGAGGAGGACGAGGAGCAGGAGGACGAGGAGCAGGAGGACGAGGAGCAGGACGAGGAGGAGGAGGACGACAAGGACGAGGAGGACGAAGAGGACGAGGAGGACGACAAGGACGAGGAGGACGAAGAGGACGAGGAGGAGGAGGAGGAGGACGAGGAGCAGGAGGACGAGGAGCAGGAGGACGAGGAGCAGGACGAGGAGGAGGAGGACGACAAGGACGAGGAGGACGAAGAGGACGAGGAGGACGACAAGGACGAGGAGGACGAAGAGGACGAGGAGGACGAGGAGGACGAAGAGGACGAGGAGGAGGAGGACGAGGAGGACGAGAAAGAGGAGGACGACGAGGACGACGGGGACGAGGAAAATGCGAACACCCTCGTGGTGGCGAGATACGGCAGCGCGCGGTAAATCAAAGACATATTGACAACGACATTAATTTTCCAAGCAGCAAACACGAAGAGCGAAAAACGAAAAACGAGGGGGCCGGTCGAAGGAGAAGGAGTTGACATCCAAGCACCGCGGACTGAAAATAACGCCCCGCGCGAAAACCAATCACCAAACCTCGGTTCCCTGCTCAATACGACCTCAGGGCGAGGGTTTTCGCGTCCATTTACAGGAAAATACGTTCTGGATTCGACTCTCGAGGGCAAACTATGACGTGACGGCCGACCGCCCTCCCCTCCACCCTGTGCTGACAGTGTCCTTTCGGGGCGGGGCGGGGCGGGGCGGGGTGGGGCGGGGCGGGGCGGGGCGGGGCGGGGGGGGCGGGGCGGGGCGGGGCGGGGCGGGGCGGGGTGGGCGGGGCGGGGCGGGGCGCGGCAGGCCTGACCCTCGCAAGCGTGTCGCCCCCGAGATGGCCGTCGATAGGCGACCGGCACGACAGCGAGCGAAGGCCTCAGCGGCGTAGGCTCGGACGTTCGCTCGGTAGGCTGAGGCGGGCGCTCTGTCTCTCTCGCACCGAGACGGGACGCCCCTTGAGTGCAAGAGAGACAGGATGACGAGAGAGACAGGATGACGAGAGAGACCCGACAGTGGCGGCGGCGCTGCGCAGGCCGAGAATGTTGGAAGCAACGCTTACGCTACCTCTTTACCTCGTGCCTTGGTGCCTCGTCCTTTGTCTCGGCTGCTCGTTACCCCCTCCTCCTTCTCTCTCTCTCTCTCTCTCTCTCTCTCTCTCTCTCTCTCTCTCTCTCTCTCTCTCTCTCTCTCTCTCTCTCTCCCTCTCTCTCTCTCCTCCTCCTCTCCCCCTCTCTCTCGCTCCCGCGGCCATTTTCCCAGCTCTTTGCCGTATGACAAAAGCATGATGATGAAGGCAGCAGGCCCGGCGGCCTGACACGCGCGGCGTTGCAACGAGAAACTGGCACTTTCGGGTTCCGTCTTGTAACTCGATTTACCGCGCCGCGTTGCGTTTCGTTCCGTTTCGCCCTCGTGCAGCAGCCCTGCCAACCTGCACACAGTGGGCCAGAAGACCGGCGGAGGTGGACAAAATGCCGGACGCGTTTTGAGCTCCAGAGTCGCTGAATGGGACTCGAACCGAACGTGTGACCCCACCAATGGATTGCTCTCCGAACGAGAAATCCATTGGTGGGGTCACACGTTCGGTTCGAGTCCTGTTTAGCGACTCTGCAGCTCAAAACGCGTCTAGAGTTTTGTCCGCCAACCGGTCTTCTGGCCCACTGTGCAACGTCCCGGTGGCCATTTTGAATGCCATTTCTGTTGTGCCTGGGCCTCCTGTGTCGCCTGGCCTGCCCTGGACTGGCCTGGACTGGCCTGGACTGGCCCTGGACTGGCCTGGACTGGCCCTGGACTGGCCCTGGACTGGCCTGGACTGGCCTGGACTGGCCTGGACTGGCCCTGGACTGGCCTGGACTGCCCTGGACTGGCCTGGACTGGCCTGGACTGGCCCTGGACTGGCCCTGGACTGGCCTGGACTGGCCTGGACTGGCCTGGACTGGCCTGGACTGGCCCTGGACTGGCCCTGGACTGGCCTGGACTGGCCCTGGACTGGCCCTGGACTGGCCTGGACTGGCCTGGACTGGCCTGGACTGGCCTGGACTGGCCTGGACTGGCCTGGACTGGCCTGGACTGGCCTGGACTGGCCTGGACTGGCCTGGACTGGCCTGGACTGGCCCTGGCCTGGCCTGGACTGGCCTGGACTGGCCTGGACTGGCCTGGACTGGCCCTGGACTGGCCTGGACTGGCCTGGACTGGCCCTGGACTGGCCTGGACTGGCCCTGGACTGGCCTGGACTGGCCTGGACTGGCCCTGGACTGGCCCTGGACTGGCCCTGGACTGGCCTGGACTGGCCTGGACTGGCCCTGGACTGGCCCTGGACTGGCCCTGGACTGGCCTGGACTGGCCCTGGACTGGCCCTGGACTGGCCTGGACTGGCCTGGACTGGCCTGGACTGGCCCTGGACTGGCCCTGGACTGGCCTGGACTGGCCCTGGACTGGCCTGGACTGGCCCTGGACTGGCCCTGGACTGGCCCTGGACTGGCCCTGGACTGGCCTGGACTGGCCCTGGACTGGCCCTGGACTGGCCCTGGACTGGCCCTGGACTGGCCCTGGACTGGCCCTGGACTGGCCCTGGACTGGCCTGGACTGGCCCTGGACTGGCCTGGACTGGCCTGGACTGGCCCTGGACTGGCCCTGGACTGGCCCTGGACTGGCCCTGGACTGGCCCTGGACTGGCCCTGGACTGGCCCTGGACTGGCCCTGGACTGGCCCTGGACTGGCCCTGGACTGGCCCTGGACTGGCCCTGGACTGGCCCTGGACTGGCCTGGACTGGCCCTGGACTGGCCCTGGACTGGCCCTGGACTGGCCCTGGACTGGCCTGGACTGGCCTGGACTGGCCTGGACTGGCCCTGGACTGGCCCTGGACTGGCCTGGACTGGCCCTGGACTGCCCTGGACCGGCCTGCCCGGCTCGCCCTCCAGCCATTCAGGGCCAGTCTTTTGTCCGCTCCAGCGTCCTCCAGTGCGCCAAGCTGCCAAGCGGCCAAGCCGGCCGGGTCATCCTGGAAACGCCGCGCCCCTTTTCAGGGACTCTTTTTAATGCGCTGCTTCGCGGCGGGGCAAAGCCCTCCTTCAAAAAAGAAAAAATAAGCAACCAGTCAAAAAAAAAATTGTGTGTGCTCCTCGGTGTGCTTATTTTGTTTGCTTTTTCGGCCGAGAAGGACAAGACGAGGGATCCGATTTCTCACTCTCCCCTTCGCCACCTTTTGTCCCTGTCTGTTGGCTAGGTGACCGGACGAACGTCCCCCGCCCTAGGGGCCGCCTGGCACCAGGCTGCGATGGACCGGCCGAGCCGAGCCAAGCCAAGCCAAGCCATGGCCCAGCCCCGCCTAGCTCTCCAGATTGCAGACAACAGGTGTACCGTCTATCCAGAGGGGCGGCCGGGGCGACAGGGACAAAAGATTTCTCCCTCTACAGGGGCTAAAAACAGCGTTGGCCACAGTTTTTTTTTTCTTTTTTCAAAATCTTATTGACAGGATACGTAACTTGAAAGTAAACTTAAAAGATAACAAACATGCAACAGGATAATTTAGTGGAGCCATCATGGATGGATTCATTCCGCGCGAACAAAAATATCTCAGAGCGCTCAAGAAAACTCTCGAGGAGAGAAGGAAAAGTACCGACGTTGTTGAAGTTGCGAGAGCGCCGCCTTGAGGAAAATTGGCGTTGGGAGGCAAAAAAAGGGGGTAAACAAGGAAAATGAAAAAAAAAAGGTTTGGGAGACGGGTGCACCTCAGGTCGGGGCGTTTGCTCGAAAGCCGCGCGGAAGAGTCAACTCAATTTCGGACCGTGAAAGGGTAATTAGCAGTGGGGGCGCACAAACAGGTGGCACACACACACACACACACACACACACACACACACGGCGGGCTAAAGCGGCGAGATTGAAAGGGAACATGGAGCAGCGCGTTGGGGCGTGTTTACGTCTCTATAAGGCTCTGCCCGAGAAGAGGAGTTGGGAAGGGAGGGGGAGGGGGGTTACAAGTGGGAGATCGCACGAGGGCGCGCCGCGCAAGACTCCCTCCCCACAGTGGGGCAACGCGGCGCGCCCCGCCCCGCCCCGCCCCGCCGCGCCCTGCCCTTCGCGACCTCCGCTTTAATCGAATAGGCCAGGCTCCTGCTTCTGGGAACCGGAAATGAAGTTTGCGGCGGTTTGGTGCGACACGGCACGGCACGGCACGGCACGCCCCGCCCGGCCCCACCCTTGCAACTTGGCCGCGGTGAGCAAACGATGTGGAACCCAGCACTGACTTCATCAAGAGGCAACGGCCTGGATCGCAGGCCGAGCGAACCACAGTGGGCCAGAAGACCTGTGGAGGCGGCCAAAACTCTAGACGCGTTTTGAGCTCCAGAGTCGCTAAAGGGGACTAGAACCGAGCGTGTGACCCCACCAATGGATTGCTCTCCGAACGAGGAATCCATTGGTGGGGTGGCAGGCTCGGTTCGAGTCCCATTTAGCGACTCTGGGGCTCAAAACGCGTCCAGAATTTTGGCCGCCTCCGCCGGTCTTCCGGCCCACTGTGCGAGGGCCCCGGCTAAGGCCACGATAACGACAGCCTCGATGACCTCCTGGGGGAGGGGGAGGGGGGGATTTGCCGGGCGATGAGTGCAGTGCCTGGTGTGCCGACACTGGATGGTCTGTATGTGTGTGACGGTGTGTGGTGTTAGACCCCCAGGCTCCACGGGACCCACCGAAAACGTTTACCCCAAGTTGGGGGTTTGGGGACCGTCTCCATCATCAGGCAATTAATGGCCGGGCCCTCGGCCTGGAAACGCAGGGCCACGGCAGGGCCATGGAGGGGCCATGGAAGGGCCGCGCCGCTGGACGCCGGGCAAGTCCCGGAACGCTAGTTTGGTTATGGGCTCCTACAACATGCCCAATGCAAATAGGGCACGGCGTAGACGAAAATGAAATTTCGCGTTCTCTCTCTCTCTCTCCCTCTCTCTCTCTCCCTCTCTCTCTCTCTCTCTCTCTCTCTCTCTCTCTCTCTCTCTCTCTCTCTCTCTCTCTCTCTCTCTTTCTCTCTTCCATTCCCGAGTCCGAGGACAGAGCACAGGGCTTGGTAGGAGGTTGTCATCAGGCGGAGTCCGGGCTGAATCTCGGAATCCCATCTGCTGTCGCTCTCCGGCTTCATCACTCAGAGAGAGAGAGAGAGAGAGAGAGAGAGAGAGAGAGAGAGAGAGAGAGAGAGAGCGCGCTTGGTCTCGCGAGGAGCGAGTTGGGCTCGAGAGCGCCGTGCGGGTAGGCTGCACTCTGCTGCAGTACGCAGCTGTGCACACCCGGTGGCCTACCCGCGCCACTGCAGGCGCTCCGAGGGGCCACGACCCGCAGGACCATGCTGTCTGTCTGTCTGTCTGTCCGTCTGCCTGTCTGTCTCTCTGTCTGCCTGTCTGTCTGTCTGTCTGTCTGTCTGTCTGTCTGTCTGTCCGTCTGCCTGTCTGTCTGTCTGTCTGCCTGTCTGTCTGTCTGCCTGTCTGTCTGTCTGTCTGCCTGTCTGTCTGTCTGTCTGTCTGTCTGTCTGTCCGTCTGCCTGTCTGTCTGTCTGTCTGCCTGTCTGTCTGTCTGTCTGTCTGTCTGTCTGTCTGTCTGTCTGTCTGTCTGTCTGCCTGTCCGCCATCAGCGCATCAGCGGCCCGTCTGCTCGGCGACTCCCTTCTCGTCGGATGTGTCCGCCGGACGCGATATCGACATTGATGATTTATTCAGTGACCGACCAGTGACAAAGATTAACGAGTAGGGAATAGACAGCAGCGGACAGGGAAGCATTTTTTTTTAAACTGACAGTTAGAACAAAAATATGGGCCATCCCCGAAGACAATAATAGGTTTTGAGGCTTCCATCATCAATCCTTGTTTTTATTATTGAATCTCTGCCGAGAGATTCCACTCTGGAAATACGGTATTGCATTGTGGGCTGGGGGCGCGCGCGGTTCTGGGGGACGGCATGGCAGTGCACTGTCACGAAAGGCACACAAGTCGACCAAAGTGTATCATAGCTTCAATTTCACCGCGGGACAATTATATTTACATATTTTCCGGCGGGTGCGGCGCCGCCGCTGCGCGGTTGCTTTTCCCTTAATAAAAGTTGCAGAATTTTGTGCGCATAGAGCATAAAAAGTTGTCGGGCAAGTTTCGGCAGCTTTGAATATCGTGTTTGGGTTTCTCGGAACACACGTCGAGTCAACTTCGGGGCCCTTCGCCTGTTTCGCCAACCACCGCCTCCGCTTGCTTCGCTTGCTTGGCCCCCCCGCGGTGGGGTCGGGACACGACCGGGCCACGACCGGGCCGCGACGTCCCCAGCCGCGCAGCGTTGCCACTACAGCAGCCCAAAGTTCCCACGATGCACCAGAGTCGGAAGGGTTGCCAATCTCAGCCTGCCTAGGCCATTGAAGTCGCCTGGCAGGCAGACTGAGGTTGGCAACCCTGTCGAAACTGTTCCATCGTGGGATTTTTCGCCTGCTAATGTGGCAACACTAATTTCCGCGCTAAATTACCGTGGCTCTGTAGCATCGAAAACCAACACAGCCCCGAGGAGAAACAACAAACAACATTTCTGTCATTACAAAGCATAGACCGTCGATAGACCGGCATAGACAGCCATAAATCATTACAGGCGCCAATTATTTCGATAACGAATCCGCCGATAAGTCGCGGCCAAAGCGTTCTGGCGGTGCTCAGTGGGCCAGAAGGCCGGTGCAGGCGGCCAAAACTCTAGACGCGTTTTGAGCTCCAGAGTCGCTAAATGGGACTCGAACCCAACGTGTGACCCCATCAATGGATTGCACTTCGAACGAGCAATCCATTGGCGGGGTCACATGTTCGGTTCGAGTCCCATTTAGCGACTCTGGAGCTCAAAACGCGTCTAGAGTTTTGGCCGCCTCCGCCGGTCTTCTGGCCCACTGTGCGGTGCCGGCGGTGCCGACGGCTGTGTTGTTGTCGTGCGGCCGTGACATGCAGCCCGCTGATTCCGAGAGGCGTCGCTCCATCTCTCTCTGACCTCCACGGGGTCCCCAATGAGTGCGAGAGAGACGGAGCGACGACTCTCGGAATGAGTCGGGCCAGCAGTCGCAAGGCCGCAGCGGGGCCCGAACGGCGCACCCCGCCCGCCTTTCTGTGCGACATGCCGACATAGCTGACATGCGCTGCTGTGTCGGCCACGGCGCAAGCGTGATCGCGGAGTATTGGGCAGAGCCATGATGATGTCGCCCCACACCGCCGCCACCACCACCACACCACCAAAACGACGACGACGACGACGACAACAACAACAACAACAACAACAACAACAACAGGAACTCACTAGCGGTACAGCCACCGAAAACAAGCAATGATGTTGTTTTTGCGACTGGAAATTTTGTTGGACAATACCGCCTTAACTCTACCCAATATTAAATTTAATTCGGTGCGGACTTGGTTTTGGCTTCGTTCAAAGAGGTCCCCCCTGAAAATCTCTACAGTCTATTGCCCAGTCAAGTTTGGAGAAGAAGAACCAAAACTTTGAATTAAACAGTCGTGAGGCTAAATTTCCGCATCGACGTGCCGTGTTGGTACCACACCGCTTCCTCCACAATCTAACATTCCCGTCACGTCGCCAACACGTTCCCTCCAGCCGGGCTCGCTCCCTCCGCCTACATTTTTTATCCTCCCCGTCGGTTCGGTCGGTTCATCTCGCCGCCGCACTATTAATAGTCAACAGAAGCAGCAACTCGCATAAATATAGCGTTTGCTTTATTTCCGGTCGGGCTGCCACGGCACTTCGTTAGCATGATAGCAGTGCAGCCGACGGCCCAGGCTGACCACTACACCGCTACAGCGGCTTGACTGCCGGGCACATCGTGGGCTATTGAGCGCCCCCCCCCCTCCCCCTGCCAGTGTATGTGCGGCACTCCAGTACGCCCCTCTTCAACAGAATTACTACCGCCAGCTCTGGAGTGGTTCGGCCGCTTTGGCCACGAGGCGCTTCGCGCGGTCGAACTGGTCAACCGGCGCGCAGTGGATTTTGCCGGAGGACCGAGATGTGTGTGGAATCCCGGACGCGTTTTGAGCTCCAGAGTCGCTGAATGGGACTCGAACCGAGCGTGTGACCCCACCAATGGATTGCTCTCCGAATGGGGAATCTTTTGATGGGGTCACACGTTCGGTTCGAGTCCCATTAAGCGACTCTGAAGCATAAAACGCGTCCAGAGTTTTGGCCGCCTCCACCGGTCTTCTGGTCCACTGAGTGGCCGTCGACGGGTTCACCTACCTGAACGCGGATTGAAACCGCTCTGGACATTTCTGTCGTCACTTCATGACAACATCCTAAAGAGTAAAGTGCAGAAAAAATCAGAACAGAAAAAATTTTGAACAAAATACGCCAGTGCGCGTGCAGGGCCCGAAGGGGTGTGCGCTTCTGCTCGGAAAGTTCAACTCCAGCCACGAAGCGGGGCGTTGTTCGGTTTCGTTTCGTTTCGTTTCGTTCCGTTCCGGGGAAGGGGTAGCGCGCCTCGCGGCGTTCGCGGCGTTCGCGACAGCAGACTGCATGTCTGCGTCTTCACACGTGCCCCTGCATTAGTGATGGCCCTGCATTATAAAGCGACCGCCGTGCCTCCAATCACGCCGCCTGCAGTGCACCGCCTTTCTTTACTTTATTTTTGCAGGTTCTACGATCAACCGCCAAGCCGTGGCCGTGACAAGGTTTCCCTGGGGTTTATTTTCTCGCCTATAGCGCTGGACGCGACGCCCCCTAAGTCCACCCCGACGAAGTGTCCGTGCCACAGTGGGCCAAATGACCGGTGGAGGCGGCCAAAATTCTAGACGCGTTTTGAGCTCCAGAGTCGCTAAATGGGACTCGAACCGAACGTGTGGCCCCACCAATGGATTGCACTTCGAACGAGGAATCCATTGGTGGGGTCACACGTTCGGTTCGAGTCCCGTTTAGCGACTCTGGAGCCCAAAACGCGTCCAGAATTTTGGCCGCCTCCGCCGGTCTTCCGGCCCACTGTGGAATGGTCCAGTAATTCGGATAGCCGTCACAATCGCAAACAAACTTCGGCCGGGGTGTTGGACGCGAGTTGTTTGGAGGGTCGCCGCGGGGAGTTTAGGGGCCCTCGCCCTAAAATGTGCTCCCAGCTCATTGTTTGCAGTGGGTCATCTTCAGAGTGAAGCACCACTCGGGATGCGCAAGCAATGCCAATTGTTTTAATGAATGGATGAAACGTTTCTGTTCAGTCATCTGTTTTTTACACGGTAAAAGCGGAACCTGGTTTTCCCAGGAAACGTATGGTAGAGACATAGGCCATTTCCAGGGAGTTCCTGGGAAAACCAGGTTCCGTTTAAACCGTGTACTTCAAGAAGTTTTCAATGTTTCTTTTTAATGGATGCCACCGTGAGTTGGACATTTACCGGCACTACCAAGCAGCCCTCAACAGTGCACCAGACGACAAAATGGACGTGTTTTCGTTTTTAAAGTGTATTTCGGGGTTGGGGGCGGCGGCGAGGGCGGTGCTTAGTGCTAGATCGAAGCAAGCCTTGCAATTCACGGGGTTGTTTTGCTTGCGTTTGCAGGCCGGGTTGAGAGAGAGAGAGAGAGAGAGAGAGAGAGAGAGAGAGAGAGAGAGAGAGAGGGAGAGAGGAGAGAGAGAGAGAGAGAGAGAGAGAGAGAGAGAGAGAGAGAGAGAGAGAGAGAGAGAAGCGTGACAGCGCAATCGATGTGACTGAGACAGCCCTTTTGTTCCCCATTGACTCCCGATGGCCCGGAGGCACCAAAGGCATCACGCCAGCACCTGTCGCCCTAGCCAAGCCTGCCTGGCGGCCGGGCCACGCTTGCCAACCTCGCTACTACGCATTGTAGCGCTCGGCAGGCCTAACCTTTTGAGTCTTATCTTGAATACAGGTTGCCGCGGACCGGTCGATTGGGATGGGTTGGGAGGGGGTTGACAGAAAAAAAAAGTGCGTTTAGAATTTTGTTTCCCGAGATCCGATTATCAACTCCTTCTGTTCCTTCAATTTTTTTTTCTAATTTTTTTTAAGTATCACTGTTGCTGAGCATGATGCGCTTACTTGTGTCACCTCCCAACTTTTTCGCCATTTTGGTTATTGCTCCCCCGACCAGGATACACCCCATCCCTCCAAATCCAGTTTCATCCAGTCACGAAAATTTGCCGCCAACAACCCTTGGCGAGTACCCGCTGTACACAAACTGAGCCCACAGTCGATTCAACCATCAAACTTTGATGCTTGAATGCACGGAATGACAGAAGCAACTGATGACGCACCGATCACAACATAATCGACATCCTTAAGTGATGAAGCCAAGGGTGGGGTAGTCACGGCAAAGTGCCCCGTCCCTACCATCCCCACTTGCATTTTTTATGAATCCCGTAACTCCCACTCAAGTACCGGCTCGGTGTTTATCGTTCAAGCAACTGACTGGGCGAATCAAAGGATCCCTTTCCAGCCGCTTACAAACGCAACCAGGTCTGTGAACGACCCGGGCGTCCTTCGTCGGTACCAAAACAGAAACGGTGACGTCATCTGGTCGTGCGTGACTCCGTGCGTGCGGCTACTCGCTCTGGCGGTGCGCAGTGGGCCAGAAGACCGGCGGAGGCGGCCAAAACTCAAGACGCGTTTTTAGCTCCAGAGTCGCTTAATGGGACTCGAACCGAACGTGTGACCCCACCAATGGACTCCTCGTTCGGAGAGCAATCCATTGGTGGGGTCACACGTTCGGTTCGAGTCCCAGCGACTCTGGAGCTCAAAACGCGTCTAGAGTTTTGGCCGCCTCCACCGGTCTTCTGGCCCACTGTGCGCTGCACCCCTCTCTCACCACCACCATGGGGACATGAGGCTTGGCTGGCCGCCGCCCCGCGCTGCGCTGCGTCGTCCACGAGGGCTGCCAGGGGCTGCCCGGGCGCGACGGGCCGCTCCACGCCAGCCCGGCAGCCGGCCGCCCTGGAGAGAGTACTGATGAAGACTGAATACTGGCCGCTAGTGGCCGCTAGTCGACTGGGCGCCACTAGCCGGCCGCCACGGGCCCTCGGGCCTCGCCGCGGGGCGGGGCGGGGCGGGGCGGGGCGGGGCGGGGCGGGGCGGGGTGCGTTGGGGCGGGGCGGGGCGGAGCGGGGTGCGGCGGGGGACGCCAGTCGATGTCGATTTGAAATGCGCTTGTGCCGGCCGCCTCCACTGGCCTCCTGCCCCATAGCGTCGTATCTTAAACAGGGTGGCGCGGCTGCGTGTGTGTGTGTGTGTGTACGTGTGTGTACGTGTGTGGGCGGGCGTATTCGCCGCGAGGCCTGCCGGAAGGTACGCGAGTTCTAGTCTCACACAAAACGAAAGATTCTTTTGCTCGTTGTGCCAGGGTTTCTGACATTGCATAACACGTTCACAGAGTTTCTATTTTTATTTTTTTTTATTATTTTTTGCTTGAAGCGATCCCGCTTGAGAGACGCTAAAATGTTCTCGTGATGTTGTCATTGCTGTTGTTGTGGCAAAGGTGCAATCAATGGAGCTACAGTGAGGGCTGAGTACACCGTCGCCCAGGACGCGTGTTGAGTCGCTTCGTCGCGGCGGAGCCACGGCGGAGCGCAGGCGTGCGGGTGGCATGTCGGTTCCAGGCGGCGCAGGGAGTCCTGTCGAAACGGCGGCGAGGGCGAGAGAGAACCTCCGGCGCAGAAGACAGGAATTCCGTGAACACTGAGGGAAATGTTTTGGGGCCACACCTAAACTTACAGCTGTGACAACCAATCTGTTTGGTCGCTGGGGGTTCAATTAAACGTTCGATTGCCACATTTAAATCGTTTAGTCGCACTACTTTAGTTGTGAGATGTACTCTTTTTCTAACATGTCGTCTGTCTATTTTAGCCACTGCCACTAAATCAAATCTTGTTACAGTGACTGAATGCGATAAGATCTGACGATTGACTGTTTAGTCCTGACACATAAACGTAAACCGATGAAAAAACGACTTCAAAACGAGTGCTCGAACCACGGACCTGCGTGTTACGAGTCCGTCGCTCTACCAACTCGCCCACCTGGCTGACTGAGAGAGGCCGGCATTGATGGGCCTCTTGGACTGACGAATGTGTGCGGACGCACCGAGAAAATGATAGCTCGCTCCCTTTCCTGGGGTCCCAAGTGTCCCACAGTCCATCTCCTGACAGCACAATAGTATACAAAGATACTATGCCAGGAGAAACTGGTTGCGCTACGGGGAGTTGAACCCCCGAACCCGGCTTCTTATCCAGCCTCCAGGCGCGGAGACCACTGAGCTACCGCACTGTTGAGAATGTGGCGGAGCGCTGGGCGATGGCAACGCGACTTCCGTGTTGAGTGTCGCATCGCCAGTGTTTCGGTGCCACACCTAAACGCTTTAGTCGCGACTACTGACCATCGATCAAGCCTATGACTAAAGCCAGTTTAATCGAGTCCTTTCATGCTGACTATTATTGGCGGTTCAGTCACTCTCACTATTTAGCAGTCTTATTGTGATCATCGGCTGAACAGTTGCAAGGATTGAACTCGTGTAACTGTCGCCATTGGGGGGTTCCACAAAACACAGTTTTATCGTGAGGCACCGACCCCTTCTCTCAGTGAAGGTCAAATACAGACTGAGAGGCCCTGGAAGCACCATGGAGCGCCATGGGGTCGCCAGCAACACCCCGATTGCGAGGACTGCGAGGGCCGAAAACTCCCCGCGGACCAAAGAGTCACGTAAGAATCAGGTGGGCCCTTCGGGAGTTGGGGAGGCCTGCCCGCCCTCAGGCTCCCCTACAGGGCCGCCCCGGGGGCCCTGGGAGGGCCTGGGAGGGCCTAAGGGAGGGCCTGGGAGGGCCTGGGAGGGCCTGGGAGGGCCCTGGAGGGCCCTGGAGGGCCTGGGAGGGCCTGGGAGGGCCTAAGGGAGGGCCTGGGAGGGCCTAAGGGAGGGCCTGGGAGGGCCTGGGAGGGCCTGGGAGGGCCCTGGAGGGCCCTGGAGGGCCTGGGAGGGCCTGGGAGGGCCTAAGGGAGGGCCTGGGAGGGCCTGGGAGGGCCTGGGAGGGCCCTGGAGGGCCCTGGAGGGCCTGGGAGGGCCTGGGAGGGCCTAAGGGAGGGCCTGGGAGGGCCTAAGGGAGGGCCTGGGAGGGCCTGGGAGGGCCTAAGGGAGGGCCTGGGAGGGCCTGGGAGGGCCCTGGAGGGCCTGGGAGGGCCTGGGAGGGCCTAAGGGAGGGCCTAAGGGAGGGCCTAAGAGAAGGCCTGGGAGGGCCTGGGAGGGCCTGGGAGGGCCTAAGGGAGGGCCTGGGAGGGCCTAAGGGAGGGCCTAAGGGAGGGCCTAAGAGAAGGCCTGGGAGGGCCTGGGAGGGCCTAAGGGAGGGCCTGGGAGGGCCTGGGAGGGCCTAAGGGAGGGCCTGGGAGGGCCTGCCGCGGTCGATCATCGTGGCCAGTGATCCCTCTCTTCATTACGGGCCCCAGAATTCTCATTAATGACTCAGAATATTAGCTCACGGGGCGGGGTGGGACCAAGGCTGCGAATGAAAGTGACTCGAAACGAGAGACCCGGCAAAAAAGATCCCCTTGAATTTTCTCGACCTGGGCATGTGAGGGTACCACTGGATTGCTCTTGGAACGAGGAATCCGTTGGTAGGGTCAAGTGTTTTATTCGAGCTCTGTTGGGGGAAGTTAGGGATCAAAAAGTTTCAAGAGTTCCAGTCCCCGTTGCATGGCGAGCGGGGCATCGCGGGGGCAATCTCGTCAGAGTGTCCTGGCCGGTGCTGCTGCCTGGGCCTGGGCCGCCCGGTGCTGCCGTGCGCGCCGCGCGCGCCGTGCGGCAGGATGAAAAAGTGCCAATAACGGCGGTCAAGTTAAGCGGCCGTGGTGCCAATAACGCACCTCTCCCCCTCCTCCTCCCCTCCCCCCGCGCGTCCTTGTCCTGGTTCGGGCGCCGCCGCCCCCGCGCCGCCTCCACCCCACCCCCGAGCATGAACCTTGTCCTTCGCATTACAAACTTTTGTCAGTCTTCAGACAGTCCGTCCCGTGGCCTGGCCCTGGCCCGCCCTGGCCCGCCCTGGCCTGGGGTCGGGCAGGGAGGATGGGAGCGGGGAGGGCTTTGAATTTGGTACACACGCTACGGTTTTAATTGCTTGGAGAAAGATATTGCGAGTCCCTTAGTTATTCCGTTTACGAAGTTGGGGAGAGTCTTGGGTTATCAGGGCGAAAGTCCTCAGTCCTCCGCCCTGTGACAATGATGTAATCTCGCGTTCGCCAAAGTGCGTTCAGGTTAGTTTGTTTTCACAATGCATTGCGTCATAATTGTTGATTTGGGTCTTTCGTGACTTTGTCGTGTTCTTTAGCAGACTCCTTTGTCATGAGACCGGGCATGTTGCGCACACGTGGTAGCAGCCGCCTCTCGCCACAGGCTTGCCACACTAGGCTTGCTTGCCACAGGTTGGCGTAACTGGGGGCGGTTCGACTACGTCGGTTCCTTATGGCGAAACACGAACGAAGCCCTATAAAGAAGGGGCCGCACACGCCAGCGACGCCAGCGACGCCAGCGATCGAACTCACGCGTATACAAGACAGCCAACTGCCAATATAACTTTTGTAGTTGTTGTTGGCAACCTGTGTCCGTCCCTGCTTGCGGCCGGCCGTACCTGCAACACAAACAAACAACAACCCTTAGCGCTGCGCCTTGCTAAAATGCGTATCGGTCGGACCGTGTACAGTCGCGCAAACGCTCGGCCGCCGTGCCTGGAACACAAACAAACAACAACCCTGCTGCGCCTTGCTAAAATGCGTATCGGTCGGACAGTCGCGCAAACGAGCAGCTACATGGACATCAATCACTGCAGTGACTGGCGGAGGTAAGACTCGCGTAAACAAGGAAGTTGAGCGGACGAAAACAACGCCTCGTTGCGTTCATTGCGCCACTATTGCGGAGTCAATAAATTGGATCAAAACAAGAGGTTTTTGATCGGCCGCCACACTTCTTTTTGCAAATCCAACTGTCCGACATCGATACCTGGGTGCCTTGTGTCAGAAAATGGTGTAAAAAAAATGAGGGCTGTTGTCGGGAGTCGAACCCGGGTGTCCCGTGCCGGTAGCAGACCCTCTAACCACTACACCGTAGCGAAGACCATTAGCAGCAACCGGTTTTTCCTTCACTGGTCTTCGAGAATGAAGCACCCGTTTTCCATCAGCCGTAGAAGGGATGAAACTCCGGCCGGGCCGGGCCGGGCCGAGCCGAGCCGAGCCGAGCCGAGCCGAGCCGAGCCGAGCCGGGGCATGGCACGACACGGCAAGGCCCGGCAACGCCACAATTTGCCTTCGAGCGCCCGGGGCATTCCATTGTGTGAGGTGTGGGGATTCTAAAAGGGTGGAGAGGGGGTGTCTGGGGAGGCCGACGGTGGCCGACGGGCTGACGGTGTAGTGGCGTAGTCCTGTCGTCGAGACCGGCCTAAACCCAGCGGTGCCCAACAGTGTGTACTCGCCCGTCCGTCCCACGGCAATGTAAGTTTGCAGAGCGGGCTAGGTGCGCGCTCGGTTGCGCGATGAAGAAAATGAACTCGACGACTTTGATGAAGGCACACCGACCAAAATGTACGGCACAGGTCAACTTTTTTTTTAAATTTTATTTTCTTAATTTTGCTCGACGTTGTTTTGAACGTGTGTTTCCAGTTTCGAGTGCATTGGAAAGGGCGGAGAGCACAGCAGGGCGAGCAAGGCGCAATCCGGTGTGACTCTACAAGGCTGTGGCCCGGCGCCAGTATTGGAAGAGTTAAACGGGGCGGGGAGGGGCTACACTGCCAACGGCCAGGAACAGAGAGGAGGGGGGGGGGCAGCAGCTGCGTCCGTCCGCCGGCGTCCGCCCGGCAGCCAAGCGAATTTCAATTTCTGACGAGCGGGTGGACCCGGGGGCACTATCAAAACGCCTGATGGAAAAACAACGAGATTGAAATATGTAACGAGCTAACGCCTTCGTGGGAGGCGCGCTGGAGCGCTCAGCCGGTGGCCAGACTGTTTAAATTTGGGACAGCTTGTCAAAAGTGAGTCGAAGGGCACTGTTTGCCGAAATCGAACACAGTTTGCCCGGGTTTCACTCGGTTTGGCTGCAGCTCGGTGCACTGTATTTTTATTGACCAGCTCGAAGCACGACATGTTTGGACCGAGCGACCGGGCACGCGGTCCCACCACAAAGTCACCTCAATTTCGGCCCTCCGCCCTGCAGACTGGGGTGGGGGCGGCCGAAACTCTAGACGCGTTTTGAGCTCCAGAGTCGCTAAATGGGACTCGAACCGAACGTGTGACCCCACCAATGGACTCCTCGTTCGGAGAGCAATCCATTGGTGAGGTCACACGTTCGGTTCGAGTCCCATTTAGCGACTCTGGAGCCTAAAACGCGTCTAGAGTTTTGGCCGCCTCCACCGGTCTTCTGGCCCACTGTGCACCATACGGGACGCCGGACGAGTGCGAGAGAGACTGTCAGTGAGGGAGCGACAGCTAGCCACTGATTGGCCGTGGTAATTGAGGCTCGACGACACTGCGATCTACGTTCGGGCCGCGATTCGCCAACGGGGAAAGGGGTGGGGGGAGAGGGGGTGGGGGCGGCAGGATTAAAAAGGAGTGGGGGAGGGGGGCGGAAAGGAAATGGATTTGGAAGGAGCAGGGGCTCCTTGGCGTGGGAACAGGGTGCGGCGCCGATTGGGCTGCCTGCCGTTTGCTCCACCACGGTGGCGGGGCGGGGCGGGGCGGGGCGGGGCGGGGCGGGGCGGGGCGGGGCGGGGCGTACTGTATCGGGTCCCTCGCAGCACTGTGGCGTTCCGCGCATGCACTGTAAGGCCGAGTTGTTCCATGCGTGTGTGAATTTTAGAAACAAAAATAAAATTGAAATGCACACATATGACAATGTAGAATCCGACGGCCTTGCGTAGATCGCTTCAACCCAGCCCTGACTCAGCGTGAAGCAGCCGGACCTGAGCCAGGGTGTCCTCCCAGACTGGTACTACACTGGTGTACACTGGCGTGCCCGGCCCGTGGCTAGCCCGGCGGCTCGGCCGGGTCGAGGGAAATGGCTGGGAAAGGAGGAAATGGACCGCGCTGCCGGCGCGCTCCCAGTCCGATTATGGGCCGCCCCTCTCACCCAATTTTCCAGCAAAATAGTTGCCTTAAATTCAAATTGGGCGAGTGTTACCGGTGGCTTCGGGTCGGGAGGGCAATTTGGAGGCTGGTTTATGCTGTTATTGCTCCAGCGGAACTGGGGCTCGGTGCATCCCGTGCAGTCCTGCCGCACCAGTGCTGCCAGTCGCTCAAAACTACCTCGCTGCACCACTGTCGGAAGGGTTGCCAACCTTGCGCTCTAGAAGTTGCCGAAACAACCCCCTGGTGCATCGTGGTGGTTTTTGCCTTCTTCGGTGTTGAAACGTGTCCCGTGGTCCCGTGACAACCCCAGACCGCGACCCTCTCAAGCGGTGGATAGGCAACCCAGGCGATCAACATGGCGCCGAGTTACAGTGTGCCGCTGCGTCAAATGGGACGCTCTGACCGGAACGCGCGTTCGTCTGGCGCGGCATCCGACGAATGTGTCATGTCACGCCGACGGTTGATTGGCACACCGAAGCGCGCGATTGTTTTTCTTGTTTTTTTTTCGCTTTTTGTTTTTTGTTTTGACGGAATTGTTGACCAGCCCCGTCGTTTTCGCCGTCACGTTTCCAGTGCATTTCCAATTATCGCGCCGCCTTTGCTTTGTTTCTCCGCGTTCATTTCATACGTTGGAATAATTGTGATTCTCCGGTTCAACTTGTTATTTCTGTTGCTCTCTCTCTCTCTCTCTCTCTCTCTCTCTCTCTCCCTTTCTGTGCGTGTGCCCCGCTTCCAGGGACCTGACACCATTGTCGTCGTGCGATTTCGCGTTTTGGGCTCCCCGCGCTAACTGGGTCGAAAGCGAGACAGACGAGCGGTGCCGAAAGATTTTCCCGCGACTCTGTCTCTGTCGCACCCTTGCGGACCGCGGCGTGGTGCGAGAGAGACAGAGCGACCTTCCGGGAGGGCGGCGTTTCCCTGCCAGGCCGACTGACGTCTCACGAAACAGGCACCACATTCCCCTCCCCGATGCAATGGGGGGAAAGAAGGAGAAGCGAGACTTTTTTTTTCCCACGCGCGATCACCAAACGTTCTGATGGTTTTCGCTCGTACTACTGGTTTTCGTTCGTACGACCTGTTTTTGTTTTCCGCGGTTGGCGGCAGTTTGATGCCGCGTGGCGGGTTCTTCGCCTCGCATCCCAATTTTGTTTTTCCCGCGCGGCCCGGGCTTTCTGCGAGGCAGGCGTCACCGTGTTGCGGTGCAGGCGACACTGGCGAGGACGCCGCGGCGCGCGGTGCAGTGCTTTGCAATGCTTTGCAATGCTTTGCATAAGTCTGCCGTCACGGCGGCGCTGCGGTCCTGCGGGCCAAAGTCTGCTGCAGCAGCGCGCCTGTCGCCTGCCGCCGCACAGTGGGCCAGACCGGTGGAGGCGGTCGAAACCCCGTACGCGTTTTGAGCTCCAGAGTCGCTAAATGGGACTCGAACCGAACGTGTGACCCCACCAATGGACTGCTCTCCGAACGAGGAATCCATTGGTGGGGTCACACGTTCGGTTCGAGTCCTGTTTAGCGACCCTGGAGCTCAAAACGTGGGACTCGAATCCAACGCATGAGGGTACTAATAGATCGCCCTTCGAACGCGAATTCCGAAGGCCCCAGCCCAATTTGAGGACATTCAAACTGAAAAACGGCCAGAGCGGGCCAGAGTTGTCCCTAAACAGTCCCCCGGGGCGTCCGATAGGACGATAGGGCCACAACTACAAATGGTCGCGGCGCCCCTTACCGAGGCCCTCGAACGCGGTGGACGACCAAGTTCGGGGACTGAGGCCTGATTACCGAAAGGGCCCCGAGTTTGGGGCCTTGGCCCTTAAGGGGGCGGAGCGAGTTGGCAGTGAATGGTGTCCAGGAGAGCGATGGACCTTCCTCCCACAGTGGGCCAGGCGACCGGCGCCGGTGGCCAAAACTCCAGTCGCGTTTTGAGCTCCAGAGTCGCTAAACAGGACTCGAACCGAACGTGTGACCCCACCAATGGATTCCTCGTTCGGAGAGCAATCCATCGGTGGGGTCACACGTTCGGTTCGAGTCCCATTTAGCGGCTCTGGAGCTCAAAGCGTTGCTGAGGGCGTCCAAGCCGGAACTAAAGCCTCCTGCCCACACCGTGCACAGGCAATCCTGGCCGCTGCCCTTTCCGCGCCCCAAGGTCGCCTCGTCGATATAATCCCGATCATCGGCAAAGTTTCCCCGGGAAGTAGAACATAAAGTGCGTCTCCTGTTTGACATTCATCCCTCCCGCCCGACTCCCCTCCCCTCTTTCCCATTTTTCGTTCATCCCCTTTCCCCACCGGTGATCCCCGCCGGGCCGCCGGGCCGCCGGGGCATGATAGGCCCGTTGTGTAACGGGCCCCGCACGTCCCGCGGGGTCTAGTCGGTATCTCATCAACTGCAGTCGCACCGGACCGGCTCGGCTCGGCTCGGCCCGGCTCGGCTCGGCTCGGCTCGACTCGGCTCGGCTCGGGGCACGCGTGCGCTACGCTGCTACGCGTGCGCGGTGGCAGTGGGGTGGCCACCTGCTGGGAACGGGGCGGCTGTTATCCCTCGACACAGGTGTCTCTCCGCGCACGCACGCGCGTCACTGTAAACCCTGTAAACAACAGGCAGCAATCCGACGGTCCGAACGCCGCGCAGTGGCTTTTGCCAGAACGCCGGCTGGGGCGGCCAAAATCCCGCGGACGCGTTTTGAGCTCCAGTGTCGGTAACCGGGACTCGAACGGAACGTGTGACCCCACCAATGGATTCCTCGTTCGGAGAGCAATCCATTGGTGGGGTCACACGTTCGGTTCGAGTCCTGCTTAGCGACTCTGGAGCTCAAAACGCGTCCGGGATTTCGGAAGGCCCCACCGGTCCTCTGGCCCACTGTGCGCCGCGCCACTGCTGTCGATTGTGATTGCGGGGGCGGAGGCAGGCCGCGGAGAAAGATGTGGGAAGAAGTCCACGGCCGTCGTCTCGTCGGCGCGACGGATTTCCGATACACTGCCGAATGGTCGCCATATCTCACTCTGATGCACGGTAAGGCCACGGCAAGGCTCCGGGACGGTGGCGCCGAATCCGGCGAGCGAGAGTCGTTTCGTCGCTCTGTCTCCCTCGCCCCGCGACACAGTGGGCCAGAAGACCGGTGCAGGCGGCCAAAACTCTGGACGCGTTTTGAGCTCCAGAGTCGCTAAATGGGACTCAAAACGAACGTGTGACCCCACCAATGGACTGCTCCGTTCGGATAGCAATCCATTGGTGGGGTCACACGTTCGGTTCGAGTCCCATTTAGCGACTCTGGAGCTCAAAACGCGTTCAGAGTTTTGGCCACCTCCACCGGTCTTCTGGCCCACTGTGCGCGAGTGCGACAGAGACGGAGCGACACTCAAGCGACTTTCGGTGTGACGGCCGTGCCCCACATGAGGTTGCGGCTGAGGCGGCGCGCGGTGCCTTGAAGGCGGCAGTGTGCCCACAGAAGCTAATGAAGGATCATCAAAGAGACGGAGGGGAGGGAGGGGAGGGGAGGGAGGGGATCGAAAAGCAGACGGCAAAAGGGGAAGATAGGTAACATGACGGTTGCAACAGGAGATGGTCTGCTCTAGAAACTGAAGAGAGTGCATGGCATGCTCCTCCTAGGAGTCAACCACAAAGCACACTCTTCCCAAGAGCATGCTTGCAAGCACACTCTTCCCAAGAGCGCTTGCAAGCACACTCTTCCTAGGAGCATGCTTTCAAGCACTCTCCTTGCTTGCAAACATGTCCAGGAAGAGCGTGCTTGTCAAGCATGCTCTGGGAAGAGTGCTTTCAGCACGCTCTTGGTAAGAGTGTGCTTTGTGGTTGACTCCTAGGAGGAGCATGCCATGCACTCTCTTCAGTTTCTAGAGTGGAGAGGATGGAGTGCAGTCGTGATTGATAATAACGAAGCAAATGGAAAAGAAGAAGTTAAAGTTAAAAGGGATAAAAATCTAAAAAAAAAAAAATACGATTTCAAGAAATCCTAGGAGTCACGAAGTCAATTTGATTATCGTGTAAGAGTGTGGAGGAAGAAAAGAAGTGGTGTTGTGAAGTTGTGGCTCAGGGGACTACCAATGGCAGTGGTAGCAATGTGGTCGATGTGCCACCCGTCGAAATTTAAACTTGACAAAATATAAATCAAAATGCTGGTAAATTCAAAAAATTCCAATGCTAATGTATTCCGCAGTGTTCTGACAATGGAACATCTTTAAAGTCCATCATTCTTAAAATGTTCTTGGCAGAAAGAAGGCACTAAATTAATTTTCACGGGTTGGCAACTAGTTTCTCGGCGTCTGCGCCCTTGCGAAAATCGCGAAGCTGAAAGCACCAGCAGTCGCGCATTAAAACTGCCCATCCATTGTTGCTGACGTTGAATTGTTTGGCTTGTTTCACAAGGCTGTGGTTCTCTAGTCATGTTTTCTTCAATTCTGTGTAATAGTTCTCCCTTACAACGTATCAACACCACGACGGTTGGTTTGACAAACTTCATAAACTCGGGAGGGATGGTTTCGAAACGCGGGTGAGTCTTGTTCGAGGAACATGAGCACTGCAAGTCGCGAGGTGGAGCGAAGTGGTCCTAGTGCTAACTGAATCACAACAACAACAAAATTGTTTATTGACAGAAAAAAAAGGAATATTTGAGAAACTGTATGTCAGAAAAAAAGAACTTTTGTTTTGCTAATTTTCTGTGAATGTTTTTTTAGAAAGTCATCACACAAAAATTGAAAATTTGTTTTATATGAATTTTCATAAGCAGGAAACAAAGAAAAAACAAGAAAGAGAGCAAAATTAATACAGATTTCAAATGCTACAGTTGGTTTAACTGTTAACAGGTTGCAAACCTACTGCGCATGTCCAAAAACACTCCAATCAAGAAGTATTATTGGATAGTTCTACCCGAAAAACTGCGTTCGAACCGACACCAATTCTATTGTTGCATCTTGTCTACCTGCAGTCAAAGAAATTTTTCATTTCGAACGTGCTGATTTCAGCTTTTGGAGTAAGCTGTACAGACCCAAAAAGAAGCTCGGCTATTGGTCCGCCCCGGCTCGGCTCCCCCCACTCCCTTTTTTTTCCTTTGACGAGTCGAGTTTTGCCATGGAAACGGCGATTTTGACAGCAAATTTCTCAAAATTGGCCACCAACTTTTTAACCAGATTTCAGCATGAGAATCAGCGTTCAATGTTCTACAAGTCTGCAAAGTCTCATTAAAATCGTATAGAAAATTTCCGAAATGCATAAAGGGCCACACAAATTGAATCTCGGGCCGGCTGAATCCTGGGTATACTATAAGGCTACTTCGTGCCTAAAAAGGAAAGGACGAGGATATAAAAAAGAGGAAGGTAAAATGAGAGGTCTGGTCATGTAATCATCATGAAGGGTCTGCACATGTGGAGCATCCGAACGGTCGGGGTCGAAAAATGCGAGCGCTCCGAAAAAGGACAAGGATCGAGACGAAGGCAATCAAAATACTGCGGGTCGGAAAAGGCAGAAGAGGAATCGAAGAGCGGGAAGGAAGAGCAACAAGGAGAGGACGAAAGAGGTCCTGGAGGAGCAAAGGAGGGGCGAAGGAGGGGCGCGGGGACGGGCGGGGCTGCATGTGAAATGTGCTGAATATAATCCATGTATAATCACCAGCAGCCTCTGCGAGCCGCGCTGCTAGATCGAGCGGTACCAGGAAGCAGCAGACGGAGAGTCGCCTCCCTGTCTCTCTCGCACTCGCGGGGCGTCCGCTGCAGGTGCGAGAGAGACAGAGCGGCGAAAACGCCGAGGCCAGCAGGCGATGTGGGCCCTGCGCGGGGCCCTGGGGAGCAGCACCTCATTCCGAACGCGCTGTCTCTCTCGCACCGCACAGTGGGCCAGAAGACCGGTGGAGGCGGCCAAAACCCTAGACACGTTTTGAGCTCCAGAGTCGCTAAATGGGACTCGAACCGAACGTGTGACCCCCACCAATGGATTGCTCTCCGAACGAGGAATCCATTGGTGGGGTCACACGTTCGGTTCGAGGCCCGTTTAGCGACTCTGGAGTTTGAAAAGCGTCTCCACCGGTCTTCTGGCCCACTGCGCACCGCTGCGGGACGCCCTAGGGTGCGAGAGAGACAGCGAGTGAATCGGACGGCCGAATCCTGCAGGACACCTTCCCTCGGCCGTCCCAAGGCGCCCTGTCGCTCGGACCTTTTTCTCGGCCAAATAACTGAAAATGTTCTGCGCAATAAATCCAAGCAGTCGTCACCGCTCTCCGGGGAGCCCGTCCCGGACTTCACCACTGTAATAACCAGCCGACCCTCGGCCTGCCTGGGTGAGGCCCTGCCTGGCCTGCCCGGGCTCAGGGCGAGGCCCGCGGCCCAGCGCACAGTGGGCCAGAAGGCCGGTGGAGGCGGCCAAAACTCTAGACGCGTTTTGAGCTCCTGAGTCGCCAAATGGGTCTCGAACCGAACGTGTGACCCCACCAACGGATTGCTCTCCGAACGAGGAATCCATTGGTGGGGTCTCACGTTCGGTTCGAGTCCCATTCAGCGACTCTGGAGCTCAAAACGCGTCTAGAATTTTAGCCGCCTCCACCGGTCTTCTGGCCCACTGTGCTGTGCTCCACGACGCCAGGCCCTCCGCGGAGAATGTGGCAATTGGGGTAGCTGTGGAAACGTAGACGCCTTTAGTGCCTCCAGAGGGGCAAAGTGTTTTCAAGCCGACGGACTAACATTCGCAAACGCTGCGAGCTGAAAAATTAAATCGTAAAGTATGAGGGAGAGACAGAAAAACCATTGTCACCGCTCAAACTGGCCTTGCGCGCGGACGAGGTTCCGCGAGTCGCCGCGAGATGGCGAGATGGCGCGCGCCGAGCCGCCGCCCGCTCGCGCTGGCGACCTAGGTTAGTGTTGTAACTATTTTGTAAGCAACATACCTCACAATGGATAGTATTTAACTGTAGGTAGTCGCACGAGAAGAATTGGATGGCTTCGGCCCGAGCGCTTGAATCGGTCGTTTGGCTGAGCGACTCCCCGACCGCGTTTAGCGCCTTGACGGCTGTTTACCGAGGAAGGCGAGCGCCTGCGACGGCCGTCCCCTCCGAAGGCGTAGCGCCTCCACTGGATGCTTCCCCCGTCGCCCTCTTCGCCTTCGCCGACGACGACGATAGCTTCGACGGCGGCATGGGATCCTGGACCTTTCAACCCGGGTGGCGACCATGCCGACGGTCACGCGGTCACACCATCTTGGCTGTTCTTTTTTAAGAAATGACCGTTTGGCGCAAAACCTTTGAGCATGGAGCTTTGTCAAGACGGGTCGGTACGTACTGTGCGGCGCTGTGCGGCCTCGGCACGCAGTGGGGAGGCTCAGTCCCTTCCAGTCCATTCCGGATGCAGCCCGGTCAGAGAGACTGCATAACAACCAGCAAATTTTCCGGCGGGCCGCGAGCCACCCCTCCGGGCCCTCCGAGGGGCCTTCCGCCCCGCCCCCTTCGCGTGAGCGCTGGCGACAATTCAGGGCTCCGTACGTGCGGGACTGGCCAGCCCGGCACGGCCCGGCACACAGTGGGCCAGACGACCAGTAGAGGCGGCCGAAACTCTGGATGCGTTTTGAGATCCAGGGTCGCTAAATGGGACTCGAACCGAACGTGTGACCCCACCAATGGACTCCTCGTTCGGAGAGAAATCCGTTGGTGGGGTCACACACTGTCTTTGATGCCTCCCTCCGGGCAGGTGCATCGGTGACGGGCCGTGCAGATGCAGAAGGCATCAGCCCAACGCGCCAGATCCGTGTCCTGGGCTGCGCCATGCCTAGCCCTGCACGACGGGCCCTGAGTGGACGACAATGGGGCCACGAGGGCCAGGAGGCCCGGCGGTGCGTGGGGCCCGCACAGTGTGCCAGAAGACCGGTCGCGGTCAAAATCCCGGACGCGTTTTGAGCTCCATAGTCGCTATAAAGGACTCGAACCGGACGTGTTACCCCACCTATGGATTGCTCTCCGAACGAGGAATCCATTGGTGCGGTCACACGCTCGGTTCGAGTCCTGCTTAGCGACTCTGGAGCTCAAAACGCGTCCGGTATTTTGACCGCCTCCGCCGCTCTTCTGGCCCACTGTGGCCCGTGGCTGCCCGTGGCTCGTGCACGCCGGCAGCCGAGCTTGCCTCCGGCCGGGTTGCCTACCGAATGAAGAGAAATGGAGGGGCAGGGGGCCGCTCGCCCCGCCCCGACGTCCTGAATAGCAATAAGAAGCCACCATTACAGGGTCCAGACACCGCGTCGCTCAAAGTGGGCCGAAGTGTCAGAGCGGGAAGATCACACCAGAGAGACCCGAACCTGCATAATAAACCTAGCCGGCCATCTTTCTTTTCACCCGCGTCGTTTGTTTTTGCGTTTTCGGCGCGTTTATTTTGCGCGACTGCACGTTTTTTTGAGGCTCCTTGGTATTCGGCGTGGCCGCGTGGCCCGGCGGGGAGCGGGGCTTCTGTAATGAGGTAGGACGCGGCACGGCGCGGCACGGCGCGGCGCGGCACGGCGCGGTCGGTAGGTGTGCATGGAAGAACGGGGTCCGTGGACTACCTGCCCAACCCCGCGGGGCCACGGGGGCCGCGGGGGCCGCGGGGGGTCCGTGGGGGTGGTGGGCCACGAAGAAGCACGGTGTGGCCTAGTTGGCCACCCCGCCTGCTGCCCCCGCTGCCCGCGCCCCCACCCACCGCCCCCGACAGCTGGTACACCGAACCTGTCCAACAAATCTTCGCATTAGGTCCTGAACCCCGTGCGAAACTCATTGATATTGCAGAATCCTGCCGCTGCATACCTCGCGAGCGGAGAGAGGTGGGGGCTCTCCCAGATAGGGGGCGTGACTGCCGGAAAATTTCATATCCAACCGCGACTTTTGCCACCGTTTCACCCGTAAATCTACTCCGCTTGAAATTCTGTCGCGAAAGCTCGAAGTGGGACCGTGCGATTGCCCCGCTTCGAGCAGATCTTCGGCAAACGTAGCCCAGCAACGCACCAACCGAGTGCCTGTCTGTGGTTAGGCTAGGTCAGGCTCCATGGAACGTGGAGTACTCGGATCGCGACCATCCGGCGAACGCTTTCAGTTTCAGACGAGTCAGCGCGAAAAGAAGCTCACCAAGCCCCAGTCCCGGCGCGCCGGGATGCATCGGGGGTTAGGTTGCCCCTCCCGAGCCCCCCCCCCCCCCTCGAGCCGCCCTCAATGCACGGCCTTCCCCCCTTAGTCGCTGGCAGTGCCGGCACATCCAGAGCCAGCGGGCCAGCGGGCCGTGAAGATAAGACCAGTTGGCCGCAAGTCAGACCCAGCACCAAGACCCAGCACACAGTAAGCCAGAATGCCGACGCGTTTTGAGCTCCAGAGTCGCTAAATGGTACCCGAACCGAGCATGTGACCCCACCAATGGATTCCTCGTTCGGAGAGCAATCCGGGGTCACACGTTCGGTTCGAGTCCCATTTAGCGACTCTGGAGCTCAAAACGCGTCTAGACTTTCGGCCCACTACACCCGTCTGACCCACTGTGCAGCACAGCCAGCGCCAAGCCGGGCCTTTATCATCGCACAGCAACCATGCAATGCCATTAGTCACAAAGGTGTGACTGCCCTGCTGCCCTGCAGAGGTGGTACACTACTAATGGCCCCGGCATAACTGCAACGTGCTGCGAATCGCAAAGAAGTCTTTTTGGCAGACACAGCTCTTGGGGGTCCACAGTTCTACGTACCAAGACCCACAATTGTTTGATTCGTGCCTTTTTTATTCGGTGGAAGTTTGTGCGCACTTTCCACAATGGCAATGGACCCTCGCTCTGCACGTCGTTATCCATAGACAACATTATCTAATGAAGCTGAAAACGCCGTTTGTTCACTTTTTTATAAAACCTTTTTTCTCTCTGAGCGTGTGCGTTCTGCATGCGAGTATCATTATTGCACCCCCACGCGCCGCTAACGGATGCCTTTTCTTCCTTTTGCTCCCACCAGTTTTGTTTATGGTGTCCGGTTATAAGGGTGGGCCGTGTGGCGCACGTTTATTTGTTTCCTGCTGTTAGTTTCTTTTTTTTCTCGTTTGGCGATTATTTGAAAGCGGAAACCGCCGTGGTGACGCACAAAGCGCATAGCTCGCGTCACAGAGTCCTCTCTCCTCCTCCGGTGTACCGGACTTGATTTGTTGTCCACCTCGTTTGCTCTATGCGTGTGTGTGCGCGTGTGTGTAGGCAAGGGGCGAACCGCTTTGCAGCAGCGGTACTTTGTACTTCATCACGTGCGCTGTGGCCGTCGGCCCCACTAACGCACAGTGGGCCAGAAGACCGGTGGAGGCAGCCAAAACTCCAGACACGTTTTGAGCTCCAGAGTCGCTAAAGACTCGAACCGAACGTGTGACCCCACCAATGGATTGCTCTCCGCACGAGCAATCCATTGGTGGGGTCACACGCTCGGTTCGAGTTCCATTTACGCGTCTAGAGTTTGGGCCGCCTCCACCGGTCTTCTGGCCCACTGTGCAGTGCCGCGCGCTGTTCTCGCCCGGGGGATGCTGCGGCCCCACCCTGGGGCCCCACCTGCCACTGTGATAGTCCAGGGGGCCCTCCCTCGTGCACTGCCTGGCAGTGCCTGGCTCTGCCGAGCTGGGGACACGGTTCTTCGGCGACGGAACCTCTTACCCCTCACTCCCCATTCAGTCACCGCACCGTGGTCCTGCACCACAGCCACTGGTTTCTAGTGCCCTTCCCCGCGCTCACCAGCCCCCCCGGCCCCGTCCCACACGTGCCTGCATGACCGACCATGAGCACCATGGTCATAATCCTGACCACCAATGGTCCTGACCCCTCATGGACGCCTAGGGTGAGGGTGGCCCTTTGGTCGGCGTCCCTATGGTGACCATTCGGTCGGTGGCCATGGTAACGACCAAGCGACAGACGAGATCACGGCGCGTGATATCGCACGGACGTGGCGTCACGTGGTTGCAACAGCCCTTCCTATTTCTCTCTCTCTCTCTCTCTCTCTCTCTCTCTCTCTCTCTCTCTCTCTCTCTCTCTCTCTCTCTCTCTCTCTCTCTCTCTCTCTCTCTCTCTCTCTCCTCCCTCTCCCTCTCCCTCCCTCTGACCGTGCGTGCGGCCCAACGGTTGGGGGATGGGAACCTGTCACCGAGCATACAACGGGAGCGCTCTGGAATCCCTTCATCCCAGGACCCATCAGGCAGTCGGTCTGTCTGTCTGTCCGTCTGTCTGACTGTCTGTCCGTCCGTCCGTCCGTCTGCTAGTCTGTTATTCTGTCTGTCTGCCTGTTTCACTGACAGTCTGACTGTTGTGAGTGAGAGCTGTTCGATGAGTAAGGCAAAGTGAGAGGTTGCTTTTTTTTTTTTTTTTTTTTTGGAGGGGGCGCTCTACTTAGCTGGCCAACTTTTCCCCTCGCCTGCATCGCCGCGCCGTGGCGTGCCGTACCGTGGCGTGGCGTTCCGTGCCGTGGTGTGCCGTGCCGTGGCGTGCCGTGGCGTGGCGTGGCGTTCCGTGCCGTGGTGTGCCGTGCCGTGCCTCACCCCGCCCTCGTTGGGAGACCCCGCTCTCAGCCCGGTACTTCATCCCTTCGCAAAGTACGAATTTTTGCCAATAAACTGCTGAGCGTCCGCGGCACCTTCGCCACCCTCCCCCCTTTTTCCTCACTCTGTCTCTCTGCCCTTCCCGCGCAACTTTTTCCCGTTTGCAAGCAAGAAGCCGTCTGCAGCAGGTGTGCAGTGAGCAACACGGGCTTGCTACTCCTCCTATGGGGCGCCCATTCCTTGTTGTTAATTGTCCTGTCTTTGTGTTTTTATTGGCAAGTCTGGGCAGTGGACGCTTGTCAGCGGGGTGAGGCACGCACAGTGGGCTAGAAGACCGGTGGAGGCGGCCAAAACTCTAGACGCGTTTTGAGCTCCAGAGTCGCCAAATCGGACTCGTACCGAACGTGTGACCCCCTCCAATGGATTGCTTTCCGAACGAGGAATCCATTGGTGGGGTCACACGTTTGGTTCGGGTCCTGTTTGGCGACTCTGGAGCTTAAATCGTGTCTATAGAGTTTTGGCCGCCTCCACCGGTCTTCTGGCCCACTGTGGCACCGAGTGGCACGGTGAGGTACTAATCCCCGCGTCTCCTTTTCGGTGCCTTCCCAATCCAAACCCTTCTTCAGGGGTAGAGTGGAGGGGGGAGTGGGCGGGTTTCTATTAGAGTCCGAACCGGAGAACCTTTCCCGGTTCCTGGAACACCTGCTAGACAGCCAATCTGGCTTGTGAAGGCGCGGCAAAAGAGGAGTTTAGCTATTTTTTTTCCGCTAATTGGAAACCGTTTATCGGATTACGACCGGGGAGGTCTGTGATGTCGATCACTCTCTCTCTCTTTCTCTTTTTATCTCCCTCTGGCTTCCGGGAAGCGGAGGGGCCGATTAGAAACTGGATCGCACGACCACGATATCCTGGAAACACCCGGAACCCCAGACAATTGTCAAACTTAAGTGCACGTTTTTTTTTTTGTTTTTTTTTTTGACGTTTTGAAAAAACAAGTCCTGACAGTCTGCAGACATGTATTGTTTTTCTAGCAGTCTTGATTTTGTGACTGTGATAGGTTCAATAATCTGTCGGCGACACGCAAAATTTGATAACGCCGTCTGAGAGCGAGAGCCTGATAGCAGCCTCTATCAGTCTGAAAGATTTGATATCACTGTTTGATCAGAATGCCTGCACACTAAAGATAAAGGGATATAGAAAGTGTGACCTGGCGCACCTAATGCATCCGCTGGCTTCAGTGAGTCACGGAAGGTTCAAGAAAGCCAGAGTCAGACGCGAGATAGAGAGCGGGAGAGAGAGAGCGAGAGAGAGAGAGAGAGGGAGAGAGAGAGCGAGAGAGAGAGAGAGAGAGGGGGGGGGATTGGCGATGAGTTGGCCGCCTAAACCTGTCCTAAACCCTCATAGGCGGGCAGGGCGGGCCTTAAGGCTGACAGGTGGACGCGTCCACCACGTCCGCGGACTTGGAAAAACTTGCGCTGGTACACTGTGGGCTCGGTTTTATCGTGGCGTCGTGACAGTGTGGTGCCGCATGGCCCGTCACGCCCAGCCCGGCCCAGCCCGGCCCAGCCCCATTCGCGGGCCGTCCCTTACGGTGGCATGGGTGCGGGGGAGACAGCGGGAGGCGGCAGGGCCTGCCCGCGCCCATGCCACTCATATCATAACGATGCCAAATCACAAGATGGCCGTGCTGGCCGTGCTGCAGACTGATTCCGAGAGTGGTCGCTCTGTCTCTCTCGCACTCAAGGGGAGGCCGCTTGGGTGCGAGAGAGACAGAGAGACCACTCTCGGAGTCAGTCTGATGGCCGTGACAGTGGCGAAGGAGCGGGGCGCGGGCGGCGCGGTCCTCCAAAGGACCCTCGCGATGACGGCCAGGACCAGGACGCCGAGGAGGCCGAGGACGCCGAAGACGCCGAGGACGCCGCCCAGCTGGCTGTGCACTGTGAAAAACAGGACTCCGCCCCCAGGCCACCAGCCCTGGGGCCCTGGGGCCCTGGGGCCCTGGGGGCGAAGCAAGCCTAGAGGAGGCACCTGGCCCGTGACTCGGACGGCCTACGGTATCCTACCGACAAACACAAACAAGCACACACACACACACACGCAACTGTGCCGAAATCTCGGCGAAAGTCTCGAGTATTTGCATGGGGACTATCGGCAAGTCATGCCTGCGGCGCTAAGCTCGGAGAGAGAGAGAGAGAGAGAGAGAGAGAGAGAGTTAGTGAGTAGTGAGAGAGTGAGAGCCCCGGGGCGCGTCGCGGCGCGGTAGTCTCTGGGGATTCCGCTACCCCCCCCCCCCCCCCCGCCGCACTTCGCGATGACTTTTGGCACGCGGACAAGGCGGCGAGCCTGGCCCCGACCATGAACGTGGAACAGAGCAATGGTCAAGCACGCCAAGAAAAAAAAAGTTAATTCATTTAGTCAAAGTTTTCTCCTCTGTCCCGCTAAGCAGAACGGCAAAAGGATTCTGCATGCGCTGCGTGGAGGCTGCGGAGACAGTGTCGCAGCGACTCACGCGCGAGAGAACGCATCCGAGCAGTTCATTATGAGTTCTCCTTGGTCTCGGCGTAACGTTCAAGGTGCATATCTGTACGCTCCGGTATAAATTTGCAAAAAAAAAAAGTCAAACTTCCTGTTAAACCGTCTGCCTCCGGTTGAGCCAGCCAGCGTCGTTTTGCCGCGGAATGCGGCTCTTCCGGAGCGTGCCCGCTGCGGGGTAAACTCATTACCCGAGAGCGCGCAGAGCGGCGCAGCGGCATTGGGACACAGCTGGGCAAGCCGGGGCCAAATGACCAAAGCGACCGTCAAGGACCGCATTGGACCGCAGCGGCGCAGCACAGTGGGCCAGAAGGCCGGTGGAGGCGGCCGAAACTCAAGACGTGCTTCGAGCTACAGCGACCCCACCAATGGATTGCTCTCCGAACGAGGAATCCATTGGTGGGGTCACACGTTCGGTTCGAGCCCTGTTTAGCGACTCTGGAGCTCAAAACGCGTCTAGAGTTGTGGCCGCCTCCACCGGCCTTCTGGCCCACTGTGCGCAGCGCGCCAAAGCAAACACGAGCACGCTCCACGCGCAGTGCGGCATGGACAGCGTGCCACTCGTGCCACTCCAGCGCGGGGAGGATCACCCCCTGTTTCCCCCCCCCCCCCCCCCCCGCCACCAAGGCCATCAGCTGGCGGGCTGCTGTCGCTGTCAGCAGCCCGCGGTCCACGCCTCGACGGGGGCTGCAGGTTGCAGCGGAGACGCTCAAGGCGCGGAAGCCGATTGCCACGGTTGTCGTTGTGTCCGCGACACTGCTTACTCTCGCCGGACTGAAGTGTCCTGGCGTGACACGGCGTGTCACGGTACTCACGACACTCGTGGCACCTGTGCGCCAAACTGGCTCGCCGTTCAAAGGGCTTCGCGGACGCCGTGTCGACGCCGTGGCGCCCCAGGTGCGAACGGGTGTGAAGCGAGCAAACGGCGTGTGGACCACACGTGGTGAGCGCACGTGGCGGCACGCGGCGTACCTGTGGTCATCTTCTGCCTGGGCGACATCCCGGTGTTGGAGTGGAAGGACACGGCCTTGCGGCGCGGCGCGGCGGGCGTCGAGGACGCCGTCATGCACGCGGAAGCCCCGAAGGCGGTGCCGTAGGCGCCGTAGGCCGAGGTGGCGGCGGGGGCGGCGCCGGCCGCGTGGTGTCCGCCCCCGCCGCCCCCCGGCCCGCCCCCGGCGTGGGGGTCATCCGAGTCGCCGAGGTCCACGAGGTCGGCGAGCTGACTCAAGTCACCCGGGAAACTGTCACAGTCGGACTCGAGATCCACGTCCGCGTCGTGGTCCGTCATGGCCCGCGCGCCGAGCCGAGCTCGGGGAACTGTCGAGCCGAGCCGAGCCAGCCGAGCCGAGCCGAGCCGAGTACAGATCGTCCTGCGCGCGGTGCGCGGTGCGCGGTGGCGAGACGCTCTCCCTCGCCGAACGTAGCGACCGTGCTCGCGGCCGCAGCGCCGCGTCCTGACTAGTGCAGGGCACGGCGGCGCGGCCCTGTGGCTGGGGATGTGCTGGGGCGTGGGGGCCTCACCACGCCGTGGGGCCCAGCGGCCTCACGCCCCGCCGCGCCCCGCCGCGCCCCGCCCCGCCCTTCGGCCGATCTATAACAGACACACACAGCCTTACGCCGTGCCGGTGCCGCCGTGCCTGGCCGCGCTAGCCGTGCCCCTCCACGAGAGGGCGAGCGGCAGGCCGTACGCCAGCGCCCCCTCGCGGCGCACAGGGCAAGTTTTTGGCGAGCCTCGGCCGGCCTAGAGTGCTGGCCGTGCTGGCCTAGCGTCCCACAGTGGGCCAGAAGACCGGTGGAGGCGGTCAAAACTCTCGACGCGTTTTGAGCTCCAGAGCCGCTAAGTGAGACTCAAACCGAACGTGTGACCCCACCAATGGATTGCTCTCCGAACGAGGAATCCATTGGTGGGGTCACACGTTCGGTTCGAGGTCTGTTTAGCGACTCCGGAGCTCAAAACGCGTCTAGAGTTTTGGCCGCCTCCACCGGTCCCCTGGCCCACTGTGCGTTTTGGCCCGGGCCTTGCTGCGCTGCGCTGTGCTGCGCTGTGTCGCGGCGAAAGCGACGCGCCCCCGCGTGGCTGTGCGGCGGGCTGCCGAGCTGCCAGTGGTACGCCAGTGGCATTCCCTCCCACCCCATCAGCACCACCGGGCGAGCGCCACCCGCGCCAGCCAGCCAGCCAGCAGGGCCAAGGCTCCTAGCCACGGTCTAGCGCCGTCCGCGACCCCTGGCGACGCCTGACGGTGGCTGCTGGCACTACCCGGGACTCGGGGCGAAGGGCGCCCGGTCCTGCTTCTCACCGCTCGGTTCCCTCGGTTCCCTCGTCCCTCGGTTCCCTCGCATGGATCCATTTGACTCCCCCGGGGCGGCGTGCTCCATTACGGCAGCTTTTCGCATACAAGGCGAGACTGCCTGCCGTCTGATTCCGAACACTGCTTTCGTCGCTCTGTCTCTCTCGCACTCATGGGGCGGTCCGCAGGGGTGCGAGAGAGACAGAGCGACGAAGCAGTGGCAGGCAGTCCCGCACGCAGCTTTGTCGGCGCTCTGCCTACCTGCACGGCGGTATGCCGCACAGTGGATTTGCCCGCGGCCAAAACTCCAGACGCGTTTTGAGCGCCAGAATCGGTGAACGGGACTCGAACCGAACGTGTGACCCCACCAACGAATGCCTCGTTCGGAGAGCAGTCCATTGGTGGGGTCACAGGTTCGATTCGAGTCGCCTATGGGTATATGGTTTATTTCCTGGTGGGGTCACACGTTCGATTCGAGTCCCATGGGTACATGATTTATTTCCCGAGTAATAGTGCACTCGTTCTTACACATTGAATAGATCAAAGGAAATTTAAAAAAAAAAAAAAGAAACTTTAGATTAGTTTTAATTTTTTATTCAAATAGGCACAGAAAACACGACATGTCGATGACTTGAATAAGAGCAACCAAATAAATAAATAACAGTAAAGGACAAGGAATACAAATACTGTGATATTTACAGAAAACAAATTTGGAATGCAGTTCTTTCTTCTTGTTTGCCTTAATTTCTGCATCAAGAAAAAAATGAATTTTAGTTATGGGAGTGGCATGTTTAAAAATTACCTAAATTTACTTTATGCACTTACATTATCTGGCAGCAGCAGGTGCACCCTCTGGTTGTCCAGCACTTGATAAAAGTACAAAGATCAACAAGGGAACAATGTACATCCACTGCAAGAACAGAAAAAAATAATAATGAAGGCACAACTTTAAAGAGCAGTGTTACAACTGGATCACACAACACTGGAACTCACATATTTAGCAATAAAGGATCGGTTGTCCTTCTGGTCTCCTCTTTCTCTGGCGTCTCTTTCACGCTCCATCTTTTGAATGTAAGTGGCTGTGTCGGGCCTGCAAGAAAACAAAGACAATGTAATAATCAAAACAAACCTGTCTTCCAATATTGGCAATCATTCATTATTTCTTACACTGGTCCATTATCCATGTGTCTCACAACAATCGTTGTATTGAAAAATCTCAGCTTTTCATCAGGTGGGATTGGAGCTCCTTGGCAAATGCCGTAAGGCGCTGATGCACTGATGGCGATCACTCCTCCACTGTGATCCAAGTTCACAGTCAAAACGTCACTGAAGCCTGATTCTACAAGAGCGCACTATAAACACACACAAAAAAAACAACAAAAAAAAAACAGCTCATCAACATGAAGATAGACAGACATTTCGTTTAAGTACATCACTACGTCAACACTTACAGCTTTCATGAACGTCAGAAACTCCACAACTTTGTTGGAGCTGGTGACAACTGTAGCTTGCATACGATAAAGTTGATCATTTTTGGCAAGAGCCTGAATGGAAACGGAAAGGAAAAACATTTTCAACCTCTCTAAGGAGGGCAACAATAATCACATGTAATCCGCAATGACCATGACTTGCCTTGAGTCTTGTTAAATGATGTGGCTTGATAATGGCTTGAGAAAGGGCTACTGAACCTGTTCGAATGCTTTGAATTGTGAGATTTCCTCGGTCCTCAGGATTGCCATCATCTGACAAGTAATGCCGCAGTCTTACAATGATGGTTCCATCAATTTCGAAATCATACTGAAACATGAATCAAAACAGAACAAGAAAAATATAAGAAGCTCATCAAAGAGAGGGATCATTTCGTCCTTTGAGTCTTCAAGTTGAATATCTTCAAAAACAATGAACTAATAAGTACATAACCTTTCCCCTGTATGACACAACAGTATTATTGCTTACCCTATCACCTAATACTAGTGTGGAACAAATGGATAGTAATACGAAAGCAAAATACGGATGGTTTGATCTGATCATTTTTGATTGATCATATGATTGATCATACAGCAGCGACAGAACAGTAAACTTTGAGTTCGCTTCGTCTCGTCTGCTGCGTCTGCTTTTCTTCTGCTTCGGAACCGGTTGCTCTTACGACGAACGTGGTATAGATGTGGAAGTACCAATAGGAAGTGCATCTTTCTTCGGAAACATTCAGGCGTGAAGTGGTATTTGTCGTCAAAAATGGTCTTCAACTGCACGGAGCCAGGATAATTTAGGTTCTTTTGTTCTTTATGAATGATTTTTATCCGAAGAGCTACGGGCGACCTTTCCGAATTTTCCTGAGGCGTGTTGGCGCCCTGGAGTCGGCAGCCTGCCTCGGCGAACGCGGCCGCGAGTGTTTGTAAACGAACGCAGTTTTTTAAAGAAAGCAATACTTTTCCAAATTTACCCACACTGAAAATGTTGCGAGAGCAGTGACGCTTTGAAGGTAATCGCTTTGCGTACATGACCGTGCCCCATTCCGTTGCGTTGGTGAAATGCGAGTGGGACGGGCAGGTGTGCAGTGGCTTTTGTGTACTGCATCCAGCCAGCAGTGATGTAGAAACGTAAACTTTTGCTTTCATCTACTTGTTTTGATGTTAAATTGTTGTATCAACAACTAACTTGTCGCGCTGTTCAGAGAGAGATGTCAAATTTGATGTGTGAGCCCCCTCGTCGCAAGCCGGTGCGTTCTCTTTGAAATGTGTGCGGATTAAAACCTTGCGTGTCACAGCGTGAGAAACTGTTTAGTGGTTCCAGTCGAACTTGGGTTATTGGGCACACTTTTCTCCCTTTTGCTCATTAATGTCATTGAATAGGCTTGTATTCCAGCCGGTTTTATCACAAACACTGGGCTAGACTTTGAGGCCCCTGCAAGTTTTCGCATTTAGTTTGTTGTTATCTTGATTTTACAAACATGTTATGTCCTACATTAATCACTCAAGGTTAGGTTACCTCCCCCATGTTTCTGTTTACATTTTGTTTAAGAAGTGTGTTTTTATCATCTTTCTCACTTGCATTATTTGCACTTTCGTACATTGTGGTTGTTGCTCATTGTAAAATCTGTCTGTATCATTTAATTTATTTGGGTTTTGAGAGGTTATGTGATCAATCACTGTGTTGATGACAACCACCACTCCCTCCTTTAAACTTTCTATTTTCTAGTTGTTTGTTGACATGTAATTGCTCATCCCGATCCCAATAGTCCCATTCAATCTCTTTTCTGCCTTATTGATGATCAACACATCATTGTTAGCTGTTCTATAAGGCAAGTGTCAACAGAATTATTCATAACTAGTTTTGGTTTCTAGATGAGTGCTGCTTTGAACTGAAGTTAGTTCATACCTCTTGGCTTGCTGAGCTTAATCTGAATGCAGAGACATAAGGCCAACGACGATGCAGAGCTTGGAGGATGCTTGTGAGGAAGCTGATGTAAGTTATTCATCCATCCATTGTAACTTTCATTTCACCTGTTCATTCATTCATGGTATGATTTTATTTTTGTTTGCTTCAGAACTTGATGAACTTGGCCAGAAAGCGGCCAACATCAATTCAATTTCAACAGCAAAAAAACAGTCCTGGCTATTTTTCTATTCACAATCGACTTAGGCGCCTATATTATGAAGAGAGTGCCAAGAAAGATACATTACCACTGCAGGTATGGTAAATTTTTATTTTGTATTGTTTTTTTTTTTTTTCATGTGTTTCAATTGATTAATGCCACAATTTGATTGCTGCACAGGCCCTTAAATCTACATCACTTCTCCTTGAAAAGCTAGTAGCAAAGGACAAACTTAATACTCTTATTGTTAATCTGTATCCTGGTAACAAAGGTTATTCCCTTGCAATGCGGCAATCTGGTAAGTTCCTGCACACAAGCGGTAAAAGTTTTAAATTCTAAAATTCACCACATTATACTAACATTTTTTTCTGCGCTCTCTCTAGGCCACAATGACACTGTAGTTGAAACTGTAAGATGGCCATATCAAATGGACACTTTCTTAAGCTATTTGGACAATGGTGAACTACCTTTCATGCTCACTGATTTGTTAGAAGAGACCTGTCCAGAAGTATTTTATTCAGGATGTATTATTGCTGAGGTTAGAGACTATCGGCAATCATTTCCCAGCTTTTCATGCAATACTCATCATGTTTTACTGCAACCCACCACACAGGTATTGTATTTGGTTGACACTTGTACCAAATGACAATAATAATATTTCAAGGATTTTTAACACCTTTTCATTTCTTTTTCTTATTTTTTTTTAGAGTGTCATTAGTGATGTCAATTTACTAGCAGCTCAGAGTGACCTGAGTAATGAAGAAAAGCTCTTACTTGAGGCGGAGCTGGTGAGAGCTACTCAGGGCCCACTTTGTCTCGATCCTAGGCCGTCTCTCGTTCTCCTTCACAGCGCAGCTCAGCATCAAAGAAATTTATTGTCAACTGAACCATTAAGAAGATGTGCTCGTAAATTTTCTCAGGTATGTTTTATGTTGCTTTCGGTGGCCTCATTGAAATTAGAATTGTTTCTCTTTCCCGGATAATCTATGGGGGCATCTGGATGTGTTTTAAGTGTATTGTAGATGTTGTGTTACCACTCTTTCTTATTTTGCACTCTCTGAAATTAAGGTCTCTGTAAACCGGAAAAGAAAATTGGACCAGTTCACCTCCCATCCACAATTATCCATATTAGATGCAATCAACAGACACAGAGGGAAAAATACTAATAACACAACTGCTCAAGCGAGGTTACATAAAAAGGTATGCTGTTAATGAACATGTACTATGCCTGTGGGTAGATGTTAATGAAAAAACTTAATGTATTATACATGTATCTTTTTCCAATCAATGTTTCTAGCACCTTGAGAGTATTTCATTGGAAGTGCCTAAAATACCTTTAGAACTAAAGCTGCCACCTCTGTCACCCCCACCTGAAGGGGTTGATGTTACTAAATTTGCTCAAGAAGCTTCTTGGCCTATTGAAACTGCTGATTGCGCTCCTCAGCTAGTAGAAGAATACGTCCTCGAGGCAGATCGAGGGACAGGTACTTTTTAGCTTTTGCCAGAATTGACTTTAACTAGTGTTGTCGTAACAACATGAAGTACATTTTATTTCCATTGATTTCAGGTCAAACTTATCACATTAAGATCTCATTATTTCAAAGAAAATCTAATTTGGAATTTATTGGTGAATTGTATGTTGACAAAGATTTCAAGGAGGGAGAGAGAAATGGGCGCACCTGCCGGTAATTCTTGTTTTTTTTTTCTTCTGTCACATTTTTTTTTTCTACAAAGTCTTGGTTATCTTTTATAATCTTCTTCTTTGTTTTTGAAGGTTTCCATTGGGATCAAGACTACAAGCCACCCATTATATTCAGCAATTTAGTGAGATATTTACAGAGGAGGGCCGAAAATCTGTTAAAATAACTCATTTGGTTCCTGGGCGCCAGCCTCGAGTATCATGCACAGCTGGCATGAGGGAAAGAGATGCAAAAGCTCAAGCACACGCAAAGGCTCTGGCCCGCAGTACTTTAGCAGCAGTTACTAGTACAACAAATCCTCCCAATGTTAGGAGCCCCACGGTCCCTTGCAATCAAATAAATACTAGTGTAAATAACCTTGTGAACAATACTTCTGAATTAGCTTCTGTCCCTAATTCAAATCCTAGTACAAATTCAGTGAATGCTACAAGCAATGTGAACCTTGTCAATGCTTTAACATCGCCCCCAATGTCCAATAGTTTTACAAATATCTTGAACTCCACTTTGACTGGTGGATTGTCTCCAGCTGTCAACAGTCCACAAACAGTGGTTGGTACCGCTACATAGTTTCAATACCTAGTGGTGTTTTTATTGTGTTGCTCGTTTCCTTATATTGTTTTGCAGCTTTCACATGGTAACTTCTGTTTTTCAGGTTCAGGTTCAGGCCCCTATTGCGGATAATGCTCAGCCTCAACCACCTCAGGTGAAACAGGTCACTCCTCAACCGTCGTTACAGCTGCAACAACCTCATCAAACGCCACCGCAGCCTCAACAGCAAACGCAACTAAGATCTCAGTTAGAAACCCCAACAAAAGTCGGAGGCCGCACCATCACAAATCCTGCAATCAGTGCCTTAGTTACCAGCCTTATGAATTCAGCCCAACAATTCCAGCAGCAACAACAGCAGCAACAGCAGCAACAGCAACAACAGCAGCAACAGCAGCAACAGCAGCAGCAGCAGCAACAGCAACAACAGCAGCATCAACAACAGCAGCATCAACAACAGCAACTTCAACAGGCTGGTATGTTTCATAAATTTGATCTACCTTGTTATAATGTGATACTTTGCAACATGATAACTAGAAGGGTCTCTTTTCTTCCTTTCAGGTATTAAAACTCCAGTCTTGGCAAATGCAACCGGTGCAGTAAGCAATGCTAAGGCTAGCCCTAATACCCTTCTTGGTCTGCTGAATAGTACTCCTAGTGCTACGGGTCCAAAACTTCGCAAGTTTACTTTATCAAATCTCCTCAACTCTAAAGTTTTGACTCCAACCCAGACTCAGCATTTACAACAGCAGATACTACAGCAACAGCAGCAACAGCAACAAAGAATGTCACTCTCTACTCTTACTGCTCAACTAGCCTCACCACCTGCGAATGATGTCTCTGGATCGCTTCTTCAACACTCTGCCCCTGCTTCACAGCAGCGATTTTCCACTCCAAATCGAATTGGTTTGGTTCAACCTGTGACAGAGCAACCTGGACTGGCACCAGTGACGTCAATGCTACCAAGCTTTGAAGTTGAGGTTCCAAATACCTCAGGAAGTGGGACAGTAAATGTGAATGTAGCTGTTCCCCAGTTTGATGGTTTAGAGAGAGATATGAGTATTGGTACTCAAGTACCGGGTGGTAACACCATCAGTGCTCAAGCAGTACCCAACTCAACTATTTCAATGTTTGACCTGAATCCAAATAATTTTAGTGCTTCTGTGAATAATTTTAATTCAACTGGTGGTACAAACTTTAATAACAATACCACAGTGAATACACTTACATCACCAAATGCTTCAAGTACATCAAACAACAATGCAACTACTACTAGTACTACAAACTTTGATCTGCAAAGTTTTGTTGAAAGTGCTCTTGTTTCTGAGGGAACTAGCAACCTAGTGCCAAATTATGAAATTTCAGTTTCAAATGCTGGTTCTATTCCCAATTTTGAAATAAGGGTTCCTACCGCAGAAGAATCAACTAATGCAGTAACAAGTGACTTATCAAATCAAGTGGCTACCAACTTTGTTGCCAATGCAACAATTGAAACTGCAGCAGTGGAAGACTTTTTGTTAAATCAGCAAACTGGTGCTGCACCTAGTTACCAGATTTCATTCCCTGATTTGAACTCATTTGATGCTAGTAACAACACTCTAACAGTTCAAAATAATTTTGACTTTAGTAATTCTCCTAACTTTACTACTGTCCCTGTTACTGCTAAAACTGTACCTGTTCCTCCTAGCACTGCTGTTGTAAGCAGTGCAAGTCCCAGTGGTTCTAATTTGTTGGGTCGAATATTGGCAAGTAACACAGCCAGTGCAGCCATCAGGCGGCTTTCTGCAAGTGCTTCTGTCTCAAGTGCAAGTAACAGTGACAGTACATCCAACTCCCATGGAATGTCCGCCTTGTCAGCACTGTTGGCTGGTAAGTCTTTTTCTCATTCATCTATATTGCACTCTGATGTGTTTTGATTTAAATTAGAGTTTAATGAGACACTTTTGTTTCAGGAACTCCCTCGGCTGATAACCCAATGCCAGGCTCTTCAAGCTCACTTACATGTTCATCTCTACTGGAACGGCTGGCTGCCCCTTCGGCAGCAACGGCTGTTGTAGCTGGGTCGATGGGGCAGGCAGCTCCTCCGCCTCTTCAGTTCGCTGTTCCGTCTCCATCCAAGCCACCTGCAACCCCAAGTTTACCAACAAATTCCCCCATTGCTTCACCTGTTACTCCTAAGTCCCCTGCTGTGCCAGTAGCCTCACCACTCTCGAGTCCGCCTAGTCAACCTCAACTCAACAATGTGGGGCAGCAGGGATTAACTGTGTCAGGTGTTAATCTGCAAGGTCTCAACCTAGCTAGTCTTCAAGGTGCTATTGGATCAATTCCAGGACTCCAAAATGTTCAGGTTGGTATCGGATGAAAGTTGTGCCCATTATAAATGATGAGTGCTTGCAGTGCCATGGAGCTGTCCTAAGTGCATCATGCCATTCCCTACCTTAGCAAACACCATTGTTTGTTTCAAACCCCAAATTCCCTGCATTTTGTTTTTTAATTTTTTTTTAATTTTTTTTCTTTTGATACCTTTATTGGAACATTTCATAAATTGTTTGTGTTGGCTTCTGGTGTCAAAAACCAGCTTTCTCCTTGAAAATCACAATCACTAATTTTAGTGATGCTGGTTCAATGCTGCCCTAACCACTAACAGAAGAGCTTATCTCTCCCATATAAATGATAGTTAACTTGGCTCCGAATTGTAAACAACTTAACCATGTTTAAATTTCCCTTAATCCCTGCGACTGTGTAGTAATAGATCATCCATGTCATATTATCAGGTTTCTTTTCCTGGCCTTTCTACGCCAATATTGTCGTTGAGTGTTTCGAGTGCAACACCACACCTCGCCTCTGCTGCTGTGAGTGCAAGGCACTTTCCAATCCTTTGCATGTGTTGTAGTCTTTATACAGCAAACTCAGCTTGCATGTTGCTTCTGAATGGTTGTGCATGTTTCCTTAACTAAACAAGTTTTCTTCCCAAAGAATTTTTTCACTTCTCTGTTAACTAAGGTGAATTACATCCATGGTATTGGTTCATAATGGATCTATAAAGGTTGTGTATTTTTGTGGGTGATTCTTACCCCTTTTGTAGTTGAAATTAGGCAGTTGGTCTGAAAGCCATTCTCAGACATGTTTACAGTTGCTTTGGTAGTACCGGTACATGTTAGTTTATGTAATGAAAGATAAATGTACCATTCAACGGGTTATACAACAACCAAATGGGGATGGTGTTTGTTTGTTGTTTATAACTAGTGTGGGCAGTAGTTTAGACAAAGGGAAATGGAAGTCTATCCTTTCTTCTATTGAAATGGGATCTACAGCTAACAGTTGGAGTTTGAAGAATACTTTTATCAGTCTTGTATCCATTAGTTGCTAAACCTAATAAATCATAGTTTTTCATTTTTTACTTTAACACTTTATTTGGTTGTAGTCTTGAAACTAGAGACATGACATACTCTATCACAGATTCCCTTTTATCACAGTTTGAATTAATTCTATCATTTTATAATTAACTTTTACTTCAATGTTGTTTGAGTTTGCTTGTGACATGCCTTTTCTCTGTCATACTTTACATTCTATCTTTCTTTTCTTTCAGGTGGTTTCGTCTGGTGGAGTGACAGGCACTGTTTGTGATACTAATGCTGTGTCTAGTGCTCCCCACACCATGGTGCTAACAAATTCATCTCTCTCTATGCCCGTTGGTAAGTTTATAAAAACTCTACTTATTCTGATGCTGTTGGTGAAAAGATGAAAGATTTTGAATGTGACATTTGTAATGAACGAATTATTGTATTTCCTTTTTTTTTTCACCAGCTCAACTTATGACTAGCAATGTGAAAACTGTTGGTGCGCGAGGACTAGCTGCAAACTCAATTCATCTTCAGCAGGTTGGTTTTACATCAAATTTTATTATTCATGCTCTCTTTCAAGAACACTCACCAAACGCTCTGTTTCTTATTGAAGGGATCTGGTCAGGCACTTCAGCTGACGCTTCAAAGGGCCAAGCCAGCACAAGCTCTGCAACCAGGCAAGACCAATGTTCTGGCTGGCAGGCAGTTGCAGGCTACTGTCTTAAGTGGCCCTCAACGGAAGCTTCCAGTGTCGAATACAGGTGACTTCAAGGGCTTTTCTTTGTCGTTACTTGTTTCTCATGAGTATCATGTTACTCACAATCTACTTCTGTTTCAGTGACAGCTAGCATTCAAGGAGGCAATCAAGTAATATTCACACAACCACAAGTGAGTTTCAAAATGTTGCACTACCATTGCCTTTATGTGTTTCTTTTTTTTTTTTTTAATAAATATTGTTTATTTTTTTTGCAGGTGGTCACCTCTGTTGGAGCCACAGGTGCTGTATGTGACGCCACTGCTGTGTCAAGTAGTCCGCATACAATGGTCCTGACAAGTCCCACCATTTCTTTACCTGTCGGTAAGGATTCCTGCTATTTTCTGACTTCATCAGATGAACTTTGGCATTTTCTATGACATCTTTCCAATACTTATCCTATTTTTTTATAGCGCAACTTATGACAGGAGGGCTGAAAGCTGTGAGTGGACAAGGTGGTCTTCGAGGAATAACTGCCAACTCGATCCAACTTCAACAGGTTGGTCTTTTGCATATATCAAAGTCCTGTTTCTTATCATGTTTGTACAAGTGTATGACATTTTCTTCTTTTTTCAGGGATCTGGTCAGGCCATTCAACTAGTTGGAACACTGCAAAGGGGAAAGAATGTTCAAACCTTGCAAGCACAGACTGGCAAGACAAATGTACTTGCTGGAAGACAATTGCAGACTGCAGTCCTTAGTGCGCCACAACGTAAACTGCCTACATCTAATGCTGGTCAGTAACAGTTATGGCAGTGAAACTTTGATAAATTTGATTACTGTACTTCAATTTAAATGTTCCTAACATTTGTTTTGAATGAATTCTAGTGGCAACGGGAATTCAAGGAGGTGCCAGTCAAGTGATATTTTCTCAACAACAGGTTAGTTTTCAGTACTTCTGTCCTACTTCATATTGGGCAGATGACAAATTAATTAATTGTAATATATGAGAAAAGGGTTGAAAACATAAGAAGTGACATCTTTCTTTGTGTATTTCAGCTCCATTTGCTTCAGAAGCAAGGGCAGTTTCAGCAACTCCATGCATTGCCACAGCAGCCTCAGCAAGCGCAGCAACTTCAGCAGAAACCAACTGTCATAGCAGCCCAGTTAACTGCTAAACGGAGACGTTCTAGCACAGCTGATGGTTCTGCCAATAAGTAGTGGCAGCTTGATGTGTGAAGTTAACACTGTGAAACGCAATGTGCAAGTTTATGAAAAGGGAAGAGGAAGATCGCATTATTTTGCACATCAGTTCCAGATGCTTCATGCTTACCTACTACATTTTTCTAGTTACCATCATGAGACAGTCGTGTGCTGAGGATGATGCTTGTGGTTTAATTGTTTAAGTTCATTGGTTAGAGCATCAACAATAACCTGCTTGCTATGTTCTTAAGAATCTCTGAAAATGTTAGTGGTCCCATAAACCACTTTTGAAGACTGAATTTTTATCAATATTAGAATTTTATGGGATTCTGAATCATCCATATTTCTACTCTTATACATAAATCGTTTTAAATAAAATAATTTTGCAGTTACTATAGTTATATATTTGAATTTAGTGTTGTCAATTCATTTCAGTTACATATTTTATCCTCGCATTGAGTTTTAACTTTTACCCTGACATGTACAATGCACTTAAAATTTGCACAGCGTAATTGTGTTTTTACCTTCAAGTACGTATCCATCTCAAATACAAGTTTTTTTTTTTTAACAGAAATTCTTCATGGTAATTTAGGTTGTTAACACTCCTAACTGTGTTTTATGGATGGTGGGTGCATAAGTTGATAGTAATGTTTTAATTTCAAATCTACTTGCTCAACAGAAGGAGAAACATGTAGTGTGTGAAAAGAAACTATTGTAAATAATTGAATACACAACTGCTGGAAATACACAGTGGAACTCTGGCATTGTTTTCCTGATAGGTCTTCTTGTTATTTTTATTTATTGTGCTTAAAGTAAGTTGTTGTAAACTTTCTAGTCTAGATTTCTACTGTGTATTATTGTTGGAAGTGTCTACAAATTAATTCAAGTCCCAAACAAATCAAGTTTGTTTTGTTTGTATCTATGTACGATGATTTTGATCAATCTTTTAGCTGTACTGTTCGTGACTTGGTTACATTACAACATAATCAAGCTCTTCTTGTTTTTTCTTTCTTCCGTCTGGATTTGTCTGTCAATGTAAATTTCAGTCCTCTTTTACTGTGAATGAAATTTGTTTATTTTCACCTTAAGTAGTAATTCCTGAACTGTTTTATATTTTAAAACTGTGATAGACATAGCGAAAAGTGAAAAAAAAAAATATAAATAGATAAATATATTATATGTAAAAACAAAACATGTTAGCTTCTTACTTTTAAGGTAAGCCTCGAGATTAAGGTGCAGGTCAGGATCCTCTGAGTGTCAACACTTGTGTGAACACTGTTTATGTATTTTGATGAAAAAGATTAATAGCTTTGGCTTGTTGTGCTCTTGTATGTGTGCTTTAGTAGTCTTGTGAGGAAATTATATATTTTGACTCTTCTTTGCCTCTTCACAAGATTGTCCTAACTGTCGTAGTCATATTATAATCTTGACTGTGTAGAGTTCAGTGGGAAAAGTCAGTATGTCTTCAAACTTCTTACTCATCATGACAGTAAAAATATCACAGTGGTCATTTATTATTTTCTTAAAGTCACTGGTATTCATGTGATAATGATTGAATACTGTGATGAGAAATGTAGAAAAGACTAGGGTTACAATGTGATTCATATGAAGCATTACATAAGTTGTTTTTACCTGATAATGAAAGCATAATTTCACCACGAATACCTTTAATGTTGCAAGTTGATTGTATGTACATTTTTTGTTAACTGTTTTTAAGTTATTTTGTGGAATTCATTCATCACTATTAGGTTGTGCGAAGTGAAATATTTCCATGTATGATATAACAGTTTTGTACATATTGTCGTGTAGCTACGTTTCATAAATGAGTGTTCTGTTTTCTTTATTTATGGTCTCTTGTTATCATCATTTTTGTAAGGTTTTGCCCATTTTATTTTATTGTCCATTCTGTGTAAATTTTTAAATGGAGGACAGTTTACATTTTGTTGTTGAACGTAAGATAAGGCATATCCATGCATTGCAATTAAGTGGATGATTCTTGATCCAAATTAGTCTGGGACATAAACATTTTGCTTCCCTCACAAGATTTGACGAGTTGTCAGACAAGTTTGTCGAGTTTGTTCCAAAACTGAAAATGTTCAGACAAACTTTATCTTGCCATTTTGCATTATTATGCATTATAAAATTTCAAATAATGGCACATGAATTTGTGCCTATGGAGCACTATGGCCACTGTGTCTGACTTTGAACTTGTCGTTAACCATTACTCTGAACCATATTGATTGAGTATTTATAGTTAGTTTCTGTTCTATGGACCAGGCTTATCAGGTGAGGCATTGTGTATGAATCATAATGCTTGTGTCTCAAGCCAAACTGTGTGACTAAATCTAGTTTTTAAAGCTATTTCTTTACTAAAATATAGTTGATAAACCTCATTTAAAAGACAGATGGTTACTGAAATGTAGGTGTACATAAAAAGGGAAGAAAATCATTGAAGGAATCTGTGCTGTGTCTGTATAGAAGCGTGGAGTTATTATTAAAATTAATTCAGATGTAAATTGTTATTTTGTAAATATCATGTCTGTGTCTGATTTGTAATTAATTTATGAAGTTTTACATCAAGTGATACTCAGTACTTGAGCATGACCGTGAATGTTTGTTTTTGTCAGTGATTTCTTGACAGAATTCAAATAAAATCTCTATAACGGTTGCACGTTGATGATGTTTGTTCATTCCCTCTCCCAAGGATGGCGACCCTAGGCGCCTGTCAACTCCAGGGTAGGCAACCCGCTATTCACGGAAGTCCAACAGGACTGCCTACCCGCCGAACCATTACCATTAAGGGCTACACAACACATGATCGTATTGCCAGGTCAGGGAGGTCTGCGCAAAAAGTTCGCGCGTCTTATGACTGCCTCCGTAGCCGAGGCCGGAACTCAGGGCGCGGCCGCGTGGCGCTGAATTCGCGCGTGCTGGCCTCGACGTTCGGCGGGGCGGGTCGGGGCGCGCTCCGGGCGATGCGAGGCAGAGCCAGAGGTCACAGCACGCGGCTACACGCGGCCACCAAGCCCATCATGGCACTGTCATGGCTCTGGCTCGGCTCAGTCCTGCCGCGGAGCGCGCCCCGATCGCCTCGCCAACGGTGTGACGGCGGAGAGCACGACGGCCACCTCAAAAGTAAGCAGCGCTGCGTGATGCCGTCAGCGTGCAGCACTGAACTGCAGCGAGCGCACCTTGTTGCCTACAGTGCCACGGCTGCCGCCCGCCGCCCTCGTCGTCCTGGTCGTCGAGGCCCTGCTCGTGGCCTCGGCCCTCGGCGACGACGACCTCCAGCTTCTCCAGGACCGCGACGGCGACGCGCGCGACGACAACGTGACCACCTGGCTGCCCAGAGACCTGCAGCCGCTGCACTACAGGTCAGCGCCATCTGCCGCACGGTGGGCCAGAGGACCGGCGGAGGCGGCCAAAACTCCAGACGCGTTTCGAGCTCCAGAGTCGCTAAATGGGGCTCGAACCGGGCGGATTGCTCTCCGAACGAGGAATCCATTGGTGGGGTCACGCGTTCGGTTCGAGTCCCATTTAGCGACTCTGGAGCTCAAAACCCGTCTAGAGTTTTGGCCGCCTCCGCCGGTCTTCTGGCCCACTGTGCGCCCTGCAGTGTCTAGCGCAGCCGATCAGGGCGCCGTGCCGCCGTGCTAGCGACACGCGTCACGGGGAATGTTCGGAGCGTAACGCGGCGTAACGGGACACGCAGAGATAGCCGAGCAGGCCGTGATCCAGGCACGCGCTGGGGCTATCGGCTGTGGCGGGGCGGGGCGGGGCGGGGCGGGGCGGGGCGTTCCCCGAGGAGGATAAGGCCTGCCAGCCAGCTCCGCCCTCGCCACCTGGTGCCGAATGCCGAATTTAAGGCGTACTTTTGGTTCCGACACCTCGGGTTGCTTTGGCGCAGAAAGCGGCCCCGTGGGACAAAGGTGACAGGGCCGGCTAGTTCGGCTAGTCCGGGGAAAGGCGTTGCAGGTCGTTGACTTGCCTCCGCGACGCGAGCCTGAGACAGCCTGAGGCCTTTGCCAACTCCCCGAATTGCGACATGTCGCTCCTGCCGCGCCACGCCGAACACTGCTCTGTCTCTCTCGCACTCATGGGGCGCTCGGTTCTCCGTGTAGGTGTGAGAGAGACAGCGACGCGCTGAGCCAACTGCTCAGGATGCGGCAGGTCGCGACAACACGACAGCAGCAGGGAGGTGAACGCTTTCAGGACGCTTTTGTAAACAAAAGGACAAAAATGTATGAATTCGTTGGTATTTTCAATTTAAAAAAATTTGCAAGAAATATTCAAAAGCTTTGGCCCTTTTTCGGATTATGTTTGACGCACATCGGACAGCCCCGCAATGTTATGCAAAGGCTGGAGCCCCCGGAGGTCGCCTGTCTCTGTCTGCCCCTCGCCGCCTGCATAACTGACTACCAAATTTGGCGCCAAATTCGGCTCCCTATCGGACAGCCTAGCCAGGCACAGTGGGCCAGAAGACCGGTGGAGGCCGCCGAAACGCTAGACGCGTTTTGAGCTCCAGAATCATTAAACAGGACTCGAACCGAGCGTATCACCCCACCAATGGATTCCTCGTTCGGAGAGCAATCCAATGGTCACACGTTCGGTTCGAGTGCCATTTAGCGACTCTGGAGCTCAAAACCCGTCCGGGATTTTGACCGCCTCCGTCGGTTTTCTGGCCCACTGTGCCAGGGCGTGACGGTCCCCTTCCTTTCCGCAGGGTGGCCATCCAGCCCGTGCTGCAGGAGGGCAACTTCACGGCCCCGGGCGAGCTGGAGTTCACGTTCCGGGCGCGCGCCGCCACGGACAGGGTCGTCATCAACGTGCGGGACCTCGCCGTCGACGAGGCCTCCGTCGCGGTGGAGGAGGTAGGGGTGTTGCCAAACATCCCCAGGACGCAGCAGCGTCGAAAGGGTTGCCAACCTCAGCCTGCCTGCCGGGCACTGACCAGGATGTTGCACAGTGGGCCGGAAGACCGGCGTAGGCGGCCGAAACCCTCTAGACGCGTTTTGAGCTCCAGATAGTCGCTACACAGGACTCGAACCGAGCGTGTGACCCCACCAATGGATTCCTCGTTCGGAGCGCAATCGATTGGTGAGGTCACACGTTCGGTTCGAGGCCTATTTAGCGACTCTGGAGCTCAAAACGCGTCTAGGGTTTTGGCCGCCTGCGTCCACTGTGAGTTGGCCGCTTGGCAGGCTGGGGTTGGCAACCCAGGTGCGTTGGCTGACCCTCCTAAACCTCACCGCCTTGAGTGCAGCAGGAGGGCCCCTCCGGGACGTGGAGGTCGGTGGGCGTGCTGCGGCACGAGTACAACGCCTCCATGGAGACCTACGCGGCCGTGCTGCAGGCCGCGCTCAGGCCCGGCCGCGCCACCAAGTACCGCCTCAAGATGAAGTACGTGGGCGGCGTCAGGGACGACCTCAAGGGGCTGTACGCCCTCACGTACCCGGGCGAGAACAACGCCAAACGGTGAGCGAGGTAACGACAGTCGCTCTGTCTCTCTCGCACCCGCGCGACGCCCCGCAGAGGCCGTAGGGGTGCGAGAGAGAAAGCATGCTGCGCTATCGCTGTCGGCGTTTTCCGCCCATTAGACGGCCAGCACGGCCAGCAGGCTGCAGCAGTGGATTTGCCAGAAGACCGGTGGAGGCGGACAAAACTCTAGACGCGTGCAGAGCTCCAGAGTCGCTCAATGGGGCTCGAACCGAACGCGTGACCCCACCAATGGATTGCTCTCCGAACGAGGAATCCATTTGTGGGGTCACACGTTCGGTTCGAGTCCTATTAAGCGACTCTGGAGCTCAAAGCGCGTCCTGGGGTTTTGGCCGCCTCCACCGGTCTTCTGGCCCACTGTGCAGCGTCCGGCGACGGTCCCTCAATGTAAAAACATGTGGGGGTTGTTCTTGTTTCCGAAATGAATCCGGTAGGTACATGGCGCTGACGCAGCTGCACCCCACCAACGCGCGCACCATGTTCCCGTGCCTGGACGAGCCGCAGCACAAGGCGCGCTTCACGCTGGCGGTGGCGCGCCGCCCGGAGCACACCGTGGTGGCCAACATGCCGCTGCGCGCCTCGGAGCCGCGCGCCGACGGCTGGGTGTGGGACCACTTCCACACGTCGGTGCCCATGTCCACGTACCTCATCGCGCTCGCCGTCTTCGACTTCAAGTTCCTGCAGTTGACGGGCGAGCGCGTGACGCAGCACGACCGCGTGCCCGTGGCGGACGCCGTGACGCGCGACGTGTCCGTGGCGTTCCGCAACGCGTCACGTGACTCGTCACGTGACGTCACCACCCGCGTGTGGGCGCGGCCGGGGCTGCTGCACCGCGGGGAGTACGCCGCCCGCATCGGCCCGCGCGTGCTGCGCTTCTTCTCCGACATGTTCAACATCTCGTTCCCGCTGCCCAAGCAGGACTTGGTGGCCGCGCCCAAGCTCATGTTCAGCGCCATGGAGAACTGGGGCCTCATCACTTTCAGGTGCGCAGGCTGCAGGAGGCATGAGGGAGGCGCCCGTCCCCTATAGACGCGTTTGGAGCTCCAGAGTCGCTAAATGGGACTCGAACCGAACGTGTGACCCCACCAATGGATTCCTCGTTCGAAGAGCAATCCATTGGGGCACACGTTCGGTTCGAGTCCCATTTAGCGACTCTGGAGCTCCAAACGCATCCGGGATTCTGCCCGCCCCCACCGATCTTCTGGCCCACTGTGCTTGAGGGAGCTTGTGGTGCCGCAGGGAGGACTCTCTGCTGGTGGACGAGGCCAACACGGGCAGCAGGCACTTGGTCGCCACCACGGTGGCGCACGAGCTGGCCCACCAGTGGTTCGGCAACCTGGTCACCATGACCTGGTGGAACGACGTGTGGCTCAACGAGGGCTTTGCCACCTTCATGAGCCAGCTGGGCGTGAGCCACGTGGAGCCGGGCTGGCGCAGCGAGGGCGTCTTCGTGCTCGAGAACATGCAGGGCGTAATGCAGGACGACGCGCTGCCCTCCTCGCACGCCGTGTCCAGGGAGGTGTACCGCGTCGGCGACATCGACAACATCTTCGACGCCATCTCCTACAAGAAAGGCAAGTCTACCTCGGCGAAAAAAAAACAAGTAGCTAAAACCACGAAGTGGTTCGTATAGCTGCTTGATTCCGCCGTCCAGGCTCGTCGCTGGTGCGCATGATGAGCGCGTTCCTGGGCGCGGACGCCTTCCAGCGCGGCCTCAACGCGTACCTGCGGCGGCACGCCTACGCCAACGCGGCCCAGGACGACCTCTGGGCGGCGCTCACGGAGGCGGCCAGGACGGCGAGGCGGCCGGGCGGCGCGCGCCTGCCGCCGGGCCAGTCCGTCAAGAGCATCATGGACTCGTGGACGCTGCGCACCGGCTTCCCCGTCGTCGACGTGGTGCGCGACTACTGCCGCGGCACGGCCAACGTCACGCAGCGCCGCTTCCTCGTCGCCACGGCCAGCTCCGTCACCACCGCCACCAGCACCACCACCGCGACGACGGGTCAGTGGAGCACGCGCCGCGCCGCGCTTGGCCGAAAGTAGATCAAACATTCGGAGGCTGTGCCGTGTCTGTCTGGCTCGCACCCCTACGGGACGCCCCATGAGTGCGAGCGAGACAGAGGCGCGAAGCAGGACGAGGCTCCACGGCCCTGGAGGATGATGGCCTTTCTGGTCCCCTGGTTCCAGGCTCGCCGTCGGCCCAGGACGCAGACGCAGAGGACTGCTGCTGGGGAGTTCCCCTCTGGCTGAAGACTCCGCGCAATCTGTTCCGCCCCTCCAAACCCACGGTACATACAGTGCAGTTTAAAAATTGACGCTCTCAAAAAGCGGACGCCAGTGTTTGAACCCAGGCCGTGCCGCAGGAGACGCTGCAGTGGCTGCAGACCCGCGGCGCGGAGGTGGCCGGGCTCCCCGGCAGCGCGCAGTGGGTGCTGGCCAACGGGGCGCGCGCCGGCTTCTACCGCGTCAACTACGACGCGGCCAACTGGCGGCTGCTGACGGAGGGCCTGGACGACCTGAGTGACCTGGAGCGCGCCGGCCTGGTGGACGACGCCCTGGCCCTGGCCGACGCCGGCCTGCTCGCCTATGAGGTGCCGCTGGGGCTGCTGCAGCGGCTGCCGCGCACCGAGCCCTCCCTGGCCTGGGTGGCGGCGCTCTCGTGGCTCGCCAAGATCTCCCACCTGTTGCACGGCACGCACGGCGCCAACGGCGCGCAAGGTGGGCCTCGTCAATACCCCACGCGCTGGCGGATTTTACGGAGATACCCCGCGCCACAGAGACTGAGCCAAAGGGGATAGGCGAGCCGCCCCCGTGCAGCCACAAAGTCTCTGTCACGCGGGGTAGCGGCCTTCGCGCCGAGAGTGGCTGGGCCCTGCGCATGGGGTATAGACAATGCGCCAACAGACTGCCCCACAGTCTCCCGCGCGCGGGGTATCGCCGTGCCTCATGAGGGAATGCCCGACAGGTTCGTCGTCGGCGTTCTCGCGCTGGGCGCGCGGCGTGGCGGCCGACCTGCTGCGCGTCAGCTCGAGCGCGGCCGTGCGCGCGTCCACGGACCCCGTGGACCACGCCTTCGTGACGCGCGTGCGCCGCTGGGCGTGCGGCCTGGGCGTGCCGGAGTGCCTGGGCCAGCACGCCCCGCACGCCCCCGCGGCCAGGCTCGTGTAAGTGCTGCTCGAGGCTGAGGTTGGCAACCCACAGTGGGCCAGAAGACCGGTGGAGCAATCCATTGGTGGGGTCACACGTTAGGTTCGAGTCCCATTTAGCGACTCTAGAGCTCAAAACGCGTCTAGAGTTTTGGCCGCCTCCACCGGTCTTCTGGCCAACTGTGCAACCCTTTCGACCCCGGTGCATCATGGGAATTTTTGACTGTCTTGAACAGCTTCAACGAGACCGACATTTGCGAGGGCAGCACTAGAACCCCAGAGGAATGGAGCAGTCTGCTGACCAAGGTCAGCAAAGAAGATTCGAACTTGTACCTCAAGTTGGCGGAATGCATTCAGAGTAGTTCAGCGGCGAGGAGGTACAGTGCAATCCAAAACTTTAGAATTTGCCATCTTGACTGATCTTCACGAGCTGAAATTTGCCCTGTCCATGCAACAGGATGATGGAGATGACATTTATGGAAGACGAGAATGATCAAATGGTTTCGGATTTACTCGTGAGGTTGTCAGCCAACCCACACTCCTATGACACTCTGATGCAATTTTTGACTGAAAATTTGACTCCCCTTCTTGACAGGTTTGTACAAGTGCAAACCTTGCAAAATTGGCATCTTCGCAAACCAATTGTGTATGACAAAGACATTTTTTTTGTAGGCACGGAAATGGACTTAGCTATGACTTTGTAAAGAGCACAGCGCCGTTTGTGAAAAATGATGATCATCAGAACAAGGTAAGCCTTTTTCTGTATGTAGTAATGGAAAATTATTGTTGTTGTTCCACGTACTTTCATTCTAAAGCAAATTTTTACTTTTTTTAGATGAAAAAAATATTTTTGAAATCAAATCTAAACGATCTATCTCACAGAGCAGAGCAGGGTGCGCACAATATTTGGTGGATTGAGAATCAAGCTGAGCATGTTCTAAAAGCTGTGCAAGTATTTGTCCAATAAAAAGACGAAAAAAGATGTGTCTTCTAGCTTCAATCCATTGATTTTTTTTCTGTCACGACATCGTAAAGAGATAATTCAAAAGGGAAAAGAAGGACTCAAGGGTTTGAAAACATGGACACTTTATTGTGCCGATAAAATCACAAACATCGAAAATGCAGAGCAATAATAGTCTCAGAAGTCAAAGCAGACCTATCAAAATGGGACTAGATCGATGTTTCTCCGACGGCCTATCTTCAGTCTTGGGGACCTTAAGGGTGGAATAAGTGGAATAAGAAGTCTATGGGGTGGGCGGGGGCTGCTAGGGGACGTACGCGTTTTCGGCGCGTCGCTGGAGCGGCTCGCGGGCCCCGGAGAGGTAGACGAGGCCGCGCTGCTTGGCGTGGTGGCCGTGGTGGCGGTGCAACACGTAGTTGGCGACGGGGGGGAAGAACGCCGTACAGAGCGCCCAGGAGCAGCCCTTGAGCCGCCAGATGGCGTGCAGGTTGAGCAACACCGTCAGGGCGTACCGCGCCAGCCACAGCACGACCAGCACCGCCAGCAGGGAGTCCTCGGTGTGGCCCAGCGGGCCCAGGTCCAACAGCGTTGGCGTCAGTCTACGGCTCTCGGCCCTCTCGGCCTGGGCTTGCTGGCCTCTGTCTTTGTCGCGCACCCTGGCGACCCTGGCCCTCTCGGTCGTCGTGGGGAAGTCCGTCGTCGTGGGGAAGTCCGTCGTCCTGGACACTGGCGTGGTCGCGGCGTCGTCGGCCCGCTTGGCGCGGAGCAGCGGCGCCGTCATGAAGGCCACGAAGTCGGACTGCTCGTCGGTGGAGATCGTCTCGCCGGTCATCCCGGCGAGCTGCGGGCGCGCCGCTACCGCCAGGTTCAACTTGTTCATCCTTCTTCCCTCTAGCAGGACGTACGGATTGAAGGATGTCCAATAGGGCCCCATTTTGAAGAGGGGCGCCAGGCTGCGGCGGCAGGGGATCTTCTCGGCGTGCGGCACCAGGATCCTGGAGGAGGGGTCCGCGAAGCAGGGGCGTCCGTCGTTGTCGTAGACCGGCACGGCGTCGTAGCAGTCTTCAACCTGCCAGCGAAGCTGGACCTGCACCGGGGTGCACTGGGCGACGTAGAGCACGTCGCCGATGACGCGGCCCAGCACGCCGGGCACTTCGAGCAGCTGGGACGTCAGTTCGGGGAACGCCCGGAGGAGGCGAAGCTTCTGCGAGAGCAGCTGGCTGTTGGACTCATCGCGCAACTCTTCGCGCAGGCGTCTGAACTTGTCAACCAGATAGTCCAGCTGAAATGAATAAAAATACGAAATTGATTTCCATCAGAAAGTTTATATTGAATATTAATCTAAACACACACAGACACAGAGACAAACGCACACAAAGACACGCACACACAACTGAATTTTCCGGGAAATTAAAAAAAAACCTACCGCTAATGTCAATTCAGCTGCTGACGTTATGACGGGGGGCGGGAACAGGATGTCATCGCCGTACCCCATGTAGTGGTCGGTCAGCGAGATGCGGGTGAAGGTGGTCAGGTTGCTGCAGTCGAAGGCGTCCCACATGTTGGACAGCATCAGCGCGGCCCCCGGCACGACGACGGTGGCCATGGCGGCGCGAGGAGGACGACGAGGACGGAGCTGTTGCCCATGGCGGCGGCGGCGGCGGACTGACGGCGCACTCTGGACACCACCCCGTCGTCGCGTCGGGTTACCTTGCTCGTGTTTCGGTGTTCCGGGCGTCGACCCCGGCGTCGGCCTCGGCCTCGGCGTGGCGCTGAGCAGTGCTGAGCTTGCAAGGCCTTGGACCTCGGACTCGGTGGCCGATCGGACGCCCTCCAGTGGGGGCCGCGGGGGCTCGACGCGTACCTGGCGGAGCTGACGGCGGAGGGGGGAGGGGGAGAGGGGGTGAACGCAACGGGGGGGGGGGGGAATTGCTCGAGGCGTTCTCAGCCCGACGACGTGCGATGACGTACTGCGAGAGCGCCAACCCCACCCTAAGCTGGTGCAAACTGGAAATTTTTTGCCTCCTCGTTTCGCCAAACTGCCCTGCTCGCGTAAGGTGGTACTCGCAGGTCCACGAGACAGCTGGGTCCAGAACGAAGGACTTCCCCCGCGCACCGTTGTTCCCGCAACCCGCCAGAACTGACCCCGCAGTCCCGCACGCCGACTGATTCAAACTTTGTTTATCTAGGGAAGACTCGTCGTGCCAACATTCAGTGACTCAACACTCGGTGCATCAACTTACGAGAGAGCTCCTTCCACACAAAAGTTCGCTTCTTTCGTACTCAGTAGTACAAATTAACTTTGTTCAGACAACTCTCGTGCAAATGTACCAGTATGAATGCGATGAAACCCAACACAAAGCAAAGTTTTGAGGTTGGTGCGGCTGTAACCTATTTCCGGAAGTCTTTTGTCTGCTGCGTCGTCTGTCGTCTGCCGCCTTCGCTTCACTGCAGAGAGACTGCGACTGCGGTTGCCTTGATCGTCCTGCGAGCTTGCATGGGTAATGAATGTTGTGATTCATTGGGAATGTAACTGCCTGTCATTGCCGGAGGCCCATTTCTTCGTCTTATTCCAGGTGCTGCGTTTGATGTCAGTCGTTGTAGTTGCCTCGCCGCCCAGTAGCCTACCGACTTTTCCTTGTTTATTTACTTCCTGTCATCCCTGCATGTCATAGACTAACGTTTAAAGCTCGCGTGGAAAGTACTTATGCTTGGTTAGGGCGGACCTGCATGGCGATTAGGCCTCGTCTCGGCCGTGTTGTTTTCTCTGTGTGTCCAGACTGACATGTAGACTTGGTTCTGATTCAGTTTCTAACCCTATGCCTTAGAAGCAGCTGCTGTTGCATTTGGTTGTGTCACCGTGTCATTGTGAACCTACTCTATCACAACTGTTAGGTTCTAATCTTGTACGTAGTGTACCCAGAAGCAAGCATATATTTTTGATTTAAGTCGATCTGCTGATGATCACTACTTCAGATTTAGGAAGTTGAAATTTGCTGAGCAGGTCACTAAATATTCCATTACCTCACCACACATCAAACTCCAACTACCAAATTCTTTCAAGTTGCTAAGTTGATGCGTTTTATTTTGATTGTTTGTTTTCTAGGTTGATAAAGTGTCATCATGGGAGCCACTTATGGAAAGACTGATAAGCCCGAACCAGAAATGCCAAATGTTTTAGAACTTTACCCCAACAATGGACTAGTGTTTAATGACTGGTTCTTGCCCCCAGAGGTAGTTTCTCACATTCTGACATTTTTCGAGCCAACCTTGACAGCCAGACGTGTCTGTAGGGCTTGGCGTGATATGGTTGACACTGTTGTCATTCGTGAAAAGGTACTCATTTTTACAATCATGCAGTACAGTATGTTGCAGCAAATGTTATTTACAATCATGAATTTTCTTTACAGATCTGTAGGGAAGTTCCAGGGGCAAATATACTCCTGTTTCAACATGAAAATCTAGAGTGGCAGGACTTTTATTTGTTCTGGAGCAGGAAACCTTACATGAAGAACAAGAACCTGCTAAAAAATGGTTCAGCCGAAGGTAAAATAAAATTTTTGTTCCGCAGATCTTTTTTGAATTGAAAGTTTGAAATAATTTTGAACTAACTGTAGTTTCTTTATCTTTCAGAACAACTACAGCACTGGAGTGTGAGGTCATCAAGATACGGTGGAAATGGGACTAAATGGATTGTAGAAAGTGAACCAGTGGGCTGCGACCCTTTCCCTGCAGGAGCTCGGAAGTGTTTCGCCACATCCTTTGATTGGTGTTCTGCAGAACAGTTAATAAACTTGTGTGAGTTTGGACTAAGTATTCCATTTATGAAAAATGTTCGACCAAACATTCATATTGAGGAATGGTAAGCTGTGGTGTTTTTTCATTTTCTTTTGTCGGGCTCTTGTATTTTTGGATGGTGATGACTAATATGACTTAATATACACCTAGGTATGCCGGGAGGTTCGACTGTGGATCTATTTACAGTTTAAAAGTATCACTACTGAATTCTAGCTTAGAAATTATTGATTCATTTGCTTTTGAAACCACTAATCACGGCTCTGAATGGTCAAAGGTGAGTTGTTACTTTCACCACGTGCTTTACCAATGAAGAAGGAGCGAATGATTTGCCTGATTTGCACACTGCAACGCAATGTCTCTGTCTCTGTTGCAGGTGGAGCACGTTTTCAGCGATTATCAGGGGAGTGTGGCATGCATATTGTTCCATCACAAAGGAAAGGACACACAATTTTGGGCCGGTCATTATGGAAGCAAGATGACTGGTGGCAAGGTTTACATTTCTCTGCCAAATAGGCTGCCCAACAACACCAACAGATAAATCACAGAATTTTTGCAATTGTTTTTCTCAAAATTTATTAAGTGGAAAGACCTGAGTATTTAAAGTAAGAAGTTTATACAGCATTAGAGGAAGATTCTAAGCACTTGGGATTTTTTTTGTTGTTAATTTTTTTTTGTTTACTGTACACTATTTTATTTTACAAATGCTGTTTTTGAATACTTTTTTAAAACAATCATCTTATAAATTAAGTTTGCAAACTGTGATGTAAGTAGAATTGACGCTAATATTCAAATCAATAAAAAAAGTAACAATTTAATTGAAAACATTCAAGGTGTGTTTTATTTATTAAGTTATGTTAATTTTATCAGAGACCTTACTCTGAATGTGTTAAATATTGACACTGTGGAACGTTGAGTCTTATTTATAGAAATAAACTGTTACACTTTTTCCATTTGTCCAAAACCGTATGTTGTCTTCTATGAAAGTAGTGCTTCTCATCTCTTTAGTAACTTTTGTCACTTGTTACACACCTGTTAACTTATTCTCAATTTTGTAATAAATGATTATAATAATCGAATCTTTGTCCGTTTTCAATCCTGAACAAATATTGCCTTTCATACATCAAAAGTTGCCATTCATACAGAATAAGACCACCTGCCAACTGATGAAACAGTGAGGAAGCTCCAGTGAATCTTTGGCTGTCGCAAGGCCCCACCCCGACCACGAAGGTACAAACCAGTCCCCGCACTACTTTGCGTCTCGCAACAAGTTTGAGAGTTTCATTTCCAGCATTCCTGACGATGGATGGGAAACAAAGCTGCTCTTCATGAGAACACTCGAACTAGCAGAGGCAAGTGCCCCCCCCTCCCCCTCTTTCCCCGTTCCCCAGGCATCTCGTTCGCCCTTTGTGCTCAGCTTTTAGCTCGTGGGTGGCAAGAGTTGGTCGGGCAGTCACACTGCAGACTGATTCCGGGAGTCGCGTTTTCGTCGCTCTGTCTCCCTCGCACTCGTGGGACATCCCTTGAGGGCGCGAGAGAGACAGAGCGACGGAACGAGTCTGCTGCTCGGCTCAATCTCTCCTCCTCCTTCCTCCTGATGCCCGCTCTGGGCTTCGGCGCTTTGGGGAGGCGTTGGGGCCTGGGCCGCAACCTCTCGAGGCCAAAGCCTTGCCTAGCGGGCAAGCTGAGGTTGGCACCCCTTTCGATACTGGCGCGTAATGAGAATTTTCCGGAATTTTCGCACTATTTGCGTGGCAACACTGGCAGCTCGTCAGGTGGGCGCACAGGTGGGCCGCCCTCTGCCAATATTTAAAATCACAAAATCCTTCCATCTCTCTCCTTCCCCCCGTCCGTGCCGCAGCGCGCAGCGCAGTGCTGCTCTAATTAATTAGCAGACGTGCCCATTAATAGGCTGGCTGCCTCGTTGTGCCTGCCTGGCTTGCGGCGCACAGTGGGCCAGAAGGCCGGTGGAGGCGGCCAAAACTCTAGACGCGTTTTGAGCTCCAGAGTCGCTAAATGGGACTCGAACCGAACGTGTGACCCCACCAATATATTGCTCTCCGAACGAGGAATCCATTGGTGGGGTCACACGCTCGGCTCGAGTCCCATTTAGCGACTCTGGAGCTCAAAACGCGGCTTGACTGTTGGCCGCCTCCACCGGCCTTCTGGCCCACTGTGCGGCGCCGCTTTGGCTGCTTTGCCCGTTCTTATCCCGAGACTCTCCAGCCAGCCGGGCCCGGCCAAACAAAGGCGTCCCTCTCGTCTGCCGCCCGCGACCGTCGGGGCGACCGTCGGGGCGTCGGGGACCGTCAGCAAGCCGTCAGCAAGCGGCCGATGTAAACTCCGCACGGAAACAAAAAGACGAAGAAAGTGTTTGTCGTAAGGGTTGGCGTTCTCGGCCGGATACGTGGGTTCATGGGACCGCGCGGTTGATCCAGGGCGAGCAAGGCGGAGCGCGGAGCAAGGCCTTCGGAAGCCTCCAGCACACTGAGAGTCGCGCTGTCTCCCTCATGGGGCGTTCCGTAAGGGTGCGAGAGAGACAGCGACGGAACCGACTCTCGGATTCAGTCTCCTGCTTGGAATTCACGGGCAGGCTCAGGAAAGCTCAGGCAGGCTCGGTCGGGGGAGGGGAATCAATGAGGGAGGCACCGCCTTTTGCGGACGCCTTCTTAGGCGCGGGCCCCGAGCCCTCCGCCGCCGCACAGTGGGCCAGCAGACCGGCGCACGCGGCCTACTTACTGCACTTGGCCAGCTTCAAAACAATCGCCTCCGCTTGGGCGCCACAACTAGCGCCGCCTTGATGAGACCGCCGTCACCAAATTTCGGAGCAAAAAGTTTACAGCAAACCCAAAAACTCAAAGACGAATCTCAACGTTTGCAGTGCAGCAGCACGGAGGGAGATTCACTCAGGTGCAAGGAGGCCACCCCACCCCACCTCACCTCACCTCACCTCACCTCAGTCAGCAGAGTTTCCGAGAGCTGGCCATTACAGCACTCAAGACTACGCGGTGTGTGTGTGTGTGTGTGTGTGTGTGTGTGTGTGCGCGCGCGTCTTTGACGACGACTCGCTATACAGAGCCGGGAAGCCGGGCGTCGAGTACCGTGCTGTGGGCTCTGGATCACTGCAATAGCCGACTTGTTTGCTGAGGGAACAGTGTGCTGGATGCATCTCCGGGTAATGGATCTGTAATACCCATGTAGCATGTGAGGGTAAGTGGATGGTGGTAGAACCACCACTATCAAAACTTCAAATTCAAACTTTTTCACGTTGTTGGGACACAAAGAAAAACCGTATCGCTTGTGTTTTTGAGGTTTTTCATGGATTGGGCGGGACTCAAGAACCAGGTCCCTGGATTCGGACTGGACTGGACGGGCCAGAACAAAAGCGTGGCGTAGCGTGGCGTGGGGGTGCGGGGGCGTGCGAACCCCGTTCGGGACGGGGCCACACGGGCCTCGTCGGAGGGAGAGGGGGGGGGGGGGAGCGCCCGCCCGCCCACACTCGCTCGTAATCGCTCTCGAGGGCCAACAGGAAGACAAGGCAGCACTTGCACGGCCGAGGAGCGCCAAACGCTGCGAGCAGAAATAGGCAAACGTCCCCACGATGCACCAGCAGCGTCGAAAGGGTTGCACAGTGGGCCAGAAGACCGGTGGAGGCGGCCAAAACTCTAGACGCGTTTTGAGCTCCAGAGTCGCTAGACAGGACTCGAACCGAACGTGTGACCCCACCAATAGATTCCTCGTTCGGAGAGAAATCCATTGGTGGGCCGCCTCCACCGGTCTTCTAACCCACTGTGGAGACGAAAGCTGACGAGCACCCGCACTGTAAGGCACTGCATACGGGCCGCGCGTGGAAGAGCGGCGCAGAACGGCGCAGCAATGCATAATAAGTGAGTCATGAATTTTGCCGCGGTCCTGCCTTGGCCATGCGCGGCACATTTACATAGAGGCATCGCTCTCGGCTGGAGCTGGAGGCGGCTGGAAGCCCAGGCCGGGCCCGCATGCTGGAGGCCGTGGAGGCACACTAGTTTTTTTTTTTTTTTCAAGAACAAAATCATACTCACTTTTTCTGCGGACATCTAATTTTTTTGCCTTCTTCTCCTGCAACACTGCCGGCGGCCGGGCCACAGTGGGTTTGCCAGAAGACCGGTGGAGGCGGCCGAAACTCTAGACGCGGTTTTCGCTGGGACTCGAACCGAACGTGTGACCCCACCAATGGATTGCTCTCCGAACGAGGAATCCATTGGTGGGGTCACAGGTTCGGTTCGAGTCCTGTTTGACGACTCCGGAAAAGATGCGTCTAGAGTTTTGGCCGCCTCCACCGGTCTTCTGGCCCACTGTGCGGCGCGGCGGAGCGCCTGTGCGGTAGGCAATGCCGGCGGCCCGGCGTGCGCGCCAAGGATCGTACTGCCTACCCGCTGCATGACAGGCGCTATGTGGAGCAGTGCAGAGCAGTGCCTGTGGAGCGGCTTGGGCCCAGGGCAGGCTGTCGGTTCCAACAGCCATCCCAGCGTGTCCCATCGCCTTCGACGGTCGCTGCGCCACGCAGCGCCGCGTCGCACGGGTTGCCATCTCCGCCAAGCCGTGTAGGCGGCAAGTTGGCAACCTGCTCCGCCCGCTGACAGGGCGCGCGGCGCTCCGGTGCTGACCCGGCAATACGTGCGATCCGCGTCGCGAAAGCGCGACACGGAAAAATGTTGGAGTCTCAGCGGCAAAAATCGGCGCGGCCACTGTTCCCGCTCAGTGGATTCGCCAGAAAACCGGTGGAGGCGGCCGAAACTCTGGACGCGTTTCGAGCTGCAGAGTCGCTAAGCAGGACTCGAACCGAACGTGTGACCCCACCAATGGATTCCTCGTTCGGAGAGCAATCCATTGGTGGGGTCACACGTTCGGTTCGAGTCCCATTTAGTGACTCTGGGAGCTAAAAACTAGGCGTCGTCAATGTTTACGTTTACTTTCCGCGCAGTGTCTGCCTACTTTTCCCCCACGTAACGACGAAGATATCGGCCCATGCTGCCAGCGTCCAAACAGTCAAGGACGATTTTTTCGCCTCACGTCGCAGAGCCCCCCAAAAAACACACACACTAGCGGTGGGCCGTCAACGCCATTCATGGCCCGACTTCTTCGGCTGCTGCACACTGCTTGGCCTGGCTTGGCCTGGCTTGGCCGTTTTTCCGCCCGTTTGGCCGCTATCGGTGTGATGGCTGCGATGGCGCGACGGCGCGACGCGATGTGCGATCGGTGTGACGTGCGCCATCGAGTGTCGAAGCCGTTTCGCCGCGTTTCGCGCCCCGCGCTCCCGCCTCGCTCCCGAGTAGGGGAGAATTCTCACGACGTGTCGCGGCACAGTGCGCCAGAAGACCGGTGGAGGCGGCCAAAACTCTAGACACGTTTCGAGCTCCAGAGTCGCTATGTGGGACTCGAACCGAACGTGAGACCCCACCAATGGATTCCTCGTCCGGAGAGCAATCCATTGGTGGGGTCACACGTTCGGTTGGAGTCCCATTTGGCGACTCTGGAGCTCAAAACGCGTTTAGAGTTTTGGCCGCCTCCGCCGGTCTTCCGGCAAATCCACTGTGGATTCCACGCCGTGCAGTGCCGTCGGGCCGCCCTCGCCTCGCCCTGCTGCCTCGCGCCTCGCGCGCTCCAGTCTCGTTCTCATTTGATTGTCCGTCTCACTCGCATCCACTGCAAAGGCGGCACACACTACCACTCGCCGATCCGCTCCCACGACTTTCTCGCCATATACAGCCAATATCCGGCGCCAGTCTTTCAGTCTCCGGATCCACGGCCGTATCTCATTGAAGTCTTCCCCCTCCCCCCTCCCCCGGCGGGGTGGCTTTGGCGCGGGGCGGCACGCCCTCGCGCCCCTCACGCCCCGCGAGATTGACAGAGAAACCAGCCTGACAAGCGGCAGCCAGACAGTTTACTTTACAAAATCTTTTCATCGGGGCGGTTTTGATTTAATACAATATTGGCGAACCATACAGATAGACGGCTGGCTGGGGAGGAGGGGCGCGTCCCACAGTGGGCCAGAAGACCGGTGGAGGCGGCCAAAACTCCAGACGCGTTTTGAGCTCCAGAGTCGCTAGATGGGACTCGAACCGAACGTGTGACCCCAACAATGGATTCCTCGTTCGGAGAGCAATCCATTCGGTTCGAGTCCCATACAGCGACTCTGGAGCTCGAAACGCGTCTCGAGTTTTGGCTGCCTCCACCGGTCTTCTAGCCCACTGTGCGGCCCCGAGGCGCGTGTCGGCGATCACGAAGCACCCGAAGCACCCCCTCGACGCCGTGGTCTGGGTCGAGGCCTTCTCGTCGCGGTGGCGCGAGCCGAGTGCATCATACGGTGTTTCCCGCTGACGCTGCGGCCGCCCCACGATGCCGCTTGCGTAATGTGTGTGTGTGTGTGTGTGTGTGTGTGTGTGTGTGTGTGTGTGTGTGTGTGTGTGTCTGTCGGCGTGGTGCGCGGGGAGTGCCCGCCCCACCCCCGCCCCGCCCCTGGCGGCGAAAGGGAGGTAACTGAGCGCGGCTGCCGGTGAGTTACGCAGACACAGAGAGACCCGCGCCTCCCGCGAGCCGGCGGCGTGGTGGCGGCGTGGTGGCGGCGTGGTGGCGGCGTGGTGGCGGCGTGGTGGTGGTGGTAGTGGCGGTGGGAATGCGGGATGGTAGCCGAGGTAGGCGCCGTGGTTCGGAAGTCGTCCCGCCTTCAGATCGCGGGTTCTGTTCGGCGTGGTTGGGTTGGTTGGGCAGCCTGCCACTCAGCCTCCACGTCGTCGAGGTGGATCCGGACGACAGCCATGACGGCGCCGAGCACGAGTGACAGGCACGGCGTGGAGTGACGGGCCGAGTGACGGGTCGAGTGACGGGCGAAGTGACACGCCTAGTGGAGGACGGTCCAGGACTAGTGGTGCGCGGCGTGGGCGGTCCGTCCGTTCTGCTCGGCCTGCTTCGTGATGGCGGTGACGCTGCAGCTGGTGCTGCTGGCCCTGGTGGCCCTGGTGGCCCTGCTGGGGGTGGCGGCCGTCGGCGCGGCGCCCGGCCGGCCCCACATCGTCATCATCCTGGCTGACGACCTGGTGAGTGCCCGTCAACGACGCCGCCGGACCGCGCCAGGCGGTCGAGAGTTTTGGCCGCCCCCACCGGTCTTCTGGCCCACTGTAGGCCGCCCCGCTGAATACTTGATCAGGCGGGCAATTTCGGAACCGGCCGCCCGCCGTGGGGCTGCGGGGGCGTAGGCGTGTGTACTTAGACAGACGCGACCACGTCCGTGTTTCTCCAGCACAAAACTGACGCGTCAATACAAAAATTCAAGTTAAACTAACGCTGTGAAAATAGTGACAATTTTATTCTGGTACTGCTTTTTCTTATCTAAAAATTTATTTTGATTGTACTGCTACGACTCTGTCCCGTAAAACAGTCCAGACCGTGTAATGTCTGATCGACTGTTTGCAGAGATGACAGGCTGCCGTCCCGAGCGACAATTTTGCCGAGTCATCTTGTTGGTCGATTTTGCGGTCTGAAAGCGTGCCTTTTGGAGCGTGCCCGTGTGTTCACATGCACGGCGTCTTGCACAACGCCGAGTCCAGCCCAGTCACCCCATAGCCCCGGGGCGGGGACCCACAGTGGGCCAGAAGACCGGTGGAGGCGGCCAAAATTCTGGACGCGTTTTGAGCTCCAGAGTCGCTAAATGGGACTCGAACCGAACGTGTGACCCTACCAATGGATTCCTCGTTAGGAGAGCAGTCCATTGGTGGGGTCACACGTTCGGCTCGCGTCCCATTTAGCGACTCTGGAGCTCAAAACGCGTCTAGAGTTTCAGCCGCCTCCACCGGTCTTCTGGCCCACTGTGGACCCCCCCGGGGGGCCGCGGGGCCTCGGACTGGTCGGGGGCTTCCGGCGCTCTGTCCGACCTGTCCGGCCCCCGCGGCTCTTCGGTTTTCGCTCGGGTCACGTTCGGGGGCGCTCCGCCGGCGGGGGGTTCGGGGGCGACAGAGACAGACAGGCAGACAGACAGCGAACGCGCCGGCGGGGGTGTAGTAGAGAGAGACAGACAGACAGCAAACGGCACGAATGACGTCCATCGCGGACCATTAGACTAGTCCGGCACACTGATTCTGAGCGGCGCCTTGTCTCTCTCGCACTCGTGGGGCGGCCCGTGTAGGTGCGAGAGAGACAGAGCGACGACTCTCGGAATCAGTCTGCGGCTCAGTGATACCGTCCGAGCACCTTCCCACGTCAGCGGCCGGCCGGTCAGTACCCCAAAGCCGTGGAGAGTGGCCCCGCGGGGGACGGGGCGGGGCGGGGCCTATACCCTGAGTCACCTAATGACCGCTCTGACGCAAAGGACGTCCGAGAAGCGAGAGAGAAAAATAAATCCCAGTGAATAATATTTAAAAATTAACCTGAAAAAAAAATCAGTAAAATTTAAAAAAAAAATACGATTTCAAGAAATCCTAGGAGTCACGAAGTCAATTTGATTATTGTGTAAGAGTGTGGAGAAAGAAAAGAAGTGGTGTTGTGAAGTTGTGGCTCAGGGGACTACCAATGGCAGTGGTACCAATGTGGTCGATGTGCCATCCGTCGAAATTTAAACTTGACAATAAATAGAAATCAAAATGCTGGAAAATTCAAAAAATTCCAATGCTAATGTATTCCGCAGTGTTCTGACAATGGAACATCTTTGAAGTCCATCATGATTAAAATGTTCTTAGCAGAAAGAAGTCAGTAAATTAATTTTCTCGGGTTGGCAACTATTTTCTCGGCGTCTGCGCCCTTGCGAAAATCGCGAAGCTGAAAGCGCCAGCAGTCGCGCATTAAAACTGCCCCTCCATTGTTGTGGACGTTGAATTGTTTGGCTTGTTTCAAAAGGCTATGGTTCTCTAGTCATGTTTTCTTCAATTCTGTGTAATAGTTCTCCCTTACAACGTATCAACACCACGACGGTTGGTTTGACAAACTTCATAAACTCGGGAGGGATGGTTTCGAAACGCGGGTGAGTCTTGTTCGAGGAACATGAGCACTGCAAGTCGCGAGGTGGAGCGAAGTGGTCCTAGTGCTAACTGAATCACAACAACAACACTGCGCATGTCCAAAAACACTCCAATCAAGAAGTATTATTGGATAGTTCTACCCGAAAAACTGCGTTCGAACCGGCACCAATTCTATTGTTGCATCTTGTCTACCTGCAGTCAAAGAAATTTTTCATTTCGAACGTTGCTTTTTCAGCTTTTGGAGTAAGCTGTACAGACCCAAAAAGAAGCTCCGCTATTGGTCCGCCCCGGCTCGGCTCCCCCCACTCCCTTTTTTTTCCTTTGACGAGTCGAGTTTTGCCATGGAAACGGCGATTTTGACAGCAAATTTCTCAAAATTGGCCACCAAATTTTTGACCAGATTTCAACATCAGAATCAGCGTTCAAAGTTCTACTAGTCTGCAAAATCTCATTAAAATCGTATAGAAAACTTCCGAAATGCATAAAGGGCCACACAAATCAAATCTCGAGCCGGCTGAGTCCTGGGTATACTATAAGGCTACTTCGTGCCTAAAAATAGTGTTGAGTTGCCATTGAATCACTGAATTTTGGAAGAAATTGACCGACGACGTTTTATGAAACGCGCCAACCGCGGCCCTGATAGGGACAGTTGGAGCCAACCGCACCCTCGGTCCTCCTTGTCAAATGGAAAAACGATGTTGTTGTTGTTGCTGTTGGTGGACTTCCAGTCCAGTCGGGTCGGGTGCTGTCTGCGGTGGACACCGCCTACAACGTATGTGAAAGTGCTAAGCCCCGCCCCACCGGCCGTGTGTGTGTGTTGAGTGTGTGTGTGTGTGTGTGTGAGTGTGTGTGAGTGTGTGTGTGTGTGTGTGTGTGTGAGTGTGTGTGTGTGTGTGTGAGTGTGCGCGTCTGGTGCATGTGTGCGTGGGCACACAATTCACCCTCTCACCCAGACTTTTCTGATCCGGCGCGAACTGTTCGGTACGCCCCGCCTTTTAACCTTTAGGCAGGCTTTGCACGGCAGCCCAGCGCTTCGCGGAGCTTCGTGGAGCTTCGCGGCGAATGAAATAGTTTCCAGCTTCGCCGGCGAGCGGTCGAACGGACATAAATTGGAATCCCACGCGAACCGGTGAAACGAAACACGGTGCGCGTCGCCGTTCGCGTGCTGTATCTGCAAAACGGCGCGCGTCTAAAAAAAAATATAAAAATTGGTTCTAAGGTTGGGTGTCGGGAAATAATGGCGAATCCGATCGCATTTGGCTTGGCTGGCCTCGGCCGCCGCCCCGGCGTTCCCGGGGGAGATGGTGGAGAGATTAGGTCATAGGTTACGTGGGCGCGACTCTGTCTCTCTCTCTCGCACTTACGGCCCGGTGCGGCCGGTCCACGCGCGTGCGAGAGAGACAGACGCCGCCGTGGGCGTGGCGCGCAGTGGGCCAGAAGGCCGGTGGAGGCGGCCAAAACTCAAAACCCGTTTTGAGCTCCAGAGTCGCTAAATGGGACTCGAACCGAACGTGTGACCCCACAAATGGATTCCTCGTTCGGAGAGCAATCTATTGGTGGGGCCACACGTTCGGTTTGAGTCCCATTTAGCGACTCTGGAGCTCAGGCGTTTAGAGTTTTGGCCGGTCTTCTGGCCCACTGTGTGGAGGTGTAACGCCTCTGCCACGCACATGGCGGGGCGTCCCTGGGCCGGCGCCAAAGCGGAAAACCTGGAAAATCTTCAAAACCAGAAAAGCCTGGAGACCTTTTCACGTTGCGCGCATTTGCGCGGGCGGTGGCACTTCGGCTACAGCGAGACAGTCTTTTCGCCGCGTCTTTAAAACAAGCCCTGGAAGGAGTTTCCACCGGCTGTGTAAATTGCGCGGCCAACGACCGGAAAATTGTTCCAACCGTTCCAACTCGTTGGATGTGGAGGCGGAGGCTCGGAGGGCGGGTCCTGGCCTTGCCTGGCGGGGGCGCTGTTGCTTGGGCTTGTTCCCACTGATCTAGCGCACGGGGAGGTTTAATCTGACTCAAGTGGGGCCCCGGCGTCGCTCAGCGAGACACCCCCCGAGTCCCCGACGACGGCCCCCGAGGCTAGACACCTCAGGCTGACTGCGCCATTCGACTGTGTGCGTGTGTGTGTGCGTGTGAGTGGGACCAATGAGGCTGTTCTGTGGGACGAATCAAGCAGGCAGGCGGTGTGTGGAGCCGTTGATCCCTGTGTGTCAGGGGCGCGTCTCTCTCTCTCTCTCTCTCCCTCTCTCTCTCTCTCTCTCTCTCTCTCTCTCTCTCTCTCTCTCCCTCTCTCTCTCTCTCCCTCTCTCTCTCCCTCTCTCTCTCTCTCTCTCTCTCTCTCTCTCTCTCTCTCTCTCTCTCCCTCTCTCTCTCTCTCTCTCTCTCTTTCCCTCTCTCTCTCTCTCTCTCTCTCGATGTGGCATGGCAAGAAAATGTCACGTCTCCGCGGGCGCCATAGATATTGGCGAAGGCCTTCCCTTTCCACCAGGCAGGGTCATGGCTGTGTGTGTGTGTGTGTGTGTGTGGTTGTGTGCATACATCCACGCACACACTTGAGTCCGTCCCTTCCCGATGCCGCACCCGCACAAAGACGCCCCGTTTCTGCCGCTCGCCGCTACAACAGTGTACCTACATCCCCATTCCGTAATTCGGCTCGTGAAATCGGAAAGGCGGAATGGCCGAGGGCGAGTTTCGGCGAATCGGACCGCCGCTGCTCGGCCAGGCGTTCACCGTGACCGTGCGTTCGCCAGCCCGGTCGTTGCGTCAGTGCGCTGCTGTTTGTTCGGCAGTGCGTTTCGAGTGCAGGACGTTGCGCCGGCCGCCATTAGTTGAGTAAACCGCTGCAGAAACTATTACCCAATAAGACTTTTCCCGACGACTCGCCGCGGAATGCGGGAGACACACCATGCAGCGGCCGCACTGTGGATTTGCCAGAAGACCGGTGGAGGCGCCCGAAGCTCCAGACGCGTTTTGAGCTCCATAGTCGCTAAACGGCACTCGAACCGAACGTGTGACCCCACCAATAGACTGCTCTCCGAACGAGGAATCCTGGTCGGAAGCTGGTTCAACAATGCCTCAGCGGGGGCAGCTATCCTCGAACGCACTGCCGATAGGCCAACGGCGTGGGAGCTGGCGGTCCTGCACTGCACTAACCCGCCCACCGCCTACCAGTGGGCCACCACACGCTCCGAACTTGGCGTGTTTAGCGCCGCCGGCACTGATCAGAGCCAGGAGAGACAGAGAGGCAGAGAGAGAGACAGGGAGAGACAAAGAAGCAGAGAGAGAGAGAGAGAGAGAGAGAGAGAGAGAGAGAGAGAGAGAGAGAGAGAGAGAGAGAGAGACAGAGAGGCAGAGAGAGAGACAGGGAGAGACAGAGGGAGAGAGCCCCTCCAGGATTCAAGCACCATAACACTAATCCCGAGGGTCGGGTTACGACTCACCTCCCCGTGGCGAGCTCAGCATTCACGGGACGTGTGTTTGTGTTGGAGCGGGCTGCGCGTCGACGCACAGTGGGCCAGAAGACCGGTGAAGGCGGTCAAACTCCGGACGCGTTTTGAGCTCCAGAGTCACTAAATGGGACTCGAACCGAACGTGTGACCCCACCAATGGATTGCTCTCCGAACGAGGAATCCATTGGTGGGGTCACACGCTCGGTTCGAGTCCCGTTTAGCGACTCTGGAGCTCGAAACGCGTCTCGACTTTTGGCCGCCTCCGCCCGCGCCGCCTTTCTTCCACCAGGCCCGCGGAGCCGACGGGCCACACAAGCCGACCGCGGCGCCGGAATCCTCTCCAAAGAAGTGTCGACTTTTCGGGTCAAAGTTAAAATCCCCGAAAGTAGTGGCACGGCAGGGCCAGGGCCGAGGCCAGGGCCAGGTTGGGGTTGGAGGGAGAGTGCCGCTGCCGCGCTGCCGCAGTGTTTCGTGTTTCTTTGCGCGTCGGCTCCAAACTTCTCTCTCCTCGCGGAGACGTTTCTTGTTGACAGTGGCGGTGCGGCGCGGTGCGGCGCGGTGCGGCAGGCTCTGCAGTGTGGCGATGGCCCAGCCGGCGCCCTGGCAGGGCTGGCAGCCCCAGGCAGGTCTGGCAGGGCTGGCAGCGCTCGGCTGATCATGGCGCCGAGAAGAGGGAGCGGCTAAGTGAGGACTTGGGAGGTGTCGGTCTAAGTCTCCGCAAAGTCGCTGGAAAAGCCAGGCGGGCGAGGCGGAGGCGGACTTGTCAATCCCGCAGTCCTGCCACCCACGCCACTGCAAGCGCTGCAAGCCTCGTCAGCCTGCGTCACCCTCGACCCTGTGGGCTTCCCCGACCGACCGTATCCGCCTCGCACAGTGGGCCAGAAGAGCGGCGCAGCCGGCCAAAGACGCGCTTTGAGCTCCAGAGTCGCTAAACAGGACTCGAACCGAACGTGTCACCCCACCAATGGATTTCTCGTGCGGAGAGCAATCCATTGGTGGGGTCACACGTTCGGTTAGAGGCCTGTTTAGCGACTCTGGAGCTCAAAGCGCGTCTGGGGTTTTGGCCGCCTCCACCGGTCTTCTGGCCCACTGTGCAACGGCCTCAAAGCGCTTCCGGACGTGGCCCCCTGTGTCTCGGTGAGGTTGGCAACCCTTTCGACACTGGTTGCGTCGCGGCTCCTTTTTTCGGCCACTTAGGTGGCAACACTGCTCGTTGTGAGTCCGCGCAGTCCGTCCGGGGCGTCCGGGCTGTTGGCGGCTTCGCTTTGTGATTGATCGCGGCCGTCGCTCCATCTCCGCGGCTTACGCCTCGCCACGCCACTGACAATGACAAATTGGCAAGTAATGGATGGTTGGCAGCGCCGAGCCGCGCCACTGTAGGCGCCACTTTGATTTTGGCACTTTGGCGGGCCTGCGCGGCGCGCGCCTTTCCGCAGTGTTTCCGACCGCAGCCCTGATTGGGAGGCGTCTGTTTCACTTGATGTTTTTTTATTCGCTCCGTCGGCGTGTTTTTCCGTCCGGACATTTCCTCAGACGGAAAAGCGGGCGGAAAAGCCGGCGTCGGCTGGTGCGTCACGGCGGCACACTGCAAGAGAAAGACCGCCGGATTAGGGAGTCTTGTCTCTGCAGCGAACAAGTATACACGAGACAAGAAGTGTTCTGCGAATCTCGACTTTCCTTCCAAACGTGTTCCCTTTTTGAAAAATTATTTTAACTCACTTTAAAAGAAAAGTACCATTAAGAGCCTCACAAAAAATTATGACGAGAAAAATTTTAGTTCGTCAACCTTACCTAACCTTACCTAACCTCACCTAACCCGACCTAACCTTACCTAACCCGACCTAACCTTACCTAACTGACCTAACCTTACCTAACCTATCCGAACCTATCCTAAACCTAACCTTAACCTAACCTAAATCAACCAAGACAGCAGCATTTTCCTGAGCTACTATCTTAGGGCGTCTGTTTGAGGGTCTCGGGGGACCAGCCCCTCCTCCGGCGGGACAAAGTGGGTGACTCCTCGAGTTGCTCGCAGCGCCCCGCGGAAAAGAATTGACCCCCTTTAGTTAATTAAACCGAGCAGACTGCGCGCCGATTCTGCCCCCCCCCCCCTTTCCACTCTCAATCCGCTGAAGCGTGGGCGTGTTCGCGGCGCTTGGGAACAAATCGCGTGGATCGTGCATAAATTAGGCCGCCCCCTCCAAAGGTCCTCCGGGGGGCTCGCGCGTCGCGCTGCCGACTGATTTTTCGTCGCTCTGTCTCTCTCGCTCCCATACGGACGCCCCGCGAGTGCGAGAGAGACGGAGCGACTCCCTCGGAATCGGTCTGCAGTGCCACTAGAACAATACAACGAACGAAACGAGCGGCAGTCTTTTTTGGCGCGGCGGCGCGCGCCGCCAATACTTCAAACACGCGCCACTTTTTTCTCTTCCATTTTTGTTGTTGTTGTTTGGGGAAAATGACGGAGGGGAAATGGCTGTCGTGGGATGCCTTCCGCGTCACCAGCAGTGACGCATCGGCGGCGGCGTCGGGGGGTCTCTGGGAGTCTCTGGCGCGCGACCGCGCCACAATAGAGATCCTCAGAGCGTCTCCGCGCCACGATAGAATAGGGATGACCTTTCGACTGCTGCGTGCCACCGTTTGGAATTCGGTCAGGCGTTCGGCCAGGCAGACTGGCAAAGCTTTGTCACTTATTTTTAATGATGATTTCATTCTGCCATCAAGTGACGCCCAAAACATGGTCCAGAATGTTGACGGTGCATGGCGATGCCGCAATGACGTAGCACAGAGCCGCCGAATTTCGGCGGCCGCCCCGGCACGGCTGGCCGCCGGCTCGGGCCAACTCAAGTCGCATGTGTTGTCCGACTGAAATGAAACGAGAACAAACAAACAAATACAGGCGGGCGGAGCTGGCTCGTCCAGAGCGAGCGGGCTTTTAATCCTACCGCCGCGTGGCAGCCTGGCAGCAACCCGACCTTTCCTCTGGGTGGAAACTTTCCCGCCAAAGCGGAGGCCGCGCCGCGCCGCCCCTGCCCCATTTGACGGTCCGGTGCTTTGACATTATTGTTGTGAAAATTATTGGCTGGGCGGGGGTCGCGTTTCTCGGACGCCGGCGAGGACCTCTGCGAGGACCTCTGCGAGGCCTCCGGGGAGCGGCCGGCGGGCTGGCGGGGGCGTCTGGCGGCCAGGACCTTGCCCGGCCTCGCCCAGCCTCGCCGATACACCATAAACCACCCTTTCTTCTTGTTCCAGGGCTGGAATGACGTCAGCTTCCACGGCTCCGACCAAATCCCGACCCCCAACATCGACGCGCTCGCCTACAACGGCATCGTGCTCAACAACTACTACACGCAGCCCATGTGCACGCCGTCCCGGGCGGCGCTGCTCACCGGGGTGCACCCCATCCACACCGGCATGCAGCACGGCGTCATCCTGGAGCCGGAGCCCTGGGGGCTGCCCCTGGACGTGCCCGTCATGCCGCAGTACCTGCGCGGCCTCGGGTACCGCGCTCACGCCGTCGGCAAGTGGCACCTGGGCTTCTTCCGCGCCAACTACACCCCCGAGGCCAGGGGCTTCCACTCGCACTTCGGGCTGTGGAACGGCTACCACGACTACTACACTCACCAGACGCAGGGCTCGGTGAGTCGCCAAGCGGCCTCATTGCAACAACAAAAATAAAAACAATGGCGAGCGGGGTTTTGAACCCACGACCTCGGTGATCAGAAACTACGTCGCTAACCACTACGCTACCCCGCAGTTCATCGACATGGACGGCTACGACATGCGGCGCGGCATGGCGGTGGACTGGGGCTCGCGGGGCGGCTACTCCACGGACCTGTTCACGGACGAGGCGGTGCGCGTGATCCGGGACCACCCCGTCGGCGACCGCGCGCCGCCGCTGTTCCTGTACCTGGCGCACCTCGCGCCGCACGCCGGCAACTACGAGGCGCCGCTGCAGGCGCCGGCCGAGGCCATCAAGGCCTTCGGGCACATCAAGGACCCCGAGCGCCGGGTGTACGCGGGTGAGTCTCAGGGTCAATGGCCGTGACGCGTTTTGAGCTCCAGAGTCGCTAAATGGGACTCGAACCGAACGGTACGTGACCCTACCAATGGATTGCTCTCCGAACGAGGAATCCATTGGTGGGGTCACACGCTCGGTTCCAGACCTGTTTCGCGACTCTGGAGCTCAAAACGCGTCTAGAGTTTGGGCCGCCTCCACCGGTCTTCTGACCCACTCTGCGGCGAATGTTTCGAGGTCTGCGATTCTATTCCTTTCCGAATTTTGCAGCGATGGTGTCCAAGCTGGACGAGTCGGTGGGCCGCGTCGTCGCCGCGCTCCAGGAGCAGGACATGCTCTCCAACTCGGTGATCGTGTTCGCCTCGGACAACGGCGCCATCACGTCGGGCCTGCACCCCAACAAGGGCTCCAACTGGCCGCTCAAAGGGGTAAGGGCAACTTGCGGACTCGGACGAACGCGGACACGGGGCATGCACGCCCACACAGTGTAGATGGATCCAAGCGAAAACAGGCGCCCACACAGTCAGACAGACAGGCAGGCAGAAACTGAAACACGGTCGAGTTGACCGGATTCTCGCGGGGCTACAATTGTCGTACTTGCGGCTCGAGCTTGGCGCGAGTTGGTCCAGATTTGCCGCGTCAGACACGCGCGTGGGCTGACGATGACGTCACTGCGTGGCTTGGCGGCCGCCAAGCCGCTTTGTTTCATTGTTTTTGCTCCACTTTTCGTTGTTGTCCGCTCCGCAGGTGAAGGGCGGGCCCTGGGACGGCGCGGTGCGCGTGCCGGCCTGCGTGTGGTCCCCGCTGCTGCAGCGCGCGCGCCGCACTTCGCAGCAGCTCATGCACGTCACCGACTGGCTGCCCACACTGCTGGCCGCGGCCGGCGCCGCCCCCGCGCCCGGCCTCGCGCTGGACGGCGTCAACCAGTGGGAGGCGCTGTCCGCCGCCAGCGGGGCGCCGCGCAAGGAGGTGCTCGTCAACGTGGACTACCGCGCCTCGGGGGCCGGCGGGTACGCCGCGCTGCGCCTCGGCGACTACAAGATCGTGAACGGCACGGCGCTGCTCGGCTACCAGGACGCCTGGCTGGGCGACTCCGGCCTGGAGGAGCCCGCGCCCGGTGAGTGTGCCGGTGCAGGCGGCCAAAACTCTAGACGCGTTTCGAGCTCCAGAGTCGCTAAATGGGACTCGAACCGAACGTGTGACCCCACCAATGGGTTGCTCTCCGAACGAGGAATCCATTGGTGGGGTCACACGCTCGGTTCGAGTCCTGCTTGTTCAAACTGCTAACGAAACCGCCCTCCGCAGGCGTGGACTCCGTGGCGCTGGCGCGGTCCAGCGGGACGGCGCGGTCCCTGGAGGCGGCGGGGCTGCCGCTGGCGGACGGCGGCGTGGCTCGCGGCGTGCGGGCGGCGGCCCGGCTGCGTTGCGGCGCCTCGCGCGTCGAGAAGGACGGCTTCCGCTTCCCCGAGTGCCGGCCGCTGCTCGCGCCCTGCGTCTTCGACCTCGCCGTCGACCCCTGCGAGCGGCGCAACCTGTACGGCACGCCGCTGCTGCCGCCGGACGTGCGGGCCGCCCTGGAGGCCCGGCTGGCCGCGCTGGCCGCCACCGCCAGGCCGCCGCGCAACGAGCCCTCCGACCTGCGCGCCGACCCCGCCTACTGGAACAACACCTGGACCAACTGGGCGGACCTCCTGGACGCGGCCGACGACGGCCTGCCCGCCATGTTCCAGCCCCGGCGGCGGGGCTCGCGCTGGGGCTAACGCCGTCAGTGTTGCCAAAGTCCCACGACGTCGAAAGGGGCAGCCAGGACACTGTGAATATACTGAGCCTGCTCCTGCGAGGGCAGGCTGAGGTTGGCAACCCTATCGACACTGTGCACTGTGGGCGTTTTGAACTACTTAAGGCCACACCACGAAGCCGTTAACCATGGCCCGGTGAACTTAGTGTGCGTTTCCTCGCCGAGGACGAGAGCGAGCCCCGCGCTCGGCAGTGGGACTGGCTGCTCTGCGGGATGGCAAGGAAGCACCATTCTACTCCGCGCGGTGAAAAGACTCTTGGAGACTCTGTGTCCGCGAGCAGCCGACAAAAGGCGCGACAATAAATGCGATTTATTTATGCCCTCAACAGAGTCGTCATTGTCCACCCTCCAACCCACAGACGTCTATCCGCTATCTTTCTTTTCTTGAAAGTTTTGTTTTTTTTAATCAAGTTGCTTTTTCCTCGTGTGCTCCCGCCTGGTTGGTCGCCGCTATCGGGTTGACCCAGGGCCTGACCCTGGCAAGGCTGGGTGCCGTGCCGACCCCACCGTCGAGCCTGACGCAGTTTAGAAGATGGTGGCGCACCGAGCACTGCGTTTCGTCCGTGAGTACGCTTCCTGTACTACTGTCCTCGCGGTGCACTGCTAGGGTTTGCTGGTGAACCTCAGAGGGCAGGTGAACACCAGCTTCGTTTCTAACTCTCGCGCGCAACTTATCGTGGTGAAAGATTCAACAACCACGCGGTGATCCAGTGATGAAGTGCGGGATGGAACCTGTCGTTCTTCACCTGTAATTTTGACTATCTCTCCCCTGCCACCATTCCAACGTTATTGATTGTGATTCGGAATAACGCTGCTAGATGGGTTGCCTACCCACCGCTCGACAGGCGCTAGAGTTGGTGCACTGTAATGCGTACGCACGTTTTTCTCAGACAGTGCCTCGTATCACAGAGTCCAAAGTCATGGGATGGGCTGTTCGGGTCGACTCTCGGGTAAAGCTCCAGTCAACTGATAAGTAATTTGTAATAAAATGAGGTTGTTTTAAACGTCTTGCAGTGGTGGCGCTGCTGCTGGGACGCATTCATGGACACGGCCCCGAAGAGCCACATGCCTCCGGGCAGCAGGAGGCCTGCGTCGGTGAGCAGCAAGTAAGCGAACCAACAGGGTTTTCCCCCAAAAATAATAGCAAAATGAAAATACCTGGTTGAAACAGATAACCCCACATGCCGAGATGTTAGGAGTCGGTCCGTACACTCTAAACTACCCAGAAACTGGGCGCCTTTGTCGCCCGCCCCACTTTTAAGGGTGCCAAATGTCGCCCAGCTCCTGGGCACCTTAGTCCTATGTTTAGAGTGTATTTCTTTCATTTTGGGTTGCAGTGCCTGTCCGAGTGCACCGCCCCCACGGCCGTGCTGGCCGTGCCGGAGGAGGTAGTGCTCGTCCTGGGCAACTCGGGGTCCGGCAAGTCGGCACTCGCCAAGCTCCTGTCGCGCAACGACGGCGACATGGTGGCCGTGCAGGACAACAACAACTACCTCATCGAGGGCGACGGCATCGGCAGCAGCATCGCGTCGGTGACGTCGGTGCCGGAGCTGTACCACGACAACGAGACCCTCACCGACTACTTCGACTGCCCCGGCTTCGAGGACACGCGCGGCACGTGCACTGAGGTCACCACCACGTACTACATGAAGGACATCGCCCGGCACGCGCGCAGGGTCAAGGTAGGACATCGCAGTGGGCCAGCCGGGTGGAGGCGGCCGACGCGTTTTGAGCTCCAGAGTCGCTGAACAGGTCTCGAACCGAACGTGTGACCCCACCGATGGGTTCCTCGTTTGGAGAGCAATCTATTGGTGGGGTCACACGTTCGGTTCGAGTCCCATTTAGCGACTCTGGAGCTGAAAACGCGTCCGGGCGGCGAGTCCACCTCAGTGTTGCGTTGTAGGTGCTGCTGCTGACGCCGCACTTCGCGGTGCGCAAGGGCCAGGACCGCGGCGACTTCGTGACGATGCTCAAGCACGCCGCCACCGTGCTCCAGAACCCGGCCAAGCTGCAGCAGTCCCTCGCGCTGGTGGTGACCAAGATGGAGGCGCCCATGATGAAGGTGCGGGGCCGCTACGTCCGCGTGCCCGACGTGGAGGTCAAGAAGGCCGTGGCGGCGTTCCTCAGCACCCAGGTGCGGCCCTTCCTCGCCGCCATGGCGGAGGACGCCGGCGTGGAGCCGGAGGAGCGGGTCGTGTTCGCCAACGCGCTCAAGCTCGTCGACATCCTTCTCGGCGACGGCAAGGGGTGAGGCGGCGGCTCACAGTGGGCCAGAACAGCGGGTGGAAACTCCCTTAGCGCGGCTGGGACCATGTCTCGGGCGGCTCGCCACGGCCCGGTCGGCCGCCCGGCGCCCGAGAACGGGCTGCACCGGCCTCTATTATTGCTTAGAAATCAATTAAAAATTTGACTTTTTGAAAAAGTGGCCATGCTAAGCCACAATTTAAGGACCAAGGAATCGTTTTCATTCATTGGATTTGACCAACAGACATGTTATAACAGTGAATTTCTCTCCGAAACTTTTCGGCGGCGACGCGCTATCCTGCGAGCTACGGCCATCCTACGCATAGCAAACTTAATCCGTTTCGTTCTCAGCAATCGTTCATCGCATTGCAAATCCGAGGACAGATTCGGAATCTGCGTGAAATTTCCTGTGGCGTAGGACGTATCGTTATATTTAAAACTCTCAAGATAAAGTGTAGTCATAAGAGGGAAAATAACCTAAAATGACCTTGAAAAACCGGCAAATTTAACGTAGTTTTCTCATTATAACTACACTTGATCTCGAGAGTTTTAAATATAACGATACGTCCTACGCCACAGGAAATTTCACGCAGATTCCGAATCTGTCCTCGGATTTGCAATGCGATGAACGATTGCTGAGAACGAAACGGATTAAGTTTGCTATGCGTAGGATGGCCGTAGCTCGCAGGATAGCGCGTCGCCGCCAAAAAGTTTCGGAGAGAAATTCATTGTTATAACATGTCTGCTGGTCAAATCCAATGAATGAAAACGATTCCTTGGTCCTTAAATTGTGGCTTAGCATGGCCACTTTTTCAAAAAGTCAAATTTTTAATTGATTTCTAAGCAATAATAGAGGCCGGTGCAGCCCGTTCTCGGGCGCCGGGCGGCCGACCGGGCCGTGGCGAGCCGCCCGAGACATGGTCCCAGCCGCGCTAAGGGAGTTTCCACCCGCTGGCCAGAAGACCGGTGGAGGCGGCCAAAACTCCAGACGCGTTTTGAGCTCCAGAGTCGCTAAACGGGACTCGAAACGAACACGTTCGGTTATCTAATCTAATTTAGCGACTCTGGAGCTCAAAACGCGTCTGGAGTTTTGGCCGCCCCCACCGGTCTTCTGGCCCACTGTGCGCTGGGCGTTGACCGATATCGGTCGCGCACTTGAGACAAATTTGTTGCAACGTTTGCCCTCTGCTTCGGCGCTTCGGCGCTTCGCAGGGACCAGGGCCGCATCGGCCTGTTCCACGCCCCCGACGAGGAGGGCGCCATGGACGACATCCAGGTGATGCGCGACGGCCGCGCCGCGCTGCTGGACCTGGTGCTCCACCGCATGAGGTGAGTCTCGAGTCTCGTCACTGAGTCCGAGTGACGTCATCGCCGACCTGCCCTCCGTGTCCAGGTACGCCGACGTGCAGCAGGACGACTTCGGCTTCTCCGTGTCGGCGCGCACCAAGGTGTTCGCGCTGGAGAGGGCGCGGCGGCTCAACGCGGACGTGGTGGCCGCCCTGGCGGAGATCAGCGCCACCGCCAAGAAGCAGTCCGACGAGGCGTACGACCCCAGCGACATCCGCGCCACGCAGGAGCGCTACGCGGAGCTGGAGGAGAAGGCCGCCGGCGTGGCCGCGCGCGTCAAGAACAGCACCGACGTGCAGGTGGGTGGCGGCGTCCAGCGCGTTTTGAGCTCCGGAGTCGCTAAATGGGACTCAAACCGAACGTGTGACCCCACAAATGGATTGCTCTCCGAACGAGGAATCCACTGGTGGGGTCACACGTTCGGTTTGAGTCCTGGTTAGCGACCCTGGAGCTCTCAAAACGCGTGTAGAGTTTCGGCTGCCTCCACCCGACTGTCTTCTAACGGTGCTCCCGCTGCAGGACTTCTGCCAGCGCGCGGCTGAGGACTTCGACGACAAGGTGGCGGACAAGTGCCGCCTGCTGGACGTGCTGCAGGTGGTGAGCGGCCAGCCCCTGGTGGACAAGGCCGTCCTGGCCAGCACCTGGGCCGCGCCGCTCGACGGCGTCACCGCCTACGTCAAGGGGAAGAAGGCCTGGTACTCGCTCCTGCTGTCCCTGTACCCGCGGCTCAACTCGTACCGTGTACAGGTGAGTGCGTGACTTCACACAGGATGCTTCGCACTCCCTCCGTCGTGTCGCCACCGATGGTTTGACGGACTCAAGCCAATCCTCCCGATCTTTTCAGTCGCAGCGCCAGAAGGTCCGCCAGGCCGTGTTGGACAAGTCTGCGGGCTTTGCCTTGGTGCCGGGGTTCCCGACCCAGGCCGAGCTCGCCTCCATGGCCGCGCTGTGGCAGAATCAGTCCGTCCCTCGGTCCGAGCTTGACGCGCTGCTGTCGAGGGCTGGCCGGGGCCCCGAGGCGCGCTGCCTCCCCGACGGCGTGGTCGTCGTGGAGGGAGAGTCCCTGCTGCTATCCGAGGCCGTGTCCGTGGCGCGCAGCAGCTGCGGGTGGCCAAAGCTCCTCGAGGTGCACGCGCTCAACACATTCTTCGTGGACGACAGCGTGAGGCTGCCCGGCGTGCTCCTGGCAGTGGTGGCGCCGCGCTGGGAGATCCTGGGCTCGCCGTCGATCTACCTTGACGGCGAGCCCGGCGGGGCGCCTGGCAGGGCGGCGTGGGGCGCGGCGAGCGGGCAGCGCGGCCAGGACGGCGCGCCGGGGCAGCCCGGCCACCCTGGCGGCCTCTTCATGGCCGTGGGGCTGGAGTTCATCGGCGGCAAGGTGCTCGTCAGCGCCAGGGGCGGCGCGGGGGGCGCCGGCCAAGACGGCGGCGCGGGTGGCAGCGGGCGGAGTGGCGGCGGCAACGGCGGTGACGGCGGCCACGGCGGTGCGGGTGGCTTGGGCGGGGCCCGCGGCGCGGCCGGCGTCGTACACCTGGGCAGCGAGGCCCCCGACAGCCACTTCCTGCTGGCCGTGGCGGAGGGCGCGCCGGGCTCGCCCGGGCGTGGTGGCCGCGGCGGCGACTACCGTCCGCACACCGCGCTGCGACGCCGCAAGCGCTTCGTCATCACCTCCATCGTGCTGGGCGTGCTCGGCGCGGCCGCGGCGGGCGCCGGCGTGTACTACGCCACCAAGCCCAAGGCACCCGAGCCGCGCTCCTACCCGACCTACCCGACGTACCACAACGGCGCGCCCGGCGTAGACGGCGCGGCCACCGCGGGCCGCAGGGGTGCACAGCAGTCCCTGGGGACGTCCCTCGCCAACGCGTGGGCCGCGGTTCCGGCCAGGATGACGACCTACTTCGAGCACAACAAGAACCACCCCTACCTCAAGAGGGAACTGCAGCACTTTCTCCGCGCGCTGCAGGACAGCCGAGAGCTGCAATCGAGACGCATTGCTTACAGGGCGTGATTCCCCTTGCACTGCTCAGAGTCCTAAAATAAACTAAAATCTGTTTTTTTCCCTGTTCTATTCTTATTAAAATGTTTTCACCTTTACCGAAGAGTCCTTATTTGTTCACGAACCTCAGAAAGACAGGCACGTCCCCAACACGTTACCGTTTTTATTTTTATTTTGAAAACATCCAGATGGCTTTAGTAGTACGGCCAATAAACACTCAAATAAGTTTTTAATTATTTTTCTTAAGTACCACTTTTTGAATGACGACGCTCGCTTCCAGTTTGCTCTGAGCTTTATTTGGCAGTCCCGGGCGAAGCGACGCGTCAGCTTGGCGGCGCGCTGCGCAGTTTGAGATGCAGAGATTGCTCCGGCTGACGTGAGTTGTGTGCACAGCCAGCGCGGCCAGCGCGGCCAGCGCGCCGGAGTCCAGACAGATCATTATAAAGGGCCGCCACACTGTCTGTCTACACCACACTGTCCGCCCCTACACTGTGCAGTGCGCCGCCATTGACTGCGGCAGACTGACACAGCACTGCCAACTGTTGCACCGCGCCATGATACCGCTCTTCTTCCCGCTTGAGCTCCAGAGTCGCTAAATGGGACTCGAACCGAACGTGTGACCCCACCAATGGATTCCTCGTTCGCAGAGCAGTCCATTTGTGGGGTCACACGTTCGGTTCGAGTCCCGTTTAGCGACTCTGGAGCTCAAAACGCGTCTAGAGTTTTGGCCGCCTCCACCGTCGGATAGGGTAAGCCACTTCCCCGACAGCGCCTCCCGTTCCCATGCGACTCGGCTAGTAGTCGCAGCGCTACAGTCGCGGCATCCCCAAGAAGTTGGCAGCCCTGTTCAATCAGAGCGACAAGGACGACAAGCACTGTTTGTGACGCGTGGTTGGCGGGTCTGTTTGGCGGCAGTGTTTGGCTGCTTTGGCGGCGGCCGGGGCTTAGCCGTCTGTTCCCAGTGTTCCCGCACTCCGCCGCACCACGCCCCGCCACGCCGCACTACGACGCAGCCAGATAGTTCTGGACGCGCCTTTAGAGCCTTTTGAGGCTGCAGTCGCTTTAAGTCGCATTAGTTCTGAAACTCGCCAACTCGCCGCCTCGGTCGCGCGGTGCACTGCCGAAGTTTCGTCCGTTCTGTCTCTCTCGCACCTATAGGGGACTCCCTGTGAGTGCGAGAGGGACAGAGCGACGACACTCGGAATCAGTGTGCTGTAGAGGGGGAGCACGCCGTTGTTGCCACAAGACAAGTCCCTCAAATAAGTCCATCAAATGACCCTCGTTTCACTTTGCCGAGTGACTGTTCCATTTTTAAATTTTCCTTGGAGCTGGCTTTGGCCCGCGCTGTGCGAACCATTCCACGCCTGGCCGTCTGAGGCACAGTGGGCCAGAAGGCCGGTGGAGGCGGCCAAAACTCTAGACGCGTTTTGAGCTCCAGAGACGCCAAATGGGACTCGAAACGAACGTGTGACCACACCAATGGATTCCTCCTTCGGACAGCAGTCCACTGGTGGGGTCACACGTTCGGTTCGAGTCCCATTCAGCCACTCTGGAGCTCTAAACGCGTCCAGAGGTTTGGCCGCCTGCGCCGGTCTTCTGGCCCACTGTGAGGACGGCGTCGTGGCATGCACCGAAGCACGAGGGCTACAATCGGTGGCGAAGGGAGGACCCGGCGGGGACCCCTGTCAGCGGCACGTTAGGCCCCCCAGGCCCCTCCAGGCCCTTTGGGCACACAGTGCTTGGCAGGTTTACCAACCGTCAGGCGCGGAAGCGCAGCAAGCAGGGCGATGTTGCCGTTGGCACCACTGGCTGCGCAGTTCCGCTGCACTGCAAAAAAACAACAACAAAAAACAAACAAAAAAACAGCATTGTTTTTTTCAAGTTTAAAATGCAGGGAAAACCGGAGTTTCAAGACACGGAATGAACCCCACTGATAAAGAGCGTCGCGTTGGTGTCACTGCGTACTGCCGCCCGGCCCTGCCTGCGACGGCCTGCGCTGTCGAAGCAACTTTTTATCGGTCCAACTCATCCGATAGTTGGCCGGCCCTGGTGGCTGCACTGCATCGGGTATCTAGAGTCCGCCAAGTTGGCCACCAACTTTCCGTAGGCCGGCCGTCCTGCCTCGCCCTGCCTCGCAGTGCCGCAGCCAATCGGTGCAAGTTGTGATTGATCAGGTTGGCCAGCACAGCCTGCACACTGATTCCGAGAGTCGGCATCAGTGCTGGAGACTGTGGAAACTGGAGCGGGAGGTACGATCAGTGAGAAGAGAGAGCGTCAGGTGCGGCCAGCGTTTTCGTAAAGGTTGCCACAAGTGGGCGAAAATAATGAAGGGGGGGTGAGGGGGGGGGGTAACGGAACAGGAAACGGGTCGCGGAACGACGAGGCGTGGCCAAAGTTGGCGCCCAGCTTTCAGTGCCATAATGTACGCAAACACGGCGTGTGAGTGTGTGAGTGGTAATGGAAGTCTCTCTCTCTCTCTCTCTCTCTCTCTCTCTCTCTCTCTCTCTCTCTCCCTCTGGCAACAGTCGCACCGGATCAGGCCCGTCGCGTCCCCTCTGAACTCCATCCAGTGGCGCCGCAGTGCCGGCAGTGCCACAGCTAAGCGCCACTTTGCGACCATTGTAGCGCAGCGCCACGCTGCGCCGCGCGGTCTGACATTTGGCGGGCGCGCTCCGGGGGCGGGGGGGGGGGGGTAGTAGAGAGAGAGAGAGAGAGAGAGAGAGAGAGAGAGAGAGAGAGAGAGAGAGAGAGAGAGAGAGAGAGAGAGAGAGAGAGAGAGAGAGAGAGAAGGGGGAGACGGAGAGACGGGGGAGGAGGAAAGCAGCATTATTCTGCGAAACCTTTCAACCAAAGCACGCGGTGACAATGAAACTGTCGGGGAATGGAATGGCACGGTTAGGATGCACCAGCCACCGACCAGTTGCACTGTGTCAGTGTCACTTAGCAACAGGCTTCCTGCGTTCCTGTGTCTGTCGCTGCGGCCGCACAGTGGGCCAGAAGACCGGTGGAGGCGGCCAAAACTCTCGACGCGCGTTGAGCTCCAGATACGCGTGGGTCTGAAATCGAACGTGTGACCCCACCAATGAATTGCTCTTCGAACGAGCAATCCATTGGTGGGGCCGCACGTTCGGTTCGAGTCCCGTTTAGCTGCTCTGGAGCTCAAAACGCGTCTGGAGTTTCGGCCGCCCCCACCGCGGTAGGCAGTCCCGCCGCGCGGCCGTGCGCGCCGAGGATCGTGTTGCCTATCTTCCGCATGACAGGCGCTGAGGCTCGCGCTGAGCCGAGTGGAGCGGTGGAGCATTGCAGCAGGTGCCTCCACTAGAATGTTTTAGAGTGGACGTTTGACCGTGCAGGCAAATAGACTACCAAGCGAACCACCCCGTATGTGAAAAGCAAACTTGTCATTCTTTATTTTTGGCTTGCGACTGCGCATCTTGCGTGCGAGTGCACGGGCATGCCCGCGAGTGGTGGAGGTGCGATATGCCGAAGAACAGTGCAGGTCCCCCCCCTTCCCTGTCCTCCCTATGACGCCCGTCACCGCAGGACGTGAGAGAGACAAGGTCACAGGCCCCCAGGGCCCCGGGCAGGCCCCCAAGGCCCAGTCCCGGTCCCCGCCTGGCCCCGCCAGATAGTGCAAACACAACCTATCCGTCGTGGCCGCCCCGGCGACGCCCCGGCGACGCCCTCGCGACGCCCCGCTGCAGACTGATTCCGAGTGTCGTGTCCGTCGCTCTGTCTCTCTCGCACCTGTACGGAACGCCCCGTGAGTGCGAGAGAGACAGAGCGACTCCGCAGCACGCGCCTCCATTTCTCACCGAGCTTACGCTCCAGCCGCCTGATTCGGCTCATCGTTTTTCGACGCCCCGCCTCTCTCGCACTCGAGGGGCGTCCCGTGCTGGAGAGAGATGGACGGTGGGGACACGCGTCAAGAAGGCGGTGGTCCGCGTGCTGCGCGCTGACGGGGTGCCCGTCTTGGGTGTCTCCTTGGAAGACGCGAGGAAGCGGCGTCGCAGCCGGATTGGCGTGGTGGTCACGTGGGTAGTCGGAGAGAGAGAGAGAGAGAGCGAGAGAGAGAGAGAGAGAGAGAGAGAGAGAGAGAGAGAGAGAGAAAGAGAGAGTCCTGGCGGGGGCGTCCTAACAAGTCCGGGGCTCGCTCCTGCTTTTTCGGCTCCCCGGTCCAGCGCTCCAGATTCTAGACTCCAGATTCACACGTCTCTGCTAAGCCACCCCTTGAGCCCCGTCCCGTGCCGTCCCGTTTCAACTGTCAGAGAAAATCAATGATTTACACAAAAAACTTTTCCCGACAAAAAGGGAACGGCAGGCCAAGAAGGCACGCTGGCCCCGCCGGGTCGACTTGGGTCTCTCTGGACAATGGTGCGCACAGTGGGCCAGAGAACCGGTGGAGGTGGACAAAATTCTAGATGCGTTTTGAGCCCCAGAGTCACTAAATAGGACTCGAACCGAACGTGTGACCCCACCATTGGAATGCTCTCCGAACGAGGAATCCATTGGTGGGGTCACACGTACGGTTCGAGTCCCACTTAGCGACTCTGGAGCTCAAAACGCGTCTAGAGTTTTGGCCGCCTCCACCGGTCTTCGGGCCCACTGCGCTGCGAAGGGTGCCGAGGGCCTGGAGGGCCTGGGGGGAGAAAAGGGCCGAAGGGACAGAGGGAAGCTAGCGAGGACCGACGGTGGGGCGCAGGCACAGCCAGGCACAGCTAGGCACAGCCAGGCACGACGCTGAGTGTACCTGGTACACTGCAACTTGCAGGCCGTACTTCCGATCGCCGAGGCTCCAATTTCAGAGTGCATAATGGGCCAGAAGACCGGTGGAGGCGTCCAAAATCGGACGCGAACCGAACGTGTGACCCCACCAATGGATAGCTCTCCGAACAAGGAATCCATTGGTGGGGTCACACGTTCGGTTCGAGTCACATTTAGCGACTCTGAAGCTCTAAACGCGTCGAGAGTTTTGGCCGCCTCCACCGGCCTTCTAGCCCACTGCGCGGCGGGTCGCGTTCACATCGCGGCCTCTCGATCGCGGCATCGCGGCATTGGCCCACGCTGACGTCACGCCGTGTATCTCGCAGGAATGCTGCGGAGTTATTCCCCCGGGGCGGGAAGGGGGAGGGGGTGGGGGTGGCAAGCACTCGTTATTAGCATCTCTCTCCCACGCAAGACCGGGCTTACTGCGCCACTCCCACGCCGTGAGGCGCCGTGAGGTCGGTCAGACCCATTTCCGCCTCGGGGAGCGGGGATGTCAACACCTTTCTTCTTCTCTCCCTCTCTCTCTCTCTCTCTCTCTCTCTCTCTCTCTCTCTCTCTCTCTCTCTCTCTCTCCCTCTCTCGCTCCATTGCTAGGTGTCCTATTTTGGTTGAGGCTGTTGTTGTAGTTGTTGTTGTTGGAGACGGCCGGCGTGGGGCCTGCCTTGCCGGTGGCCTTGGCGGCCTTTGGCGGCCTTGGCCCAGTCGGTGGCGAATCCCTCGCCGCCCCGCCTTTTTCTATGCATATTTCTACATTGCTCGCCCGCCCAGGCCTCGCCGCAATCACCGCCATTTAACGCCTCACCGCGCCCCGCCGCGAACAGTGGGCCGGAAGACCGGCGCCGGCGGCCAAAACTCCTGACGCGTTTTGAGCTCCAGAGTCGCTAAATGGGACTCGAACCGAGCGTGTGACCCCACCAATGGGTTCCTCGTTCGAAGAGTAGTCCATTGGTGGGGTCACACGTTCGGTTCGAGTCCAGCGACCCTGGAGCTCGAAATGCGTTTAGGGTTTCGGCCGCTGGCGCCGGTCTTCTGGCCCACTGTGCCCCGGCCCCACACCACGCCGCACCCGAAAGTAACGCCTCTGTTTGGCGGGTCCAGCGGCAGGGTGTGGCAGGGTCGTGGCCGATTAGGCGCGGTAAACAACCCCGAGGCAAAAAAGGGGAGGGGGAGGGTTAGGACGACAAGCTTGATCCGGGGGGTATGCGTGAGACTGTCCGTCGTCGGCCGGATCAACCGGCACCACAACCCTTCCCGTGTATCCACCGGTGCCTCCGCCAGTGGCGTATCCTGCTTCACCTTCGTTTTGCCGCTGCACGCACGCACGCACACACACACACACACACACATTGTCCGGCCTTAGTCTGCCGCGCCCCCACCCCCTCCGCTCTCCGCTCGCTGGCCGCAGCAGCTGCACTCCAGACTACTTGTTCATCAAGGGGTCGATTACGGCGGCGTTTTATTCGGCAGCACTACCGCTCGCGCTCGTGAACACACGGTTGGGTCCGGCCGAAGCTCGGGAGCCAACCAGCGGCGAGCACGGGTCCGACAGAAGATCGCGCGTTTTAACTCACGCTCGTAATCGGTTGCAGTGTTTACGTCTGGTTTACAAGGAACGAGGAAGGATTGACATTCGATGTTTTAGCTGCGTCTCGGCGGCATTTAAATTATTACACGCAAAAATTATCATCCGAGGTTCTGAAAGTGTGTATCATTGGTTAAATTACTCGTACAGGGGTTATGGTTCGTTCGCGATGTAAACAAACAGTTTTTGAAACATTTCTACGTTACTAACCGTGGCAGTGCGTTAATTTGAATCCATACTGAGCAATCAATAGTAGTTCTATTATTATAACAGCTCATAAGGAGGTGACAGCTCAAATTTCCTTATTACAAGCCAAATGTTTTTACTACTGCCGATTACGATCGCGAGTTAAAACGCGCGATCTCCTATCGGACCCGTGCTCGCCGCTGGTTGGCTCCCGAGCTTCGGCCGGACCCAACCGTGTGTTCCCGAGCGCGAGCGGTAGTGCTGCCGAATAAAACGCCGCCGTAATCGACCCCCAAGTCAGCCCGAAGCTCTGGTGTCGTAGCGTGGGACGGGGCGGGGCGTGGTTGAAATTGGCGCCAAAGTTAGTGGCAGCGTACATGAGTGTAAATGGCATACCTTCCACGCGGGGCCTGCAAATTGAATCTCGTCCCTCGGCAGTTTCCACTAACAGCCCCCTTCCCCCACTCCAACATCTTTCCTCGACTCAGGGTCGACGTTGATAATCAGTCACAGGTGCGGGCATGCGGGCACACTGCACAGGTGCGCGCCGGCGCACAGTGGGTCAGAAGACCGGCGCAGGCGGACAAAACTCCGAACGCGTTTTGAGCTCCAGAATCGCCAAACAGCACTCGAACCGACCGTGTGACCCCACCAATGGATTCCTCGTTCAGAGGGCAATCCATTGGTGGGGGTCACACGTTCGGTTTGAGCCCCATTTAGCGACTCTGGAGCTCTAAACGCGTCTGGAGTTTTGTCCGCCTCCACCGGTCTTCTGGCCCACTGTGCGGGCCGCGAATTTGCTGGAATAATTTCGCGCTTCGGGTCAGCGCGGGCTGCGACACTCGAAAAACGGCGCGAGATCTCGCGTGACTGTACCACGCAGTCACGGCCCACCTGATTAGTTGCAGCTCGAACAAGTTCGCTGGGACGAACTTTACCTTTCACAGTGTCGCAAGGCCGTGGACATGACGGGGCCGTGAAGAAGGACCTCATTACAGCGCAGTCCGCCTGGAAGTGAGAACCCTGGAGACGCCTGCAGAACCCTGCAGGACCTTGGAGAACCCTCACGGTAAAAACGGAACCTGGTTTTTCCAGGAAGCCTATGGTGAAGGTATAGGTGATTTCCAGGGAGTTCCTGGGAAAACCAGGAACCGTTTTTACCGTGCTGGAGGCGGAGGGAAATGAGGGCACTTCCGTGTTTGGTTAATTAGAAGGCCGCGCAAATGAGATCACGCGCTCGAGAAAAGAAGGAGAACGAATGTCGCAACCCGAAATACTAATGCAGCAAAGCGAGGGGGAAATCACTCGCGTAATAGTCGGGTCACCGATTCCTATTATTACGCGTAATAGTAATAGCGTAATAGCCAAATTTTTGAAGATTTTCCCTATTTGGGGTCCGATTTTAGACTAAATACGGATATTTTCGAGCGTAATAAGCCTTCTGTAATAGTGTAATAGAATGTAATAGGGAGTAGTCGGGTCACAGTTTTTAAGAGTGATTTCCCCCTCGCAGCAAAGGGAACAAGGAGGGGAAAATAATTGGAGCTGTTTGAAGGCGACGACAGGAGCGGAAGTCGCAGGTCATCGATACAAATTCTTCCAATCATCGCAATTTTGTTGTTGTTTTTTAATGTTTACGAGAAAAAAGACCGATGGAAATCAGAAAAAAACTGAAGGCATGGTTTAAGATTCGAAGTTCTCTCGCCTCTACTGTGGAGGCTGTTGCGGCTGCTTGCTGGCCTTGCCGCACGTCGTCCAAGTGTCCTGGCAAAAAGGGACTGCGCCTTTCTCCTCTTCCTAGGAATGGGGACTGCCGAGGCGCACGGTGGTGACTTGGAACGGGACGCCGGACGGGGGGGGGGGGGGGGGGGTGCGGCTTGTCCTCCGCTGCCACCCTCTGGTGGCGCGGAAAACCATCCGGTGGGCGATTATTTAGCTACATTTTCAACAGCGAAAGATTTTGTAAAAAAAAAAAAAAAGTCTTGAGGTTACAGCGGAAGACCGGTGGAGGCGGCCAAAACTCTAGACGCGTTTTGAGCTCCAGAGTCGCTAAATTGGACTCGAACCGAATGGATTGCTCTCCGAACGAGGAATCCATTGGTGGGGTCACACGTTCGGTTCGAGTCCCATTTAGCGACTCTGGAGCTCAAAGCGCGTCTGGGATTTCGACCGCCTCCAACGGTCTTCTGGCAAATCCACGGTGTGACGCCCGAACACAATTCAAGACGCGCGCGCCGCGTCCACATACAAGTTGTTCGGGCAACCCAATAGGAAGCGAACCTGATCGCCCCGTTGTTACGCCGCTATATTTACCCTGTTTTTCTGTTTACGACAACCGGACGCTGAGCCATTTCCCCGCCGCCGGAAGGGAACGCGGAGCGCTGCCACAACAGCAGAAAAAAAAACAATTTCCACAATGCACCATGCAAAAAAAATCAGCATTGACAGGGTTGCCAACCACAGCCTGTCCACCAGACAACTCTTCGCAGATATTGCTTGTGGAACAGGTTGAGTTTGGCAACTCTTGCGACGCTGGTGTTTGGCGGGAATTTTTGCCTACTTTCCGCAAACATTGACTGTGAATTTGATGCTGAGCTCAGCCTAGGGCACAGAAAGTCGAAGGAAAGAAGAAAGGAAGGAGGGGAAAGACTGACGCAGATACTCAGAAAGACACAGGAGCGAGAAAGCAAGATAAAGGCGGAGAGTAGAATAGAACAAAAGAAATGTAGCGTGCAGCGCTCGGCCTAGCCCTGCCCGAGCGAGACCCGCTATTAAAATTTAATCGAATGAAGGAAAGGGCTCCACTGCGGACCAGGGATTCCACGAGGCAGGGCCGCACAGTGGGCCAGAAGGCCGGTGGAGGCGGCCAAAACTCTAGACGCGTTTCGAGCTGCAGAGTCGCTAAACAGGACTCGAACCGGACAAGTGGCCCCACCAATGGATTCCTCGTTCGGAGAGCAATCCATTGGTGGGGTCACACGCTCGGTTCGAGACCCATTTAGCGACTTTGGAGCTCAAAACGCGTCTTGAGTTTTGGCCGCCTCCACCGGTCTACTGGCCCACTGTGCGGCGTGCACGCGGGCAGCACGTGCAGAAGGGAGTCCCGAAGTTATTTTCGGGAGTCTGGCGGCTCCGGTTCGGCGCTACTCCATTCACGAGGTGAAATGTGACGGAGAGAATGAAACAGAAAGAGCGCGTTTGTTAGTCCGGGCCGAGCCGGGCCGAGCCAAGCCCTTCCCCCGCCCCCGGTGTCGGGTGGAGACTGAATTCCCTGCCGGAATCATATTTTACATCCCCGGCACGTGACTGGCCGACCGGCAGCACTGGCGCCCACGTCACGCCGCGTCACGTCGTCACCGGCCATTGTTTTCGTTTAGGGTTGTTTTTTCTCCCTCTTCCAGGAAAAATATGAGAAAGTCAAAGGTGCCAGTCGCGTCTCGTGCCCTCTTTGCTCGCCGGTGCCGCCGCTGTTGTTGTTGTTGTTGTTGTTGTTGTTGTTGGCTGTTTTGCAATACCGATGAGTGAGGGTCTGATCTGGCTCTACCCTTTTGATTAAGGGGGCAGTAGCGTCTTTTGCACGTGTTTTGACGATTTTTGAACCTCCTGTTTAGACGTTAATATAAAGATAAGTATGAATGCCAGAGGCAAACGGCAGGCACCATTTAAAAGATAAAAGTTTTTACAACATTTTCAAAAAAAAATATTTTGTTTTAGCATTGAATTAGGATGTTTTGTGTTATATGCAAAAATGGTCTGCAAAATTACATGGTTTCACTGCGCGCACGATTGCAGCCAAAGTTTTTAACTTTTCACCAATCGGTAAAATGCATCTGAAAAAGCATGAAATTGCCCATAAAATGACCCTTGGGTTTTAATATTGGGCCAGAAAAAATGTGGTTCGTTTCCATCTTAAGTTGAAGATGAGCGTTTCAATAGTTTTTCTTGCCCAATATTGAAACCCAAGGGTCATTTTATGGGCAATTTCATGCTTTTTCAGATGCATTTTACCGATTGGTAAAAAGTTAAAAACTTTGGCTGCAATCGTGCGCGCAGTGACACCATGTAATTTTGCAGACCATTTTTGCATAGAACACAAAACATCCTAATTCAATGCTAAAACAAAATATTTTTTTTTGAAAATGTTGTAAAAACTTTTATCTTTCAAATGGTGCCTGCCGTTTGTCTCTGGCATTCATACTTATCTTTATATTAACGTCTAAACAGGAGGTTCGAAAATCGTCAAAACACGTGCAAATGACGCTACTGCCCCCTTAATCGCCAGAGAGAGAAAGAGAGAGGCCTGGGACGCACCCTCGGACGGATTCCGAGGCTTGGCTCCCCGTTTTGTTGTGCGTCCCACGTACTGTGCTCCAGCGGCTCCAGCGCACAGTGGGCCAGAAGACCGGTAGAGGCAGCCGAAACTCTAGACGCGTTTTGAGCTCCAGAGTCGCTCATGGGACTCGAACCGAACGTGTGACCCCACCAATGGATTGCTCTCCGAACGAGGAATCCATTGGTGGGGTCACACGTTCGGTCCAAGAGTCCCATCTAGCGACTCTGGAGCTCAAAACGCGTCTAGAGTTTCGGCCGCCTCCACCGGCCTTCTGGCCCACTGTGCAGCGGCGCGGATCGGACGGGGCGGTCTGACTGAGTCAGACGACGGCCTCTCCGCGTCCATCTGCGTGTCTATGCGTGGGCGCGACCTGAATAAAGGGGTACCGCTCAGAAGACCGGTGGAGGCGGTCAAAATCCCGGACGCGTTTTGAGCTCCAGAGTCGCTAAATGGGACTCGAACCGAACGTGTGACCCCACCAATGGATTTCTCTCCCAACGAGAAATCCATTGGTCGGGTCACACGTCCGGTTCGAGTCCTATCTGGCGACTCTGGAGCTCAAAACGCGTCTAGAGTTCTAGCCCACTGTGCGTCGCTTTGCAGTGTAGACCCGCAGTGTCGCCGCCGCCGCTGCGACCCCGCGCAGTCGGCCCTAACATACCTGCCAAGTTGGTGGATCTGTTGCGCCTCCACGCCCCCGGGGGCGGGGTGGGGCGGGGCGGGGCGGGGCGGGGTGGGGCGGGGCGGGGCGGGGCGGGGGGGGCGGGGCGGGGCGGGGCGGGGCGGGGCGGGGCGGGCCCCATTGGGGGCGTCGGGGGCGGGGAGTCGCCACTTATGAATGGAGCGGCAACCGGCGACTTCGATCCGCGCCAGAGGGCCCCGAAGGGCCTCCAGTCAGGGCCCGCCAAGGGCCCCCGCCCCCGCCAAAGGGGCCCACGCCGTGTGTTCCTTCTATCTACATTCCTTTTGGCAGCGCTTCCTCCCCCCTCCCCCTTTTTTTCGAGGTTCCTCCTGGATCCGCCGTGAGGCTCATAAATTATGTATCCCCGCAGTCGGAATGGCCTGATGGTCTTTCTCGCTAAATCGCCGCGGTAGGCCGTCGGCGCACAGTGGGCCAGAAGACCGGTGGAGGGGGCCAAAACTCTAGACGCGTTTTGAGCTGCATAGTCGCTAAATGGGCCTCGAAACGAACGTGTGACCCTACCAATGGACTGCTCTCCGAACGAGGAATTCATTGGTGGGGTCACACGTTCGGTTCGTGTCCCATTTAGCGACTCTGGAGCTAAAAACGTGTCTAGACTTTTGTCCGCCTCCACCGGTCTTCTGGCCCACTGTGAGACAGTCCGGCGTGCAGCCAGACTCGTTGCTCTCCTCTCGCAGTGTGCTGGGCCTTGGCTGCCTTGGCTGGTCGGCCTAATGTTGGCGTAAGTGGAGGTACCGCAGTGGCGGCAGCACACTGGTGTCCCCCCCCTCCCCCCGGGGGTCCTTTTGTGCCCCAATGTCGAGCCGGCCGCAAGAACTTGCCCCAACTATGTCCGACGATGAGCCAAAACTCCATACTCGTCTCTTCAATTTGCTCATGTTTAATTAAATTCCTTTGAGGTAGCGCCGGGTTCTCGGAAGACGCTGGCGGGACTCGAGGAGGGCGGTGTGCAGTTTAAGAAGGCCTCGAAGAGGCCAGCGACGCGCTAAAGCTGACTCCATCTGGAGTTGACCGTCCAGGTCGCTCGAGTTCAAATCAGAGAGGGGCCTGGACCCTGCCGCCTTCATTAGAATAGCCGGCGTATTTATTTTTGCGTTTTTTCCCTCCAGTCTTTTCCTCTCTGCTGCCTTTCCCGGAGGAACTTGGGGAGCAGGGAATAATTTTCCGTGTAATTCTATGCGAGCCCATTGTCCTCGCCGGTCTGCCTCCAGAACCAATTTGTATCCCGCCAAGACAACCCTTCGCTTTCCTTACTGCGCGGGGACCGTCCGTTAATGGCCAGAAGCCAATGTCGGGACCAAATGGGCAAAGCCGCTACTCCGACGTCTCCACACAGTGGGCCAGAAGACCGGTGGAGGCGGCCAAAACTGTAGACGCGTGTTGAGCTCCAGCGTCGCTAAATGGGACTCGAATCGAACGCGTGCCCACCAATGGATTGCTCTCCCAAGGAGGAATCCATTGGTGGGGTCACACGTTCGGTTCGAGCCCTGATTAGTGACTCTGGAGCTCAAAACTCGTCTAGAGTTTTGGCCGCCTCCACCGGTCTTCTGGCCCACTGTGCTCCCCTGAGGCTAGCGTAGCAGTTAGAATGTCAACTTCCTAAACACGCGTACGTTGGTTCGGTACCGATAAATATTTTTAGCATTTTCTTGCCTCAAAGTGCGGCGAAATTATTTTAGTGGACAGTCCGAGGGGGGGCTCACTGAGAAAAATCATTGTACAAGGCGAAAAAATCATAATTATAATCAAAAATAATCAAAACCAATCAAAAAATCAAATGGTCCAAGAGTCGCCTTTTTTTAAAAATATATTCCTATTTCCTCGGCTTACAGCTCGTATATATGTAATTTCTTCATTATGAGCAATTATTTGGTTTCATATTAAGTCCAACCCTCACTTCCCTTCGTCTGTCACACTTACGACTGCAAAAGCCCCTTTAAGTTAGGCAATTGTGCTTAAAAGAGGTGAAAAAAAATCAATTTGATAAAATCAAATAATAAAAAAAATCAAAAATCAAAAAATCATTGTACGTTTTGGACCTCAGTGATCGCCCCCTCGGGACAGTCTGACACGGGTTTCAGCACAGGCTTTGATCCAAAAAGAAAGTCTTAAACAAGCGAGTCTTTTTCTGTGTTATTGCTTTTTTTAGACAGTTCCAGAGCGAGATGTGACCGCGGCCGCTTCTCACAGTGCCCCGCACGTCCCACAGGAACACCCTCCGCTTTTTCGTTTCGCTTTCCCTCCTTCTGCTCTCATTTGCAGGCGCGCCATGCAAAGCCCCGCAAAGCACCGCACAGCGGCCAGCCACAAAGTGGGCAAGAAGTCCGGTGGAGGCGGACAAAACTCCAGACGCGTTTTGAGCTCCAGAGTCGCTAAACATGCCTCGAACCGAGGGTGTGACCCCACCAATGGATTTCCCTTTTGGAGAGCAATTCATTGGTGGGTTCACACGTTCGGTTCAAGGCCCATTTAGCGACTCTGGAGCTCAAAACGCGTCTAGAGTTTTGTCCGTCTCCACCGGTCTTCTGGCCCACTGTGCGGCCAGCCGCGCAGCCAGCTAGGCAGCCGTGAGATGAAAACGTTAGTCGCCGGGCATTAACGCGGGCTGTGTGCCGACCGCACCTTGGACAAACATTTGCATTAAACAAACGGCTTTTGACCTGTTCCCTCCCACGCAGCATTTTTTCTCTTCTTTTCGTTTAATTAAATTGTGAGTATTGGGGAAGGGAAAGGTCAGGTGCGCAGCCGGAATCAGTCCTACGTTTCATCGGCATTTCCAGGCGAGACACAATGGAAAACAAATAAATTTAGGTTGGTAGCGCCAGTCCTCTCCTCAGTCTAAGCGAACTAGCGCACCTCCACGCCGTTTCCTTCGTACCACTCGGCGGTGAAAACGGCCTCGCTTCACAGTGGGCGCACCGCAGTGGCTTTCGGGCGGGGTTTATTCCGCTCTGGCTAAAAGGGGATCTAAATTCATGAAATGCGACATTGCGTAAATCCCGAGCGCGCAGCGATAAACCGCGCGCGCACACACACACATACTCACACACATACGGTGCAGGCACGCCCCCTCGTCTGTCCCACCACCCACCTCCCCACGTCTACCTGGTACATCCAACCTCCCACGGCCAAACCTCCCACATCCAACCTCCCACATCCAAACCTCCCACGTCCAAACCTCCCACAGCCAAACCTCCCAAATCCAAACCTCCCACAGCCAAACCTCCCACATCCAAACCTCCCACATCCAAACCTCCCACATCCAACCTCCCACGTCCTAACCTCCCACGTCCTAACCTCCCACGTCCAACCTCCCACATCCAAACCTCCCACAGCCAAACCTCCCACACCCAAACCTCCCACAGCCAAACCTCCCACATCCAAACCTCCCACAGCCCCCTAATAGAAAACGAAGTCCCTGGATGGCTCCTATTTTGTTCCTCCAAAGTCCACCGGGGATTTCAGGAGATTTGAAGTCCATACTTAGTCCCTGTCAAGTCCCTCCCCCGACCAGGTCCCTCCGAAGTCCCTGATCTGGCAGGATGGTCTGGGAAATCTCTCGCAAGTCCCTGAAAGTAAGCGTATGACCTCTCAATACTTTGACAAATGTATGCACAACACCATGCGTGTAGACACTTGCATGGACTCATATTCGTAATTCACAGTGAGTTTCATTCAGTAAAGTTGATTGTGTGCATTGTATGAACGAAATCGGAATAAACCAAATACTGGTCACCTACTGTCAAAGTTATCATGATAAAAAGCAATGTCTTATTCAAATTTGAATATTGATCACCGTATTATTCTTGTAAATATGCATTTGAGGAGAAAACGGAGGGCACCGTTGCGTTTATCTGCCCTAAAAACCCCCTAGTACAACCATCAACCACGCAAAACTGCAACGGACAGAGCCTTGCGCCTGACTGAGCTCCGGCAGATAGTGGTAGGCAGGCTGACCCGATCCCTCCACGAAGAGCAGGCAGCGCAGTGGATAACGTCTCCTGTCAGTAAGATGAAGACCCAGGGTTCAACTCCGTCCGCCTCTTTTTCTTTTGCCTCCAAAAGAGACTTCGGAGGGATTTCAAGTCCCTTTGAAATCCCTTTTCACCCGAAATCCCTAATCCCTGAAATGCACCATCTAGATACTTCGGAGGGTTTTCAAATAAGGACTACAGAGGGACTTGGCAAAAAAGACTCAAGAGGGACTTCACTTTTCTATTAGGGCCAAACCTCCCACATCCAAACCTCCCACGTCCAAACCTCCCACGTCCAATCTTCCCGCATCCAACCTCCTACATCCAACCACCCACACCCAACCTCCTTCTTACCTTCCACCTGTACTTCACAACCTGCACTTCTCACCAGTCACCGCTTTTCCGCCCAGTCTAGACGAATGTTCCTGTTAGCACGTTTAGTTGGGGCGAAAGAGGAAGCCCCTCGCGCCCTGCCCGGACCCACCCGGACCCTCCCGACCCGGACAGGCGAATAATAGGACTTGCCGTCGAAAAAAAAGGCTCCCCACACTATTCACGCTGCTTGCTCTCCGGGGACTGTTGCTCGAAGACCCGTTTTAGTGATGTGCGCAAGGATTTGCGCGTGTGTGAGTGCGAGATTGAGCTGGTGTGTTTGTGTGTGTGTGTGTGTGTGTGTGTGTTTGTGTGTGTTTGTGTGTGTGTGTGTTTGTGTGTGTGTGTGTGTGTGTGTGTGTTGGTGCGTGCGAGTGGACGATGTAACGCATCGTGCGTGTGTGTGTGTGCACGCCGCTGATGGGGCCGGTTACACGCAGAAATGCCCAGACCTAGGCCAGCTCTCACCCTCGGGACTGCCCTGCGCTGCCCTGCGCTGCCCTGCCGCCGCGGGGCTACGGCGTCGGGTTGCGGTGGGCAGGGGGACCCCCGTCAGCTGTGTGGTGACGTCACTTCTCCATTCACTCGCGAGCCCGGGGCAGCCCAGGGCAGGCCGCGGCCTGGAGGGGGCTGGAGGGGGCTGGAGGGGGCTGGAGAGGGCTGGAGGGGGCTGGAGGGGGCTGGGGGGGCCGGAGGCGCGGCGGGGACCGGTGGGGGCTGGTGGGGGCTCCGCGAGCCCCATTGGCGGCGGAACCATGAATGGTCCCCGGGGTGGGGGCTACGCCGGGGGCCGTAAGGGGCCGTAAGGGGCCGCACCCGGGCCGCTGGTCCGCACTGTCCACGACGGCCAGCACGGCCAGCACGGCGAGCATGGCGAGCACGGCTAGCACGACGCCACCCCCGCAGCGCGTAGCCCGGCACGGCAGCCCCGGCGGTCCCGGCAGCCCCCACCCCGATCGTTAACGCGTGGGTGTGCGCCAGTGCGCCGGCCCGGGGGGAGAGTGCTCTCGCGCCAGCCCCCTCCTCGGCCAGGGCCTGGCCCAGGGGGGTCTCGGGGGCGCCGCGGAGGCCGCCGCGGAGGGCCAGGTCGGCGACGGCCCGCTCAGAGCCGGGCCGACCGACCAGGAGGAAGGAGCCAGGCTTTGCTACTCTGCCTGCTCAGCGTAGCGAGGCGAGGCGTGTGTATCACGCCGCAGCCCCACCGCCCCCACCAGGGCCCCGCCGGCCCCCGGCCCCACCAGGGCCGCGCCGGCCCCACAAGGGCAGCGCCGGCCGCGAGGGAGGCCGAGCACGCCGAGCGCGCCGACGTCCAGGCCGCGCGAGGGACGACCAACCAGGCCCGCTAGGCCCGCCAGGCGACCCGGCCGATCCACAGGTGCGGGTGGAGGATCGCCATGACGGGCTGCTGACGCGCTGACCGCCACGCCAACCAGGTGAGGGTGTTGCCCGTGCCCACAGTGCCGTCGCTCTGACCCCCATTCGACAGCCAAACAGTAAACAAACCTCGACAATCGCCAATTGTTGTTACTGCCCATCAAAATTTGAAAATGTTGCCTTTCTGCGACATTTTCCGCTGCTAATTACAAGTTTGAATTGATTTGGATCGTGTGCGCATTTAGTGTTGAGCTCTGCCGTGTTTCCGCCTTGCCCTTACATGCTAATCAACACAGAAAAGTGCCCGGCCCCTGAAGGCCCTGAAGGGACACTGTTTACAGACGATGGCGTCCGCTGGTTTAAGGGTCTGGGCTGTCTAATGGGCAGTGTCCCTATCTTGGCTAAGGATGTAGTTCTTCAACATCTCAACTAAATATCAGGGAACGGCATGGTGTGGCTAACACTTGGTATTATGCGTGTGGCGACGATCATCAAAGCAGTGAAAAATCCGCATTTGTTTGTGTCAGTAGTGTTTTGAATGTTTGCTGCGAATAGGGCCTGGGCTGTGCGGGTGTTTGGAAACAGGGAAAGGAAGTTTCGGCCAGAGAAAACTTTGCGACTGAAGTGTGTACCTCGTTCACGTGGACTACCTTGTTGTGCAACTATCGTGATGCAGGTTCTTGGGTTGTGTGTCCACCCTGTGTCCAGGCGAACCACTTCCACTGCAGTGCCACATGCAGGCCGCAAATAGGCTCTTTGCTGTCGAAACCACGGGCACCTCGACAGTGAACCGAGTAGGCATCCCTCACCGCGGTTTCACCGGGAGACCTTAACGCACACGGGTCGTGGGGTGAAACCCGAGTGAACCTGTCGGCAGGCGGGAACGCGAGGTACCCGCGCCAAAACGCCAAGTGTCCAGGTCAAAACACGGCTGGGTATGTCGTCGTAACGGCTCAAGTCGAGATCGGTCGTGAACCCTGCTCGGTTCATTGTCAAGGTGCCGGTGGTTGCGCGGTGAAAGTGAGGGGCCCGCTGTGACAGAGGTAAAGCCTCAGGGAGGCTAATAATAGTTTTTAGGGAATCATTTTGACTTTTCATGGTGCTGCGTGACTTGCTGAGTACGTCGGAAATTAGGTTTGAGGAAATTCGCTATCCATCGCAAGTGTGACGTCATGAGACGAAGGCCCAGACTTCTGCACTCATGAACCCCGAAAAGTTGCCGCTCCTGAGTTTTCGGGCATCCGATAGTAGAAGTGGGATTTCGACTGCTCTGCCGAGTCCAAGTCATCACTGACCAGGGCTGATTAAAGTCGAGCCTTGGGAGTATCGAACTCGCACATCAGTGTCAGTAGTATGGAACCTCCAAGTTACCCACCGCCATCTTGAAACCCCCATTCGCACCTCCGTCAGGTCTGGGTGCAAAAATTGAGTGAGCTGACACCTAGGGTGTTCGAGATGGTGGACCGTGACCCGAGAGATGTGTCATACTAGAGAGGAAACGCGGTGGTAAATTAATACCTCGCGTATCAGAAAAACTACCAGGAGAGTCGTCTGAGGATTGTGGTTTTTGACAGGGCAGCCCCTTTTTGATGTTGTTGTGCTTTCAATCTCGACGGAAGTTTCACACGACCCGGCGTCACCTTGGGGCGAGGGCGAAGGGCTCGGGGTGGCTCTGTGGCCGTGCCCCGCCCCACCCCGCCCCGCCCCACCCCGCCCCGCCCCCAATGTCGACCTTCCGCCTTCGTTTTTTATTACTTTCTGTACCCGCAGCTGGCACCGCAGCTGGCACCGCAGCTGGGCAACACCTGGCTTGTCCTTAGCGTGCCGTGCCGCGCCTTGCCGCGCCCTGCCCTGGCGTGGGTGAGCCCCCTGGAGGGCCGTGTAGGGTGTAGGTACACACCAAATGAAAAAAGTTGAGCCGCCCGCGCCGCTCCTGTCACCCCGCTGCAAGGTGGGTTCGAGGCTCTCCCGACCGCAGGCCCCGCCCAACGGTAGGCTAGGGGAGAGAAGGGGGGGGGGCACACCGCAGAGCAAAGCCTGCAAATGTCCCCGTCTGCAATGTACGTGCCGAGTTTTGCGCGGCGGCGCCTCAGGTGCGGGCCGCCTTGGGGCCCCCTTGGGGCCGCCTTGGGGCCGCCTTGGGGCCGCCTTGGGGCCGCCTTGGGGCCGCCTTGGGGCCGCCTTGGGGCCGCCTTGGGACCGCCTTGGGGCCGCCTTGGGGCCGCGGGGCCGCCTTGGGGCCGCCTTGGGGCCGCCTTGGGGCCGCCTTGGGGCCGCCTTGGGGCCGCCTTGGGGCCGCCTTGGGGCCGCCTTGGGGCCGCCTTGGGGCCGCCTTGGGGCCGCCTTGGGGCCGCCTTGGGGCCGCCTTGGGGCCGCCTTGGGGCCGCCTTGGGGCCGCCTTGGGGCCGCCTTGGGGCCGCCTTGGGGCCGCCTTGGGGCCGCCTTGGGGCCGCCTTGGGGCTTCCGCCTTGGGGCCGCCTTGGGGCCGCCTTGGGGCCGCCTTGGGGCCGCCTTGGGGCCGCCTTGGGGCCGCCTTGGGGCCGCCTTGGGGCCGCCTTGGGGCCGCCTTGGGGCCGCCTTGGGGCCGCCTTGGGGCCGCCTTGGGGCCGCCTTGGGGCCGCCTTGGGGCCGCCTTGGGGCCGCCTTGGGGCCGCCTTGGGGCCGCCTTGGGGCCGCCTTGGGGCCGCCTTGGGGCCGCCTTGGGGCCGCCTTGGGGCCGCCTTGGGGCCGCCTTGGGGCCGCCTTGGGGCCGCTTGGGGCCGCCTTGAGGCCGCCACGACAGCGCCCATAAACGAGTCAGTGAGGTGGCGACACCACTGGAAGCGAGTGGCCCAGTCTTATTAAAGTTTCCTCTTCGGAGCGGCCTTGCCCTGCCTGCCCCGCCCCGCCCAGCCCCACCAGGAGCGAGCTTGAGCGAGCTACCGACCAAAGTTTGCCCGAGATGGGGAGAAAAATTCAAAGCGTCCGCAAAATTGCCATTTAGCCGCTACCTGGCCTGCGTTTCGGCTCAAGTGATCAACTTTCCGGGAACGCCTCGTCAAAGTTTCGGCCTCTGCGAGTGCAGCGTCGCTGGGAAGCTCCGCGCTGCGCAGAAATGTAAATATTCCCCCTTTTTCTTCGAATCCCGTTGGCCGCAGAAAGGCATAAGGGTCCGGCTTCGAAAGGGTAATACCAGGCGGCCCTCTTTGACACGCCGACACGCACCGCCTCCCTCACACACACACCGCCTCCCTCACACACACACACACACGCGCGCGCAGCCGTGGGCACGCGCGTACTCATGCACGCACACACACACACACACACGCACAATCGCACACACACGATTGCGGCGGCTCGTGGTGAGGGTTCACCGCGTGGCCCCCAGTGGCGGTTTCCCGCGTGCGGTTGGGGTGCTAAGCCCTTTTGTGGGCCTGGCTGAGCCTGGCAGGTCCTGGCCTGGGCCTGGCCTGGCTGTGGGCAAGCGAAGCACGACTTGTTGCTTTGCATGAACCACGCGTCCAACATGTTGGTCTGACTGTCTGGCCCTGCAAACTGATTCCGAGCTGTGTACGGCTGCAAGAGACAGACAGGTAGACAGACAGACAGACAGGCAGACAGGCAGAGAGATAGACAGGGACAGACAGACAAACAGACAATTTTCAATTCGATTTCAATTTCAGTTTATTGATTCCTTGGTACATGGCAATACAGGTCAAAAAGAAAATTTAACATTTACAATTTGAAAAGGAAAACAAGGTACAAACAAAAATACAACTAACATATACTTTCACATTTTGCCAAAAAAAAACAAAAAAAAAAACTAGAAACTGTCCCTAAGCACTGAGGCTTGTCAGGGACCGATGGTCTATCCTAAATTAAAAAAACAGATTATAAATCAGTGGACGCAAAACATTTTTTTAAACTCTTAACTCTTAAACTCTAAACTCAGAAAGACAGATTATTCGCCCCTCGAATCAAGGTGTAGATAAAACTAGGGAAAAGAGCAAGTAATAAACGCAGGCGACTGACGTCACTGACGTCGATGACGTCACCAGCACGCGGCGTTTCGACTCTTCCACGTGGAGCGACTCAAAGCCCATTGCGAAATGAAACACGTGTCTCTATCCCAGCCGTGCGGGGGCGTCCCGTCATGAAGGAGTGTGGGCACGAGTGTGGAGGGGGGGGCGAGAGAGCGGGGGGTCCAGCATCATCAATAACGAGCCATTGGAGAGCCATCGAGTCATGTCGAGCTCCATTGCCCCCATACTTTATCCTGGAATCACCGTTCGCCACACACGATGACAAAGCAGTGATGAGTGATGATGGCAAAGTCCGCCAAAATAACATTGAAAAAGGTTGTTGTATTTTTTTGGGAGGATGCGCTGTAGTACCTGCTCTCTCAGCTTCTCTTGCACTGAATGAAAGCTTTTAAGTGCGAGGGTCACACAGGCGGCGCGTGATTGGCCGAGGCAACTTCATCCCCTACACTGTGAAGCCCTGTCCTCGTGAATAAGCGCCGCCGGTCCCAGGAAAGCAAAGAGAGAGAGAGAGAGCTCCTGAAAGAAGGAGGCCGGGGCTTTTGCAGCGGCGGTGTTGATTAGATGGAGCGAGAGAGAAAGAGAGTGGGAGAGAGCTCTGCCCACTCTCCTGGTCCACTCTCTCTCTCTCTGCAGAGCGTCATCCGCGCAGTCTCTGTGAGAGCGAGAGAGACAGAGCGACGACAGCGCTGAGCCCCGTTGCAAGGCGATAGTGGCCCAGGCGTAATGGGCTATGCCTGTCTCGTGTCACTGGTGACGTCACTGTGACGTCACTGTGACGTCACGGAGACGTGGCCGAAAAGCGATCATGTCTCTTTGGTTGGTTGCCTTCGGTGCCGCGGGCGGGGCGGGGTGGAGTGGGGCGGGGCGGGGCGGAGTCCGCCTGGCAGCCGCAGGCGAGCATGTGTCGGGCCCGAAATGGCATACGATCATGTGTGGTCTAGCCCTTAATGGCAATGGAAGGTAGGCAGACGCCGTGACGCCGCGCAGGCCCGCGCGCCGGGCTGCCTACCCTGGACTTGGCGGGCGGCGAGCGAAGCGTCCTCCCAGCGTCGTGAGCCTTCTTGACGTTGAGGACGGAGAGCACCTCGCCAACGAAATGAGGCCGCTTTCATCATTGGCATGGCAAAACGTGCCTCTGTTTCCCTTTTCAGTTTTTTTTAAGAGAAAAATAAAAGTTTTTGGAGCTACGGCGACGCAGGCCGCCCTCCTGCAAAACTTCTCTTTGTCGTGATGAAATAAAAATCCGAGGGCGGCGAGACTTTTGTCGTGCGAAAATCCGGTACGGCGAGACTTTTGTCAAGCCAAGGTCACAAAAAGTGCTCTAACCTGTCAGCCCTTACACAGGCAGGCAGACAGATACACGGACAGGCTGATTGACAGATAGACGGAAAGACAGACAAACATGCAGACAGACAGACAGACAGACAGATACACTGTCAGAAAACTCCGTAAAAATACGGAAATTTAACGGAGACTGTCCATTTTTTTTAACGGAGATCTCCGTTTTTATGAATTATGGATTTTCTCCGTAAAAATATGGAAGTTATGTATATAAATGAAATAGAAGCCTTACTTATCAAAAAGAAGAGACTAATTCACGTTATCGATGGGTTGGGTGACCAACTGTTAGGTGTTCCAAGAGTGCGCCTTCCCTAAAGCGACCTCGCCTTTGGGTTTCCGTCCATTTATCCGATCCTGGCATGTGGTCAAGTGGATCTTCAAACAGTTTTGGAGAATATCACTTTCGTCTAAAAGGACACTGTTTGCATTAACATCGGAGGTAGAAGGAGGGAAGTAAACCTTTAAAATGCGTTTATTTCTGCAAAAATGCGGTTCATCTCCGTAAAAATACGGAAAATCTCCGTAAAAATATGGAAAATCTCCGTAAAAAGATGGAAAATTTACGGAGCCTCCATTCCCAAAATTAGAGTAACTTTCTCCGTAAATTTACGGACTTTTTTTCTAACAGTGTAGACAGACAGACAGACAGACAGACAGACAGGCAGGCAGACAGACAGATACACAGGCAGACAGGCAGACAGACAGGCTGACAGGGCTCACAAATGCTTCCAGCGACACACCTAGACTCAAACACGCAGCCCACGCGAAAGCCGGGCTGCGCCCTCCTCTTGCCAAATAGTCAGGATGGCATTGCTCGCGCATCGCGCCGCCCTGCCTCCAGGCTATTGACATAGCATCCTTTTCTCCGTATATTCATCTCCAGTCGTTCGACCCCCCTCTCCTTCCCCCCCCCCTCCCCTCCCCCCCTCCCCTCCCCCCTCCCCTCCCCGGGCTAAAGGCGCTTATTGGCCTGTCGGTCCGTCGCTATCTCTCCATAGCCAGGCCATACACCATATTGTTTTCGTTTTTTCTCCGAAGCCGAGCCGCTGCCCCAGATTCTGATCCTCTCTCTTCCGCACCGATTCCCACCCCCCCCCCTCTGTCTCTCTCTCCCTCTTCTCCTCTGGGCTTGGCCGTGGTCTTCGTTATTGTACCCGACCCGGCCGGGCCGCGGATCGAAAAGTATGGAGGCAAACAGCAGATGTGCTGTGGTGCGATGCCGACGGAAGTAGGCTACGTTAGGCGGGGCGGGGCGGGGCGCGGCGGGGCGGGGCGGGGCGGGGCGGGTGTCCTGCAGTGGATACTCCCAGTCCGGCCAGACCCCGATACTCTGCCGGACCCAGCTTTTATTTGGCCGGACTTACCCAGCCGAGCAATTTAATTTCAGAGGAAGGGATTTCTCGGATTGCTGGTCGTTTCCGACGAAGCCGCTCCACCCGGCAGGCCGGCGGCACACAGTGGGCCAGAAGACCGGTGGAGGCGGCCAAAACTCTAGGCGCGTTTTGAGCTCCAGAGTCGATAAATGGGACTCGGGCTGAACGCGTGACCCCACCAATGGATTCCTCGTTCGGAGAGCAATCCATTGGTGGGGCCACACGTTCGGTTCGAGTCCCACTTAGCGACTCTGGAGATCAAAACGCGTCTAGAGTTTTGGCTGCCTCCACCGGCCTTCTGGCCCACTGTGCGGCAGAGGCAGCGAGCCACACGCGACCACCCGGGCCGGGAGGGGAGGAGGCATCTTGAATGCTCACTGGAGAGGTCAGCTGAGTGCACTCTGTGACCACAGAGCGGAAAATTTCATGGAAGAAACTTGGTGATCCCGTCTTGCTTTGCTTCTGTCTCATTGTGCACAGCCACAGTTTCTGACTTTGGAACCTGATTTCCCACGTCGAGTCACCGAAACAAGCACGGAACGGCGTGCACTTTTCTTCCAAGTCAGACTCTTGGCAAGTTTGAAAAGCCGACGTGGCTTTCTCCGTCGGGTCGCCGAGTTGTGCCTCCAATTTCTCCATTTCTCTGTACCTCTCTCCGTCCTCTCCGGGCAGCAGCAGCATATTTATTGAATAAAGTTCGGGTAAAAAGAGGAGGAAAGAGGTGTCCCGCCAGCGTAAAGTTTCCCCGGATAAGGGAAGAGTTAAGCCGAAGAGAGCGCAGCGCAGCAGCGCACAGTGGGCCAGAAGACCGGTGGAGGCGGCCAAAACTCTAGACGCGTTTCGAGCTCCAGAGTCGCTAATCAGGGCTCGAACCGAACGTGTGACCCCACCAATGGATACCTCGTTCGAAGAGCGATCCATTGGTGGGGTCACGCGTTCGATTCGAGTCCCATTTAGTGACGCTGGAGCTCAAAACGCGTCTAGAGTTTTGGCCGCCTCCACCGGTCTTCTGGCCCACTGTGCGGCCCTGGTCCTTCACAGAACGCGGAGCCTCGGCCTTTCCAGAATCATTCATATGTTCCTTGTTTGCCGCTTTGATGTGCTGGTCGCGTAAATACTTGAGACGAGGAGAGGCGCGGGGAAATCCTCGAAATGAAGTTGCCGCCTACTTACGAACCTAGCTGGGATCGGCCACCACAGCCATACGACGAATCGCTAAGCACTCGCAGGGACCCATTCTCGAAAAACTGAGAGGGATCGAATATTCGGCGGCTCAGAGCGTGCCAGCGAGACGGCGAGAAAGAACGTCGTTTGTTCCGGGCGACGCGCGTGTGTGTGTGGGGGGTGGGGGGTGGGGCTGATAGAGGGAGGAATTGATGCGCGCTTGTGTGCGTGTGAGTGCGTGTGTCGCTGAAAGACCAATATTTGACCCTTCTCACCCGGCGGGGCCGTAGGCAGAAAGCGAGCCGGGGGTTTGGAATGAGGCCTGTGGGCAACTTTGCGGTTGCCCCCCACCCCCCTTCCCTTCCCACACAGATGCCTCTCCCAGCCGCCCAATCAGGCTCCACTGCAAAGCAAGACCTTTGTGTGGCCAGACGAGGTGGCAAAGAAACTTCCGCCTCCGGCCGGAGAGTCGCGCTGCCGTGTTTAAATACCGCAATTGGGCAAAGAACAGACCGTGCGTTTTTGTTTTTGTTGGTTGTTTTTTCCTTGCTTGTCTCAGGCCTGTGGCGGGGCTGCCGGCCGGGGGCGGGCTGGGGGCGGGCCGGGGGTGGACTGCGCTGCTGGCTGGCCAGCCGGACGGAAGCAACTGGAGCATTCCTTCCGACACTGCCCCCGGCACCGGCCCCGGCACCGCCCCCAGCGCCGCCCCCAGCGACCCTAGCCGGGGTAACGACGGCAGTTAAAAATTAAAAATTAAGCGAATTAACAACGGGAGACGTGGGGAGCGACGGCAGGCATTTCATTGCTTCCACCGGAATGCCGACTCGGGGGCCCTTCATTCCAGACCTGCCTGTTCCACCATGGTGCCAACATGGTTCCACCCTGTCCCGTCCGGTTCACCCACGCCCCAGTGTTCTACTTCCAGGGCGCCAGCCACTCCCAGCGCCTCGAACGGCCGCGACCCCCACCCCGGATTCCAATTCCCACTACACATTGCCAGTTCCAACTGAATTAACCAACCTCTGTGTTCGACTCTCTACTCTCTCTCTCTCTCTCTCTCTCTCTCTCTCTCTCTCTCTCTCTCTCTCTCTCTCTCTCTCTCTCTCTCTCTCTCTCTCTCGTTGCGACACCGCATCCTCCTCAGGGTGCAGTTCAATTTCCAGCCGCGCTGTCCCCATTCCACCAGGTCTTCTTTCCAACACCGCTCCCTTTTGGTCCCCTTCTAACCGCGCCTCCTCTGCATTCTGAACCGCGTTCCAGGCCGTGCCGTGCCGTGCCGCACAGTGGGCCCGGAAGACCGGTGGAGGCGCCCAAAACTCGAGACGCGTTTTGAGCTCCAGAGTCGCTAAACAGGACTCGAACCGAACGTGTGACCCCACCAATGGATTCCTCGTTCGGAGAGCAATCCATTGGTGGGGTCACACTCTCGGTTCGAGTCCTGTTTGGCAACTCTGGAGCTCAAGTTTTGGCCGCCTCCACCGGTCTTCTGGCCCACTGTGCGCAGTCCCCCCACATGAGTAAGGCCCCTCCAGTGCAGGTCGCCCGCACCGCCGTCGTGAAGTGCCGTATCCCCGGCCCCCGCCCGCAGGCCCCGCAGGCTCAGTGATTTCATCGCTCTGTCTCTCTCGCGCACGCCCACGGGACGCGCCGACGCGCTACAAGTGCGAGAGGGAGGGAGCGACGAAGCCTGCTGGGGCAGTTATGGCTCGGCCTGTGTGCAGACTGCGGGGGTCATTTCGCTTGTCTCCAGCAATTATAGATAGGAATGCCACCCCCTCCCCCCGCGGGGCACCGCCCTGCCCCGCCCACCGTGCGCGCACTTTCAATAACAGAGGGTCGGGTTTTGATAGCGATTGGTGGAAGATGGCGACCCCGAGCGAAACGACGCAACTCTGGCCGGCCGCCCCGCCACCGCCCCGCCGGCAGCGCCATTCCGAACACTCTCCGTCTCTCTCGCTCTCAAGGGACTGGTGAGGCGTTGCTCGGGGGTGCGAGGGAGACAGAGCGACACCGCGCCAAAAGCGCCCTTTCTGCGATAACTGCCGCCGTCCGCCGTTTCTCGCTTCGCGACGCTTCGCGACCATCAACGATTTACACACCCGCCGTGCCCGCCAAGACGGCCGAGACAATGAAAGCTTTCCGGCCAGAAAGGGGAAACAAAGGTCGCACCCGCCGCACCGCACTAGCTCCACAAAGGGAAACTAGATTGAACCGTTTCTTCCCCGCCAGCCTCAAGTGGGAGAGCCAGTGGGAGTGGGAGTGGGTGGGAGTGGGAGCAGGAGTGGGAGTGGGAGTGGGAGTGGGAGTGGGAGAGGGAGTGGGAGTGGGAGTGGGAGTGGGAGTGGGAGTGGGAGTGGGAGTGGGAGTGGGAGTGGCTGTGGGAGTGGGAGTGCGAGTGCGAGTGCGAGTGGGAGTGGGAGTGGGAGTGGGAGTGGGAGTGGGAGTGGGAGTGGGAGAGGGAGTGGGAGTGGGAGTGGGAGTGGGAGTGGGAGTGGCTGTGGGAGTGGGAGTGGGAGTGGGAGTGGGAGAGGGAGTGGGCGGCCGGGGCCCGGCTTTCGCATGCTTTCGCAAAGAAGAAACAAAAACTAAACGAACACGACGGGAAAGGAACTCTGTAAATAAATGCGGGGCTCCTGCTGCAAGTTAATATATATGCGACCCACACACCGGGACGGCGGTGAAGCCTAACATTCGCGAAGAGAGACGAGGCTGCTGTTGACCCATCCTCGGGGCAGAAACATCCGGGGCTCCACTGCTGCTGCGTCCGTCGGTTTCCTAACTCAAATACGACCTCTATTTCAGTCTGGCCCATATAGACGCACCTTGACTTGTCTATAAAAAAACGGAGTCTGACAGAAAAATCTTATTTGTACATTATTGTTTATTGGATTCCATTTTGCACAACCCTGCCTCCGGCTCCGCTCAAACAAATCGCCAACAGTCAAACACGCTGCACCATTAATTTTTCATCCTGTCGGCGCGTTTTATATTCACGATGAGAAATTGCAGGATCCACATCCCCAACACTCGCACACCCTCACACACACGCCACTCAATAAATCGTTTAGCACGACACGCTGGAGATAAAGGTGGAAGGGGGATGAAAAAATATGCGGCAGCGATTAGACACGGGCAGCACATGCCTGTGAGAGAGAGAGAGAGAGAGAGAGAGAGAGAGAGAGAGAGAGAGAGAGAGAGAGAGAGAGAGCAGGGCGGTGGGGTGGCTGTCTTGTGGGGGTGTTGGCAACAAGTGCCACTGGTGACGATGGCGCCCTCTGGCGGTCGGGCGGCGAGGCCGGGGCGGGGCGGGGCGGGGCGGGGCGGGGCGGGGCGGGGCGGGGCGGGGCGCTGCGACCCAGCGCGCCGCATAACGATACATTAGCCACGCTTGTTGAGCACGGCCAACACGCCCTTGTCGGCCAGCCAACTTGACGGCGAGAAAAAAGGGCGCAAGAAGGGAGGAGGAGTCGGCGGCAGAGCGGGGAGGCGTGACTGAGTGACTACCAGAAGGCCGTGGATTCCGTGTGCAGTGTGGGCTGCCCGCTGACATTGCGATGATGGGGTGCCGAGCGCGACACCATTATACGTCTCGTTCCTGCACGGACGGAGTCAACCGAAACGCTCTCCTCCGGGTCTTACGACGAGACAAAAAAAGTTCCCAGTAAGACGCTTTAGGTGCCGATTTTTTTTCCTGCCAAAAAGTAGGATCTACGTACAGCCAATTGTGGTCGTCCAGCCTCTCCAGAACGCCTGCGAGGCGGCGGGTAGGCAACCCGCTCAGAGCGCGCGCTGTGCGCGTTGCCTACCGCACAGTCCGCAGGCGCTAAAACTCCAGACGCGTTTTGAGCTCCAGAGTCGCTAAACGGGACTCGAACCGAACGTGTGACCCCACCAATGGATTCCTCGTTCGGAGAGCAATCCATTGGTGGGGTCAACACGTTCGGTTCGAGTCCCATTTGGCGACTCTGGAGCTCAAAACGCGTCCGGGATATTGACCACCTCCACCGGTCTTCTGGCCCACTGTGTCGTTGCCGCTCCGCATGCTCCGCATCACTCGCTGCCGCTCTGTTCGCAGGATGCTGCTGCTGCTGGTGCTGCCGCTGGTGGCAGCACTGCCGCACTCGCCGCAGGAGCTGGTGCCGCTGGACCGGCTGGGCGAGCGGGAGCCGTCCTGCGACCAGCTCAGGGCCATGTGGCGCTTCTCCAAGCGGCAGTCCCGCGCCGCGCAGATCACCAACGAGATCCCCACGTACCGGGACCCGTTCGCCTACCCGATCTGGGAGTCGCTGCAGCAGGCCGGCCAGGGCCAGCCAGGTCAGGGGGCACTCCTACACGAGCAGTCGAAAAGTGCCGCCAGTGTCGAAGCGGTGCACAGTGGGCCAGAAGACCGGCGGAGGCAGCCGAAACTCTAGACGCGTTTTGAGCTTCAGAGTCGCCAAAAATGACTCGAACCAAACGTGTGACCCCACCAATGGATTCCTCGTTCGAAGAGCAATCCATTGATGGGGTCACACGTTCGGTTCGAAGCCCATTTAGCGACTCTTGAGTTTTGGCCGCCTCCACCGGTCTTCTGGCCCACAGTACGGTTGCCAACCTCAGCCTGCCCACTAGGCGCAAGAGCACGCACTGGGCACGCAGAGGTTGCCACCCTTCCGACACAGGTGCATCGCGGATTCAAACTTGACTCTCCAACGTCGTGCTCTAGGCGTCCCGGACTTCGGCAGCGTGCGGTCCCGCAGCGGCGCGAGGCCCGTGTACCCGGGGCCCGTCTACGGCCGCATCGTGCAGAACAGCCCGCCGCGCTGGAGGAACAGCCCCGCCGGCAGGATCAGGACGTACGAGGACTCGGGCAGGATGTACAACGGGCAGCCCCACCGGACGGCCAGGATCTCGGGCGGAGGGCTCCCCCCGCAGCAGACGGGGAGCTTCCAGCACCTCAAGGTGGGCAGCAAGGTGGCACTGGCACAGTGGATTTGCCAGAAGGCCGGTGGAGCTCAGAGTCGCTAAAAAGGGCTCGAAATGAACGTGTGACCCCACCAATGGATAGCGCTCCGAACAAGGAATCCATTGGTGGGGTCACACGTTCGGTTCGAGTCCTGCTTAGCGACTCTGGAGCTCTGCACGCGTCTAGAGTTTTGGCCACCTCCACCGGTCTTCTGGCCCACTCGCAAAGCAGTACGGTGTCTGACTTGCCTTGCAGGAGATGATCCGGCAGGAGCGGATGCGCGAGCTGCAGGAGCAGCGCCTGGCCGAGGAGGCGGCGGCGGCGCGCCAGCTCAAAGACAACTCCAAGCCGCACTTCGGGCGCGTGCTCAACGGGCCGGCCTCCTCGCTGGACCTCGTCCGCGCCTCGGCCGGCGCCAAGCGCAGCAGTGAGCCCGCCGAGACCGCCGAGGTCGCCGCCGAGGCCGCCCAGGCCGAGCAGCAGGTAGTGGTGGACGAGGCCGCGGCGGACGCCAGCCAGTACGTCATGTAATGTGTCCGTCCCGCAGGTGGACGAGGAGGAGGTCGCGGACGAGCCCTGGTGACGGTAGCAGGGCAGCGCAGCGTCAAGCGCGTCAAGCGTAGCGTCGCCCCTAGTGGGCAGGTACCGCCAGTACCAAAGGTACCGCAGGTACAGGGCGCCGCACGCGCCGCACGCGAAGCACTCCAAGACGCAGCCTGGCAGGTCAGCTAGCCCCCCGCCACCCCTCGCAGTCCTCGCACCGTCACTGTCACGCAACCACCAGCACATGCACCGGCCGCGGCGACCAGGGCCTGCCCGGTCGACGGCCACCCTTCAAGGACACCCCCGGGCACCACGCACCGTAGCGGAGGGGCAGCGCACCCATGCACGCGTACCACGCCTACTGGCCGTCCCCAGCACCCTGCAGCACCCGCAGCACGCCCCTACCGCCACGCCCCGCCAGGCAGCGCGCCGCACCCCGCCACGCCCCGCCGCACCCCGCCACGCCCCGCCACACCCACCGTGGGCGTGCTTCCGGGGGCGCTGTGCTTCCCTGAGAGAGCCCCAGGGGAGAGAGCCCCCTCCCCACCCCTGCCGGCTGCCCCCAGCGCCCCCAGGGCGTCCGCCGTGCCCCGCCCGCCCCGACACCTCATCGTGTCAACGTTTCCAACGATATCACGTAACGACATATCTGTGCGCGCAATGTGTGCGTGGCTACCGCGCCAGAGCGCCCGCTGCACGCACTGACGGCCACCCTGCAGACCCTGCAGTCGCCGGGAGGGGCAGGAGGGCCCCTCGGAACCGGGGTTTGGAGCGCCTCCAGCGACGCCCGACTGTCGGAGGCGTGAACCCTGCGGCCCCTGCGGCCTGCAGTCAGGCGAGGCCGATCTGCGAGGAAGAGAGAGCCACTGGCTGAGGAGAGGCACCCTAGCACATTTAGCAATGAGTTTTACTTTTGGGGAGGATAAACTCGAATGCACGTCCTTCACGCATGCTTTTATGGCACTTGGCACTCCAGTTTTTTTGGTCTTGCACTAAATTTTGTTGAGCACCGCATGTTCTGTCAAACAAATCGGGTGAGTTTGTTTGCCTCGTGGTTGATGAACTTTACAGAGATCTTTTCAGCACTTCTGAGAACGTCATACCAAGATCATGCTCAGGATGTTCTTCTATTACGCTACAGCGCAGCTTCTCCTTTTTGTTTCAAATATTTCTACTTTGAATCTACTAACAGCGTGCCTCGGTACGTCAAAACTTTTGGGCAAACAAAAAAAAAAATCTTGTGCACCCTTGTGGTGTGTTGAAATTAGTGGTCAATTACGGTACGAAATTTTTAGGACGAAACTGACAATAACTTGAATTTAATTGGACTGGTCTCCTTGTGATAGTGGGGAATGTAGTAGGATAACTTTTTAATCTTCATGGTGACATAAAGAGACAATAACACAAAATGAACTGAGACTTTCAGAATTCTTTTTTATTTTCAGGCAAACTGCATTTAGGTTTTTGCTCGGCCTGCGAGCTCTGTATTTTTTTCAGTCAAACCTTCTTTACGGCCTCATTGCCTTTTTTCAAAAATTAAAAAAACATTCAGCAGGTCATTCTAAAACGTGCAAAGGTTGGTCTGGGTGTCGGGATTAGCGTGATAGCAACACTTTACTATATAATTATATATACTCAACTCGTATCTATGTTTTGGGGCGTCTTTACCATAGGTTTTAAGTCTCCCTGTTGCTGCAGTTAGCGAGCAGCGCGCCTAGTAGATTCAAACGGATTGCTAACGTCGAGGATGTTTCGAAGCTATAGCGCGAAGCGAGCGTAGAAGGCGAGAGCGTCATGGACTTGACTATCACGTTTGGCTGACGTGTTCTCATTGGCTAACACGTTCTCGTTAGCAGTCGTTGAGTTCCAGTAAAGAACCGTTAATGAAGGCGATGTCAATTCGACGCCACTTTTGCGGAAATGCTGCTGATTTGGCGTAGCTCTGACATCACAGTGGCCTCCTTTACAGATGGGAATGCGTCACAATCTCAATAAAACTGTTGGGCCGCGCTATAAACGCTTTAAATGTGTAAGAAGACTTAAAATGTAATTTAGTTTATAAGCTTTAAAAACTCTATTTTCATTCGTCGTAACGATGATATCCTCTTTTGTATTCATTTTCTTGTGTGGCTGTAGGGCCTTTGCTGGAGCCTCGCTAAAGCCGATGAGGCGAAATCCTTGCGCAAACCACCTTCGATTAGGGGTAGTGTTTCGCCATGGTTAGGTCTTATTGAGCACCGAGTACTATGAGAGGAACCATCTCGCGTTGATTAAAGCTCACTAGTGGATAAGTGCTCAGCCACCCAATGGCTCATTTGACCGACTTCGGGCACCAGACACCGAAGGGATGGGCCTGGTGGTGCGATTTAGTTTTGTCGGACCCTGACGGTTGCTCCTGCATTGCCTCACGATACCAGGACCGTTGGTTGTTAACGTTGGCTGATTCTGACGACAGCGAAGGCAATGTTCGGGCCGCTTAAGGTCTGCATTATTGAGTTGCCCATGCAGCCAGTCCATTCTCTCCTGCATATTGTCAACAGTTCCCGTGGTTAACCTTACAAAAAAATGCAATTAGGTAAAGAACGCTCCGACGATTTCAGTACCTTACTGTAGAGTGCGCTTGAGTGCCAACCTATTGCTGTAGAAGGAACGGGCTTATCTTCCAAAACATCGCTGTTGTTACCCATCGGGAAGGCCTCAATGTCCCAAGGCGTCAGAAAAAACTGCAGAAGTTACATATCCATTGTTGTGACGTCATCATATCTCTTCCATATCACAGGCACGCCGAAGAGAGTCTTTTTGGTATTCGCACTGTTTCACAATTTACAGGCTCTAAAGCTTTGTCCTCCGATGTTTCCTTAGTTTCCTCCAACAGAAGACTTAACCTAGCCTAACTGAAAATTTACAATGTGGATTGAATGTCCCATTGATTGACAGTCACTTATCCTCCAATTGTTTTGATATTTTCAGTAGCCTTGGATAGCCCTCTTCAATTTTCCATATCATTTTCTCATTTTGTATTCATGATGTACCGTCTCCCTTATAACGTAAGATTTATTGATTCCTCCTTGTCAGTCCTTGGACTATGATAGTTCGTTCACTGTCAGCTAATCGCTTTGAGCGACAGCCACCAATAATGCTGAAATACGGTATTTAGTCGACAAAGACAGGGTGGGGCGTTGAAGCAATCTGGCTCAATCTATTCTATGCATATTCTACGTAACTCTAAATTTATTTCATATTGCTAACAAGCATCCCGCTGCCTTTATGCATCTGAAGCTCATTGGTATTTGGTTCAGTATTTACACCATCATTGAACAATACTGTTTGTTCGCGCGGCATTGGAGTACGGCATGTTTTGTCAAAAAATAACTAAGAAATGCAAAAAAATGTGTTATACGTCTGATCAGAAGGCATAACTGTTGTAGCTCCATCCGAATTTCTTATCACTCTGTTTCCGGAAATTCCAATAAACAAAAACCGAAAAACGTAGTATGAAGATTTCAGAAAACAAAAAATAAAACAAACCTTAATCTAACTAGTCTTAGTCTTTCAAACTATTACTGAGATGCAATCAGAGCCATACGTATGTATTATTTTTATTTCTTTTTGTGCTGTTTTGTCTAGAATGCAAAATTAAACAAAAATCATTTTGTTGTCAGTAGACAATCTTTAGTTAAATTTCTTGATTGCTATCGAGTGTTCAAATTGAATGAAGTTCAGGAAGCTTGTAGTTGTTGTAGGGCGGTAAAACATAAAGAGGCTGAACTTGTTGATTCATCTGTGACAATAAATAGATTACCTATCAACGACGTGACTAGTCATTGCGCCATGTCCTTACCTGTCCAGCACACGGTTCACTTCTCTCGGTATTCACTGAGCACCTGCACGAAAGTGTACCATCGTTTGAATATTTCACTTGCAATGGGTCGGTCAAGGCGGCCTAGGAACCGCACGGCAACAATCTGTAGGGAGACATAAGTAACCCATTAAGGTTTTAAATTTTTGATTTTTTTTAAAATTTGGCCAGTTTTAAGCCCAGTCAGGTACCTGTGGTCGCTGCGCCCTGGTGAGCACGGTGAGAATCATGAGGCGAAAGCTTTGTGGAGAGCCCAGCCAGGGGCTCGCATACACCTGCACAGACGATTTCACTAGTTTTCAAAGACCTCCCAGAGAACCTCCTAGAGAACTAGCCACGACGCACCGCGTCTGCCAGGGCGGCACTCCAAGACAGCAACTCGTCGGCCACGGAGCACTTAAGTGCGATCATGAAGACTAGGGTCGGCATGATGAGGTACATGTACATGACCGTGTCAGGTGCCATGAGACTCATCGTGGACGTCACCAGCCCTGAGATGACGCAGGACATCAGCACCAGGGTCACCCCCGAGAGGCGTTGCTGCAGGCATCACTCAAGGTTCAACATTTGGGTTGCTGTTTGTGTCACAGTTATCATGTGGCGAGTGGAGCGGACTTGCAGGGCTTTGTTGTTGTCCACGAGGCGCTGGTGCAGGACCACCAGATGCCGCAGCTGCTGGTCACTGAGGCTCTCGGAGTTGAACTTGGCCGCCAACATCCGGAACATGAGGCTGGCCGCCAGGGTGGTGCCCAGGTGCACGTACTCCACCAGCACGTAGCAGGAGTCCCCGATGAACACGAAGAGGTCCTGAGAAGCGCAGAGAAAAAGCTTGGCGATGGTATCTAGCAGTCTTTTATACTGAGAGGGGTCACTCATGCAACCTGTGGTACCTGAAAGAAGTACAGGGTGGTGCTGGCGTAGGGCGGGAGGATGTTCCTCTCGATGAGGGGGCTCGGTGACTCCCCGTTGACGATGGTGGGCACCAGAAACAGGAAGAACGTCACGAAGGCGTGCACCGCACCGGCAGTGAAAATGAATTGCAGCAGGTGGGCGGTGTTCAAGATGTCCTTCTCCATCTCCTGCAACTAGCAGGACCATCTTTTTTGCAGTTCCCCTCTACCAACGACCTTTCCAGAGGGCCGATCCCGGAATCTCACCTTACTGGGCGCCATCAACTCCTCGATCTCCATGGCGAGCTCCACGGCCTCTTGCACGTACGATAGAAGCTCCCTTCGATACCGCATGAGGAAGATGGTGTCATACACGAGGACGAAGGCCGCGGTGGAGTCCGTCAGACTGTGGTACAATCCCTGGTACAACCACTCAACGTAGTTGCGAAGGCCAGAAACTTCGTCCACACAGTAGGCTAGAAGCCTTGGGCGCGTCATCAGTTGTTTACAGTGAATCGAGCACCCCAGTATTCTCGGTGGCACATCTTACCTTCATCCTCCTAGTAGTAAAGATACCCCATCTTCTCAGTAGTATAGATACCCCACCTTGTCAGTAGTATAGATACTCTATCTGTACTAAATACCCCCCAACCCGGTGGTATAGTAGACGACTACTCACGCTCAAGGAGGTCTGCCGCAGCAGCCAGCCCACCACACCGCAATAGTACCCGGGCAGAAACACGTTTGTGGCCCGCATGACTCTCTGGCTGTGCATGACCCGGTAGGCGGCGAGGGCCCACCTGGACAACGCGGCCTCGTCGAAGGCGGTTGGCTTGGGGTGCTCGGGGCCGAGCCGGTGCGCCATCATGCCCAGCTCGGCCGACAGCGCGCGGTTCACCTGGGGCAGGTGCAGGCGCGTGTCTGCAGCCTCCGACAAGTCTCAAAACCAGGAACGGTTACTCTCCAACACTCCGCAAACGGTTTTTCGACTAACCTTCCTCCACTGGACACCGCCTGTTCTTCCTTCGAGGCATTTCTTTCCGACTCACTGCGACTGTCGGCCAAGACTGTCCAGTGCCTTCTGCGCTCAAAATTGTAATTAACGTGCTCCAATCTAGGGACGCAACGACCCCGAAGCACGGACTGACAAATTGATCATCTATGATGCATGATGTTCTGATGATGCGGAAAACAGCCCACGTGCTTGCGTCAGTAAAAATTGTGTGTCGTTACTCCAAAGGACTTGACCCAATTATTTCGTAAAGAAAGAAAAAAAAATTAATCTTACATCAACGCCGGGATGACTGCAGATTTCTTTAGTATGTTTCATCCAGAAATCAAAATAATTTTGATACTTTCAGAGACCACCTTTAACTTTTGATTATTTATATTTTCTTTTTTTAAAATTGCCGTTTAAAACGACATTAGAAATGATACTCCACCCTATTGAACTTCCGTCAAATGGCAGCAGGCAGCACACCGTGGCGCAAGGCGGGCGAGGCGGGACGCGCGGACATACTCCGTGCTCGAGATACCCCCCGCGGCAGCCTTGTCGTGCCCAGCGCGCGGGGTATTGCCGAGGCGCTGCTCGCGTTCCTCGGAAGCGAGCACGCCGCGCAACGCCTGGCCGTGCCGGCTGGCTGTGCCGCGACCCTTTTCCAAGAAAGCCCGCCTCCCTGCCATGCGCCTTCCACGAGCGCAGATATTCCGCGGAACCAAGACTCACCGAAATTCCCCCGAGCCAGCATCCAGCCTTGCCGCGTTCTGAAGGGCCGTTTCGTCGCTCGGCGTATCCTGGGGACGGGGAGACAAATAAAACTGTTTTCCGGAATCCCTCGGCAGACTGCATGTTCCATTGATGGTGCGTAGCTTCTTGGAACGCCGGTGCCACGGCACACAGTGGGCCAGAAGGCCGGTGGAGGCAGCCCGGGCGCGTTTTTAGCTCCAGAGTTTCTAAATGGGACTCCCACCGAACGTGTGACCCCACCACAGGGGCGCCGGAAGTGGGGTGCAGGGTGGGCAGGCTGCCCCCCCTGGAATTTGGCAGGGGGGGCATCGCCCCCCCTGGACTTTGGTGGGAAGCTGCGAAAATCGAGCCTAGGGTCAGTTGGAGCAATTATAGGACACGGGGTAAAAATGGGACAGCATATTCCAAGGGGTACCCGACTCAAGATAATCATTGCGCGTCTAGTTGGTAACCAGTGAAATAATCAACATCATCCAATGAAATGACAATCATACTTGCGGGGATTCAATCACTTTTGACAATTTTTGCGAGACCACTGCTCCAACTATCAGCGGTCAAAGCCTTCCCGAGGCGGGGCATGAAAGAGTAGGGTCTTTAGGATAGTAAGGCGTCGAGGGAGGCCTTTGACCGCAACTAAATTGGATGCAGTGACCGCTCAAAGTCAGCGAAAACGATGATTTTTTGAAATTCTTTCACTTTTTGACCATTTTTGCGAGACCACTGCTCCTAAACTATCAGCGGTCAAAGCCTTCCCGAGGCGGGGCCTGAAAGAGTAGGGTCTTAAGAATAGTAAGGCGTCGAGGGAGGCCTTTGACCGCAACTAAATTGGATGCAGTGACAGTTCAAAGTCAGCAAAAACGGTGATTTTCTGAAATTCATTCACTTTTTGACCATTTTTGCAAGACCACTGCTCCCAAACTATCAGCGGTCAAAACCTTCCCGAGGCGGGGCATGAAAGAGTAGGGTCTTTAGAATAGTAAGGCGTCGAGGGAGGCCTTTGACCGCAACTAAATTGGATGCAGTGACCGCTCAAAGTCAGCAAAAACGATGATTTTCTGAAATTCATTCACTTTTTGACCATTTTTGCGAGACCACTGCTCCTAAACTATCAGCGGTCAAAGCCTTCCCGAGGCGGTGCATGAAAGAGTAGGGTCTTTTTAAGCACCTTTTTTGGTGGGGGAGGGGGGGAATTAGGAACGTAGGATTTAAAATTGTTTGCCCCCCCTGAGGAAATACACTTCCGGCGCCCCTGCCCCACCAATGGATTCCCCTTTTAGAGAGCAATCCTTTGGTGGGGTCACACGTTCGGTTCGAGTCCCATTTAGCTTGGCCGCCTCCACCGGTCTTCTGGCCCACTGTGCGGCAGCGGCACAACCACGCCAGACACTTTCTTCAACCCACCGATACGTACACGGACAGCCTAGAATCACTGGGGCACACGGGTGCCAGCCGAAACTCGTTTCCAGTGCGTTCCTCCAGTGAGAATGATCGAACCGTTGCGTGCCGGGCACGGGCGGTGCGAGGCAGTGCGCCTCGTGACCCTGGTCCCCACTTTTACTTTTCCGAAGGGTTGTTGTTGTTGTTGTTTAATCACACTGGCCCACCTTGCGCTAACGCTAAGCCGCCGGCCCCGCGAGTAGTGCCGGGCCGCGCCACTTCGTCTGGCTGCAGCCTCCCCCCCCCCCTTCCTCGATCAGCTGGTCTGGCGCGGGGAGGGGGGGGGGCGTCGGCGCGGCCCGTACAACGCGGTCTCCTGTCTGTGAGTCAGCCAGTCACAGACCGCCAGCCAGTCGCGTTGCAGGCACCGAAACGAGCGGTCGGCAGTGAAAGCGAGACAGAGACAGTGAGAGAGACCTCCCCGCGTGTCGCGTTCGTGCGTGCGTGTGTGTGTGTGTGTGCAGCAAGCAGTCCGAGGCGTGTCTTGGATTTCCCCGCCACAGCAGCGAAGCAGTGCGAAGCAGTGCGAAGCAGCCCAGCATGCCGATGGGGGACGTCTCGCTGGCCCTGCCAGGCGCCAGGCCGGGCGCCTACCTGCAGGACGTCAAGATGTGCGGCACCGAGGCAAAGAGCGGCTCGCTCATCCTCGTGGGCCCCGGCAAGCACGCGCAGCCCGTGCAGGTGAGAGGAGCCCTCCGGCAGTGTTGCACAGTGGGCCAGAAGACCGACGCAGGCGGCCAAAACTCGAGACGCGTTTTGAGCTCCAGAGACCCCACCAACGGATTGCTCTCCGAACGAGGAATCCATGGGTGGGATCACACGCTCGGTTCGAGTCCTCTTTCGCGACTCTGGACCTCAAAACGCGTCTGGAGTTTTGGCCGCCTGCGGCGGTCTTCTGGCCCACTGTGTGTTGCCGGCGTCGAGAGGGTTGCCAACCTCAGCCTGCCTACTAGGCGATACGTGGGCGTCCAAGTCGCCCAGAAGGCAGGCTGAAGTTGGCAACCCTTTTAACGCCGGTGCATCGTTGCAAAAGTACTCATGTGGCACCCACCCGGGACACTGATAGGTAGTCCGACGAGCCACCGACGCATCGCGTGCCCGCTAAAGCGCGCTAAAGATAGGACTGCGGCGGTCTATTTGGAGCAATTTGGACAGAAACGGCCCAGAACTTGACCGCACTTCCGTGCTAGTTCGGCTCGCGGTTTCCCATTGGTTTCCCAGTGGCGTGGCGTTGCGTACTGTACCGGATGAAAACGGCCAGGCCGGGCACGCTGGACGACCGACGAGTACCACGCCGACTATCGCAGCAGAGAGAGAGAGAGAGCAGGCAAAGCATTCGAACCCACAAACGCATCTCACCGTCGCCAATTGCGTGTCGTTTCGATTGCTCGATTGCGAAGCGCGCGGTGCATTTGTCGATCCCTGGCCCTGGCGCCCCGGCCCGCCGCCACTTTCACCGAGTGCCCCTCGCCCCCGACGTCGACGCCCACCCGCGGAAGGACCAGGATGCCGTCGAGGAGTCGCACCGCCGAAACGCCTTGTTGCGCCACTGTTCCGAAAATGGTCGTGAAAAAATTGAGCCAGAAAAAGTGTTACATTTTAAACTGGGGTTGCTTTTGGAGCGACGTCCGTTGGGCTCCGCGAACGTGTTGCGACACGTCGGGGGGACGAGAGGCGGGGCAGGGTGGCGGGGCGGCGGGGCGGCAGGAACAGTGGCGCGGTCGGCTATCCATTCATCCGGTTCGTATGATCCCCTCCTCCAGCTGCAGCCCGGAGCAGCGTACGCAGCTGCAAGGGACGGCAAGGACGGAGCCCTCCTTGCCAGACAAAAGAGTCTGTCTGTCTGCTGCTCGGTCAGCTGTCTGCCTGACTGTCGGTCTCTCTGTCTGTCTGCCCGTCCGTTCATTTGCCTTCCCCGACGAAACCGCGACAATCCGTTGTCAGCAGCGGTGATGGTGGCAACTGTTGTAGGGCGTAGCGTCGTTGACGCCGCCCCGCCCCGCTCCGCCCCAGAACGCCGCTGCTCGCGCATTTCTCCGAAATACAATTGGCCGGTTGGAAGGCATGAAAGTCGTCATTGTCGGAGCGGAAGTAATTTCCCGGTCGCTTTGGAGGAATTCCCTGGTGGGTGTGTCGCGGTGGCGTCCTCGGCGTCTCGGCCTGCGAGCTCCACTCCACTCGGCACGAAATGCGGGGAAGAGTGGGGCGGCAAAGCCGAGACGCTTTTTGACGGATCACAGTGTGCATAATCAATGCGCGGCGTTCGACTCGGGAGGCCGTGTGAGGCGAATGGCGTGGCCCGGCCGGGCCGTCCGAGGGGCCTTCGCACAGTGGGCCAGAAGACCGGTGGAGGCGGCCGAAACTCCAGACGCGTTTTGAGCTCCAGAGTCGCTGAATGGGACTCGAACCGAACGTGTGACCCCACCAATGGATTGCTCTCCGAACGAGGAGTCCATTGGTGGGGTCACACGCTCGGTTCGAGTCCCACTTGGCGACTCTGGAGCTCAAAACGCGTCTAGAGTTTTGGCCGCCTGCGCCGGTCTTCTGGCCTACTGTGCTTCGGGGCTCGGCGTCAAGGCTGACCCGTGCGCGGCGTGCACAGTGTCGTGACCCATGGCCTGCCGTTGGCCTGCCTCCGGCACTATTCGGCCATCGGCACGCGCGCCACCTTACCGCAAGCACACTGCCAGCACCGCAAGGCGGTCCGGGAACAATGCAGCCGTCTCTGTCGCACTCACGGAGCGTGCCCGGGGGCGCGCCCGGTGCGAGAGGGACGCCACCACCGGCCGGCAGATGCGCGTCCCAGGGCCCCATCCACTTCGGGGAGCCAGTCGTTTGGCCTCCAGCGGGAGTCGAACCGTCGCCAATGGCTCGGCGTTGCGCAACGGCGGCGGCGGCGCCTCGCAACGCCGCGAACGGAGCGCGGCGGAGCGCCGCAGAGAGCGCGCCGACAAAAAGAGAAGCGGTCGCGGTGACCGTGGCTCTTTTTGTCTGCCAGTCTGTCGCATTGGCAGTTTTCATTTTTGCAACGCGGCGAGAAGCGAACGGTAACGGTAAAGAGACCCGCATGTTTCTGCTTTGCCTGTGTGTTAGTGTGCGAGTGTGTGAGTATCTGCCCGTCTGTCTGTCTGTCTGTCTGTCTGTCTGTCTGTCTCCAAGCGTATGCAACCAGGGAAGTCATTCTTCCCCCTGCTGGTTCCTGCCTGCTGCCGGGTTTCGGCCCTGCTGAACGCACGCGCGCGAATCCAGCAAGGAAGTCGTGGCCCCGTCCGGACCCTTGCCTTGCGACGACGCCCCCCCCCCTCCTCCTCCCCCCCCTTCCCAAGCTCCTGGCGTGTGCCAATGATTGCCCTCACTGCATGCGCGCATTGTTGAAAAGCCCCGGGAGCCGGCCATCATCGTGCCTATGGCGACGTCCTCCGCGACGAGTCCTGCCTCGCTCCCTCCCACGGAGCCTTCACTCGATGGAGAGAGACAGAGCCACTCGATTGCGGTACCTCCAAACCCCTGCGGCCAGGCGTGACGGACTCAGTGGGGAAAGAAGAAAGAGTCCGTAGCACAGTGGGCCAGAGGACCGGTGGAGGCGGCCAAAACTCAACGAGTTTTGAGCTCCAGAGTCGCTAAATGGGACTCGAACCGAACGTGTGACCCCACCAATGGATTGCTCGTTCGGAGAGCAATCGATTGGTGGAGGTCACACGCTCGGTTCGTATCCCGTTTAGCGACTCTGGAGCTCAAAACGCGTCTACAGTTTTGGCCGCCTCCATCGGTCTTCTGAGCCACAGTGAGTAGGCGTAACAGCCCGGCAACAATGTGGGAACAGCTTGTTTTTGCAGTGGCGCCAAACAGCTAAGATTAATTCTGAATGGGTGGCCTACGTCATGTAACGCGGCGGGCATTGCACGTAACCGAGATAAGGGCAGAGGGCCCTTTCAGACAGACCCGCAGGGACCCGAAGGGCCTCTCGACTTAATCAGCGGAAGTCGCCGTCGTCACGGGCTAAATCCGCGAAAATGAGTCAACCTTTTGAACCTGCGCTCGGCAGACAAGGACGAGGTTCTCACGACAAAAGGCGTCTGCTTAACTTGACCGCCCCGCATGCTCAAGACAGACAAAAACAAGTTTGAATATTTTTCCGAGGTGCTTGAACTGGATTTCTCACCCGGACTGAGCTTGCGCGGGGCACAGCAGCACTTCCAGGTCCAGGATGACCCCTCGAGTCGGGCATTTCGACATCGTTACGTTCAGGCCGGCCGCGCTAGGCGCTGCACAGTGTAGTAGCCGAACGCCAGCAGCGCCAGCACCACGCCCCAGAATCCAGGTCACACGCTGCCAACTCATTTGCGCGAAATTTCCCACGTGTCTGCGAGACATTTCCCACATGGCGGGGACGGCATTCCCCCTTTTCGGACTAAGTCGAGGCATTCGATTCGTTACAGCGGGGATAATTGGTCTGAGCCTTTCGAGCGGCGCACAGTGGGCCGGAGGACCAGTGCGGATGCGGCCAAAATTCCGGACGCGTTTTGAGCTCCAGAGTCGCTAAATGGGACTCGAACCGAACGTGTGACCCCACCAACGGATTGCTCTCCGAACGAGGAATCCATTGGTGGGGTCACACGCTCGGTTCGAGTCCCGTTTTATCGCCTGTGGAGCTCAAAACGCGTCTAGAATTTTGGCCGCCTCCACCGGTATTCTGGCCCACTGTGCGGCGTGCTCGCGTGCTCCTAAGAGACACGCGACTCACGGTGAGGTGCAAGTTGCGGACAACAGTGTAGGCGGCGGTATCGACTGCAATGACTTCGCTGTCACGCTCCTGAAGAAAGTCCATTCACTTTACGTTAGTCGCCGCTGGCGGTGCTCGCGCAGAAAATAGAGCGAATGATGGAAAAAGAAGAAAAAGGTCACTACGCGTTGCGAGCTAATAAACGCTTGTTTTGCGCGCCAGCCCACGCCTTTATTTATTTATTTTTAAGCAGCGACTGAATCGCACCCTCTTTTCCCGCCTTCTTTTTCGCAATAAATTTCACCATTTTCTCTCCCGCGCGAAAATATTTGGGTTAAGAGTCTCACGCAACGCGCCACTGACAAAGTGGCCGAGAGGTTTCATGCTATTTCTGCCCAGCTGTCTATTAACTAGGACAACGGCGGCGGTCCCCTCCGTCCCCTCCCTCTTCCTTCCTTCCTTTCATTCACCGTCTCTCTCTTCCCTCCATCTTTCTTCAGCCTCAACCCTCGTCGCCTAACCTTACTCACTTTCGTCCTTTTCCCGGCCTGTCGCGGACAGTGTTTTCAAACACGCGAGTATTTTTAACGCGTGCGTTCACACACACAATGGCGATGGGCGGTAGTGGTGGCGTTTCGGAGAGGTGTTTGTTTTTGTTTTTGTTGTTTTGCGGAAGCTTTGATCTGGGTCGCACGCAGTTGTATACACGCCGCGAATTGCTTATGGACCAGTTTCAGCACGGCTTTGCTCTGCGGTGGTTGGTAGCTCGTCCGGCAGCCTCCCTGCTCATCATGGGATGGCCAATTTGACCGTGCAAGTGCGTTCCGGCCCCGTTTCCCCGAACGCGCCTTTGTATGTGAGCGCGCGCGTGTGTGTGTGTGTGTGTGTGTGTGTGTGTGTGTGTGTGCGTGTGTGTGTGTGTGTGTACATGTCGGTACGACGAACTGTGATGCTGGGTTGGGGAAGCCCCCCCCCCTCCCCTTTCAAACTGCGCGCCCCAACGTTGGCCGGGTCGGGTGCGCCGGTCGGCACCCGCTTCTGTGCTGGCGAGCGGCCAGCGAGGCGGCTCGGCTCGGCTCGGCTCGGCTCGTCAGGACAATGGTCGAGGTTTGTTTTCGCGGCGCCGAAATGAGATGCACACGTCCTTGTCGCTGGCCGCGAGCTGCGCTTTGGGTTCGCTTCGTTTTCGCGCTTCGCCTCGCGGCCGACGACGCCGCGGGCGCGTTTCACAACACTGCAAGTCGGTGCACGTCCCACAGTGGGCCAGAAGACCGGCGGAGGTGGACAAAACTCTGGTCGCGTTTTGAGCTCCAGAGTCGCTAAATGGGACTCGAACCGAACGTGTGACCCCACCAATGGATTGCTCGTTCGGAGAGCAATCCATTGGTGGGGTCAGGTCACACGTTCGGTTCGATAGTCCCATATAGCGACTCTGCAGCTCAGGGGGCGCCCATAGTTTTGTCCACCTCCACCGGTCTTCCGGTCCACTGTGAGACGTTTTGACCTCTCGTTTCTCACTCAGCTCGAATTAGGTCGGGATTTCCTCTGCGTCTTTCTCGCACTGTCTTTCTCCGCGGACTCCACGTGCGCGGTCTGGTCTCCTTCCACCGTGTCGTCTTGTCGCCTTCGGAATGCCTCGGGAATGCCGCGCGTACAGTCCAGCATCCTTTCATGGCTTCCCCCTCCCGGCCGAAGGCCCGAAGGCGCCAAGCGTGACGCTTTGTGTGCGTGAGTCATGCCCTACGAACCCCCCCCCCCCCTCTCCTTCTCTCTCTCTTACCTATCTCGGTTTCCATCGTCACAAAATCCTCTCCATCGGTGAAAGTGTGAAGTCCGTGGCGGTAAAGCCTCTCGAACGAAAGAGTCTGGAAAGCGACGCGCGGGCCATCGATGTGACGTGATCGTGACAACAACAACGTCAACAACAACTACAACAACAACACGACAATAGCAGTAAAAAGGCAAGGCGGTGTCGATGACTCGACCGCTCCGATCTCCATACGGACGGTCGGTGTCAGTCAGCTCACCGACACCCCGCGCTCGAAAAAGAAATGCCGACAAAAATTTGCATTGTCCCTTCCGACACGTGTGAGTCTATTCGCGGGCTACGCCAGGCTACGCGCTACGCGACAAACAACAACATCGGCATTGGAAAACGGCGCGGATATTGTTGTTGTTGTTGCTGCTTGTTTTGTGCCGCGTGGCGTTTGGCCGTGGCAGATGGGTCCGGGCCACCCACTGCATGACTCACACGGTCGCAAGGACTTTCCCATGGCATGCCGGGCGAGAGAGAGAGAGAGACGCCGATTTCGACGCACCGCGATGCGCCTTGCGTTGCCCGGCGTTGCGTGCAAGACGGCGTGGGACCGTGGAGGGCTTGTTGCTCGGCCAGCCGAGCCTCATCGCTCTGTCTCTGTCGCACTCATGGCGCGCCCGTAGGGCCAGTGGGGTGCGAGAGAGACGAGACGATCCTTTGGAATGGCTCGGCAGCAGACGCCACTCGACCTTTTCCGCCTCATTCGCGCCCTTACTCGTTGCCCAAGGAGTTCGCTGATCCAAGGAGTCGTTTCGTCTCTCTCTCGCACTCCTACGAGACGCTCCGCGAGTGCGACAGAGTGACGAAATGGTTTCGGAATCGGTGATACAAGCGCAGTAGTGTGGTAGCCCCAAAGTGGCGGCCCACTACTAGGAGAGTTCCATACTACTGCGTTCCATTCGATCGAGTACCGCTCCTCCGCGGTCTGGGACTTCCCCGCCTCCGCCGAGTGCACCGAGAGCAGCGCGTTGACGACCTGGTTCTTGTGCCGCAGGTGAAGGTGTACCGCACGTCGCTGGAGCACTTCGCCGTGGTGTACCCCCAGAAGAAGGTGTGCCGGCCACTCGGCTTCGTGAACCTGCGCCACACGGAGGTGTCGCGGCTGCCGGGCCTGGGCGACAAGCTCGGCGACAAGCTCGGCGACAAGGGCAAGGGCGAGGCCAAGGCCCTGCACGTCCACGGCAAGGCCATGCGCCCGGCCGCGGCCTCGCTGCCCCGTCAGTACCAGCACCACGCGGGCCTCGTGGTGCGCAGCCGGCAGTGCGACTCACCGCACACGCTCACCTTCCTCACGGACTCGCCCAAGGAGCTGGAGTCGTGGCTCTCCGCCTTCGACACCGCCAGGACGGCCACCGTCGCCGAGGCCCTGCGCGCGCAGCCCATCCTGGAGGAGGGCGACGAGTTCTAGGCGGCCGGCACGGCGAGCATCATGCGAAATCAGTTTTACAGCGCATCCCGCGAGGTGCATGTGTCTGTCTCGTTTTACGGCCGCAATGAAACGCATGCCATGTGTAAATCTCGACGTGTGCGTCGTTCCCGTGTCGGGTCACCAAGGGCAGGCAGCTCGACTCCACCAGGACGTTGCCGTCGAGTCCTTTGGAACGAAAGCGTCAGGGCGGTTGTGCCAGCAGTGCTTGTGTGCGGTCTTTGGAGATGCTGTGAGGGGTCCGTTCAGAGTCTGAATTGCGGTCAAAATGATGTCAATTTGTTCAAGTTGGAACCAAACTGATGCCAATTTGACGCGGATTTTTCGCATCACGAACGAACTTTGCACTTATTTGGAATGCCCTTCTGCAGTTTCAACCGAAAGCAGGACTTCCCTCCTTGATTTCCAGTGGTTGGATGCCGTCAGATCAAACGCTTGTAAGCGTCAATTTTGTTCCGCACCCTTCTAAGTGAAGAGTCGCTTTCTTAATATGAGCTACAGTACCAAAGCAATCTTTTCGTCGTCGGTATAGTAAGCACAAATTGTTTGTGTTTCATTCAGTAGAATTTTTGGATCAGGCGTTTGCAGTATCTTCACCTTCTCTTTCTCGCATACCGTTTTATCATTTCACAATTATAATATTATAATTTAGTTAAGTTTTTATGATCTTCCTAAGATGAGCAGTGGATTATTTTTAATCGGATGAGTGTAGTTAGTCTGTGATATGAGCGCGTTGCACGTGCGAACCAAAGTGATACAATATTTGAATTGTTTTTACTGCGCCTACCTAGGTGCTGGTTATTTATATTCTAGACTGTAAGTTTTGTGCTGTTGCTGTTTGGTTTTTGTTTGTTTGTGTGTTTTGTATCTTTGCGTCCAACGTATTGTATTAAAGTAGTGAATAGCTGTATTTTCTTGTGTACAACTTAATACTTTTTCGAACAATAAAAAATAAACTTAACGTTTTTATGTTGATTTTGTGAATGCACTCTCCCGATCCATACAACCAAACTACATCGAAAGCGGTGGCCTAAAAGAGACCTGAGAAATCCGCCTAAAATCTCAACGATGAACTCGTCGGTACAATGTGACAATCAATTATTCAATAAAGGGGGATAAAATTTAAAAATTCATAGACGCTGCTATCCACAGTCGATCTTTTCCAGCCATCATTCCTGTCCGCTTCTACCTATCACGACACCGCACGCGATCTGACACAAAAATAAATGAAGCAGCAAAAAAGAATTGATTGATTCTCGTATAAAACGCGGATCGACTAGGAAGGGACTGGGGGGAGTGTCGCAAGCTCCGCGGCGCCACGGCGAGCGCATCGGCCTTCACATTGAGGAGAAAGGATTGTGGTCTGAAGGCCGAGCGCGGCGCAGCGCGTGTACAGTGTACAGTTAGCGCTGGAAGCAGATACACAAAAGACACACACACTCGCATTGTGTCTGCTCGCAAGCATGGCTTGGCGTGCATACGGCCCCATTGATTAGGACGCTGCGGTCTTCGCTCTGTTTCCGGCCAAAGACAGCTTTTGTCGTTCGTTTCTAGAAAGCCTCGGCCGTAGTTCGTGCCCACCCATACATCATAGAAATTGGCCAAAAATGAGGTGTTCAATCGTGGTCATTTTCGATGGGAATTCGAACGGCTGGAATGGAGGGGCGCTGCGTTGGTTGTTGCCTCAGAGGCTCCTGGCCTGGGCCGTACGAAATCGGGGCGACGCCGCGCGGCAGGCGGAGTGATGGCTCCTTGAAGGTGAGCCTGCCCTTGTCCGTGATGCCCGTGGTACCTGTGGTGCCTGTGCCGATCGGGGTCAGCGGGTAGTACCCGTCGAGGAGCGTCGCTACCCGCCAGCCTACGCCAGCCCGGCCACGCCACGCCGCCGCGCTGGAGTGCTGCTATCACCACGTCGCCCTCGTTGCGTTCGGAGCCGCCAGGCCGCCAGGCCGCCGGTCTTGAAGCGATAAGACGAAGACAGCACGCTCCGAAAATGAAAGGCCGCACGACGAGCAAGACAAGCAAGACAGGAGGGAAGGGAAAACTTATTGCGCTAGTCCACGACTTTTGCTTTTGCGCCTCGAGCCCGGACGACGGAAAGCTTTCCCCCTCTAAATAAAGGAGAGCAAACTTGCGACAAAAATTCAAATGTTGGGTGTCCATGCCGAATGATTTGGCATTAAAAGTCCCGAATTTTTGCTATGCTGTGCGTCTAGTCTAGCCCAGAGCGGCCTCCGTTCACAAGATATAGAAATTGGATTGGTCACTCCCCGAGCCTTATGGGAGGTCAAATGGAGGGTCACCTGCCCAGCACGCGCTCGCAGGAAGGGTGGAGCAGGCCGAGCTGGCGACAGTGTCGTCTTGTTTACGGCAAACAATCAGCGGGGCTGACTGGGCTGGCAACAAAGCCGAGCCGAGGGACCGACCGGCAGGCAGGCAGGCCGTTGTCATGCGACTGGGAAAACACATTTTCTTAAGTGCGAAAATCTGCCGTCCGCCGTCCTACACAAACTACGCAACGTCTGCGTTTCAAAACACGCGCGGCCAAAGAAAACAAACCAGCTCACAGTTTGGACACGAACGCCCCACATCAGGGCACCTTGCACTCTGATGAGACTTCCGAAAATTCAGGTTGCACAACGTTGCATGCGTATTAAACGTCCTTTTTTCGTTTCTACAGTAATTTTTGTCTGCATTGTAGATAGTGTCAGATTTTCAAAACTCTAAAAAATATTAGCATTTTTTGATTAAAACTCTAAGGACGACCAAAGTAAATTGGCTCCAAACGTGTAGGGGCATAGTGTGCTCCCCTGTCTCCTGCTCGAACGGCTTGACGGATGTCCGCGACGCTACGCGACGCGCGGGGCAGTGGCTCCCTGGCTCCCCAGGGTGGACTTGTTTACCTGTTTACGAGCCAATCGCCAGGCATCGCCAGCCACGCGCAGCAACCGCATTGGAAAGAAAACGCAACCAATTTGCTTTTTCTTTGTTTTCTGGCGCCCCCGCCGACCGGCCCGCGAGCGAGGCCTCCTCTATCCAAAGGACGAAGCCCTGCGCTGCTACCGCGCCACGGGTGTAATACTGCTCTGTTTGATGACTCGTCTGTTTCTTCACACCACGGGCCCCCCATCACGAGGTAAGGTTATCAGCCGCGGTGGCTGGCACGCTGCCGCCCAGGGCGGACTGACCTGTTACGACAACGCCACGGCTCGCCAGCCACGCGCAGCAACCGCATTGGAAAGAAAACGCAACCAATTTGCTTTTTCTTTGTTTTCTGGCGCCCCCGCCGACCGGCCCGCGAGCGAGGCCCCCTCTATCCAAAGGACGAAGCCCTGCGCTGCTACCGCTGCCACGGGTGTAATCCTGTCTCTGTTTGATGACTCGTCTGTTTCTGTCACACCACGGGCCCATCACGAGGTAAGTTATCAGCCGCGGTGGCTGGCACGCTGCCAGCCCAAAGAACACGAAATAGTCACGATGACGTCACGGTGACGTCAAAATTTAGTCACGGAGAGAAATGTCAAAATGACTATTTTTTTGCTGAAATTTTGACGTCAATGTGACATCAAAATGATGTCATTTTGACTCTTTTCTGAATCAACATTTGTTTGGAGGACTCCATGGCGGACCTATAAGGTAAGGCACATTGAGTCACCTCCCAGAGGAAGCTCTTGTCAAAAATTGGTGGTTCAATTTCCACCTCTTTGGGGAGCAGAAGCACCGGCGCGGGCCGAGGCAGGGGGCGCTTTTACCTCAGAGCAGAGTGTAGACGTCAGCGAGAGAAAGTAATACTTCCATTATTCTTGGTCAATGGGACATATTTGAGTACGCTCATTTTGCCTACATTTGAGAACAACCGCCATTAAGCATTTAGACGGCCGTTTTCGGGTGTGGTTCTTTTTCAAATAACTTTTTCTAACTAAAAGCTTTGTGGAGGAGCCTTATGAGTGCCGCGCGCCACCTACCGGCAGGTAGCGGCAGTTGGCCCATGACACATGTTTGACCTCGCGTTGACATGCGACACAACTATCTGTCTTTATGCAGAGAATGGATACTGAAGATCTACTTTCTAACTCTATATTGGACTCCTATCTAGTTGCAAATGTTTTTCTCAGTACTTAAACGTCTATGTCACAATCATGTCACGCGTCGGTCAAGGCTGATTCTTGAAGTCACTAAGAAGTCACACGCAGTCATTCGAGTCACACCTTGACGAAAAAACCATCAAAATGATGTCCTTTTGATGTCACCGTGACTGTTTCGTGTTCTTTGGGAGGCCACCGGGCGGAGAGACAGACTCTCGATCAACTCGATCGAAAGCCGCGTCTTTTTCCCGCGCGCTCCAAAACACGAGTAAAAACGCGAGTCCATTTTGGCATTTTGGCGCGGAAATGGCGGCTGGAAAAATGAGACAGGAAGCGGAGCGGGCGGGCCCGTCCCCGAGCCAGCCAGGCCAGAGCCAAGCCCAAGCCAGACACGGGTGAGTAGCTGATAGCGGCGGCGTTGACTCGGCGCCGACAACAACTCAGCGGTCTCTCTCGCACCCCCACGGGACGCCCCATGGGTGCGAGAGAGACAGAACGGCGACAGCACACTCCGAATCAGCCCTGCAGGCGGACAAGACAAGCAAGGCTTTCGCTGGCCACTGCAGACTGGCCGTTTTAGCGCGGTTTTCACGGCCTTCCGGTCGGTTTCAGCGCGTTTTGGCGCCAAACTGTGCGCAAGGTCCGGCAAGGTGCTGCCGCGACGCGAGGTCCGCGGTCCGGACGGCTCTGGATAGCACGCCCACTCTAATCACTGCAAGAAAAAGTGTGAAGAGTACAACAAATGTACAACAAAAACTGTACAATAAAAGTACAACAGGGATTGTAGAAAGTACAACGAGAACTGTACAAACCACAACGAGGCCTGCACTGCCCAGCACTCGTCATGCCGGTTCCATTGTACTTGTACAACAATTGTTGTACTTTGAAGTCAATAAACCTGATAAAAAATTTGCCAGAAATTTGTGTACTTTTGTTGTGGTTATTTCCTGCAGTGATTGTCGCCGTTGATGAGTGCATGCTAACTAGTCTGCCCGGGCGGGCTGCGGCCCGGGCGCCGCGCCGCGCCCCGTTCTGGTAGGAACCAGTCTTGTTTTGAGACCACTAACGACGGAAGCCGCCAGCCTCGCGCCCCGCCATGGCCTGCAGGAAACCAGGGACGCCCGACTCAGCTTTTGAGCTAGCCAGTACCCCTTTCTGGAAAGTCCTCTTCATTGAGAAAGTTAAGCACCAAGTCATTCCCGGCCTCTCCAACACAATTAACTATCAATTTTCACACATAATGGTTGCGAAAAATTTGGAAAACTACAGGAGTGTTGGGAGAGTGCCCGGGTAAACAAGGAAACGTTTAAAGTGTCAACAGAGAGACAGTGCCGTGCCGCGTGCCCTAGAAAGGGCAGACAGAGATGATGCTTGTCATCCAGTCAAATTAATTAGTCCTCCTAGTCCCGATCTCCACGCGTAGTTGTTTTACTTGGCTGTCCACGTGCTGCCCGCGTGCGAACAGGAGTCGGTCCGGGCCGGCTGTCCCGGCGTGGTGGTCGTTGTTCATTGGCACCGGCGTGCTAGACAACCTTCTAACAAACATCCGTTATTGGTGGCCGTGGCGCGGTCTTGCTGCAGACCGGCCCGGCACTCTAGACAGATAGTGTGCATCCTGGGCACCTGCAGACTCATTTCGATAGACGCGTTTGTCGCTGTCTCCGTTGCACTCATGGGGCGCCCCGTTGCGGTGCGAGAGAAATAGTTGGCCTAAACGACTCACTCCGCTGGCAGGAGGCAGGACACGTGGGGTAGCGTGCCGGTCCAGTGGCGGTGTCACGGGGCTGCGTCGGAGCCGGAAAGGTGTACAGTGTACACTCCGCCGAGTCGAGCACGTGTATTGTGTGTGCAACACGGCGGCAGGCGGCAGGCAGGCGGCACCAGCACGGCCCAGACGCGGGTACAGCGCGTGAAGCGAGCGCGAGCAGACGAGGGTCGTGTCGTATGCACTCCTGGGAGTACTCATATCTTTCGAGCGGTCTCAAAACAGAAAATCATTCTTTGCTCTCAAAATCCTTCAATTCAGAAATTGCCCCCCCCCCCCTTTTCCTTTTTTAGCAGATGATACCTTTACTTAAAAACATACCTAAAACTACAACTACAAGAAACATAAAGGTGTCAGCTAGCTTTTACTCGAGAGTCCAAAAACCAAGTGCGTATCCTAACAATATAATAGGGGCTGGCTGCCGGGGCGGGCTGGTGTGTCTGGCGGTGAGGCGCAGCCTGCGCGGAATTCGACAATGGCACCCCCTCCTCGCGCGCGACGGCCTGCGCGCAGCATTGACAATCCCTCCCCGCTACAGCGCAGATGCACCGGGTGCTCGCAATCCAACGGGCACGGCGCGGCGGTACAAAGGATTCAGTTTTTACTATCTTTGGAATGAGCCCATTCTACCCCGTAGAAGAAAAACAAACGAGTATCATCTGCTTTCATTAACGTTCGTTGAATGAGATTTTTTGTTCAAAATGTCAAACGGTTCTAATTCTTTAAGGTGAAGGTCTGAACACATAGGACAAGATTTAAGATAATTTACTTTAATAGCAATCGAAAATGTAACAAAACTGTGTCCTATTGATTAAAATCGACTGAATTCATGAAATTTATTCTGGCACAAGAGATAAAGTTAGGTAACAAAAATGCATCAGTGATCTTGAGAAAAAAGCATAAGTTTATATCTCATGTATAAATATGTCCGAAAGACAACTCTGCAATTTGGAAAGTACAGATAAGAAATCATAGGTACAAACTGGCAGCAAAAACAATGTCCCTCTTCATTAGTTTGATTCCTTCACTGAATTTGTTTTCAAGGTTGGTGTTTCCTATGTTTTTAGCTGCCTGACACAGTTGTCGCAGCACTTCTTCAAGTCTTCTCATACAACGAATGATGCTGCCTGTAAAATGTACAGAAAACAAAGTTAAAGAAGTTCTTTATTTACCAAATAGCTCAGTTTAAAATGACCTTACCTTCAAAAATATCAGTCATCTTGCAAATCTCAAGAAATGATGCACCATTACACCATGAATAAACTACATCCATCAAAAATGGCTTAAATTGACTAACGTAATCATCTTCAACAATTTCTAACTTTGCCTCTGAGCTCACTTTGGCTATTCTTCTGGCCAAATCCTGCAAAATATTTTAATGAGTTTACTACCAATAATCCACTAGATCTTGTCTTAGGAAAGAAGTGTTAAAATTGTTCTCACCTGCATTTGTCTGAGAGGTCCAGATAATTCTTCAGATTTCTTTGGATTCTGAGAACTCTTTTCGTCACAAACAAAACAACTGATGAGTGACACACACTGTGGCACAGTCAAATCATTAAACAAGCCGTTGAAAATCATTTCAGTCATCAACAACTCATCACACCTATAGAGAACAGAAATTTGATAAATGTGAGTGTCCGAAAACCAATGCCCAAAAGAAGGTATTGCAATAGTAACACTCACCCACTAAGTTCGCAGGCTACCCTTCCCTTGAGTTCAATTACATCACCATCAGTGCAATAACCTAATCTTCTGAGAATTCTTTTTCTGCATTTAAGTTCATCCATGTGCAACAAAGATTTTGCATGTTTTAATTCACCCTTAGCAAGCTTCAGTTGATTGCCAATCTGACAGAGGAGAAGAAAGAAAGTTGTTGGAGGTAACAGCATGAAAACATAGAATTGATACAGTATTCGAGTAGGTTTCCTGCTTGAACTTACTTCAACTTTTTTCAGGTACAAAGCATAAATATGCTGGAGGTCCTCACTTTTGTGAAGGGGGTGAGCATACAAACGCTGCTCGTAGGTTTCAATCTGCCTCACAGAGTCCAAAAATACATCATCCTTAATATGCATATCAGTGACTGGATTGAGAAGAGGGGGCCCATCAGTGAACCTCTTTTTCACTTCCTATAAAAAAACAAACACAAGTCCGTGATAAAGACACAATCAGATAAGTCCACAGCAATCTTTAGGAACACAGCTAATACTGACCTGCAATGTTTTGTGGACTGATTTCCTGTTATCTGGGGGACGCAAGTCCTTAGGATAGTGTATCCTCAAGGAACTAATTTTGGTTATCAAAGAGCTAAGGACAGGGACCACTTCCATGTCTCCCGTTGCACCAGCAGGACACGGTTTGGTAGGCTGGTCATCTTCTCCAGACACATGGAGAAGCACTTCAACGATGACTTGCGGCGGTTCGCGAGACGGGTTGGAGTGTCCTCCACGGCCTCGGCCTCGCCCTGACTGAACATCTTGCTTCTTGAAGTTTATGATTATGCCCCAATCATATTCATCATTATCATGCTTTATCTGGTAAAAAACAAAAACATATTATTTTGTGGTCTAAAAATGACTATTTTTTTAAAAATTTGAACTTTAATATGATTATACTGATTGACATACCTTCACCATTCGGCCTGGCTGCAGGAATGGAATCAAATACTGTGGCTGAGTAACGTAGCTCTGATACACCTTCCCTAGGTTTTCAAGTTGAGTACGGATGTGATAATACGACTCTGCCTGGGCCTCTTTTGGAACAACAACTCCTTCGAATTCTTGTTGCAGTTGACAAACCTCTGAAAATCCAAGTTAATGAATAAATGTTGGATGCCACACATAACAAAAGTAAAATAAAATTTACTAGCTGTACGTACTTTGATAAAGATCTGGAATGATTGAATGATTTTGGAATTGGAAGAAACTTCTCTCCAGCATGTACTCTGGATTAATTTCCTCCACTCGTAAAAGGTTGAGGACCATGTTATATGTAAGATGGAAAGCGGAATTGATGGGATCCGGTAGGCCCTGAACCATATCACGACCCACTTCAGGGGAGACAGCCTCATCCACCATCAGGATGACAATACCTTTCTCATCAAGACCTCTTCGGCCAGCTCTTCCAGACATCTGAATGTATTCTCCAGATGTGACCTGTGGCAAGATTTTAACCAGTATAGTAATTACATGAACTATGCAAGGATTTCAGACTGCTAAATCAATACAAATATTTACCCATCTGAAATCTTTTCCATCAAACTTTCTCATTCCAGTGAACATTACAGTTCTTGCAGGCATGTTCAGGCCCATGGCAAATGTTTCAGTAGCAAACAAAGCTTTGATAAGACCTTCCGCAAAAAGAATTTCAATGGTTTCCTTTAAAATCGGGAGTAAACCTGGCAAAGGAACAGAAATATAAAAATGAAAGCATAACCTAAATAAGAACAAAGATAGAGTGGTCATAAAAATATTAGATAAAGACTGAAATCATTACCTCCATGATGGATACCTATACCACGTCTCAAAAGAGGTAAAACATTTTCAACTTGAGGCAACATTTTGTCTTCTTCTGAGAGCACATCCATAGCATTGTTGAAAACTTCATCAACAAGCTTCTTATCCTCCAAACTATTAAAATCCAGCTTTGCCATTTGCATAGCATAAAGTTCACAGTCCTTTTTACTGAAGGAGAAAATGATAACAGGAGCAAAATTTCTTTCCATAATCATTTTGACAATTTTGAAGCAACTTGTATCATTTCCTCCTTTGACACCACCCCTGCGGCCACGCTCTGGTGCTTTGGCATTGTCACCAGCTTTGGCCAAGACAGACATGGCTGTGTTAAAATTTTCCTCTTTAAATTGACCCTGTAAATTATGAGACAAGACTTGAGTCATCACTAAAAATCAGAAATTGAATAGACAGATGAGTTTGAGGACAATACACACGTTTTCATCTACAACGAGATGAATTCCATCTCCTCCATTTGGGAATATGTAGTGTTGCAATGGAACAGGACGATAGTCTGTGTAGACCACATGGCATGGCTGGTGGTGAAGGTGGACGACCCACTCGGCGAATTGACGAGCATTGGGAATTGTAGCAGAGAGAAACACATAGTGAACATTGTCTGGAAGCAGGATCAAAGTTTCTTCCCAGACAACACCTCGCTCTTTGTCTCTCATGTAATGGATTTCATCAAAAATCACCCAACCGACTTCCCTCATAATTTCAGAACCTCGGTACAACATGTTCCTCAAAATCTGGAGGGGATAAAAATGGGTAAGATAAAACACATCAACCAAATAAAGAACCAAACAGAAACAGAAGAAAAGTGGAAAATACCTCAGTTGTCATAATGAGGCATGATGCTGATGGGTTAATTGTGACATCTCCAGTCACCAAGCCAACATCTTTGAACTCCTCATAGAATTCACGGTATTTCTGGTTACTCAGGGCTTTGATAGGTGTTGTATAGATTACTCTTTGCTTATCTCGCAAAGATTGAGCAATAGCATACCTGAAAAAAAAGACCAAAGATAAAAGTTACATGAATAATCTAATTACAAGTAAAATATAAAATTTAGGAAGGTAAAAAAAGGTGAACAATGTACTCACTCAGCTGTGACAGTTTTTCCTGCAGATGTGTGTGCGGAGACAAGTACAGATTGATTGTTCTCAATGCACATAATAGCCTCATTTTGAAAAGGGTCCAGAACAAATGCGTACTCTTTGGCTGGTTTGCCTGTCGATGCCTTCAGTGGGACATATTCCACATCTGGTGGCACTGCAACTTCATGGACACAACCTCCTACAGTTTCAACAGTATGCACTTTGATGCGTGAACTGATTTCTTCCAGACTGGCAAAAGCAAGGTGAGTATAAGAACAAGGATCCAGTGAAAAATAATACCAAGTACAGCAAAGGCACTTACTTGATGTCGTCAATCAGTCCCTCTAGCTTTGTCTTTTTACTGTTTCCCTCATCTTCATCGTCATCAGGGAACTCTCTTTTAACGACTGCAGCTGACTTGGTATCTGTAGAGCCCGATCTGCAAATGCAAAACACAAGTAAGATGACAGCAAATAGAAGCAGTAAGAACATGAAAATTTAGATTCAAGGTGGTGTCGTTTCAGGTGAAAACTGTCACTATCTAGTATGACAAGGAAACTATGGAAAATCTTTGACATTGATTCTTGGTTAGAGTTCAACAAACAACATCAATTAACAGTTTTGAAGATGCAAGCCAGGTCAAATATACTTCAGCGGCAACAAGTAAATGTATTCTAAAGGATTACCAAGAATTGTCTTTCACTTGCAAAAGTAAATACGACGTTTCTTTAATGTTCACATAATCAAAACAAGCCAACGTGCTTTCAAGAGAGGTTAGGTAAGTTCCATTGGTGATAAACATTGGACATACTTTGATTTGAAAGCCGCTGATGTGGAGGGCGCCTCCCTTGATGGTACTGGTACTTCAGGCACATGCCCATTTTCTGTATTTTGATCAAAAACGCTGAACAGGTCGTCCGAAAAATCAGCCATTTCAACCGAACGCAGAGAAAACCGCTTTCAAGAAGCAGGCCCACCTGGTTATTGGCAGTACGCGTTGTGCAAATAAGGGAGCCGAGCTTTCTTTTGTCATTCCCTTTGGCGGCAAAGTTTGAAAGGGAAGCGGCGGCCAGACAGGCCAGACCACAGATCATCATCGAAGACCAGTCATCGAGGCATAGTCGTACCGGAAAACGTAATGTTTACTTCCCCCCTTGTTTATTGAATCAAGAAGTTTCAAAAATAATGCCATGACTAAAAAATATCAAACAAATTTTATTAACTAGTATTTTGAATGTTGAACAGCTAGTTTAAATTCATGGTAGGCCCTCCAGCCCACTTTATTGACTGGTAACTTATTTTTGATGAGTCTGGTGGGAGAGAAGCTAGCACAAAAGTTTTTCTCACGGAGGAACCAATTCTACCATATGTGACAAATTGATGAACAGAGAAGGTTTGCGAGTGTGGAACACACACTACGATGAATTGAGAGTGAAACTTCACAGGGTCACCTAAAATTTTTAAAAAGATTTTTTTTTAATAATTAAAAAACATAAGGATAAACTATTTAAGGTAAAATAGAACATTTCTTTTAAGTTTTACCTGGATATACTAAAAAGTCTCCCCCGAACTTGTGCCCAGTTGTTATGAAATAACCTTTTTCCCATAGATCTTTGAAAGTTAAATATCTTATTTTCTCTTCATGAGAACTGGGAAATGTCCAAGCAACAGGGCAAGCATCCTCAGCACGCAACCAGGGATATGCTGTAATCAGACCAAAATTGATTAAGAAATTGCAAGGTCAATGTTACACATTTGAGTAACACTAGCCTTACTTGTAAATGTCTGAATAAGAGTGTTTTCTTTGGATAATGGTGGAATTTTGGCCAACTCCTCTTCAAGAACAGCTTGTCTCTCTGCATCTTCAATAGGTTTTAACAGTTCAACAATTTTTGCCACGTCTTCACTTTTATCATCTGTCTCTTCATCATTACCCTCGCTCTTAACTTTCTTTCGTTTCTTCTTTTTGGTATCCAGCCCCAGCTGCTTCCGTCTACGTCCTTCAACAATTTTGTCTACAAGCCCCTCCAAAGCCACTTTTCGTTCGTCCTTCATTTTATCTGCCTGCATGTAAATAAAATAAAAGCATAAGTAAGACAAACAATAAATATGTAACAGAAACAAATGGTAAATAGCACAAACCTGTTCTGCATAAGTCTTTTGACGATGAGCCTTAAAGGCCTTGACAACTCCTTCTCCAGGACAGCGGCTCAGGGATGGGTAGTTAGCTAAAGAAATTACATTCATTTCTAAGAGCAACGTGGCTTCTTCAGGCAGAAGAGACATTGGCAAGCCATGTAAAGCCTCTTGATTTGAGAGGTTCGGCAGAACTCCAATCAATGATCCAACAATACGATGCTCCTCTCGGATTTTTAGCCAATCTACAAGAAAAATGAAAGATTATGAACAAGTAGTCATACAATCGACATTATCCCTCACACTGGTTTGATGTAGTTTGATGAAGTGATTTTTACCTTGAGCATTCCAAATTAATGGTGTACCCTCTTTGGAAACTGACACCTTAATCATTGTTGATCAAGAAGGTGGAGAAAGGGGAAAAATAAGATGTAAATTGTTAATCGGATCTAACCACAACAAACACACTCTGTTGACATTTGTTGCGCTCTGCCAATAATGGTGACTGATTTCTGTGAATAAAGCCTAGCAGCCGACAAGCCTTTTTGGCTTTCGGCTTTGAAGAGAATAATCAAAATATGATACAAAATATTCAAATGAATGTAGGAATATCATTTAAGCAATGCAGAGGTATTAACCTGCGAAATCAGGGAAATTTTCAAGACGCAAAAGGGAAATTTTATTGTGGTTAAGTTGGTGCTGGCTAGCAGACAGCTTCAGTGGAGACAAGCGGCGGTGTTTACAGCTACAGCAGGTGTTTTTGACAGTCTGTTGCTGTCAACCGACATGAAACTCCTCAAAATTGAAAGTTTTTCCCAAGATCAGTGTAACTTTAGGTTTTAAGCAAATTTTTGTGCGGTCGGAATACGTGACAATGGAGGACTTGCTCTTGCAACTCGTGAAAGAGGCTGGCGGGGCCAAGCTAGCCCCACTCAGAACAGCGGCTCAGGAAGCATACGGTGAGTCATAATCGGGGATTTTCGACCAAATTTTCAATATTTCTGAGAATAACTGGACGTGGAACTGGATTTCGTACATTTTTCAATCAACCCAGTTTATGCTCGTTTTGTTGGAACGCTTCCGTTAGTCAAATTGTACCAGTTAAAGAATACCCTTTGAACCAGTTTGAGTTGTTGTGGATTGTGAATGCACCTCCCCCTCGTTCCTTGATGCTAATGAAATTAAATTTTGATGTGTTGCAGATTTTCTCGGACGGCAGTCCGTCCTCATGCACGATCCAGCTTATGAACTAAGGGCAAAGTGCCTATTACCGTTGCAAATAGCCTTAGACACAAAACGGAGCAAGTTTGTAGCTCTTTCCCTCTCTGGGCTACATGTAAGAAAACCATCAATTCATTTACAGCTTGCTCCAAGTTTGAGCTTTTTGTTCCTAATAATTTTAATTGGTCTGTTGGTAGAAACTTGTGCGGGATGATCGATTCCAATCTCATCTTGAACCAGAAGACGATTCTCTGTGGCTGCCGTCACAACTCCTTCACGTCTTCAATTCAATGCTTTCCCACACAGATGATACTCAAGTGGACATGCTGAAGGTGAAGAAGTCATACTGAATATTCATAAGATGTGTTTTGCTTCATGTTAAAAATGTATTATGCTGATCTCTTGCATTTGTATCCCAAAACAGGTTTTATTAAATGTAGCCTGCTCTCCTAGCTGGACGGTAAATGGGCGCATAATCATCCAAATGTTGACTTTGTGTGGTGAAGCATACGAATCTGGAAATCAATCTGTCCAAACTGCAGCACAGACTGCCACTAGTCACACTTTAAGGGCTTTCTGTAACTTTCTAGGTGAGCCTGTTTTCTTTATTGGGAAATATTCTTGTGAATTTTCAAAATAAATGTATATTAATCATAATTTTTGGATATTTTAGAGGAGGAATGCCAAGAGCTAGAGCTGAATGCCCGGCGATCAAAGGATGTGGCAGGCATTGAGCTGAGTGCTGGTGTATCCTGCTTCAGTGAAGTCATTCCCATTATGCAGTTTATTATAAGCAGACTGGATGAGTCACAAAGGTTATTATTTTTACAAATTATTTCAAGTTGACAGTTATCTTGTACTTATTTTTATTTTATCACAAGTGTCCCTTTTTTTTCTTCTTTTGCAGCTGTGGAAGAAATGGGCACACAATAGTGTTCCTGCTTGAATGTCTTCATACATTAGTGTCCAGTTTGCCTCAGGCAGTGCATGCTAACAGGCATTTTACAGCATTTTTATGGCAGAAATTGTGCCCAGCGCTTGTGGCTTTTTTAGGGACGCCTCGAGTGGACAAAAACATTGTATCCTCCCGCCCTGACAATTCTACCCTCAGCAAAGCAGGTGCTGTTGTGAAAGGGCGTGGCTCGGGCTGCTTGGCCACCGCCCCAAGCTTCAACAGCCAGCAGGCCAAAACTGTGTACAGGTAAGGAAATGTTTAACCACATGATGCGAAGAAATAAGCAGTAAAGAGAGTGTTTCAAGTGGATGCCTCCCTCCTAGCATTGGAACACAACTGGTTCGTCTTGTCGGCTGTGTTGGCTCTTTGAGACCTGTCTTGGAATCCGTTTTCCACCGAATGCTGCTGTACCCACCACCTCAACATCGTTTAGAAGCTTTGCGAGCACTTAAAGAGGTATTGAAAATTTTGTACAGGTAATCAAAAAATTTTGTTCCATTGAGTTTCTTTTACTTAGACTCCATATTTTTTAGCTGCTTAGAAGCCCCAGCCGCATGGTTGACTTTGCTGGGCCAATTATTTTAGAGGATGAAAAGGGATCTCCTCAAAGTGACATGGCTCTCATGAGATTGTAAGTTTGGTTGTCTTGTCATGCACATTTGCCTTTATTGTGACATTGACTTATTTTTTAATCAATATGTATGACTTCCAGGGTCATGGACTCCATTGAAGAGTGCGCAACGAGGGGAAATTCTGCACTAGCACAAGCCAGTGTGGCCTGTATTGTAGCTATGCTGGGGTCTTTGGAAGAACTCTGTGCTGGCAGGGGTGTATCTGACAAGTACACAGAAAAAATTAATACCACCTACCCACACTTAATCTTGTGTGACTACAGAGGTAATGAGTGCCTTTCAAAATATTTTCTCTAAAAATCCTTCTTAAAATAATTTTTTTTGATAACATTTTTCATTTGATCCCAAAGGCCCATTAACTTATCAAAGCATGTCAAGACTGCCCAAGAATTATAGGGAAAGAATGGAGCGAGAAAAGGCAATGCTGAGAAACGGTGCTGCTGAAAGTGACAGCAGTAGTGGTATAGAACAAAGCCAACCAGGCGCAAGTGATCACAGTGACAGGAGTGATCAAAGCCACAGTTCTGGGGATACTGAAGGACCAGAAGATGACCCTCAGGTGATTTAATCTCACTGTCTTGATGTTTTTTTTTTCTTTGTGGTAACCTATTACTAATTTGTTGTTTTATCCTGATTAGTTGGATGAAATGGTTGCTGATGCTGAGATACATGTTGGAAATCAAAAGCTTGACCCAATTGATGAAAGGCTGGAGCGCTTGCCTCGTACCCTTCATGACTATCAACCTATACCGGTACTTATAAATTTCTCTGCCATTAAAAAAAGGCAAATCAAACTGCTTCTCCTGTTGCTAATGTTTCTCTTAATCCAGGTCCGTGCTGAATACATTGATGTTGAACGTCAGAGTGCTCGTCATTTTGCTCAGAGCCTCAATGGTTTAGTGAGAGATTTGTTGAGCTTACGAAGTTCAATAGAAGTTGATGCTGCTATGCAAGAGTTTGCATCCAAATATTGCCAAGGTTTATAAAATTAAAAATTCTTTTATTTATCAAGTTGCTTGATAACAAATATTCACACTCAATATTTTTTTCAGGAGTATTCACCGGACAACATTTAAGTGACTGTCCCGCAGCACCTGTGACTATCATCAATGCTGATGGAATTTATCTTGCTACATACTCTGCTCTTCTTTTGAACCTTAAACTGATTCACCAAGGATATTACTCTGATAGCAATAAAATGCTTCTTATGAATGAGGTACATTGAACAAATCTTAGCAGACAGTCAAATCTTAGAAGACAGTTCAGTGCCCAAACAATGATGTGTTATTTTCTTTCCTAGGATCAATTTGTCGAACAAGTTCATGGTTCAGGAGTTCTTGTTTATTTGTCATCTGCCTGGCTGTCAGAGTTGTACCAGGAGACCCTAAGTAACAGTGTTCTCGAGAGCAATGGTTATGATCCCTCTCAAACAGACAACATTGCCCTAATTAACCTGCTGACTGATCTTGATGGCTTGGACTCGAACCAACCTGGTGGCCAATTGCTGTCCGACTGTAGACGCCTTGAACGAGCCACTACTCAAGTTGAAACTAGTCCTGAGGTCGAAGCAGGTAAGCAAGTTAAAGAAATCTCATATTTCATGAACCATCACACTTTATAATTTTTTGTCCCTTTGTGTTTTGCCTCCTTTTGCCAGGCATCAAGTTGTCTCGACGAGTCCTCACGTGCTGCTGGGACTCTATGCTCGCCGTTCTCTCCTCCTTGTTGGAAGGCTCCAGTCGTGTTGCATCTAGCCGTACAGGCAACAGTAGGGATGACAGTAGAAGATTCCGAGAGGCAGTTGTCTCTAGCTTGGAAGGATTGCAACGAGCTGCCAAACTAGCAAATGTTTTAGGTAGTTTTCTTTCCACAGCTTTGAGAGTCTTGCATGGAAACATTTTATTTTACTTAACTATCTTTCCCTGTTTGCTGACAGGAATGCAAACACGATGTGGCTCACTCTTTTCTCTGTTGGCCACTGCATCATGTCCTGTTGGAGCAATGGACAGTAATTTGAATGGGGCAGCCTCAGATGAAGATTTAGCAGCTGAGGCAAATGATAATAATGGCTTAGGTCATGCTTTTACGAGTGCTCGCAACCGAGAACAGTTGGCCGCGGCTTTAAGGCACAGTCTTAGGAAACCTCGTCAACGCATTCGTAAGCTGAAGCGTTTGCTTGGTCAGACTCGTAAGCTTCATGCCTCCCATGCGCTAAGTATGGATGTCCTTGTCGGCCGCGGTCTTGAAATGAGCAGTCACAGTGCAGACTGTTGGCCTCATGTGTTCCGGTAAGAATTGACCTCTAAGGTCCAAGAGGATCTATCTTTAATTAAATTTGTGCAAATTCAAACCAAGTATTCTGTATTTGTAGGTGTTGCTTGTTTGTGGCCAAGTTGGAGCATGACTTTTTCAGCCAAGTCCACAACCGTAATCTTGGCCCTAAATTATCCATGAAAACAAGTTCTTCTTCACCCGCCATAGACAAGTCTTCTATCCACGATCGTCTCAACTTGAGTTTTGACTCTGTTGACGACACTGAAATATGGTTGGTACATTCTACTGTTCCGTTATCCAAAGTAAACAGCTGTTTTTTTTTTCTCAAATAATTTTTAAATTTTTTGTTTTAGTGATGTGTATGGGTTCCTGTCCACACCATCCACACCTGTGAGTACTGCTGCCTCTGTAGCGGATGTCATTCAAGGTAGCTCTGCAGACGCTAGTTCAGGTGGTCTTTTATCAGACTACCACGCTGCTAAAGTCATTTGCCTTTTGTCTCAGCAAGTTGACAGGTATGTCTGCAAAATCCCTCCAAATCATGGCCATTGCCCCACAAATCCTATTGTTTTATCTTATCCCGTTTATTTTTTTCTGGTTTCACAGGTTATTTGAGGAGGCTGCTCTCAAGCTCAACATGAGAGCCCTCTCTGGCTTTTTGAAGGCTCTTTGCTCCGCATCGCACGGTCAGCTATTTTCGCGTTCAGGGAAAAGCAACCCGGTTGGCCGTGTTAGTTCAGAGCAGGAGGCGGCGGCCAGCAGGACATGGTGGCCAGGAGCGCGCCTGAAGGGGAAGTCTCAGACCGAAATCGAGCAGCACGACCATCCCGATACATCGTTACTGCTGACGCGGATCGGTGACGTCATGCTCAAGTGCATCAGGAGTGGAAGGCCTTTGATCCACATCATGAGAGCATGGTCTATAGTCGGGCCACATTTCATGGAGGTTTGTGACTTGCCAAAGTCAAGGATTTTGTGTGTTTGATGTGTTTTGATCTTAATATTTCCTGTTATAATTTTTTGTTTTACAGGCTGCTTGTCACAGAGACCGTGCCATATCCAAACAGGCAGTTGCATGTATTCATGATTCTGTCAATGCCCTCCTTAACGACCTGTCAGAGCTCCCTTATTTTCACTTCAATGAGGCCTTGTTCAAGCCGTTCGAAAATCTGCTCTGCCTTGAGCTTTGTGATTCAGACGTCCAGGATCAGGTACATTTTCAAGAGTAAAAAAAAAATGTGTGGCATTCTTCTTAGTGGCCATAATTTTTAAATTCCTGTTGTATTTTTATTTAGATTGTCAGCTGTATTTGTGAATTTGTAGAAGCAAATAGAACTGAGATCAGATCAGGTTGGAGGCCTCTATTCGGTGCATTGCGAGTTGTGAAAGTTGCTGCACCCTCTGCTGTGTCAACTACTCCAACGTCAACTGCAGTTGGACACCTCGCGGCCCTGCTGGACGTATTTCAAGTTTTCCTCAACACCCACAATCCTCTAGTCTTCTCCAATGCTGCTGTTGATTGCGTTCTCTGCTTGCTGAAACATGTGCGCAAACCAGGTGAGGTTCCTTCCGAGATTTTGCTAGTGAGTGAAACTGCGCTCCATTCCAGTCTGACAAGGTTTTCCTTTCTCAGGTGACGCTGAGGATCCAAACAGTGAAGTTCCCCTACAGCTACGGATAGCTGCTCTGAAGTACCTGCGGCGCTGTTGCCAAATCCTTGCCTCCATGTGCGACATGCCCGCCTGCCCCATCTTCCACTCCGCTCACCGGTACGTCGCACGGCGGTGGTCCGTTGCACCGTCTTTTTCACAGTGGAAGGCTTACTCGTTGTTTTCCGCAGGCTGTGCCAGAGCCCCGCGCTGGTGCTCAACCCCATCCACTCGGACTTGGAGATCGTGGACTGGGAGCCCGGCTCGTGCATGGACGAGGCGACCACGGCGCTGCACGCCGCGCTGGGCGCCGTGCCGCACTCCACGCTCAGCACCTTCGACGACCCCGGCATCATCGACCTGGCCTCCGTGGACAGGCCCAGCGGCGTGCTGCGCGTGTGGTACCTGGTGCTGGAGGGGCTCATGGCCACGGTGGCCGCGCCCGGCGACACGCCCGGCGACACGCCCGGCGACCAGCAGCAGCAGCACGTGCTGGACGCCCTGTTCCAGCAGCTGCACGAGTTGCTGCAAGTGCCAGGTACACTAGCAGGCTGCATTTTTTTAAAACAGTGTGTCTGACTGGGCCTAACCGAGTGTTTCCACTGCAGGCCCGCTGTTCGCGCTGCACTGCGTGAACCACATGCTGCTGCCCATGCTGCAGGGCTGGCTGCGGCGCGCCGGCAAGCAGCCCGACGCGTGGGACCGCTGCGCCGCCAGCTTCAAGCAGTGCACCGGGCTGGCCACGGACCTGGTCGTCGAGTACCTGGCGTACCTCAAGGGCGCGGCGCCCGGCTCGGCGCAGGGCGGGGCGCAGGGCGCGGCGGGGCTGGTGGAGGCGGCGTGCACGCTCATGCTCAAGGGCGTGCTGCTGGTGCTGGTGGAGTGCGTGATCCAGCCCGTGGAGAGCATCGCGCGCCTGGGCTGCGCCTGCATCCGCCACTTGTTCACGTCGGCGGGGCCGCTGCTATCCGAGCCGCAGTGGTGGGCCGTGGTGGCGGGCGTGCACCTCGCCACGGCCGCGTCGCTGCAGCCCATGCGGCAGCTGCTGGTGGCCTTCCGGCCCGGCAGCCACGCCTTCTACGGCGACGTCGGCCAGGTCAAGGTGGCCGCGCGCAGGGACACGACGCCGGAGCAGTGCCTGCGCCTCGCCCACCTGGGCCACCAGGTAGGCGCCGTCGTCCTGGACTTGGCTCGCGTGTTGCCGCCACGGCGCTGACGGCCGTCCCTCTGCTTGCAGGTGTTCTTGTTGGAGGGCCAGCGCGAGGCGGCCTGCCCCGCCCCCGCCGCGCCGTCGGTGTCCGTCCCGGGCGGCGGCCCCGGCGACGCGGAGGAGCGCTCGTACGTCCTGCTGCTCTTCAGCCCCAGCTCCAGGGCGTCGGGGTCCGCCACGGCGCAGAGTTCGCCGGGGGCGGGGCCTTGCTCGCCTTGCTCGCCGTGCTACGCGCTGGGCGCGGGCGAGGAGGCCGTGGTGCGGGTGTGGTACCGCGCCCTGGTGGTGGGGCTGCTGGCGCACCAGCTACTGCTGCACTCGCTGGGCGCGCTGCTGCTGCGGGGGACGCCGCACGCCGTGCCCAGCCTGGCCAACGTGGTGCAGTGCGGCAGCGCGACCGGCGCCGAGCCCGGCCTGCCCGCCCTGCCCGGCCTCATGCGCTGCCTGTCGCCGGCCCAGCTCGAGGCGCTGCTCTCCGCGCTGGACGTGAGCTACTGCGCGGCGCTGCAGTTCGACGCGCGGCCCGGCCTCAAGTTCCTCGTGCAGAAGGTGGCCGGCCTGGACTCGGCCGCCAACCTGTACCGCCAGGCCGCTGCCGCCTGGACCATCAAGGTTCGTCTGCGCCTGTTTCCGGGTTTCTGGGCAGCGCCGCGCGCTATGGCGCGCCTGCGGACCGCCGGGTAGGCCGCCCGCCGCGCTCTGCAGCCTCTGCAGTCGCGAGGCTGCCTACCCTCGACTCGGCGGGCGGCGGGCGCTTTGCAAACCGCTTGAATGAACTCTCCTTGGTGTGCAGGTGGTGGTGCTGGTGGACGTGGCGCTGCACCAGATCGCCGTCACGTCGGCGTCCACGGAGGACGTGCGCCGCCTGATGGAGGACAGCCCCACCAAGGACGGCGCGGGCAGCCTGGGCTGGGCGCTGTCGCTGCTGCGGCAGTCCTTCGACGCGCTGTGCGCGCTCTACGTGGACGTGGTGGAGGACCGCGAGGGCCAGGGCCACGGCCAGGGCCGCCACGCCGCCTCCGACGCCCTCGGCGACACGCCCATCTTCTTCCTCACGACGCAGGGCTCCGACTTCCCCGACATCCCCTGCAGGCAGGAGCTGCTCGCCGAAAGACAGGTCTCGCACCTTTGCTCACCTTCTTCAATGTGTCTTTTCCTGGAAAGGTGTTTATTCTGTGGGGCTTTCAGGACTTGGGGAGTGCTGACTTGGAGGAGGCCGACAACGCGAGTGGAGGGCCAGAGGACGAGGACGAGGACGTGGTGCCCAAGCCGAGGAAGGTGAAGAAGGAGAGGCGAGAGAAGCCGTATCGTCCTTTCAAGTGAGTTTGTTGCGCCGCAGCTGTTCATTCATCATTGCCGTAATTACAAAACGTGTGTGGGTCTGCGCCTTTTGCCGGCACTGCAACAACGAAGCCTTTGTGCTTTCCAGGCTGGCGGACCTGGGCCGCATGTCTCTGGACTCCACGAGCAGCTCCTCCTCGAGCGTGGAGGTGGACGAAAACGACGGCACCAGCCACACCAGCCACACCGAGCACAGAGGGAGCCCCTCGCCGAGCACACTGGACGACGCGGACCAGGACGACGACGACCCCCCCAGCCACGAGCAGGACGGGGTGGCGGAGAACAACATGGAGACGCTGGTGGCGGAGTACCGGCGGCACAAGTCGAGGTTCGGCCTGCAGCCCAGGGCCAACCCCTTCAACTCGCCGCCGCCGCCGCCACCCGCCCTGGACATCCCCCCCGAGATCGACCAGCAGCGGAGAGCGAGCATCGTCAAGGTGAGACCAAAGTCCCAGACTTAGCCGTCCCACAGTGGGCCAGAAGACCGGTACAGGCGGCCGAAACTCTAGACGCGTTTTGAGCTCCAGAGTCGCTAAATGGGACTCGAACCGAACGTGTGACCCCACCAATGGATTCCTCGTTCGGAGAGCAATCCATTGGTGGGGTCGCACGCTCGGTTCGAGTCCTGTTTACCTACACTAGGACTACACTGGAGCTCAAAACGCGTTTAGAGTTTTTGCCGCCTCCACCGGTCTTCTGGCCCACTGTGCGCCCTCTTTGCCTCGGTGACACTTGAATGCCGATCATGATTGCCCACGCAGGACTCCGGTGCTCGGCGCGTGGCTGCCCGGGAGATGCTGGGGTCGCTGCTGGACCTGGTGGCCCAGCTGTCCGACGCCCAGTTCATGGCCCTGCTGCCCGCGCTGTTCGGAGGACTCCGGCGGCTGACGGCGCACTCGCGCGACCACACGCTGCAGCAGGCGCTGGCCGAACTGTACCACCGCATCGCCCGCCTCTACGGCTTCAGCGCGGAGTAGAGTCCAGAGAGAGTCCTCGCCCTCTCCGTATTCTAGTCAAGTATTCTATCCAAGTATTATACCGTAACTGTCACCAGTAGAGCGAAACGGGAGGTCTCCTCTTGGTATCAAATCAAAACTTATCAGAAAATTATGAGTGAATCGAATAGAGGATAAATAATCTATTGTTCTTGTTTTTTTTTTAACGTTGGCAAAACATTTTATGTACGCCTTTTCTCTCTCCTAAAGTAATTGATTTTCCTGTCACTTATCAATTTTTGTGGGATAGACCCATGTGCTACTTAGTATTGATATCGGTTGCTGAAACTGATTTTATATTGATCTGTTATGTTTTGTTTTAGTTTGTCCATCATTTCTCCACTTTATTTTCTTTTTCTGAACCAACTTCTAGTCATTTTGAAACCCTTTATTTAAGTAACCACTTATTGTGATTGTTTTTTAAGTACTGTTTTATTTTTACAGAAGGACATATTGACCATTATGGTGTAGTTTTAAAATATTATTTGCATTTGTATTTATATTTTGCTGTGATTACATAGACCAAAAAATGTGATTATGATCATGATTTTTGTAGTATTATTGAGACTGCTCCATCAATAACTTTGTTTGGAGGAACTGATCTCATATTGGTAGCCATACCTTATTTTTGTGAACTAAATTTTATGCAGACTATGTTAAGACAGGTAATCTGCCTATGAATGCGTAATTACATTTAAGTACCATTGCCAAAGTGAAATCAGTCATCAAAGATCTAGTAGTTGTACTAAAAACCAAGTGTGAATTTTCAATTTTGACCCAATCAGTATACCAAAGAGCATATTCAATGTTTTCTTTCATCTTTTGAATGAGATAATGTTGAGCAGATAACTGTAGATAGTTAACCAATCAACCAAAATATTTAATCAAATAAATTCTTTGAAACAAATACCTGCAAATCATTTCTTTTTCACAGATCTACTCCATTTTTAGCCTGCCTTTAGAAACGTTCAAAGTTTCTCATCTCTGGGAGGAGCACAAAGTCCACAAGTCGTACAATCAGAAGAGCTAGAGATATTTTTAAATGAATTATTTATTCCCCATTAGTCTTAGGCATTTATAAAACTTAGTTTATTTCAAAGAGCAAGCTTAAACAAATATGTGTATTATTTTACACGGCAGGTTTCAGATTCTTGGCTGTCAGAGGCTCTAGATCACGAATTCCATTCTTGTCAACAATTTGAACTTTGAAGTTGGGCAAATTGACAATTAACCTCTTGTGAATCTCAGCCACACACTTTCTAAGAACATCATAGGCCTCCTCAACATTCATATCTGCAAAGAAAACCCCATCATTAATAATTTTGCATGACACCACATAGGGAAATGAAAGACAAAACTAAACTAACCATTGCGATGGAAGCGGTCCATGATTCCCATACAGAAAAATCCACCGTAGCCATGAGTGGCGAAGGGGACTTTCTGGAAGGAACCCAAGTAGTCGATGAAATACAGAGCAGATTCATCGGCATTGGTATCGTAGCCACCCAGCAACATGTTGACCTGGTAAGGAGTCTGTTGGAAACACACAATAAGATGTTACATTTTGCTGGAAAATTTTCTAGGGAAAATTAAACAAATACAGGAGATACATACGCTGCTGCGCAAATGCTGAGCTAAAGTCTTCCTTGTGAAATTAGCAGCTGCCGATGGGGACAACTCGTATCCATGACGCATCTTATACAGCTGAATATTTTTGGCGATGAATTCCGCAAATTGGGTAGTATCACCTGACTCTCCAGTGATGCCCATAGCCATGTGGTTGGAGATTTTGAAAAGCTTGTTCTCCTCTGTAAACAATAGCAAATAATTACCGAATGAGACTGACAGGTTGTGTTTCACATAAATATACACACACTTTACGTCAGAATGACATAAAACTTCAATGAAACGCGTGTACGAATTTAAGCAAAGCATCTGCATGACATTTACGAAGAGTGAAGCCATGTCCACAAGGTAATCAATCAAATACTGAGAATGAATAACAAAAAGCACAATCATGGTTGGGGTTAGAAACCGTCCTTACCATTATTCATGACAATAATACTGTGGGCATTGGTCTGATCAGCCGCAATAATCGCAAAGTCTTTGCAGGCCAGGCCGAGAAGACACTCCATTTTCAGCGATTTTTGTCCAACTTTTCTGTGGCGAAATAAAGATGATCGGCGTTTAGGTGAACTGAAACCCGTCGCAGCACAGTCAACTCACTTTCGAGTCGAGAGTTGCCGGATGCTTTCGACCAAGTGTGTCCAGCTCTCGAATGTATGAGAAATAGCGCGGGTAGCGCGGAGATACTCCACGCGCTACGAGACGAGCGAGCGCGATGTGCGTTCGGCGATACCCCGCGCAGGGAGGCGGATGCGGCGGACGAGGAAGGGAAGTTCTCACGGTGCGGGCACGTGCGAAATGATTGATAACGCACTGCGCTGCGCGCTTGTGACTCTGGAAAAATAAACAAACTAAAAAAAGAAACGTAGGATTTTTTTTTACAATTTTTCATTTTTATTTAAACTTGAACGTTTGTATGGAATAATTTAAAACAGGCGGTGGGCCGATTTTGATCTTGGGTCGGTGCGTGCTTCAGGCTGTTCGCGTTCGCGGTGTGCGAGCACGCTATACTCCGGCAGCTCCGGTTTGTGTTTCGAACCAGACGCCCTGGGGCGCCCTGGGGCTGAAGCCCGACGCCGGGGAACGGGGAAGGCGGCAATGCGTTCGGCCCAGCGGAGCGGAGCGGCCAAGCCCGGCGAAGCCCGGCGAAGCCCGGCGAAGCCTTGCAGTGCGGGGCCCACGACCGCCGGAAACGTCCGAACGCGTGCCGCCCGTGTGGGTTCGAGGTTCGGCCGCGGATCGGCAAGGGGTGGGGATGCTGTCTCTGAGCGAGGGAGGCAGGCGGCGTCACCCCTCCCCTCCCCTCCCCGCACCGCGCTACGCCGCTGCGCCCCACATCCAGCCCCGCGTCCGGGGCGTCACGTCGGGGCCGGGGCTGCCGGGGCCGCTCGCTCCACTCGGACAGCCCACCGCCCAGGGGAGGGGGAGGGGGACCACCCCGAACCCGCGGACGCCGCGGACGCGACCCGCGGGGCGGGCAGGGCGCTGCAGGGGGCGGCGCGGGGCGGCGCGGGGCCTCCCACCCTCATCGACCGAGCCGAGCCGAACGGGCCGAGCCGAGCCGAGCCGAGCGAGCCGAGCGAGCCGAGCGCATGCGAAAGGGGGTTGTGTCGGGGTAGGGGGTGCGGCCGCTCTGTTTTTTGAGGCCCACCCCGCCGCCACCCCGCCGCCACCCCTGCGGCCCTGCGGGGCTCCAGCACACAGGGCCCCAGCCCAACGAGGCAGCCCCAGCGGCAGTGAGGCCCCAGTCCGGCGCAAGCCTCCGCCGCCACGCCACACCGCCAACCCCGCCGTGCCGCCACCCGCCGCGCCGCGCCGCGCTCCGTGGCTCCGCCGTGGGGCCTCGTCCTGCCGCGTCCTCGCCGTGCCGTGCCGTGCCGTGCCGTGCCGTGCCGTGCCGTGCCGTGCCGTCGTGCGCCGGACTCTCCCGCGTCCCGCCGCCCCCTCGTCGCGTCGCTCGAGGCCGCGTCCGTCACGTGTCCGCCGCGTGTCCGTGTCGTGTCCGCCGAGCCGGCTCGGCGTCGTCGCGTCGCGGTCTCCGCAGGCCGCCGTCCGCGGGGCCGCAGTCCGCGAGGCCGCCGTCGTTGAAGTGAGTGCAGTGTTGGTTAAGGCCTCAGGCGGCAGAAGGAGTGCGGCACCCGCCTGCCGCAGGGCGGACAGGGCGGGCCGGCGTGCGAGCAGCCGGCCCGGTACCCGGCCAGCCCGCCCCGCCCACCAGCCAGGGTCCTGCCCTGCCCGAAGGGAGGGGGGGCGACCTGGAAATCAGTTGGCGGGAAAGGACGATCGCGGGTGCGCGTGAGTGTGCCTCTGATTGTGTGCCGTGTGTGTGTGTGTGTGTGTGAAATAGAGAGAGAGAGAGAGAGAGAGAGAGAGGAGAGAGAGAGAGAGTGAGTGAGTGAGAGTGAGAGTGAGAGTGAGAGTGAGAGAGAGAGAGAGAGAGAGAGAGAGAGAGAGAGAGAGAGAGAGTAAGTGAGAGAGTGAGTGTGCGCACACTGTCGAATAGGATCCTGCAAGGTTGTCCACCCCTTTTCCGCACATTTGCCCGGCGAATAAAGTCGGCGCCGCACCGGAAGTGGCGGTACACTAGGAACGCTCGCGCCTCTGCACTTCGCGGTGCTTCGCGCTTCGCGGCCGACCGCGCCGAAGTTGGCCTGTTGGCTCGAGAAGTTTGCGCGGTGTTCGGCCGATGGCTGTGGCGGCGAGGAGGCGAGGAGGCCACCGCCAATGGGTACCGATATTCGGGTCGGCCCGCTCGGCCTGCGCGCTGCGCGGGGTGGACGGGACGGACGGGCCTAACCTGCCGACCGACCCGGACCGACCTGCATTCAACTTTGGCCAAAGTGCCTCACCAAAGTGCCACAGCTATGCGCGGCTATGCGCCTTCGCCCCGTTCCCGGTCGTTCCCGGGCAGCGCGGCCCGGGCGGCCCGCACCGCGCGCCCCAGTGCTGCCAGGGCCTGGGCCAGAGCCGCCACTCCAGGGCTGCCACCTTAACAAGGTTTCATCAACAGTTGCCTGGCGCTACACTGTAAAGCTTAGCGAGGCTTGTCGAGGCTTGGCCCACTTCACCGCCCTGAGGCTGAATAGAGCCCGAGGTGCGCGTTGGCGCGGCGTGCACAGTGTAGGTACACTGGCGACGGTGGCGGCCCAGGACTACACCCGGACCGGCGCGGCTCTCCAAAGCCCTCGTGGCACCACGGTGTGCCTCACGGCCTTACGGTGGTGGGGACAAACTATTCGCTGTTATCGTCGGGGACCGGGGCTGCCGGGGCTGCCGGGGCTGCCAGCACTGCCAGGGCCTTTCTGGCAGGCGGGGTGGCGGCGCGGCGGCACGGCGTGGGGACCAAACCCGCCGACCAAAACTTAGCCGAGCCCCACGAGTCCCACCCCCTTGGCACGCACAGTGGGCCAGAAGACCGGTGGAGGCGGACAAAACTCCAGACGCGTTATGAGCTCCAGAGTCGCTAAACAGGCCTCGAACCGAACGTGTGACCCCACCAATGGATTGCTCTCTGAACGAGGAATCCATTGGTGGGGTCGCACGTTTGGTTCGAGTCCCATTTAGCGACTCTGGAGCTCAAAGCGCGTCTAGAGTTTTGGCCGCCTCCACCGGTCTTCTGGCCCACTGTGACTCGTCAGACTGAAAGCCACCCTCAAACAGGACCGGTTCATTCGCTTTTGGAATTCACGTTTGGAAAGGGAAATATTTGTTTGAGGCTGGCGCTCGGCCCGACACGCCACAGCGACACGTGCGTTCCTTTGACGTCAAAGCGGACGGCCTGCACGGCCTGGAGCGCAGCGCTTCGTCGCTCCGTCTCTCTCGCACCCCAACGGCACGGCCCTCGAGCGCGAGAGAGACAGAGCGACGAAAGCACTGCTCACAATCAGTCGCGGTTGTGCGGCGAGCGCCAGCCCTGGAGGGGTTGTTGGAATCTGCAAGTTAAAAAAAAAAGATAGAGACGTGTCGAGGTGTCGAACTGGACGTTGAGACACGGGCGCCGCCCTGTTTAGTGACTCTGGACAAAACTCCGCCTCCACCGGTCTTCTGGCCCACTGTGCGTCGGATACGCAGAGTTGTTGCAGCTGTTGTTGAAGGGCCGGATCGCCTACAACGTGGATCAAGCTGTATCCTTCACGTCAAGCCGCGCCTCGGCCGCGCCGCCCCGACGTCGGGGGGCTGTGGGGGCTGTGGGGCGCAATGCTAGGGTGGCCAACAGAGAGAGAGACAGAGGGCCTGGCGATGTACTGTGCTATGCGAACAGTTGTACGCTGTGCATTCCCATGCGTGACCACGCGCAAGGCCCTCGCCCCCCCCCCCCCCCCCCGTCCCGTTCGCCCCGCCCCAGTCCAATTTCCTCCCATTTGCGCGCCAAATGGAGAGACGTGCTTTTCAGTAAGAACGCCACTTTGACATTTTGGTTTAAATATCCTTCCTCGCATGAGGAGAGAGCGTGCGGGGTCCGCATCACACTCTAAAATAGAAAAAAAAGTTTTAAAAAATCAACCAACGGCGAAGTTTGTCGGTAGGATTTGCAGGAGAAGAAAAAAAACTAAAATAAAAAAACAGCGGAAACGTTTCGACGAAAAAAGAAAGGCGGTGTGCGGAACAGGCGTAGACTGGAACGAAGGGAAAAAATGGCGGCAGTTAGGTGTGGCGCGCGTGGTGGTGTCGTGCGGTTTTGCGCCGTCACTTCTAGCCACCCCACGCGGCACAGTGGGCCATGAGACCGGTGGGGGCGGACGAAAGTCTAGACGCGTTTAGAGCTCCAGAGTCGCTAAATGGGACTCGAACCGGACGTGTGACCCCACCAATGGATTGCTCTCCGAACGAGGAATCCATTGGTGGGGTCACATGTTCGGTTCGAGTCCCATTTACCGACTAAGAGTTCAAAACCCACCTAGGATCTTGGCCGCCTCCACCGGTCTTCTGGCCCACTGTGGCTTTCCAGTGTGGAGTTGGTTTGACAGTGCATCGACACTGCCTGCCCGCTCGCCGGGCCGAAATGCCGCCCGGATTCGTCAGCTATTTTGGGAGCAGTGTCGACTCCGGCACTCCGGCCACCCACAGAGTGCTGCTCCCACACTGGAGGCTCCCACACCCACCCTACCACAATTTATCTTATTTATGGGCGACCGCTTTGACGTGCTGCCCTCCCCCTCGCGAATATATCGCCCCCTCCCCCTCGCCATGGCCCTGATGGGGAGACAAGGTTGAGCCATGGTTTACACCACATTAAACGCGCAGGGCAGATAGTTTGCGTTTTTGAATTTTCGCTTTTCGCGCGTCCCAATTTATGCAATTTGTGCCAAATGGTGCGAGCGCCTTTTCTGGGAGGCCTGCCCGCTGCATGCAGCCTGCAGGCTGGCTCCGAACATCGGCGCTCTGTCTCCCTCGCACTCACGGGCCGTGCCGGGCCGTCCCACAGAGGAGCGAGAGAGACTGCCCGCCTGTCCCCCCCCCCCCCCGGGCCGTGGTTTCTATGCCTTTTATCGTGCTCTGTTGTGAATGATGTTGACCGAAGTCATAGCGGAAGGGATGGCAACCCAAGCCCTGTTAAAACATTTACAAATAAAGGGAGGGTCGAGGTTTTTTTTTTTAATTAAAAAAGCTGCTGGTATTTGAACCTTGCTTCTTGTTGGCAGATGCGGTGGCGAGGGCTGTGAGGCCAGGCTGTGAGGCCAGGCTGTCTAGGCTGCCTGCCATGACGGGGCCCACGCGCGCGGGGCTCTCCGCGGGGCCCGGCCGGCCCCCGCGAGGAGCGTGGATGCTGTTCCTACTGCTGCTCACCAGTGCCGTGCCCGAGTCCCTGGAGCAGGACGAAGACATCCCGCACAACGAGTGAGTACAATCAGTCCGAAAAATCGAGGCAAAACAAACCGGGTCCAAAAAACTGGGTCCAAAAAAAACTGGGTCCAAAAAACTGGGTCCAAAAAAGGGTTCAAAAAACCGGGATCAAATCCCGAGCTCAAAACAGCGAGTACAATAATCTGGGTCCAAAAAACCGAGTCCAAAAAAATGGGTCCAAAAATATGGGTCCAAAAATATGGGTCCAAAAATATGGGTCCAAAAATATGGGTAAAAACGGGGTCCAAAAACCGTGCTGGAAATACCATGGGTGGATTCTCAGGAGGTTTTCCTCACCGGAGACATTTTTGCTGACTTTATTAGATAGCATCCGTTCGTGCAGTGCCCCGGTAACAATTAGGCACGCACTCCCCGAGGACACCTCCCCAACACCACGCCCTGGGGACGGCCTGGGGACGGCCTGGGGACGCCCTGGGGGCGGGGCAGCGCGCCGAACACACGCACGTCCAAATCACAGCCAAACACACCCACGTGGAATAGCACGCCTGTGCCAGTATAAAGCAGCAAAAAAAAAAAAAAAAATCCGTGCACGGTGGATTAAATATGAAGAGTATCAGAACGAAGGCCGGCAGAATGGTTTCGGCTGACCAAGAATGCACTCGCTTTCGGGCTTTCAGGCCTTCGGGTCGATGGCGAATGGAGAGGGGGTTGACTTTCGTGTCTGAACAGGGGCATTGCTTTGGGAAACAACGGCTTCGCTCTGTGTCGGTGTGAGAGAGAGGGCCGATGGGGAAACAAGCATGCAGCCACGTGTCCGGGCACCGGAAAAAAAAACAGAGTTTTGGGTCTCCACGTGACACCTCCACTGACAAACGTGCATTCTCAACTCGTCCATGCACGACTACTGAAAAAAATAGCAGCAGGGGCTGGGAGTCGAACCCACGACACCTCACTTGGCGGTCCCAATCGCTTCCGCTGCGCTACACTGTGTGGCCATCACAGTGATCACGGCGCCCCCCCTTGTACGTCAACACGGCGTGCCGACACAACGTGCCGGGACAATCTGGCTTGATTACACCCCCCACCCTCCCCGCCGAGGGCCGTCCTCTGATTGCCCCCCCCCCCTTTCTGATATGAGCTCGGGGGTCCTTGAACAGCACCGTCGGGCACCGTGTAGCAGGGTAATTGTAAGTAGGGGCGCCGTTTCACGCGCACACACACGCACACACAGACACACACACAGACAGACACACACACACACAGACAGACACACACACAGACACACACACAGACAGACACACAGACAGACAGACAGACACACACAGACAAACACACGCACACCTCACCAGTTGTATGCCTAGCTTTTCTTTCCCGAGACATGCTTTTTCCTCTCCTTCCCTTCCCGCCCGCCCCCTTCGCGCCACCGCAGCAATCATTTGGCGTAAGAGGGTGGCAATGGCGTAAGTGACTGGATCTGTTTTTGTTTCGGTTCGGCCGCGCCGGACGTGCCGGACGTGCTCGGCAGCCGGAAGTCAGCCGGAAGCGGGGCTCCTTCTGCACCGCAAGCAAGCCCCGCGCAGTGGGCCAGAAGGCCGGGGCAGGCGGACAGAACCCTAGACGCGTTTTGAGCTCCAGAGTCGCTAAATGGGACTCGAACCGAACGTGTGACCCCACCAATGGATTGCTCTCCGAACGAGGAATCCATTGGTGGGGTCACACGTTCGGTTCGAGTCCTGGTTAGCGACTGTGGAGCTCAAAACGCGTCTAGAATTTCGGCCGCCTCCTCCGGTCGGCTGGCCCACTGTGCACGCGCGGACGCTTTATCGCCTGGGAATAGATTCTCGGCCTGCCCGGCCTCGCGCTGTGGCCCGCTGCCACTCCCGCCATTTCTCATGCCATGTGATGTGATTCCATTTTCGGCGAAGCGCGCTGGAAAAAGAGAGAGAGAAAAAAAATAAAGGCCGCCGGAGTGGGGAGTCGATCCCGGGTCTAATCATTCCTCATCCCAGCGGCCGACCTCGGATCCACACCGTGCTTGTGTTGTTTGTTTTCTAAAATCTGCGTTACGGAGTGAAGGTATCCAGTTAGCCACGGAGCCCGCCACGTTCGGAGAGCAATCCATTGGTGGGGTCACACGTTCGGTTCAAATCCCATTTAGCGACTCTCGAGCTCAAAACGCATCTAGAGTTATGTCCGCCTCCACGGCCCTCTGGCCCACTGTGCGCCCAGAGTCCGCGCCGAGTCGGGGGTGGGGGACACGGCTGCAAATGAACCCGGTGCCGCCCGGTGCTGCTTTGGGCGCCAAAACGGTGTGCCGACGAACGGCGAGAGCGCTCGGCCCGGCTGGCCCCACTGCCCGCGGCGACAAGGCTGGATTCCGCAAATTCAGATGCCTTGCCTGCCTTGCCTCTGTACTTGGGACGTGTGGCGGGCGGCAGGCGGGGCACCAACTTGCCAAACAACGCCCCGCCCCACCCCGCCCCGCCCCACCCCGTCGCTCGTCCATTAGATCGATTGTGAAAAGCTCTCTCGTCTCTGGATCTTATGCGGGCTCGCTGCGCTCCGCACCGCTCCGCACGCGCACCGGGCCCCGGACCAACCAACCCACAGTGGGCCAGAAGACCGGCGGAGGCGGCCAAAACCCTTGACGCGTTTTGAGCTCCAGAGTCGCTAAATGGGACTCGAACCGAACGTGTGACCCCACCAATGGATTCATCGTTTGGAGAGCAATCCATTGGTGGGGTCACACGTTCGGTTCGAGTCCCATTTAGCGACTCTGGAGATCAATACGCGTCTCGAGTTCTGGCCGCTTCCACCGGTCTTCTGGCCCACTGTGCAACCCCAGCTCGTCGCTCTGTCTCTCTCGCACCTGTGCGGAACGCGCCTTGAGTGCGAGAGAGACAGAGCCGTGTCCGGAGTCGGCCCAGCCCGGGACCAGCACAAACTTATTACCGGAAATTCCCCAATTCATGGCGGGAACTTGGACCCGTGCAAAATTGGAGGAAACCTGCAGCGCGCTGCTTCGCTGCTTCTTACGTCCAACCTGGTGCCGCTGCTTCCGCTGGTTCTTCTGGTTCCGGCGAGGCGGTCGCGCCGCATCCGCTTCGCCCTCTGGGTCCTGGTCGTCCCGGTCGCCCTGCCCGCCAAGTTTGGACTCCGGGTTCCGGGCGCTGTCCTTGCGGCCTGGAGGTTTCCGGGCCGCACAGTGGGCCAGAAGACCGGTGGAGGCGGTCAAAATCCCGGACGCGTTTTGAGCTCCAGAGTCGCTAAACGGGACTCGATCCGAGCGTGTGACCCCATCAATGGATTCTTCGTTCGGAGAGCAATCCATTGGAGGGGTCACACTGTGACCGCGTGACCGTCGGCACAGTCGCCACTCGGGTTGAAGGGCCCGGCATCCCGATGTCGCCGTCGAAGCTGCCGTCGGCGGTGATGTAGATGACCAGGGGAGCAGCCAGTGATGGCGCATCGCCTCTGGAGGGAACGGCCGTTTCAGGCACTCGTCCTCCTCGGGGACCAACCGGGTGCGGGTGTGGGCTCATCCCTCAACCGAACCACCGGTGCCGGCACTCGGGCGCATAATCTCCAGATTACGTAGAAGAGCAGACTTCAAACGAAGAAATGCTGCTTACAAACTAGTTACAACACTAACCTAGGTCGCCAGCGCGAGCGGGCGGCGGCTCGGCGCGCGCAGCGCCATCTCGCGGCGAATCGCGGAACCTCGTCCGCGCGCGAGGCCAGTTTGAGCGGTGACAACACGTTCGGTTCGAGTCCCGTTTAGCGACTCTGGAGGCTCAAAACGCGTTTTGGCCGCCGGTCTTCTGGCCCTTGCAGCCCTTGCCTATCGGACTCTCCATCTAATCTGTGGCCGCTCCGCAGCCCTACGGGGCGCGGCCCAGAGTCCCAGAAACAGGAGCAGGCAAGTCGCAAAGTGGGACTATTCAAACTGTCAGAGTGGCGGGGGAGTGGCAACGGAGTGGCAAGGCGGCGGCAAGGCAGACGCCCGGCGGAAAACAGGAGTGGGGTGGCAGCACTGACAGCAGGCACGCGCGACTCGTTTTGGCGGGAATATCGTGTCGTCGGCTGAAAAGCGGGGCCACTAAAGTCCTCGCGGATGCGGGGTTGGCACGTAACGGATAGTTTTGTGCAGCCATAACATTTCCCGGCCAAGAGCATTTTGCCGGGCCAGGAGCGCACAGTGGGACAGAAGACCGGAGGAGGCGGCCAAAACTCCAGTCGCGTTTTGAGCTCCAGAGTCGCTAAATGGGGCTCGAACCGAACGTGTCACCCCCATCAATGGATTGCTCTCCGAACGAGGAATCCATTGGTGGGGTCACACGTGCGGTTCGACTCTCTTCAGCGACTCTGGCTCAAAAGGCGTCTGGAGTTTTGGCCGCCTCCACCGGTCTTCTGGCCCACTGTGGAGCATTTTTCCAGGCCTCGAGCATTTCTGCCTGCCTGTCCGTCTGTCTGTCCGTCCGTCCGTCCGTCCGTCCGCTCAGCAAGGCAGCCATCAGTCTCTGTGCGCCGCTAGGCCGCTAGCGTCGCTAACAAAGTGCACACTTGGGCCCCCTCCCCTCCCCTTCACTTCAGAGGCCGGCGCACTCACCACAGAGGGATGCAAGCAGGCTCGGTGAGAGGGGCGGGGTGGGGCGGGGAGGAAGCAATTGATTGGAGAAGCCATTCCAATGGCCTGCTCTCCCCTCAACGCCCGGCACGCCACGCCACGCCACGGCAGCACACAGTCAGAGGGGAGCACAGAAAAGAGAGCGCAATGTTTCAATTTGTCGGAGCGGGATCGCCCGGCCATGGCCCGGCAAACACACCGTGCAACCTGCCGCTTCGTTGCCGCCTCTCTCTTTTTTTTCGCTGATTTCGTCTGTTTTTGCGAGCGTTTCCTGGCAGTGTAGTCGCGTGTATGGCGCACTGCATGGGGATGCTGTTCTGCGACCACACTCATGAACGGCGATGACCAGTCTGCTGTCGTTAGTCTGGAGGTGGGGGGCCATTGTGCGCCCATGCGGCGGGGCGGGGCGGGGCGGGGCGAGCGGGGCGGGTCGGCCACCGCGCGACCAAGGTGGCCCCAATGGACTCCGGGGGCGCCGTGCCAGGAAAAATCCTTCCTCCGGGATCCCCCGGATCATATTCCCCTGGTTTTCCCCCGGGACTGCCCTTGGTTTGGCATGCCCTTCTGGTTTCCTTCGGGTTTCCTTCGGGTTTCCGTCGGGGTTCCTTCGGCTCTCGCCTCGGGCCGCCGCCCGGTCCGCCCTAGAGGTCTTTTGTTTTCAATCTTTCACTCCATTAGCTTCCCTCCCTTTCCCCTGGAACTCTTTGCACCTCACTTGGAGGGCGGGGCGGGGCGGGGCGTCTGGAGAGTGGGGTGGGAGAGCCCTATTGCTTCGCATTGATTCCGTCTCGCGTTGCGAAAAGCTAAACCGGGGCTGTGACTTCATCCCAGCAGCCTTGCAGCCGCCTCTCCTCCTTGATCGCCCTCATCATCGCCTCTTTCGTCCGCGAGACATAGACAACCTCATCCGAAGGCACAGAGGGGCAGAGAAAGAAAGATTAAGTGAGAGAGGCAAATTTTGGCGAACCACTCGGCACGCTTCGAGTAACACTGCATTGCCGCGAGGCGAGGTGCGAACCACCGCCTGTCATCCAGGGCCAGGCCAGGCCAGGGCAGCCACGAGCAGCCAGACGCAGGCAGAGGCCGCACGCTGTGCCAACTAATGGCAAAATTTGTCGCGGCTCCCATCCCACCTGGCATGTAAATGGCGGCAGGTAGCGCTGTGTGTGTGTGTGTGTGTGTGTGTGTAATGTGTATGTGAGTGAGTGAGCGTACGTGTGTGTGCCCAGTAAAAGAGAGGCAGAGACAGGATGTGCGCTTTTGACCTCTTTTCCCGTCCGCAAATTTATGAGATCAACTCCACCTTGCCGCGCATGCCTCTCCTCTGTGGGCTATCTCTCACGCTTCCGCCACCCGCCGCCCCCTCCCCTCCCCCCTCCCCGCTATGCCCCCGCCCTGCCCCCACCCCGCCCCCGCCCTGCCCCCTCCCCTTCCCGCCCTGCCCCCGCCGCCCGCCTCGAAGCCCCTGCGAATCAGAGGGTAGGCAGCACGCCGCACCGCGCCGCGCTGCCGCTCCAAGCGTTGCCTATACCTGCCATTGCCATTACCATTACGGGCTGGACCACGACTGATCGTACGCCACGGGGTTCCGTGCGCAGTGGGCCAGAAGACCGGTGGAGGCGGTCAAAGTCCCGGACGCGTTTTGAGCGGCAGAGTCGCTAAATGGGACTCGAACCGGACGTGTGACCCCACCAATGGATCGCTCTTCGAACGAGGAAGCCATTGGTGGGGTCACACGTTCGGTTTCGAGTCCCATTTAGCGACTCTGGAGCTCAAAACGCGTCTGGAGTTTTGGCCGCCGGCGCCGGTCTTCTGATGGGGATCACGGGCAGGGCGTTCGCATCACCAGTGAGGGCTTTGCATTAATACCGTTCGCATCGACCCAGTCATTGCGCTAAAATAATTTTACATTCATTCTTTTTTTTTGTTTTTTAAAGCGGGAAACGCAGGAGGGCGCGCTAATGGCGGACAGAGAAACAAGCTGATGATGATCTGCGCGTCGCGGCGTCGCGGCGTCGCGGCGTCGCGGCGGCGCTGCCGCTCCGCTCGCAGGATTTATAGGAGTTCTTGCCGAGACTGTTAGTTGGTTTGGGGCGGCGGGGCGCTGGCATGGCGCTGCGCGGCCCGATGCGTGGCATGTCACAAGCTGGCCGCTGGTGTGGGTGTGGCAGTGTAAAGGGGGGCGGGGGGCTCCCACTAGCAGTGTGGTACGGCAAGCCACCGGACTGTGGGTCGCGAAGGACCCGCTCAACCAAAATGGACTGTTCCATATTTACTACAGCGAGCGATTCTTCGTGTCCGAGCGTGTGCTTACTTACGTAGCTCAGCCGTTGTTTTTAAAATAAAATTATTTATGGTGTGGTTCGAGAAATTTTCGTTTCCACCGGTGGCGGTTCGGTCTGGGCCCTGGCCCCGCTGGGTCTCCACGTCACGAGGTCGACGTAATTGTCGCTATCGTAACCACGTTTAATCGGGTGTTGTAATCGGTGGACAATTTTGTTGGTCCTTGCTGGGACTTTTCCCACGGAGTGGCCGGGCTAACCAGTGAGCCAGAAGACCGGTGGAGGCGGCCAAAACTCTAGACGCGTTTTGAGCTCCAGAGTCGCTAAACGGAACTCGAACCGAGCGTGTGACCCCACCAATGGATTGCTCTCCGAACGAGGAATCCATTGGTGGGGTCACACGTTCGGTTCGAGTCCTGTTTAGCGACTCTGGAGCTCAAAACGCGTCGAGAGTTTCGGCCGCCAGGCTTGCCTACCTACTCGCAGTGAGTGAGTTGCTCGACACAAGTTGGCCAGGCAGCAGGTGCTCGGCACTCGTGTCGCAGTGTCGCACTGCCACTTGTCATGCAGGGAGTGCTGTGTGCACAGTGTACCCACTGTGTACCCGTCTGGAGCAGCCCCGAGTCCCCCCTCCCCTACCCCCACCCCGCCGGCATTAACTGCCTGCAAAAAAATGATATACACACTCTAAAAAAAATTATGAAATTTCATATCCAAAGGAGTCTAAAATTTCATAATCACGTTCTAAACCTCAATTTTTATAACCTTCGTATAAAATTTAAGATTGTGTTATGAAACCTAAGATTTGGGTTATGGATTTTAAGATTAACTGGTTATAAACTTTTAGAACAGAGTGACTTATAACTCTGGTTCTTAAAATCTAGATTTTCGCTTTGAAAGTTTATAACGCTAGCCGATTTTAGAGCAAGGTTCTGAAATTTTAAACCGTTTAGTCCTGCTGCCTAGTCCTTTATTCATGGTTAAATTAATAAAGAGGTGAAGTTTTCATTTTTATCGGCATGTGTTAACATTTTCCGAACCGCTAAGGTACACTGTGCGAAAAAACCACAGTGAATCCCGTTAATTTTTGTGCCGGAATTTACTGTAGTTCAGAACACAGGATATACTGTGCCTGGCTACAGTATTTACCGTACCTTGTACAGGATATTCCGTACTCCACTCCTGTGGTACAGTAAATCCCGTACAAAGTACAGTGGATCCTGTAAAAAAGGTACAGTAAATCCTGTACTCTGAACTACAGTCACAGCTGTACCAAACAGTACAGGATTTACTGTGATTTTTTCGCACAGTGTAGGAGTCCTAGGGGCGGTCTACAAACTGAAAAACGTACATTTTATGCACTAACTGGAGCAAGCACGCTTTTGCTAGCGTATGCCTACTACTTTTTAGTGCATACAGTTATTACATTAATGAGAGGTATGGAGAGCTGTCTGCTTCAGTTCGCGTGTACATGGCATGATGCACTAGTTAGTGCATGCTTGGCGGGCATGCGCTTGTTGGAGCGTACTTGCAGGCATGCTCCAGTTAATGCATGTTCAAAATTTGTGTGTAGTATTTCCCAAGAGGCTGCAAATCGCGTCCCTTGCAATGCCTGACCGGCCACCGTCCTCCGGGCCGAGCCGAGCCGAGCCGAGCCGAGCCGGCCAAGCCGAGCCGAGCCGAGCCGCCCCGAGCCGGCCGAGCCGAGCCGCCCCGAGCCGAGTCGGCGCTGCTTCCACGGAAAATCACCGCTCGCCGGCCTGCCGGCCGAAGCCGAAGCTACCTGTGCCCGGCGAGGGGTCGCGTAATCCCTCGGCCACACGGGATTTCGGCGACACTGCGTCACTTTTAGTGTGTCTTTGTCTCCAGTGCTGTGCACAGCGTATCCAGTTCGCGTCCGCGTCACCACAAGTTCGCGTCATCAATTTTGTTTCGCTATGTACCGTTAGTGCGCGTAGTGCGTAGAGTGCAGTTAAAGTGTTGCTTGTGGTGCCGAACAGCCACCACTCGTGTTCAAGAGTTACAAGCTATTTTGGCGACCCTCGGAAAAAGGACGTGTTTTCGCCAAAAGCGGTGTTACTGAGTGCTGTTATTCCATCTTCTTAACTGTAGGGACGGGCGATGAACGTGTGGGTGGCGTATTATGTCAATTCGCTTCTCCTCTTTCATCCTCGTCCCCAAAGTAGTTTCTGCGTGTCGACCGAGTTTCCCTAAAGTGCATCTGGATCTTATGCACTGCTGCGCCTCTGACTGTTAACAGCGTCGACTGCACTACAGTACAATGCTTATTTCCGTTGGCCAGCTGCAACGATTTGCGATAATACTGAGTGTGAAAAGAAATCATAGCTTTCTGAGATTTCATCATTTGTAACATATTCATTAAGAAAGGGATAAAGGTTTTATTTATTATTATTTTTTATTTATACATTTTGTGGGCAGTAATGAAACTATTATCATGTTTCATAATATTGGTTGTAGAGATTCAGAACCAAATGTGAATTTTCAAAACCAATTGATTCTAAAAAATTAATAAACTAGTTCTTACATTTCATAAACCACTTCTGAAAGTTTAGAACAGCAAGTTATGAAATTTAAGAACTTTTTGGATATGAAATTTAAGATTCATTGTTCTACAAATAACTTCAAATCCAGATTATGAAATTTAAGAAGCATTTTTTTTAGAGTGGCACGCAAGGCGACCCGACCCCCTTAATGCGTTGATTGTTATTTGGCTGCGAGTCCACCGCAAAAAAAAATGGAAAGGGGGGTCGAGTCTTCAGCCGCCTTCAGGTGGCGGGTTTTGGCGCCAACGTCAAACGGACAGCACAGTGCTAAAAGCCTGACTCTGTCTCTTTCGCACTCCACGGAACATCCCGTGAGTGCGAGAGAGATAACGTTCCGGTCCGCGCTGCGGACAGCGCGTTAACTAACTGCCCTTGCGCGGTGGGTCAATGTTGACGTGCTTCTTGGGGGTCGTGACCCGGTGGAGGACCGAGTCCGGGACCGAGTCCGGGACAGAGTCCGAGACAGAGTCCAGGATCGAGTGTAGGGCATGCAACCCTTGGGCGCGGACCGGAGGGTATGACCGCTTGCCAGTCTGTCCTCACCCCGCCCCGCCCCGCCCCGCCCCCCGCTGCATGCCCAGACGGTGTCCTCTTTCCCGGCTCCGACTGTTCGGCTTTCGGCTGTTCGGTTCGGCGGTCTTCGGGTGGCGTTCGGGTGGCGTTCGGGTGGCGTTCGGGTGGCGTTCGGGTGGCGTTCGGGTGGCGTTCGGGTGGCGTTCGGGCCGCGTTCGGCCGGTCCCCAGTCCCGGGCGGCGTGGCGGCTGCTGGCGGTGCTGGCAGTCCTGGCAGCGCGGAGGGAGTTCGGTCGGGATGCTGGCTGTCGGGGCGGCGGGGGGCGGCCGGGGGCGGGCTTGCCCCCATTGTGAGGCGGCAACGATCGATGCCGGCCCACCCCGCCCCGCCCCCCACCCCGCCCCATCCCCGCTCAGTTTCAGGACAAAATGTGCCCGGAGTCTGCAGACGGGGTGGGGGCGCCCCCTCCGGTCCCCTCCGGTCCCCTCCGGCCCCCTCCCCCTCGGTGTTCCACTCGTTCCACTCACCAGCCGAAAAACGAGACTTTACGAGTTGGGATGCTTTCGGCTCGGCGCTGCGCGCGCTGCGCTGCCTGGCTGCGCTCGGCTCGAGTTCGGCTACTTCGGCACCCTCGGCACGCCTTGTGGGGGGGGGGGGGGGAATCGACACGTCCGGGGGTCGCGGCGGGTCGCGGTGACCAGGCCATAGGTCACGGTGCGAAGGGCAGTGGGTGACCCGCGTGACCCTGCGTGACCCTCCGCGCCGACCGGGCTCCTCCTCCGCTACACTGTCGAGCGGCTGTCCCCGCCCTGGGCCCGGGGCCCGGGGGCTTGGGGCCGCCTGGAGCGGCCGGGGCTTCAAGAGGCGCGGAGCGCGGACGTGGGCTGCAAAAAAGGCGGCTGGGGTAGGTCGCGCTAAGTCGCGGCGGAGCCACGGTGGAGCCTCTCTGGCGCCACTAGGCGGCCAGAAGGCCGTTACCTTTACATCGTGGACGTGCAGCGGCCTGGCGGTCATGACGTCCCGGCGGCCCTGGCGGCCCGGCGCGGCGCTGGCGGCTTTGAGTGCCGGCTCACCCCCTCCCCCACCCCCTCCCCCACCCCGCGCGCCGGCCGGCCTGGCCAAGGCCTGGCTGCCTAGCCCGGCCCATCCAGTTCCCACAGATCAGAAACTGAAGGGATATCACAGGGTAATTGAATTCGTTCGATCGGGAGGCCGTCCGGGGGCGGGGCGGGGCGGGGCAGGGGGGGGGGCCTCTTGCTTGTCGTGTCTCCGCCGTGCCTCGCCGCACAGCCTCCAGCCATCTGGAAAGAGAACCAATTTTAACGCGCTCTTTTCCGTTTTTCCGCTTCGAGGGGCTGGAGGGAGGCGGCCTGCTACTCATTTACCCGCGCCGAGTTCGCTCCCCACATTCCGAAAAAGTTAAATTTTTTTGAAAAAGTGTTCGTTGATCAAATTTTGTAACACCTAATTTTGAGTTTCTTTCCGATCATCCAAGTTTATTTATTTTCGAACGAAAAAAATTGTAACGCTTGAAAAAGTTGAGTCGAACGCGGTGTCGAACCAGGAATCTTCCTCGCGGCGTGCGAGCGCGCTAGCGGCTCGGCCACGGGAACTGTTAACGCTGTGGTGCGTCATTGAGGGTGGAGAGCGAGCCGCCGCTCCGGGCACCCGTACCGCAGTAGCGCGATAAGAACGCCCATGGGACTCCGCGGCGCGGCGCGGCGCGGCGCGGCGTGCGGGTTCGCGGGTACTCCGAGCGGGAATTGAAACATTTTGCCTCGCCCCGGTGGGGTGGTCGATTGGTTGCATAGCGCTCGCTGGGTTGACCCACATTGTCTTGGATGCAATCCGGAGTGGGCCCCGCCCCGCCTCGCCCCGCCACGCCCCGCCCCGCCCCGCCCCGCCCCGCCTCGACCCGCCACGCCCCGCCCCGCGGACCTCAAGCATTCTATCAGCGCCCCGCCACGGCGCCACGGCTCGGCAAATGGCGATGAGGTTAATTACAGCCACAGCCAGCAGATGTACAGTGTCCTGACACCGACAGACGACCCCCCACCCTGTCCCCGGAGTACTTGGCCCATCCCCGAGCCATGCCCCACTCGCAGTGCGGTGGCGCAGTTTTCTTTCCGGCTGCCGGGTCAGTAGTCGCTCTGTCTCTCTCGCACTTGTGCGACGATGTGTCTGTGCGCCAAAGGACCGGTGGCGGCGGTCGAAATCCCGGACGCGTTTTGAGCTCCCGAGTCGCTAAATGGGACTCGAACCGAGCGTGTGACCCCACCAATGGATTGCTTTCCGAACGAGGAATCCATTGGTGGGGTCACACGCTCGCTTCGAGTCCCATTCGGCGATTCTGGAGCTCAAAACGCGTCTAGAGTTTTGGTCGCCTCCACCGGTCCTCTGGCCCACTGCGCGACGCGGCGACGCGACCAGGCCCACCTGGCCCGCCCCACCCGCTTCTTACGGCTTTGTTTATTTATGGCCCAGTGATTATGGGGGTGGACTGCGTCCCGGACTGCGTCCCGGACTGCGTGCTTCGGGAGAGGAGCGCCGCTAGCGGTCCGGGTTGCTGGTCGGTCCAGCGCGTCCAGGGCGTCCGGGGCCGGAAGGACCGCATTCCAAGCCGTGATGACCGCCACTTAGGGGCCAGTTGTGTGCACTGTGAGTGTGTGCGTGTATGTGTAAGAGGGGGGAAAGATGGCCTAAACAGCCACCCAAAACGTTTTTTCTCCGACGATAATTTTCATTTTTTCTAGTGGAAAAGTCAACAAAAAAAAATTGATAGTTGGTGGGGAGTTGAACCCGAGCTGTCTGCATAGAAAGCCAACGCCTCAGCCCGCGCGGCTGACTCGGTGGCACAATTACAGTGGATTGAAAACGCCTATATTTTGTTGCAGAGTCCGGAACTGGGCGTTGAAGCTGGGCGTCACCTTGTGGGCCTACGGCAAGGAGACGACGAAGATGAACGAGATCCAACGGGTAAGCGACGCCGCCACGCACCACAAGGAGCGTCAAGCTTTCCATCTCTTTCTGCGGGTGTGACTCACAGTGGGCCAGGAGACCGGTGGAGTCGACCGAAATTCCGAACGCGTTTTGAGCTCGAGAGTCGCTCAATGGGACTCGAACCGAACGTGTGACCCCACCAATGAATTCCTCGTTCGGAGAGCAATCCATTGGTGGGGTCACACGTTCGGTTCGAGTCCCATTTAGCTACTCTGGAGCTCAAAACGCGTCTGGCGTTTGGGCCGCCTCCACCGGTCTTCTGGCCCACTGTGTGGCGTTCCCACCGCCACCTCAGCGCTGCCGACGTGAGCCTCCCCGCCGTCGGGATGAGTGTCCTTTTACTGGGAGGAACCGAGACCGTAATTCAACACCTGTTTGTGCTGCGCTCTCTCTCTCTCCCTCTCTCTCTCCCCCTCTCTCCCCCCCCCTCTCTCTCTCTCTCTCTCTCTCTCTCTCTCTCTCTCTGTCTGTCACTCGGCCCGGCCGCAGAAGCGCAGCGTAGCAGGGATTGAAGGAAATGAGACCTAATGGAGAGAAATTAATGGGGCCGCCAAGATGGCGGGGTACGGGGAGGGGCGGGGCGGGGTGCTGTCATCTCCGGTGTAGTCGTTGAATCGCAGCAGTGTGCTCGCTCGAGTTTCGAAGCGCTCTCTCTCTCTCTCTCTCTCTCTCTCTCTCTCTCTCTCTCTCTCTCTCTCTCTCTCTCTCTCTCTCTCTCTCTCCTCTCTTTGTTCGCGGCAGTGTTCCAAAGTCTCGGCCTAGATAAAGATCGCCCCGGGAAATGTGGGAAGGGAAGGCGAATTTGAGTGCACGCCACTGCAATAAACTAGTCTCGCCCATTCGTAGGCGCGCTCATGTTCATCTTACAAAAATAATTTAAAAAAAAATATCCTGCGGTTTTTTTTTTGCAGTGTGGGGTACTGCACTGCTGCGACGCACGCTAGAGCGGAACGAACGGCAGAAACTCATAAAGCCGGAACCGAAGACCCGCTGACAACCCAGCAAATGTATAAAAATGAAGAATAAATATGGAAAGCCCGCAATTTTTGGCCGGCGCGCGCGCGGCCAAAACAAGAGGGACAGGAAAAAAATAAAAATACAAAGAATGCCCCGGAGGGCCCGGAGGGCCCGGAGGGCGAGCGGCGGCCATGGCTCGTAGGGCGAGTGCCGCGAGGGCGGGGATTTCGAGTTGGCGAATCAAAATGGCGGCCCGGCGCGTACTCCCTGCAGAGCTACTCGCACGCCCTTCGCGCCCCGACACACAGTGGGCCAGAAGACCGGTGGAGGCGGCCAAAACTCTAGACGCGTTTTGAGCTCCAGAGCCGCTAAACAGGACTCGAACCGAACGTGTGACCCCACCAATGGATTCCTCGTCCAGAGAGCAATCCATTGGTGGGGTCACACGCTCGGTTCGAGTCCCATTTAGGGCGACTCTGGAGCTCAAAACGCGTCCGGAGTTTTGGCCGCCTCCACCGGTCTTCTGGCCCACTGTGCGCCCCTCGCGCCCCGACAGCGCCATTGCCCCTCGCGGCCGTTCGCGGAACTAGTCAATCTGTGTGTTTGCAACGATTGACGCGTGTCTCGGCTACCCGCCCACTCCCTGGGACGGCCCGGGACGCCGAGCATGGTGCCTTGCTCGCGCTAGCTAGCGCGCGTCGATACCGCCTCTCTCTCTCTCTCTCTCTCTCTCTCTCTCTCTCTCTCTCTCTCTCTCTCTCTCTCTCGCTCTCGCACCCCGTCCTGTCAGATGAGTAATGATGTGGTGAACGCATGTATGAGTCCCCCAGCTCCATTTTCTAATTTCCTGATCGAAAATTTGGCTTCCAAGCCGTCGCGCGTAAATCGAGTACTCATGTGGAGGAGCACTACATGCAATTACTAAAAAAAACACCAACTTTGGATTGAAAAAAAATACGATTTCAAGAAATCCTAGGAGTCACGAAGTCAATTTGATTATTGTGTAAGAGTGTGGAGAAAGAAAAGAAGTGGTGTTGTGAAGTTGTGGCTCAGGGGACTACCAATGGCAGTGGTACCAATGTGGTCGATGTGCCATCCGTCGAAATTTAAACTTGACAATAAATAGAAATCAAAATGCTGGAAAATTCAAAAAATTCCAATGCTAATGTATTCCGCAGTGTTCTGACAATGGAACATCTTTGAAGTCCATCATGATTAAAATGTTCTTAGCAGAAAGAAGTCAGTAAATTAATTTTCTCGGGTTGGCAACTATTTTCTCGGCGTCTGCGCCCTTGCGAAAATCGCGAAGCTGAAAGCGCCAGCAGTCGCGCATTAAAACTGCCCCTCCATTGTTGTGGACGTTGAATTGTTTGGCTTGTTTCAAAAGGCTATGGTTCTCTAGTCATGTTTTCTTCAATTCTGTGTAATAGTTCTCCCTTACAACGTATCAACACCACGACGGTTGGTTTGACAAACTTCATAAACTCGGGAGGGATGGTTTCGAAACGCGGGTGAGTCTTGTTCGAGGAACATGAGCACTGCAAGTCGCGAGGTGGAGCGAAGTGGTCCTAGTGCTAACTGAATCACAACAACAACACTGCGCATGTCCAAAAACACTCCAATCAAGAAGTATTATTGGATAGTTCTACCCGAAAAACTGCGTTCGAACCGGCACCAATTCTATTGTTGCATCTTGTCTACCTGCAGTCAAAGAAATTTTTCATTTCGAACGTTGCTTTTTCAGCTTTTGGAGTAAGCTGTACAGACCCAAAAAGAAGCTCCGCTATTGGTCCGCCCCGGCTCGGCTCCCCCCACTCCCTTTTTTTTCCTTTGACGAGTCGAGTTTTGCCATGGAAACGGCGATTTTGACAGCAAATTTCTCAAAATTGGCCACCAAATTTTTGACCAGATTTCAACATCAGAATCAGCGTTCAAAGTTCTACTAGTCTGCAAAATCTCATTAAAATCGTATAGAAAACTTCCGAAATGCATAAAGGGCCACACAAATCAAATCTCGAGCCGGCTGAGTCCTGGGTATACTATAAGGCTACTTCGTGCCTAAAAAAAACAGGAAAAAAGTGATTGTTTCGGGGGAGTCGAACCCCCGGCCCGGACAAAAGTGCAAAATTCCCCTGGAAATTCCTTGTCCCTGCAGCTGTCGTTGAGGACGGCACGAAACGCATCGCGCTGGCATCGCGGGCAGTGTAGGAAGGGAGCGGCTGAGGATGCAGAGGGGGTGGGGGGAGGGGAGGGGGAGGGGGAGGAGAGGGGAGGTAGGGGGGCTTATTCCGCCGGATTGGCGAGAGATTCTACGAAGACGTGTTCTGTATGCCAATAAAATACTGCGCGCTGGGGCGCCGGGTCCCAGAGGGCCGGGACCGGGCAGGGGGGGGATGGGGGGGGGGCGCTAACCGAGCACGGATAGCGTTTGTTAGCGCCGGCAGGACGTGCAGCCGAGTGGTTTAGCGACTCGTCACCGACACCAAGGGACGCCGGTTCGAATACTGTAGTAAAATGGGCGCACATGTTCGGATCAAACTACAGAGTTCCTTTGTTCGGAGACGAACAACAAGGCTCCAGTTTCCTCTGCTCCAAAACGGGTCGAAGGTCTTAAGACTGCCGCACAGTGGGCCAGAAGACCAGTGGAGGCGGCCAAAACTCTAGACGCGTTTTGAGCTCCAGAGTCGCTAAGGAGGACTCGAACCGATCGTGTGAACGTGTGAGCCCACCAATGGATTGCTCGTTCGGCTGGAGCTCAAAACGCGTCTAGGGTTTTGGCCGTCTCCACCGGTCTTCTGGCCCACTGTGTGCCGTCCGCTGCCGCCGTCGTGAGCGCTTTACCGCCTGCGGACGCGCGCTAGGCAACCCGCTGGGCCCCGCAGCGCTGGACTCCGTCGGCGGCCTACCCCGCCGGGGGCTCTGCTCTGCGCGCCGCGTCACTGTGCCGACAGTGCTTCTGTCTTTCCGTTCCGCCGCTGTCCTTCTGTCCCGTGACGGCGCCTGGCCTGACGGTGCCTGGTGTTCTCCCTGGATGGCCCCCGCTGGCGGCCTGGCCCTCGGTCTGGCCCGGGGCGCTTGGCTGACGCCTGGCACAGCGGCCCGCACAGTGGGCCAGAAGACCGGTGGAGGCGGCCAAAACTCTAGTCGCGTTTTGAGCTCCAGAGTCGCTAAGCTGGACACGAACCGAACGTGTGGCCCTACCAATGGATTGCTCGCCGAACGAGGAATCCATTGGTGGGGTGACACGTTCGGTTCTAGTCCCACTTAGCGACTCTGGAGCTCAAAACGATTCTGGAGTTTTGGCCACCTCCACCGGTCTTCTGGCCCACTGTGGCGCGCCCGGGGACAGTTTTCAAAGGGGTGGGCGTTCGCCACGTTCGCCTCCTTGGCGTTAAATTTCTTCCTTTTCGCCGCGCCGCCTCTGACGACGCGAGGAGAGAGGAGTGGGGGCTGGCGGGGAGGTCTGGCGAGGTGCTGAAGGGAGATTTAAGGTGCGCGTCGGAGGCAAGGCGGAGGCAAGGCGTAGTTCGGGCGGCAGTTCAGGGGGTAGTTTGCACGCCGGGAGGCAGGGCGGAGGCAGGGCGGGCTGGGCGCTTCAATGGTGTGCTTAGCGGTACTTTGCCGCATATTCGGTGACTCTGTGACGCCACGCCCTTCATGGCCCCACAGTGGGCCAGAAGACCGGCGCCGGCGGCCGAAGCTCTCGACGCGTTTTGAGCTCCAGAGTCGCTAAACGGGAATCGAACCGAACGTGTGACCCTGCCAATGGATTCCTCGTTCGGAGAGCAATCCATTGGTGGGGTCACACGTTCGGTTCGAGTCCCATTTACTCTGGAGCTCAAAACGCGTCTTTGACCGCCTGCACCGCTCTTCTGGCCCACTGTAGGGTAGGCACCCCTTTGCTGCTTGTTCGAGGCCGTGTCTACGACGCCGTGGCGCTAGGCCTCCTTTTCTCGCCCCTTGTCCCGCCTCGCCCCGCCTGCCGTGACGTGTACACTGTAGGGCGTGTAATCCCTTGAGCCGCCCTGCTCCCCTACGCTCTGCCAATTTGTTACGCCTGCTTAGGGAAATTTCCCTCCGCGTAGCGGGATATTCCCCCGCCCCTCACAGCCGGCAGCACTGAGTGTGCGCTCAGAGTGTAACTTTAAACCTGCGACTTTGAACCTGGGCGGAGGGAAGTCTACGCCTCTAACCACTCGGCTAACAGATTCAACGTAACACGATTTGGAGAAAATGTTCCTTTCAGTAGTCGGACGCAGTGGGACGCAAGCCAGCGACGAAGAAGGACCACTCGGTCGTCGCGGGGTCAGACTCCATGAAGTATTGAGTTGGAATTGACACTCAGTGCGTCTTGGAGTTGGCCTCCGAGGCGACCGCTCATCACCACGCCGCGCCGCCGAGCCGCCGAGCCGCAGCCACAGCAGGAGGACCCGGAGGGCCCGGAGCACAGTGGGCCAGAAGACCGATGGAGGCGGACAAAACCCTAGACGCGTTTTGAGCTCCAGAGTCGCTAAATGGGACTCCAACCGAACGTGTGACCCCACCAATGGATTGCTCTCCGAACGAGGAATTCATTGGTGGGGTCACAGGTTCAGTTCGAGTCCCATTTAGCGACTCTGGAGCTCAAAACGCGTCTAGAGTTTTGGCCGCCTCCACCGGTCTTCTGGCCCATGTGCGGAGGCCCGGAGGCCAAAGGCTGCCCACTCGCCGCATCATTGGAATGTGTAAACGATTCGCTCTTCGATAAGGGACATGTACAAGTCACGGCAGAAATACGGATAAAAATATAGAAATAAAAACGGGGGTGGGGAACAGGGACGAGTGTGGGTCGCTACCGCAGCGCCGCAGTCGCAGGCCCGACCAGCCGTCGCTCTGTCTCTCTCTGGGTCGTCCCGTATAGGTGCGAGAGGGACGGAGCGACGAAAACGACTCTCGGAATGTGCCACTCCTGGAGCCCCAGTGGCCACAGTGTACAGAAGCCTCGTCGAAACACAGCGCCACTGTGAAAAAGGAAAAAGGACGCCCTTCCGCTTCCGCCTCCACTTCCGGTCGGATTTGCACCGCCGTCCGTCCATCTGTCGTTATTTTCTTTCTCTTTCTCGCTCTTTCTCCTCGAGTTTGGCGAGTCGCTCTGTTTTTTTCTCTGACCTCTTCCCAGTGGGAATGAATTAAAAAATAATCGCAGGAGATTTGAACCACCAACCTAAAGGTCGGCACGCGAATGCTTTACCGATGTAACCACCGCGCCCCGCGCCGCGTCGCGACGCTTGTAGGTCCCGATTTGACCCAATTACCTCCCTCCTCGTGGCTCTACCCACTGGCTACGTGTTGTCCCACCCGCCCGTTGCAGAACCCCCCCCCCCCCCCCCCCCCACCTCCCTTACCGGACTCAGCCACCCCGAAAGACTAATACGCTATAAATTCACTCCCCGGCTATTAAACAAAGTTCCCAAAAGTGCCCTTCGCGCCGCCATGCCCCTGCGCCCCCAGTGCCCTTGCCAGCTCGGACCTTGGTTCGATTCCGCGTAAAGCTGTGCGGTTTTTTTTTCGTTTTTTTTTTTCATGACCGGCGCACTTAACTGCGCAGTGTGGGCCACTGTGCTATGCTGAGGTTGGTTAACCCTTCCGACTCTGGTGCATCGCGGGGAGTTTTGCCTACTGAGTGGCAGCACTGCGAGGTGGCGATGCCATTCGCCACACTGTGGGGCGGGGCGGGCCCTAGGGCTGTGCGGTTAACCGGTTAACCGGTTATTGCATTCGGTTATTTCATTAACCGGCCGGTTAAGTTAATGCCTTTTCCGGTATAGGTTAACCGAATAACCGGCAAATACGGTTAACCGGCCTTCGGTTAGCCGGTTTTCCGTCATGCTTAGTTGCATCATTGTTTCGGGAGACCACATATATACTTAATTAATATGGAGATTTCTAATTTTGATAATAAAAACCTGTATATAATCCAAAGGTAATTGTATTTTTTTAAATGCCCCGATTATTCTATCGTGTTACACGCAATTTGTTTCGTAAAATTTCATTTTTTTTTAAACTAACCGGTTATTTTGTGAAATTGCAATAACCGGTTATTGTGATTTTCTTTAAAAACCGGTTAATTTTGACAAACCGGTTAACCTGGAAAGTATCCGGTTATTTCGGTAACCGGTTATTCGGTTAGAATTCCAATAACCGCACAGCCCTGGCGGGCCCCGTCGGCCAGTCCAAGGGTGCGGCCCGGAGGAGCACTGGGAGGGGGTCCTTCGGTCCTCCGGTGCCTCGGTCCCTCTCCTTCGTCCTTCTTGCGGTGCAGGACACACTTCCGAGTCAGAACTCACTGCGCGCACAGTGTGGGCTGCGGCGGCGGCCGGGGAGGGGGAGGGGGGGCGATAGGGGAGGAACCAGGCTTCCGAAGCCGCGGCAAACGAGATAAGTTTTAAAGCGTACAGCAGACTGATTCCGAGAGTCGTTTTCGTCGCTCTGTCTCGCTCGCGTCCACACGGCTCGCCCCACGAGTGCGAGAGAGACACACCGATTCTCGGAATCGGTCTGCTGAACATCCTGCAGACTGGCCGAGGGAGGGACATTTTCGCGCCAAAATGACGAGGCGGCACAGACTGATTCCGCACATTTGCTATGTCTGTCTCTCTCGCACTCGTGCCGCGTCCCGCACCGCCCCGCACGGGTGCGAGAGAGACGGAGACTCCCCGCGGCGTGAGTTACGCGCCGCCGCGACGCCCGATCGACGAGTGTGCTCGCTATTTATTTATCGCGTGACTGTACTGGACCGCTGGACCACCACGGCGCGCCACTGCCAACGTGACTCGTGACCTCCATTCTCCGCCCTCTCTCTCTCCGTGACAACGTGACGCCCCGTGAGTGCGAGAGAGACAGAGAGACGAGACACCTTACACGCTGACTCGAGGTCCCGCCACACGGACTGCTTGCAACCCCCCCCCCCTCTCTCTCTCTCTCTCTCTCTCTCTCTCTCGTGTTACCTTTTTACAGCCGGTCCTGTTCGCACTGCCGGGTCGCGTAGTGGTGCCGGCCCCCAAGGCGGCGCACACGCACGCACACTGGTAAAAAAGGGATCTCGTGCATTGCTTTATCCCAGGGTTGTTGTTGTTTGGGTGCGCTCGTTTGACACGGTCTGACACTCTGGTTGTTGTTGTTGTGTTGCAGAAATACCGCGAGAAGGACGTGAAGGTGGCGCGCAAGGACGGGCTGATGCTGGTCCGCGACATGACGGTGGAGCTGAAGAACATGATGGACGCCAAGATGCACGCCGTGCTGGTGAGTGGCGTGCACACAGTGGGCCAGAAGACCGGTGGAGGCGGACAAAACTCTAGACGCGATTTGAGCTCCAGAGTCGCTAAACAGGACTCGAACCGAGCGTGTGACCCCACCAATGGATTCCTCGTTCGGAGAGCAATCCATTGGTGGGGTCACACGTTCGGTTCGAGCCCCATTTAGCGACTCTGGAGCTCAAAACGCGTCTAGAGTTTTGGGCGCCTCCACCGGTCTTCTGGCTGCCTCGTTCGAAAGGGCAGTCCTTTGATTTGGCGCCCTTTGAGGACACTGGAGCTCGAAGCGTTTCCGGAGTTGTGTCCGCCCAAACAAATGCCCCCCCCCCTCCACTTACTTTGCCAAGGTCCCGCAGACAAGTGGCACTGATGGCCTGTCAAGGCTGATTCCAAGCGGGGGTCCCGGCGGTGTGTCTCTGTCGCCCCCTTACGGGCCTTGCGGGCCGCCCCACGAGTGCGAGAGAGAGAGACTCCCGTGATAATTGGCCCGTCTCAATTTCCCCAACTTGGACACCAAATTTTTGTTTCCCTTCTCTCTGCTTTGTGCGGGCCTTCGTTTTTCCGACATCGCCTCTTCCCTCCCTCTCTCTTTTTTTTCGTGGAACTCCGGTCCGACTGGGGTGGCAGTCCCGTACCTAGGCTGGCTTCGGCCGGCCGCCTAGGTCACCGCTTACGCTAAAAAAAGGTTCTTCGCGCACTTTAAAATGCTTACCAATCCATTTGCTAGTGGTGCAGAAAAAACACCTTTTTTGTTGGTTATGAAAACCACGGAGAATTTCCTTTCCTCCGAGTCCCGGACGTTTTCGTGCAGACGAATGGGACTCCCAGGCGGAAAAACGCTTTTCCCATCCGCAGCGCGTGAGTCAGAGGATACAGCAAAGTTGTACAGCCGACGAGAACGTTAAAAAGTTGCGGCCGGAGAAAGGGCAGGCTGGAAGGGCTCGCTGGAAGGGCTCGCTGGAAGGTGTCAGAACGAGACGGGCTTGAATAATTTAAGGGCCCTACCCTTCCTTTCCCTCTGCAGGGGCCCTGCCCGGTCCGCACGGCGGACGAAAGGCTTAATTTTTAAAAAGTCTCGTCTTTTTGCGAGCATTTGTTGTGTGCCGGGTCGGCTGCGCTGTGGAAGGCACCCCGACCCTGATGAATAAGTCGCCAAGACCGCACTCCCGTTTTTCCTTCTCGTTTTTTTTCGCCACTTTTATCGAGGGATTTGTAGACGTTCGCCAAACGACGAAAAACTTTTTTTTTCCCTCCGCGTTGCACGCTGACGGCTCGGCTCGGCTCGGTCCACCCGTTTCCGCTGATTGTGGCAGTGTACCCGCCGTCCAGTTTAGGGCAGAATAATTTGCACATAATGTGGCAGCGCCGGCAGCGCACAGTGTGGCAGTCTCGCCGGTCTCGCCGGGCATGGACTGCACACCAACATGCGCCGCCCTCCCGCCTTTTTCGCAGAGCACGGCACTGCACTATGAAATAGTTAGTCCGCCCCTCCACTTCACCAGCCATGCCACTTCACCAGCCCCGCCACTTCACCGGCCCCGCCACTTCACCAGCCCCGCCACTTCACCAGCCCCGCCACTTCACCAGCCCCACCACTTCACCAGCCCCGCCACTTCACCAGCCAACTCACACCTACAACACTACTTCACCAGCCCAACCACACCTACACCACCACTTCACCACCACATCACCAGCCACTTCCACGCCACTTCCCCGCCAAGGGGAAACTACTTCGAAAAAATGTGTACACCTAATGCAAATTCAAAAAATATTCAACAAAATTCAAAAAATTCAGTGAAATTCATAAAATTAAAAAATTCACCAAAATTCTTTGAAATTCATCAAAATTTTTAAAAATTCACTGAAATTCATAAAATTCATTGCATTTGCTCCCTCGACGGGCAATTGGTCTTTGGACCTTCCTAGCATGCCTTTGTTACGGAGTGCAATTATCAGTCTTAGTTTGGGAGCAGTATTGTCTCAAAGTTGGCCGAAACGCTCAGAAATGTCTATGAAAAATCGTGTTTTGGGCCGATTTTAAGCAGCCACTGCGTCTGATCCAAGGCGGGCATTTTGCTCCCTCAACGGGCAGTTGGTCTTTAGACCTTCCTTTAGCATGCCTCTGTTACGGAGTGCGATTATCAGTCTTAGTTTGGGAGCAGTATTGTCTCAAAGTTGGCCGAAACGGTCAACAGTGTCTTTGAAAAATCGTGTTTTGGGCTGATTTTAAGCAGCCACTGCGTCTGATCCGAGGCGGGCATTTTGCTCCCTCAACGGGCAGTTGGTCTTTGGACCTTCCTTTAGCATGCCTTTGTTACGGAGTGCAATTATCAGTCTTAGTTTGGGAGCAGTATTGTCTCAAAGTTGGCCGAAACGATCAGAAATGTCTATGAAAAATCGTGTTTTGGGCCGATTTTAAGCAGCCACTGCGTCTGATCCAAGGCGGGCATTTTGCTCCCTCAACGGGCAGTTGGTCTTTAGACCTTCCTTTAGCATGCCTCTGTTACGGAGCGCGATTATCAGTCTTAGTTTGGGAGCAGTATTGTCTCAAAGTTGGCCGAAACGGTCAACAGTGTCTTTGAAAAATCGTGTTTTGGGCCGATTTTAAGCAGCCACTGCGTCTGATCCGAGGCGGGCATTTTGCTCCCTCAACGGGCAGTTGGTCTTTGGACCTTCCTTTAGCATGCCTTTGTTACGGAGTGCAATTATCAGTCTTAGTTTGGGAGCAGTATTGTCTCAAAGTTGGCCGAAACGCTCAGAAATGTCTATGAAAAATCGTGTTTTGGGCCGATTTTAAGCAGCCACTGCGTTTGATCCGAGGCGGGCATTTTGCTCCCTCAACGGGCAGTTGGTCTTTGGACCTTCCTTTAGCATGCCTTTGTTACGGAGTGCAATTATCAGTCTTAGTTTGGGAGCAGTATTGTCTCAAAGTTGGCCGAAACGCTCAGAAATGTCTATGAAAAATCGTGTTTTGGGCCGATTTTAAGCAGCCACTGCGTTTGATCCGAGGCGGGCATTTTGCTCCCTCAACGGGCAGTTGGTCTTTGGACCTTCCTTTAGCATGCCTTTGTTACGGAGTGCGATTATCAGTCTTAGTTTGGGAGCAGTATTGTCTCAAAGATGACCGAAACGGTCAACAGTGTCTTTGAAAAATCGTGTTTTGGGCCGATTTTAAGCAGCCACTGCGTCTGATCCGAGGCGGGTATTTTGCTCCCTCAACGGGCAGTTGGTCTTTGGACCTTCCTTTAGCATGCCTTTGTTACGGAGTGCAATTATCAGTCTTAGTTTGGGAGCAGTATTGTCTCAAAGTTGGCCGAAACGCTCAGAAATGTCTATGAAAAATCGTGTTTTGGGCCGATTTTAAGCAGCCACTGCGTTTGATCCGAGGCGGGCATTTTGCTCCCTCAACGGGCAGTTGGTCTTTGGACCTTCCTTTAGCATGCCTTTGTTACGGAGTGCGATTATCAGTCTTAGTTTGGGAGCAGTATTGTCTCAAAGTTGACCAAAATAGTCACAACGATTTTTCAAAGACACTTGCGACCGTTTTGATCGACTTTGAGACAATACTGCTCCCAAACCAAGACTGACAATCGCACTCCGTAACAAAGGCATGCTAAAGGAAGGTCCAAAGACCAATTGCCCGTCGAGGGAGCAAAATGCCCGCCTCGGATCAGACGCAGTGGCTGCTTAAAATCGGCCCAAAACACGATTTTTCATAGACATTTCTGAGCGTTTTGGCCAACTTTGAGAATATACTGCTCCCAAACTAAGACTGATAATTGCACTCCGTAACAAAGGCATGCTAAAGGAAGGTCCAAAGACCAATTGCCCGTCGAGGGAACAAAATGCCCGCCTCGGATCAGACGCAGTGGCTGCTTAAAATCGGCCCAAAACACGATTTTTCATAGACATTTCTGAGCGTTTTGGCCAACTTTGAGACAATACTGCTTCCAAACTAAGACTGATAATTGCACTCCGTAACAAAGGCATGCTAAAGGAAGGTCCAAAGACCAATTGCCCGTCGAGGGAGCAAAATGCCCGCCTCGGATCAGACGCAGTGGCTGCTTAAAATCGGCCTAAAACACGACCCCAGCATCGCCGCGACCCCTTAAAAAAATTTCGCGACCCCGCTTGGTGTCGCGACCCTAAGGTTGAGAACCACTGTCCTAGATGGCCTGGGCGATCAAAGGCCCAAAAATTCATTGAAATTCATCAAAATTCCATTAGAAAACAGAGAAATTCATAAAAATTCATCTAAATTCATGAAATTCAAAAACTGCAGCCAAGTTCAAAAATTTCATCAAAATTCAAAAAGAAATCTTGAAAATTCACAAAAATTCATTAAAATTTGTCAAAATTCATAAAAATTCAACAAAAATGCAAAAATTTCAAAAAATTCATGAAATTCACGGCCATGTACACCAAAATTCAAAGTAGTTTCCTCTTGTTCCCCGCCACTTCACCAGAGGGCCTTCGCTCCGCTTGCCCCGCTTCGCCCGGGGCCGGTGGGCCCATTAAAACTTGCCACTCCAGTCCGCGGCTCCGCGGCGTGGTGGCGGCGCGGCACAGTGGCCCTGTGGCCCTGTGGCCCGGTGCAGTATCTGAGGAATATGGAGATCGACTCTTTCGTCCCTCTCCGACCGCAGCGCAGCGCATGGCATGGCAGCGGCGCAGTGGCACCGTGGTAGCACCCTCGCGGCCCTCGCGCCACGGTCCCATTTTCCGCGAGTCTCTCTTTTTATTAGTATTTCCCTCTCTCAGTTTTTCCTCTTTTTCTCTCTCTTTCTCTGTGCCTCTTTCGTCGACACTGTCACGCCGGAGTTGGCCCGGAACGTATCGGCTCAATATAGACACCTGTTTCCGGCTCGGCGGCCAGTCTGTCTGTCTGTCTATCTGTCTGTCTGTCTGTCTGTCTGACACCGTCTGTCTGTCTGTCTGTCTGTCTGTCTGTCTGTCTGTCTGTCTGTCTGTCTGTATGTATGTATGTATGTATGCATGTCTGTCTGTCTGTCTGTCTGTCCGTCCGTCCGTCCATCTGTCCGTCCGTGCAGATGTGTGGTGCATACTGCTTGCAAAGTATTGCGAGTCACGGAGCCGAGCCAAGCCATTGGGTGCTCCACCCTCTACCTCACGCGGAATGAGCGCCTGTCAGTGTACCCCCTCCACTCCCATCCCCCTCCCCCTCCCCCCCTCTCACAGACCGCTGCAATATTGCTCTGTTTTCTGCAGCTCACTATGCACAGCACTCGGCGAGCGCGCGTTTGAAATCGCGTCTCGAAGTCGGTGTGTGCGTGTGTCTGTGTGAGTGGAAGGACGAAAAAATTTGCAGCTTCCGGTTTACACCGCACATCTCTCTCTCTCTCGCACTCGTGTGGCGTTAGGCACGAGGAAAACAGCGCGACACAGGATGTAGGCAAACTCGCAGAGAATTTTCCAAAGCCCTCCCCTTTTTGAGCTAGGCCCGCCTCTGCTGGTTCGGCAGTGTAGGCTCTGCAGGCTGCACTGTGGGGCTGTGGGGCCGAGGGTGGCCAGGCTGGGCCAGGCCGGGCCAGGCTGGCGGCTGGCGGCACCTGCCCGGAATATTGTGCGTGTCGCCTCGACAAGTGCTGCGCGCCAAGCGTTTGCAGTGGTTCAGGTTTGCAGTGCCGTGCCGCCGCGCCGCCGTGCCGCCAGCAGGGCGCGCTGCTCGGAGCATCTGGCCTCGCACACAGACAAACACAAACACACGGACACTGTTTCGCGCCCCACAGTGGGCCAGAAGACCGGTGGAGGCGGACAAAATCACGGACGCGTTTTGAGCTCCAGTGTCGCTAGGACTCGAACCGAACGTGTGACCCAACCAATGTATTCCTCGTTCGGAGAGTAATGCATTGGTGGGGTCACACGTTCGGTTCGAGTCCTGTTTAGCGACTCTGGAGCTCAAAACGCGTCCGTGATTTTGTCCGCCTCCACCGGTCTTCTGGCCCACTGTGGGGCGGTGGTCCGGCTCGGCTCAGTCCGTATGGGAGGCAGCACTGGGGCGGTCCGCATGTAGAAACAATTTCAGGCGGAGCGGCATGGCCACTATCATCATGACCATCGTCATGTCTGGGGGAGCAACTGCCGAGCCGGGCCGGGACGGGCCGAGCCGGTCCACCCTTGGCCTCCTCCCCGACTCCCCCGGCCTCAAGTGGAATCGCTGAGCAATGACGACTGGAATTATTCCCTGGAAATGCTAAGAGGAAGCGAAGCCCCTCCCCTTCCCCCAATCGATGATTCATTTTGTCCCTCTCGCCATGCTCTCGCAGAGGATCATGGACTCGGCCGAGCAGGCGGCGCTGTCGCACAAGATGGAGCACAAGAACGGCAAGGCCACGGTGTGGTCGCCAGAGGCCGGCGCGCAGGGCCGCCGCGACGGCATGCGGTCCTCGCGGCACTTCGACCACCTGCCCGTCAACACCAACCGCAGCAACACCATGCTGGCCGAGGACGTCACCGAGCGCGGTACGTATCACTGCAAAGCACTGCAAGTTGAGAAATAAGGGGAAGGAAGCCCAGCCGCGCAGTGCGCCAGACGACCGGCGCAGGCGGCCAAAACTCCTGACCGAACGTGTGACCCCACCAATGGATTCCTCGTTCGAAGAGCAATCCATTGGTGGGGTCACACGTTCGGTTCGAGTCCCATTTAGCGACTCTGGAGCTCAAAACGCGTCTTTGACCGGCCCACTGCAATCCGTTTGTGTTCTTGCCCGCAGACCCGACCGTCACGAACGGCATCGTGTGGTCCGAGCTGCTGGACGCGCTCTTCATCAACAACTACGAGACGGACCCCACGCTGTCCTGGCAGTACTTCGGCAGCGCCAGCGGCTTCCTGCGCCGCTACCCAGGTGAGCTGCAACTGGAGGAAACAGCGACGAGAAGTGATTTGAACTCGTTCTGAGAATGTTCCTGACGCCCTGCTTTGCCTCCAGCCTCGCGCGTGCCGGCCGACGAGTTCTTCGGCGACGCGCGCGCCGAGATCCACGACTTCCGCACGTCGCAGTGGTACGTGTCGGCCGCCACCAGCCCCAAGGACGTCGTCATCCTGCTGGACTCGTCGTCCTCCGTCAGCTCCACCAAGCGCGCCCTGGCGCTGCTCACGGCGCGCACCATCCTGGAGACGCTGGGCGACAACGACTTCGTCAACGTGTTTCGCTTCGCGGACACGGCCGCCGAGATCGTGCCGTGCTTCAAGGACATGCTGGTGCAGGTGGGTGTCCACAGGGCGTTTCTAGGGTGCCCCCTAGGCGTGTCCAGCACGTTGACTAAATCGCGGTGTGTGCTTGCAGGCCACCACGGCCAACCTCCGCGAGCTGAAGGCCGGGCTTGGCGGCGTGCGTCCGGAGGGGTCCGCCAACACGACCGCCGCGCTGGTCACCGCCTTCGACCTGCTGCACCGGGTGAGTGGCCATTACCGAGTGCAGGTCCACTCCGTTGCGGACCTACTCACTATATGTCCCTTTCGCTCTGCAGTACAACCGCACGGGGCAGGGCAGCCAGTGCAACCAGGCCATCATGCTCATCACCGCCGGGCCCGTGCTGGCCTCCTACAGCAACGTCCTCAAGCACTACAACTGGCCGCACATGCCGGTGAGGATGTTCACGTACCTCATCGGCAAGGACTCGAGCACGGCGTCGGAGCTCAACAAGATCGCCTGCGGCAACAAGGGTGAGTAGCGAAGCGGCTTTGGCACAGTGGGCCAGAAGACCGGCGGAGGCGGACATAACTCTAGACGCGTTTTGAGCTCCAGAGTCGCTAAACAGGACTCGAACCGAACGTGTGACCCCACCACTGGATTCCTCGTTGGGAGAGCAATCCATTGGTGGCGTCACTCGTTCGGTTCGAGTCCCATTTAGCGACTCTGTAGCTCAAAACGCGTGCGGGATTTTGACCGCCTCCGCGGGGTCGTTGCCGTTGCCGACGTCCGACTCACCACCCTGCTCGCTTCCAGGGTACTTCAACCGCATGAGCAACCGCAAGGACGTCCGCGCCCAGGTGCTCAAGTACGTGTCCGTGATGTCGCGGCCACTCGTCATGTACCAGAACGAGCACCCCGTGCAGTGGACGCCCGTCTACCGCGGCGGCAAGGTGAGCAGACATCAATACACTTTTTTTAAAATATGTGATTTGCTCTCGGGGTGTGGGGACGGGTAGGCCACCGATCTGGCGCGGGTTGAAGGTTGGCTGCTCCGGCATAGGGATGTCCGGCAAAGTCTTTTTCTGGGAAGGGAGGGCCCCCTTCTGCCACGGCAAGCCGCCTGCATTCACCAAGAAAAGAAACGAGTTTCCCACCCAGTATTAATAAGACAGTGTTGAAGAAGAGTTTGTTTCTTGTTTGTCGGTTGGCGACCGTGTGCGGTTTGTTTGCTCGTAGTTGGCAGCCATGTGTTGACGACGGTCCGTCCTCGGCTGCTTGAAAAAAAAAAGAAGAAGAAGAGAGGGGCAAGGCGACGGCGACAGGACGACTTTGCGAGTTGAGGATTTGACTGGGAAGTTTTGTTGTTGTTTTTGTGCAGGGTAACAGCCTTCTGCGCGACGAAGTCAAGTACGGACAGCTCATGACGTCGGTCAGCGCCCCTGTGTTCGACCGACGGAACGCCACGGTAGGCGAGCTCCATCCATCAGTTGAATTGAAAAGTTTTTATTTTCGTCAATTATAAAATGTTTTTGTTGGCGTTCCAGGAACGCGTGGCGAACTTGCTGGGAGTCGTTGGGACGGATATCCCTATCGAGCAGATCATGAAGTTGGTCCCGCCGTATAAGGTAAGCAGAGAAATATTTCCCGCCTTTCTCTCTCTCTCTCTCTCTCTCTCTTTTCCCGCTAATGCTATACCGAGTCCGCTGCATTGGTTCTCAGTGCTGGAACTCGAAACTTTCCTTATCCCGGCGTTTGGCACACATCCGGTTTTTGTTCTCTCCAAGTCGGTCGGCTCTGTGTAATTGGCAGCCACTCATTCCCAAGTTTCCGTCTAACCCTCTCTTCCCCCGCAGCTCGGCGTCAACGGCTACGGCTTCCTGGTGGACAACAACGGACACGTCCTTTTCCACCCGGACCTGCGGCCCATGGTGAGTACCGCGCGTTCCCGCCAAAACCCGTTGCCCCTGTCTAGACGCACTAGGCTGCCCCATTCGACCGTCACGCGCGTCGCGCGACCCTAGGCCGCCTAGGCCGACGCGAGTCCGGGTAGATGCGCCACGCTAGTGTGCATGATCAACTGTCCCTCTCCGTAGTGTCACTCCACTGCCTCGCGGAGACCCACGACTTGACGGAAAAAGCAACCGACTTGCAATAGCTCTAGTCACCTCAACTCAACTTCGTGCAAATCTCTTCTCACTCTTAGACTGCAAAATGGGAACGCACAGCATTTAGAAGATTAGAAAAATCCCCTGTGCACTTTTTTTTCTTTTCTTTTCGGGATCTTTTTTTTGTGATTTCTTGTTCGGCACATCCCTTGATTGATGGTTTTTGAAATGGCACTCTCTCAACCCACTGTCCATCCCTGCCTTGCGACATGCTTTTGGAACCACTCACTAATGCACTGAAAATTATCTCTTTCAGCAAAACTCGCAACAGGTAAATACTCTCCTCCTTTTCGGAAGTAACATTTTGTTGGACGTACAGGCGAAAAGAACGACACTGCTGCTTGTAACAACTGCCACACACCAAATGCTTATGGACTTTATCGGACTTTATGTCCATAACTATGGCCGTTTTTGTACATACAGAACTTACGTACAAATTTGTACATAAATTAGGTACAATGTTTTACATACTTAAGCACAATATGGAAATATTGTTCCTAATTTATGTACAAATTTGTACATAAGTTCTGTATGTACAAAAACGGCCATAGCTATGGACAATAAAGTACATAAGACATTTAGCGTGCAGTTAGGGCCGAAGTAGTCGCTTTTGAAATAAGTGGTTTGATACCGTTCATCGAAAGAATCTGGGGTTTCGATCGGACATTTTCGTCATTTTTGCCTGATCTCACTCAACCCGCATGATCTCAATGCTGCATGATCGCGACGTGTTCATATACTAAGCATCACCGCTCGCAGAATTTAATTACTTTACCTCTTGAAAGTAGTTACGCGAGTTCGATTTGTCCATTGCATGCTTTTGTCTCCTCTTCACATTTACGTAGCGTGCCGGAAAGGGTACCAAACCAGTATTGCCGGTGCCCTTTTCCGTCCGTGTCTTCCATCCGCACTTTGCCGATACGCGATATTTTCTCAACTTTTTCCCTCTAATGCCCTAACGCGTCCGCGGAACGCGCTCCGTGTGCTGACGTCTCCCTCGCACAGTTCCAGGACACCCTCAAACCGGAGTACAACAGCGTCGACCTGACGGAGGTCGAGCTGGTGGACAGCGACGGCGGGCCGCGGGAGAACAACTCCATGCTCCTCGATGTGAGTGCGCCTACTACTCAGAAACAAAAACAAAAACTTTTTGCCGTTGGTTTACAATTTGTTGTTGTTTTCGTTAGCTGCGCCACGACATGATCGACCAGAAGGAGGGCGAGACGGACCTCACCATCAAGACGGACTTCAACGGCATGGTGAGCGCTGCACTGCATGTCGCGCTCTGCAACCGACTTTTTTTTAAAGAATTATTTTAAACAATCTGTCTTGTTTGACAGCGCGTCGCCACCCGCCGCAACAAGTACTTCTACAACCCCATCTACGGCACGCCGTTCTCGCTGGCGCTGGCCCTGCCCGAAGGCTACGGCATGTACGAGGCCATCGGCGAGGAGGAGATCAAGCGGAGCCCCGTGAACCGTGAGTACAGCACTCTCCTGTAGCATCGCCTCGCAAAATGGCAACGTTAGCAACATGTTTTGTTATTTTTTGCAGTCACCGAATGCTTCAAGGGAGACAACTGGAGAGTGCACCCGGACTGGTGAGTTTCATTTTCCCCCAGAAGTGAGACGGCAGCCTCGAAGATTCGTCGCTCAAACCTCACCTAACCTCTCATAACCTCTCACAACCTCTCATAACCTCACTTAACCTCACTTAACCTGACCTAACCTGACCTAACCTCACCCAACCTCATCTAACCTGACCTAACCTCACCTCTCGGTGTCGCAGGGTGTACTGCGAGTACAACTACGCGTCCGACCACCACTTCAAGTCGCCCGAGGACCAGTTCCTCCACTTCCTGAACAAGGTGCGCAAGCCCGGCTGGAAGTGGATGTCGCAGCGCCACTGGACCCCGCAGGCCGTCAAGGACATGAAGAAGCTGGACCGCGACTCGTACTACTGTAAGTGATTTTTGTTTGTTTGTTTGTTTTTGAAAACTGATTTGCGTTATTAACGAGTTTTTCTGTTCTTCCAGGCGACAAGACCCTGGTGCAGTCGCTGGTCTACGACGCGGTGGTGACCCAGACCCTCGACCAGCCCCCTCGCCTGGACCGCCCCTCCAACGCCAACGAGGACCGGCAGTAAGTGCGGTGGGGGGTCCTCGCGGTCCACGTCACTGTGAAAAGGGGAGGGGGAGGGGGCCGCTCTCATGAGACGCCGGTCGTCCGCGCGCGGGGCGGTTTTGCCCTTTAGAATCGATATTTCAATCTCGATGAAAAGCCGCCGACTTTGAATAAGGGGCGACACACCACTAGCTTGTCCACCTGCACCGCATGCGGCACTCACTCTTCGTCGCGTTTGTACCGCGGTCAGATTCACTTTTTGAGTTATTACTTGACGTAAAAAAACTGCCAAACGTGAGAAAAAAAGTTCGCTGAGAGAACGAGATATATTGTATATATGCACTAACTTTTGCACTCTGCTTTCCTGGATGTTCGTTTTCTGTTTGTGAATGCTCTTTGCACTGCAGCCGCACTGGAGGACGACTCACTAATTTCTTTCTTTTCTTCACTTTGAATTAAACACTTTCCCTTCTATCACTAATTTCTCACTCTATTCGTCCTTTCGCAATTAGCCCTATAGCCGTTCTGATGGCTCTATGGCGAAGGTAACGTATAGGTCTTTTCGGGTGCTTTCCTTAGGGTAGCCCAGCTAGCCCTGTTTCAACTAGACAACGATGTTTTAGCAGACTTTCACTTTTAAAAAAATGAAACATTTAATATAAGTTTTGAAAAGCGTCATCATTATACCCCTATACCACCTACATGTAGCCCCTTTGCTTTAGACTGTTCAGAAAAGTGAAGTTGGAATTTTGGATTACCTGTATCACTACCAGCAAGGAAGTTGAAACCTTCGCACATCCGTTGCCATTGCCATTCACTTTGCTTGGATACATTAAATTCATCGTAGAAAAAATTTGTTTGAAAACGGGAAAGAGAAAGTACGAGTCTCAATTTACCACGAGACGCATTTTGGTTGAGATTTTGTGTGGTGTGCCGTTAGTGTTCGTGCCTGTGTGTTTTTGTGTCTTCTGTGAACGGAGTCAAACGTTGGCTTTACGACCTGGAAACTCTTCCTGGGCAAGAATTTGGTCCCCCATTCATCTCCTACATTCCGTAATGTCCTCGATGACAAAAGATGAAAAAAAAAGAACCAAGCAAACAAAAAATTCCTGAAGATGAGACTAAGTTGCCCTCTTGTATTTACATTGGTCATTCACTTCCATATGCATTTTTGCAAAGAAACCAACTTGGCCACTGTTGCCGCGTTTGACTCCGCCGCACTTGTTTTTGTTTTTATTTTTGTTTTCACTGCGTCGAGGATGCCGGTGAGTATAACCGAGTAATGCAACGTCTCTCTCCCATGCCGCCTGAGGAACTCGCTGATCGTTGTTGGCAAAGCTGCTGATTCCGTTCAAAATTACTTCTCATCCGAACGGTGGTTTTTTTTTGTCCACACCGATGACGTGCGTTTTATAAGGATTACCTTATGGGTGTTCTTTGCTTCTTGTTTTTTACCACACTGATGTAAGGAATCAGCAGCTTTGTGCAGTAACAGCCACAACTTTGGTCCACTTTTAGTCTCGGGAACCTGACTTACAGTGGCTGTTGCTCGCCTCTGTTCTAACCAAGTTCTTCCCCTTGTTGAAATCGGAGCTTGTGAATTGTTACTGTTCCACGGCCAGTGGACCGCTGCCCTGCAGCCCGCCCCCGCTGCCGTACGGGTCCCTCTGGATGCCTCTGGCACGCAGAGGACCCTCTTCGGCGGGGGGCGCGGCGGCGGGCCGGCCGCGCGGTGTTCGCTGACGGCCACCTTGATGTTGCAGCGAGGGCTACCAGTTCTTCGGCGCCACCATGTCGTTCGTGGCGACGCGCAGCGGGCTGCTGCGCTGGCAGAAGCTCGGCGACGGCCACCACTCCGAGAAGAACCCGTGAGTGCCTCCCATGGCGGAGCTCCGCCAAGTGGATTTGCCAGAAGACCGGTGGAGGTGGCCAAAATCCCGGACGCGTTTTGAGCTCCAGAGTCGCCAAATGGGACTCGAAACGACCCGTTCGGTTCGAGTCCCATTCAGCTACTCTGGAGCTCAAAACGCGTCCGGGGTTTTGACCACCTCCACCGGTCTTCTGGCCCACCAAGCCAGGGCCCCGCAGTCCTCCAGGCTCACGCCCTTCTTTGCCCGCAGCGTGTTCAGCGAGGCGCACCGCCGCTCCATCGACGAGACCTGGTACAAGCGCGCCGTGGACCAGCACCGCGTTGAGCCCGAGTCCTTCGTGTACTCCGTGCCCTTCGACGCCGGGCAGCGCGGCGGCAAGCCCCTCGTCACCGCCACCCACGCCGTGTTCGTGGAGCACAAGGGCCACCGCGCGCCCGCCGCCGTCGTCGGCGTGCAGTACCTCCAGTCCATCCTGTCGGCGCACTTCCTCAACATCACGTCCACGGTGAGCAGGCCGCTGGAAGCCAGTGGACCAGGAATCCATTGGTGGGGTCACACGCTCGGTTCGAGGCCCATTTAGCGACTCTGGAGCTCGAAATGCGTCAAGAGTTTTGGCTGCCGGCGCCGGCCTTCTGGTTCACTTTAAAGAGCCTGGGCTGTTGGTAACTCGTTGGAGAACCCCAATCCCCGTTCCCTGTTCGCAGTGTACCTCCAAGTGCAGCAAGACGTGCAAGTCGGACGAGCTGGACTGCTACGTGCTGGACAACAACGGCTTCATCATCCTGTCCGAGGTGGCCGAGCAGGCCGGCGCCTTCTTCGGCCAGGTGGACGGCACCATCATGGACTCGTTGGTGCAGGACCGCATCTTCAAGCGCGTCGCCGTGTACGACTACCAGGGCGCGTGCTCCGACCAGGACTCGCCCTACAGTGCGGCGCCCGGCAGCCCCCGCGCCCCGGTGAGCCAAGGGGCATGCTCGAAACCCCGGCGACTACAAAGCCCCTCTGCGCTTCCTTTGACGGTTTGTGGTTCCGTTGCAGACCGTCGCCTCGCTCTTCCGCTCGCTCACCGAGGGCGTGCTCGCCTACGTGGCTGCCGCGGCCTTGGACCTCCAGATCGGCGCACTGCTCAGCGACACCTGGGCCGCCACTGCGCGCATGCTGCGGGACTGTAAGTACTGGTACCGGCGAGCGCGGTGAGCGCCCGCGGGACGGCGGGTGGGCCGCCAGGAGGGCAGGCGTGTGCGGCGGGCTGGCCTACCCTGGCTCCGCCGGGCGCTCCGCCAAGGCCAGCAGCGCGGGGGAGCGACTTGCAGTGTGTAACCGCTTGATGCCGTTGCAGACCCGAGCTTTGCCGACGACTACGACTCGGACGCCGACGTGGACGACGCGCAGGACGAGGACGACGTCGGCGAGGAGGAGGACGAGGAGGAGGAGGAAGACTCGGAGGACATGGGGCGGATGGGGGCGTCGGGGCCGCGCGACGGGTCGCAGGGCGAGGACGAGGTGTCCAACACCCTGGACGAGGTGCCCATGCACGCGGGCGAGGGCGCGCGCGCCGGCCACGCCAACCACATCAACGGCGTGGTGCCCCCGCACGGCACGCACGGCTCGCACGGCACCCACGGCACGCAGCACCGCGGCCAGCAGCCCGCCGTCGACCTGGAGCAGGTAGGACAGCGGGGTGGTGCTGGCGGTAGCGCGCAGTGGGCCAGAAGACAGGTGGAGGCGGACAAAAGTCTAGACGCGGTTTGAGCTGCAGAGTCGCTAAATGGCACTCGAACCGAGCGTGTGACCCCACCAATGGATTGCTCTCCGAACGAGGAATCCATTGGTGGGGTCACACGTTCGGTTCGAGTGCCATTTAGCGACTCTGGAGCTCAAAACGCGTCCGGGTTTTTGGCCGCCTCCGCCGGTCGTCTGGCGAATCCACTGTGCTGCGCCGGCTCGGCAGCCTGGTCACGGTCGGTCACGGTGTGCTTGGCCCTCCGCAGAGCGAGGGCGGCTGGACGCTGTACCGCAAGAAGGAGCAGTCCTCCGACCTGCCGGTGCCGGTGCCGCCGCCGATGGTGTCCACGAGCGACGACGAGATGCTGGTGCGCGCCGACGAGCCCGACGTGCTGCCGCCCGCCGAGGACGCCCCCGCCGCGCCGCCGCAGCCCACGGCCGCCGTCAACACGTCGCGGCAGCGGCCCTGCGACAAGCGCGTCGACCTGTACGTGCTGCAGCCCGACAGACTCAACGCCAGCGGCACGGCCAACCCCCTCAAGGGCAAGCTCACCAACTGCCACGCCACGGGCTGCGAGAGGTAGGCTTTTCGGCTCACTCTGTCCAGTGCACTCGCCTCTACCAGTCTCACTCACTCCCCCCCTCCTCCGCCAGGCCGTTCAGCGTGCAGAAGATCCCGCACAGCAACCTCATCCTGCTCGTGGTGGACACGCTGTGCCCGTGCGGCAACAAGAAGCTGGCCATCCAGCCCCAGGAGGTGGTGTACGAGGGCGCCTCCTCCACCTGCAAGGGCCGCAACCCGCGCGACAACCTGGCGCGCCGCCGCCCGCCCAAGTGCATCTCCTACCACCCGGAGGTGAGCGTGCCGTGCCGCGCCGTCGCTACCCCGGCCGCCAGAGGCCGCCCCGCCCCGCCCCGCGCCGAGGGGTATTGACGCTGGACTCTGCTTTTGTTGCAGGAGGTGGAGATCCACGCGTGCGGGTCCGCCACCAAGCAGTCCCTGTCCACCGTGGCGTCCTGGACGTTCCTGGTGCTGGCCACGCTGCGGCACGTCGGGCTGGCCTGGCTGGCCTCATGATGGACCGGGCTGTGACACTGTGACACGTGACGTCGCCGCTGGTCCTTCCCCCGCCAGACTGTTGTTATTCGTTGTTGTTACCGGGCGAGTGTCGGAGCGGGGGGCGGATGGAGCGGCCCTGCTCCCACTCCCACTCTCCCCAGCCAGTCAATGAAGTGCCGGGCTCTGCTGTGGAGGCTGGAGGGAGGAAGCGCCAACCAGAAGGGCTGCTCTAACATCATCAGATTTGTTGCAGTGCAGTCAGTGCAGCAACCCCTCACCCAATCTGACTCCCCCAGGACTTGTTTCTGGGCCGGCATTTCTTTGCCTGTGTAAGTTGTGAATGTTTGTGCCAATTGGGCATTCACATCTATTTGGTGATCTCTCGACAATATTTCTAATTCAATTGTTTTGGTGTATTAAAGGCACCTGTGAAAGTATGGGTTAAGAGAACCACTATTCATAATCACATTTAGACGTTAAGAAGGTTATGAATGAGGCATATCGAATTTCATGTCAAAAAAAACTATTCTTCATCAAATTTTAAAAATCTGTTGACATATCCGATCCGGCCAGCAAATGTTTCCATATAGTGGTTACTCGTATCAAGCTTGTATACTGTGCACACCTACACATATCTCATTACATGTCAAGATTTATCTTGAGCAGTCAGTTCAGAAACCTATGGCTTCAATCTTGTTTTGTCTATTTGTGACTGAATAGTATTCTATGACTGTTATAAATATTACAATTATACCAGTAGTATATAAAGTTCATACATCCAAGATGTTAATTGTTATAATTTAGATGTTACTTTGGTTAAATTATTAGGGACGTTATATGAAGAGTTAAGAGTTACATTACTTACATGTCATATCTCACACAATGCTTCGTAGAAAACATTTTCATGCGACCAAAACTTCCTATAGCCTTTATGTAACATAAAACGTATCTTCTTGAGACAATAATGTTTTAAAATGATTGGTTTATTTATGAAAATGTTTCACTCCGATAGAAAATTTTATGCTGTTAGGGATTTTATTTTTCCCGTCCTTGTAGTTGGTGTATAGTTATAACACATTTTAATCGTGTTGTTGTTTTAAAATTATAAACAAGGCGCTGAGTGGTACCACAACTGGTTTGCTTCAAAAGCCTACTGGTTGCCTTCAAAGTGTAATTTTTTTCCTTTTTTTGTTGTTCTTTTGTACTTTATGGTTCATTATAATTTAATGAAAATTGGGAAATAATTGGATTTCACATTGTATAAACATAACACATATCAGATTGGACATGTGACAATAATCACTCGCTAGTCAGGGTGATGTGTATGAGCAATTTTCTCAGTTTTTATCCTTACAGTAAAAACTGAAACCATTGTCGGAATGGTCCACAATTGGGAAACCATGTCAGACCTAGACAACCCTGACTAGGCTTCTCCAATACTATATGTGATTGAACAAGATACTTTTAAAAAATTAGCTTTCAAAAAAAAAAGCATTGGTTGAATGTAAGTACATCACACAAACTCTCGTCCTATGTTATGCATTTTATTGTTAAGGCTGTGTGGGGGTACAAAAATGCAAAACATGAAGTACACTACTTGTTTGCCTGGTGCTGATTATGCTGTACTATTAAGATTAAATTTTAATATTGACTTAAGCTACAATGTACACACTACATTGCGTTATAACTACTGAACCCTCATCAGTGTGCCCCTTTGGCAAACACTATCCATATGGTAATAATCAATCTAAAGTAGTACAAACATGGCACAGATGATATTGTACATTTATTTTCGAAATAAATAACAAATTCCAATGTAGGCCCTATCGATAAATGCTGTGACTCAGTAATTCAGTAAGGGAGGGTCATTAAAAGCATATTTGTCAAAAAAACGAAAAAGATTCTCCTTTATATATTGGGTCACGTTATTATTTGAGCATGTTGCACAAAAAGGATTAAAATTGATTGACCAGAGTAAGTTTTTCAATAACTATATTTAATTTCTACAAATCTAAGTAAATCCAAAATATCCAACTTACAAATATAAGACAGATTATACATATTACTTGTGCAAATATAATTATTTGGAATGATTGGTGAGTTTGTACATATTGAGTGAATGTTGGTGAGTATCGTGTGATGTAGCACTGAGTTTCCAGAGCCTGTTATCATAAGGTTACAAAATGATGTTGTATAATTAAGTTTTGTTACAATTTCGTATTTATGAAGTGATTGAAACAATAAGCAGAAAAAGAAACGATGCATTCTGCATATCATACAGCATTTATGTAGACACTCTGTGAGTGTTGTTGACTAACAGTCCCAGTTCCTTTCCTTCAGTTTGTGGTCCATTTGTTGGGCCTATTTTCTGTGTACTTGTCTCTGTGGCTAAGCTCTTGTAAAATTTCAAGTAAGTCTGCTAGCTATGTCAAGATTTTACTAAGAGTTCAATGTTTTGATTTTTTTTTTTTTTGATTGATTTTTTTTAGAGATAAGTGGTTTAAGCTGACTTGGTCGGTATTTAATTGTCTTAAGATTTCTAAAATGGAGAGGTATCTTGATTGAATTGCACGGAAAGTATTTTTGCAGCCCTTGTCTCTACTTTTTTCTCCAGAGAGAACATGGTCCTGAAAACAGAGGAAGAGAAAACTTGCACTTGCATGCAATGCAAAAATTTATGATACATCCCAGCATTTCCCTCAACTACAAGACAATTAGTTTCTTCGTTATACTCTACGTACTTGTCTGTAAATTACTGTCTTGCACCCAAAACCTTGTTGGTTGCAAATTGTTCGGAGGAAAATTTTGTTTTTACATTGCATATCCAGTTGGTAACGTTAAACATAGAAGATTGGGACTTTTTTTTACAAGCTGCTGTAAATTGTGCTGACCCCATTTTGGATGCTACCTGATTTGATCTGTTCCCAATTCTGGACCTAGTCCACCCCCTGTCTCCTCTTTATTTAATTTTAAAATAGGATTCTATGTTTGTCAAAATGTCTTCCATCTCTTCCCTCTTATTTGTTTAAATCCAAAATGGTGTCTGATTGTGTGTATGGCATGCTTAAGCATTGATATCAATGGCAGATTTCAGAAAAACAATTTTGAAATGGTAGGCATCAATATTGATGCCAATTTTGACAGAGTTGCACCATGTATCTGGATCTGGGTTTGCCTGGAGAGGCGGAGCATCCTCTCCGTGATCTGAATGCAAGGAGCCTGAGAGTGGATATTGTTGGATCTGTATAAGGTCAAAAGAGTCTTCCATTTGTATAGAAGAAATTATGAAGCTAAGAACTCCTGAAGGTTAAGATAGCATTGAGATAGATCTGCATTAGAAAATGAAAGCGCAATGTTAATCTCAGATGAATAATTTATTTTTTTGTAATATAATGTATTGAAATGCTTTGTCAATGACAAAACTTTGTTTTTGTCTAGGAAAAATAATATTTCTGTTATGTTCCAGAGTTGAGTTAGTTAATTCTGATCTGTTCGTTTGTCAAAATTTCAGTCCTTGAACTCAAACTATGTTGTTATGATTCAATTTTGAGAATTTTTGTACCTTATCTACTTTCATTAATTGCATCTTTTCGCACCCAATACTAGTGAATGATAGCTTTTATGTCTACTGTTTAGCTATAGTCTCACTCTTTGCGTTTGGGTGAAGTGGAGCTTACCGAGGTGGCCCACCTTGCAGAATGATAACTGATGTGTTGTGTAAAATACAACTTATAATAAAGCTTATTCCACAATTCAAGTTTGGTTTACATTGCACTCCCCTGGAAAAGGCTAAGGCAATCCAAGCCCACAGCCTGACCGTGTCACTTACACCACACTCTAAACTCTATGAAACAAACAATTACCGGTAGATGTACAAATCCAAGTAAAATCGAATCGAACCACAATTGAACTTTTTGAAATACAGGCTCTCTAGCGCTCTCTTGGCGGAAAAGGAAAGACCGGAAGGCAAGCGCAGAGAGGGAAGTACACGGCCTCGGAATTTCTCATGCCGACCGGAAACCCGACCCCGACGCGATTTTCATTTGTACACGACTTTGCAAGGTGGCGAAGAAAAGAAAGAAGACAACGCGAAAAGTTTCTGTCGTCTGCTGCGATGGATTATCTCACGTAGATGAATTTTAGTGCTCTCAAGATTTGTATTCGACAATGTTTTTACCGTGGAGACGCGCTCTTTTATTTTATGGTTGTTTAGCAGTCGCGTAGAAAATTTTGTGGAGATCCCGCGGACATCACAGTAAGGTGAGTGAGAGGTTATCCCCTACTGTCGGTGTGACATTGTGTTTGATTTTATCTTCGTGGTCGAGTCAAAGTTTTTCTGAACCTGCCCATATCCGCATGTCAATTTTTTCAATCTTTTGTTTGTTGACTGTCCCCCAACGTGGCAGGAAATATTCGTGAAATAGTGGACTGCTAGAAATGATGCCTGGCGAACCTAACCTATGTCAAAGTGACCGTTTCGTCTCCGTTTTGTCCCGTTTCACCTTGTGCCAAACGCATTGAGAGAAAACCTCTCGTTTCGCAAGGATTTGACGGTGTCACAGTGCCCATGGGCATAGAGTGTTGGCCCCAGCCCCAGTGTGACTGAGACTCTTTGTGGGATTTGCATCATACTGCTGTCTGCTTTGTTTCTGTCACAGTGACAGTTTTTTTTTATTTCATCATTAGACCGGGAGTTCAAATGCCGCTTTTTGAATCGCCCAAGCTTTCCTCAATGGCATGGAAAGGGCAGGGTGTCGGCAGCAAATGTCAATGTCACCTGCATCTCTCAGGTTTTGGACTTTATGATTATTTCATCTGAGTCATTCCATCTGAGTCATGAACCTTAGCTTCATTCCAATGCAACTGTATGGTGTGGTTGTGCTTGCAATGGGATTGGATAGTGCCCATTTTATACGTGTTCTCAGAGTGGTTCTACCCCGTTGAGGTCCCTTGTCCCTCCATCAATAATATTTTAACTTAAGTCAATGAATTATTTTTGCGATGAACATGGAGAAGACTGGAATGAATTGAGCAGATCCCTCCCGTGAGAAAACGCATCAATTTTGATATTTCTTTGAGATTCTGTCTGGGGAATGCGTACAAAATCATTTTCGTTGCACTTGCACGAGGAAGTGCAACGGGCACCTAGTGTTTTCCAGTTTGGTGGCGGGTGGCCAAGGGTGGCCAAGGGTGGCCAGGGCCCAAAATAGTGCAGCAACGGCGGCGCCTTCTCGGGGATTTCCCATTACATAAAAGGCGCCTCGCTGTACTGTACAGACTAACTGACTCGTGCCGTGTGACCGTGTGACTCGGTGTGACGGCCGGTCCACGCCCCCGCGGCCCCCGCGGCACAGTGGGCCAGAAGACCGGTGGAGGCGGTCAAAACCCCGGACGCGTTTTGAGCTCCAGAGTCGCTGAATGGGGCTCGAACCGAACGTGTGACCCCACCAATGGATTGCTCTCCGAGCGAGGAATCCATTGGTGGGTCACATGTTCGGTTTGGGTCCTGTGTAGCGACTCTGGAGCTCAAAACGCGACCAGGGTTTTGTCCGCCTCCACCAGTCCTCTGGCCCACTGTGCGCAGGAGACCGAACACCTATCTCTCTCGCTCTCGCCGCCGAGGCGAAACGGCTTGGAACAAGTGGCACACTCGTTTTGGAGGATTCAGTGTCGCGTCCAAAAATAGCCCACTCTATACCCCGGCCTTTCTCTGGACGGCCGACTCCGGGAGATCACTGCTCTTGCCACTGCCTGCCTCGAACCGGTTGGTAAACAAAAGCTTTGGGATTTGGGATTCTGGGCGGATGGTTCGGAAACCTTTCCGACGGAACACGACTGAGTCGTTGGCTCGCTTCGCCCTTGCTCTGCTGACCCAGACAACGAAGCGGTCTTCCCTGGTCTTCCCCAGGAAGAGGGAAAAACACAAGCATGCCTCGGACGACTCAAAAAGTGGGAATTAAAGTAACCCGAGAGGTGACTCGTTTGTCGCGCCACTGCTCGGCCGTTCGGCCGTTGGATCCAGTGACTTTCTCCTGGACCGCCACGCTGGGCAGCCGGGGCAGCCCTAGGCTGGCCGTGGGTGTAGGACTACCCGAGGCGAGGCTAGCCGTGGGCCGTGGCACAGTGGCGCCGTGGGTGTAGGACTACCCGAGGCGAGGCTAGCCGTGGGCCGTGGCACAGTGGCGCCGTGGGTGTAGGACTACCCGAGGCGAGGCTAGCCGTGGGCCGTGGCACAGTGGCGCCGTGGTGTAGGACTACCCGAGGCGAGGCTAGCCGTGGGCCGTGGCACAGTGGCGCCGTGGGTGTAGGACTACCCGAGGCGAGGCTAGCCGTGGGCCGTGGCACAGTGGCGCCGTGGGTGTAGGACTACCCGAGGCGAGGCTAGCCGTGGGCCGTGGCACAGTGGCGCCGTGGGTGTAGGACTACCCGAGGCGAGGCTAGCCGTGGGCCGTGGCACAGTGGCGCCGTGGGTGTAGGACTACCCGAGGCGAGGCTAGCCGTGGGCCGTGGCACAGTGGCGCCGTGGGTGTAGGACTACCCGAGGCGAGGCTAGCCGTGGGCCGTGGCACAGTGGCGCCGTGGGTGTAGGACTACCCGAGGCGAGGCTAGCCGTGGGCCGTGGCACAGTGGCGCCGTGGGTGTAGGACTACCCGAGGCGAGGCTAGCCGTGGGCCGTGGCACAGTGGCGCCGTGGGTGTAGGACTACCCGAGGCGAGGCTAGCCGTGGGCCGTGGCACAGTGGCGCCGTGGGTGTAGGACTACCCGAGGCGAGGCTAGCCGTGGGCCGTGGCACAGTGGCGCCGTGGGTGTAGGACTACCCGAGGCGAGGCTAGCCGTGGGCCGTGGCACAGTGGCGCCGTGGGTGTAGGACTACCCGAGGCGAGGCTAGCCGTGGGCCGTGGCACAGTGGCGCCGTGGGTGTAGGACTACCCGAGGCGAGGCTAGCCTAGGCCCATCCAGGCAGGCCAATCCAGTGCGCCACTTTTGAACCATCACTTTCCTTTCCATTGCAGCTCCCTCTGTCTCTCTCGCACCCTACGGCGTCCTACGAGGCGTCGCATGTGTGCGAGAGAGACAGAGCGACGAAAGCACTGTCGGTAGTGAACATGAACGCAGCCATCTCCGCCTGATTGCCGAACGCGTTGCTTGCTGCGCCGCGCGTTGCTGCGGGTTGTGTAAGCGTGCCAACCCTGCCAGCCAGCGTGCCGCCAGCACAGCCTCGGCGTGGCCGTGCCGGCGTGCCGCGTCGCGACGGCCGCATGGCCGCGCCGTGCCTGCACTGTGACTGCTGCAGCAACGCATTTCCGGACACTTTCTTTTCCCGCGCGGCTCGCTGGCGTGGCGTTTCCGGCCGAATCTGGGACCGCGGTACCCTTACGGTGCCCCGGCCTCATTCCGTCTCTCTCGCACTCACGAGGCCACCGTCCGGTACCGTCCGGGTGCGAGAGAGACAGAGCGACGACCCTCGGAATCAGTCCGCCGGAGCGGTCCGGCCGGAAAACCGGATTCGGGGTTCGGCCAGTGGTCGACCGGCCGGTCAGGGGGTTTAACGGCGTGCGCACAGTGGGCCAGAAGACCGGTGGAGGCGGCCAAAACTCAAGACGCGTTTTGAGCCCCAGAGTCGCTCAACAGGATTCGAACCGAGCGTGTGACCCCACCAATCGATTGCTCTGCGAACGAGGAATCCATTGGTGGGGTCACACGTTCGGTTCGAGTCCCATTTAGCGACTCTGGAGCTCAAAACGCGTCGGGAATTTCGGCCGCCTCCACCGGTCTTCTGGCCCACTGTGGTGCGGTCGGAAGTGGTCGAAATGGTGGGCGTGTGGCGCGTGTTACTCCCCCCCCCCCTCTTCCTGATTGATTCGTTCCGATTTGCCGCTCCATGCTATTACCGCACCGATTACTCGGAGCGGCAGTGTCGGCGGCTCGGCGGCTCGGCGGCCAGCACGCCGGCGAGGCAAGGCTGGGCAAGGCGCGGCCGCTGATGTAACGCGGGGTGCTGGCCGCGCCGCCGGCCACGCCGCCGGTCGTCGGTCTTTGTCTGACGCCCTGGGAAAGTAGGGGGCAGCGGGGCGGCGTGCGAATGCGTGCAGGCGGTCACTGCGGATGCCACCCTCGCGAGGCGGGACGCCCGGGACGGTGGCGCACTTGGTGGCACACCGTCGGCGGGCGTCGTGTCGTGGGAAACATTTGCCGTTCATCTTTTATGGGTCCAACTTTCTTTTTCAATTCTGCCTCTGCCGCCTCGTCCCGCTGTGTTCCGTGGTCTGATTCCCTGCCCGGGACGCCCCACAGTGGACCAGAAGTCCGGTGGAGGCGGCCAAAACTCTAAACGCGTTTTGAGCTCCAGAGTCGCCAAACAGGACTCGAACCGAGCATGTGACCCCACCAATGGATTGGTCGTTCGAAGAGCAATCCATTGGTGGGGTCACGCGTTTGGTTTGAACCTCATTTAGCGACTCTGGAGCTCAAAACGCGTCTAGAGTTTTGGCCGCCTCCGCCGGTCTTCTGGCCCACTGTGCGCCCCATGAGTGCGAGAGAGACCGCCGGGCCGGGCCCCAGGACGCGGAAAGGGTCACGACGAACGAAGAAGGGCCATTGCCTTTGCCTCGCCTTTGGCCGATGCTCTGTCTGGCCCTGAACCCTGCAGGCTTGTCCAAGGCCCTGTCCTAGCCAACACACTGAACCCTCACACACACAGGCACACACAGACGCGCGCGCTCTATTGTGGGGCAGCGTCATCGCCCTGCCTCGCCACGCGGCCAGGCGGCCAGGCGGGCACTAGGAGAGGAGCGTCCGCGTCGCCGCGAGGACGAAACAATTGCCGGTCGCGTCTTGGCGGGCTGCGGACTGCGGACGCGGGTTCAAATACCGGTTGTGGCTTGTGGCTTTGGGGTGCGGGTAGGGCGACCCTCGGCGAGGCCTTGCCAGGGCCTTGCGTGGCCTTGCGCGCGGTGCCGCGGTCGAGGCGAGGCGGTGCGTCCGGCAGTGCGGCGCGGTGCGGCCACGCCGGCCACGCCGTGCAGGCTGTCATTACCTACGCGGTGCGAAGCGTGCGAAGCGTGCGAAGCGCCGAGCCAAGTCGCCAAGTCAGCATGCGAGGCCCTGCTCTAGATCCCGGCCAAGGGCAACACCCCGCAACACCCTGGACACGCCGCCCGGACGTCCGGCCGGAACCCCTGACGGGGACCTCTGACGGCGACCTCTGACGGGGACCTCTGACGGGGACCTCTGACGGGGACCTCTGACGGGGACCTCTGACGGGGACCCCCGACGGGGACCTCTGACGGCGACCTCTGGCGGCCTGGCCGTGGCTGCGCGGTGCTAAGTAATTAGCAGTGCTGGGCCAGGCCTGGCCAGGCCCTCGGCGCCCCCGGCCTTCGGTCCATGGGTGATGGCCGAGTACAGCCGCCGGCCCTTGATGTCCCGGTGACAGGCTGTCCAAGCTCTCCAAGCTGTCCGAGCTGTCCACACTCTGCCCGGCGCGTTTCCTGCCTCGACAGGTGCGGAGTCGCGGAGTCCAGGTCAAGGGGAGACGCCGGAAGAGGAAAAAAATTGGCGCGCCGTTTAAAAGGCGGCGAAGCCGGGCAAAGCGGCGGCGAAGGCCGCCTCTCCCGAGCCGCATGCCGGCGCTGCACTCTCGTCGGCCTGGTTCGCCTCGTCGCCACCCCGAGCACACCAAGCTCGCCCTCACAGCCTCCTGCATCCCCTTGGGTCTCACGCAGAGCGTTGCGCAGAGCGTTGCGCAGAGCGTTGCGCAGAGCGTTGCGCAGAGCGCCTGCGGCGAGCAGGGTAGGCAATCCCGCTACGCACGCATGCGCTGATTGCCTACCTGGCAGGCGTTTCTCTGTGGGCCAGAAGACCGGTGGAGGCGGCCAGGCGCGTTTTGAGCTCCAGAGTCGCTAAAAGGGACTCGAACCGAACGTGTGACCCCACCAATGGATCCCTCGTTCGGAGAGCAATCCATTGGTGGGGTCACACGTTCGGTTCGAGGTCCCATTTAGCGACTCTGGAGCTCAAAACGCGTCCTGGATTTCGGCTACTGTGCGGTGCCCGGTGCGTTGCGGCTGATACAGCCGGCTCACCGCGCGGGACGCAGGACGACGCAGGACGTCAACCCGACGCGCCACGCCGCCACGCCACTGCCAATCGGTTTACCCTTGATGCTTTGTTGCGCCGCCTTGCGTATCACTGCGTATCCCGCCGCCATCGATAAATATCGAACGAGCCGGGGATGTCCGACGCGCCGCCGCTGCAGGTGAAAGTACACTGCCAAGCACCACTGCCAAGGTCGCGGGTTCAAACCCCGCTTAGGTTTTCTTTTTTTTTTCCTTTTTCCTTCTCGCTGCGTCGTTCGAAGCGGGCAATCTGGCGCGTTGTGCGCGTCGCGTTCGCCGAGCGGTGAATTAAAGTATCAACGCGAGAACAACAAAAGGGCATTAAAAGGGAGGAGTGGCGCTGTAGCGTAGAGCCCGGCGCAGCCGCACGCATAAAGTCGATTGCGTTGTTGCGTCAGCGTGCGTGTGTGTGTGTGTGTCTGTTTGTGTGTGTGATGCACAACGCAAAAACGGAACGACAGCGTTTCTTCGTCAGAAATGGCGCAGACGAACGAGTCGCTGAGATGACGCGTGGACATTGATGCCCGCCCCTTTTTTCAAGCGACCCGAATTACCCCCGACACTGCTGAATCGGGACCCGCCACACGCGTGGTGCATTATTTCGTTATCGCTTCGCGAGAACACGCCGCGCAACCTTGACAAACTTTGTTGCCATTTTATGGTGTGTGTGTGTGTGTCTCGCGGACGGCTAGACCTGGAAGAGTCATCATCCAATGAATGACTTGGGTTTAAAATTCAAGTTCGAATTCCAATTTAACACGGATGTCTAGTTTTTCATCTCTTGCCTTTCACCACGAATCGCAAAATAATTCAAGTTTGCTGACTTAGGAGAGGCGTTCGACTCGGCGGCGGGCGGGGCTCGAACCCGCGACTTCCCTGTCGGTCGGGTCACAGCCCCGCGGGCCGCCGCGCCGTGCCCCCTCAATGCGACTCAAGGTGACGATGGGCCACCCGTTGGGTGTGTGCGAGAGAGACAGAGGGGGAGGGGGAGAATGTATTGTGTTTACCCCGGCCCGTGGCGAAAACCGCGGACCCATTGCCCTTGGAGCCCAATATGCCTCTGGCTCCGCCGGCTCGGCTAGCGCGTCCAGTCTTGTGTCGCCTTCCGCTTCTAGAAAGCCCAGCCGGTGGCGTTGCACAGTGGGCCAGAAGACCGGCGGAGGCGGCCAAAACTCTAGACGCGTTTCGAGCTCCATAGTTGCTAAGCAGGACTCGAACCGAACGTGTGACCCCACCAATGGATTCCTCGTTCGAAGGCCAATCCATTGGTGGGGTCACACGTTCGGTTCGGTTCCCATTTAGCGACCCTGGAGCTCAAAACGCGTCTAGAGTTTTGGCCGCCTCCACCGGTCTTCTGGCCCACTGTGCGTTGGATACACTCGAGTGTGGCTGCAAAGGGCGATGATTGGCTCGCGATCCGAATCGCACGTTGTCGTCCGGGCGCGTGTCGCGTGGCCGGGAGAAGATAGCGGACTTGTACAGTCACGCGAGAGGAGTCTGGCTCGTCGGCCCGGCGGAACAGTAAGACAGTAACAGTGCAGCGCCTGTCGGCTGACTTGTGTTTTCGAACCACGTCACGAGTTGGTGCTGCTACGTAAACTAGGCAAAAGAAATACCCACGATGCACCACCAGTACCGAAAGGGTTGCCAACCTAGGTTGGCTGGGCATTATCTGTGATTCGCCCGCGAGAAGGTGCCCAGTGGGCAGGCTGAGGTTGGCAACCCTTTGGACACTGGTGCACTGGGGCTTTTGGCAACACTGCAACGAGTCCGCCTGGCTGGCTCTGACTCTCGCAGGAGCAGGGTCTCTGGCTCCAACACGGGGACAACGGCATCGACAGCATCAGTGGCATCGGAGAAACTTGGCGCCTGGGGCCGTGGAAGCGTCAAGCCGCGCCAAGCGGTGAGTCGGCCACCGTGGGCCAGAAGACCGGTGGAGGCGGCCAAAATCCCGGACGCGTTTTGAGCTCCAGAGTCGCTAAATGGGGCCGAACCGAACGTGTGACCCCACCGATGGATTGCTCTCCGAACGAGCAATCCATTGGTGGGGTCACACGTTCGGTTCGCGCCCTTTTCAGCGACTCTGGAGCTCGAAACGCGTCCAGAGTTTTGGCCGCCGGCGCCGGCCTTGTAGCTAGTCCACTGTGCGGTGGCGGTTCCACAGGGTTCCGCGGCATCGAGTCGATACCGGGAAGCGCCAAGCCGTCCATCACGCATTTAATCGCGCCGTGTCATCTCGGCGTCGAGAACGACCCCGTTACTTTTCCAAAAAGTATTTTTCCTGTAAAAGGGAGGAAAGTTGCACCTAGGGTAGATACGCCCTCGTGGTCGTGAGCGGTGAGATGTGGGGGCGGAGCCGCGGAGCCGGGCAGAGCTGGAGTCGCAGTGGGGTATAGTCGCCTCGCCGCGCCTCGCCGCGCCTCGCCGCGCCTCGGCGAGTTCTGTCAATACCGGCGCTTTCTTTGTTGTTGTCAGATGCAAGCCATCCGATTGCTGTTTTAGCTCTGTTTGACCCGCGACTGACTCATGTTGCCCCCCCCCCAACACACACACACACACACACACTCAGTGACAGGTGCGTGTTCTGACAGAAAATTGGTGCTGGGCCTAATAGTGGCCAATGCCCACCATTAATCACCACCAATGATCATCACCATTGATCATCACCATTGATCACCACCTATGATCACCACCATTGATCACCACCAATGATCATCACCATTGATCACCACCATTGATCACCACCATCGATCATCACCATTGATCATCACCATTGATCACCACCAATGATCATCACCATTGATCACCACCAATGATCATACCATTGATCACCATCGAGCTTGAATGGTTGCGTTGCCGGGCGAGCCCAGCCCCCCGATGGTGATCCAGCCGTGCCGTGGATGGTCATAACCAAAACCATTCGGACAAGCTGCCCAACTTGGTCCCTTGACCTCGCCCCCCTCCTGCTAGGTATGTCGCGATGCTGTCCAGCCGCCCCGCCCCGCCTTGAGCCCCCTCCCTAGGGCCCCACGCCCCCCAGGGGGCCCAGCCGGCCCAGCCCCAGTGGTGGGCACGCGGTGCAGCGAGGCAGCAAGGCAGCGAGGAGCCCAGTGCGTCGGCTCGCCCCGCTCTGAACACATCGTCTGCCCGGCCTGCCCGGCCTGCCCGGCCACAAGGAGACCCCCTCCACGGAGATGCGCTGCCGGTGCGCGGCCGGAGCGCGAGTGTAGCAGTGTGCCAGCGTAGCAGCGGCCAAGTGCAGTGCAGTGCAGTGTGAACCCTACAGTGTGCCACCCAGTGGATTGACTGCAGCGTCGATGCGCCGCGCCTAGAGTCACCGCATCGTCGCTACGATCCAGGCAGCAGCCAGCCAGCAGGCAGCCAGCAGGTCGGTGTGGTGGTCCACTGGTGGTCCAAGCCGACACCGTCGGCGGGGACGGTCCTCGGGACGGTCTGGGTGAAGTGCACGCACAGCAGGCGAGCCCCTACCCGCCCTCATGAATCACCGTGTCCTGTTCTTGCGTCACGCACTCACTCCAACCGGTCCGGGGCGGCCCGGGCGGCAAGGACGGCCAGGAAGGACGCGCCGTCTCTCTCTCTCTCTCTCTCTCTCTCTCTCTCTCTCTCTCTCTCTCTCTCTCTCTCTCTCTCTCTCTCTCTCTCTCTCTCTCACGCCACTTTGTCCTACCAGTGCCGTAACTGCAAGCCGGCCCGTCCAACGGGAAACGGCACGGCACGGGTTTCGATAGACCCGCGTGGATTCAAATTCCAATTTCGACAAAGCTGTTTGTCACTCCTTTTAAGTTTGATTGGATGAGAACGCGGCTTGTCGTAATGAAATGTCCCAACACAGACTTAAAATTATGGCTTGAAGTTTAAGAATTTGTCAGCCATGGGGTTTTGAGGCGGTTAGCAGGGGTCGTTTACCCGCTCGGCCTCAAAAGGATCCTTCCTCCTCGGGAGATGTTGGGGCTGCCGCACAGTGGGCCAGAAGGCCGGTGGAGGCGGCCATAACTCTAGGCGCGTTTTGGGATCCAGAGTCGCCAAATGGGGCTCGAACCGAACGAGTGACCCCACCAGTAGATTGCTCTCTGAACGAGGAATCTATTGGTGAGATCACACGTTCGGTTTAGCCCTGTTTAGCGACTCTGGAGCTCAAAACGCGTCTAGAGTTTCGGCCGCCTCCACCGGTCTCCTGGCCCACTGTGGGCCGTCTAGACCGAAAGGTGCCCGGTCATGCATCCGATGCTATCTGCCAGGACCAGACGGACTAGTCGGGCGGACTAGACTCGCTTAACAGGTCCCCCGTCCATTTTCCGGCCCCGCCCCCACTCCCTCCACCCCCGGCCCTTTTGACCTGGCCCGGCGTGGCCCGGCGGCGTGGCCTTCCCCGGCGAGACGGAGACACTGACGCCATCGAGATGGGCTTGACACTGCTTGACACCCGCGGCAAAAGGGCCCACACTGTGAGGGCCTCACGTGCGGCCGGCCCACGTGTGGCCCTGCTCATGTATCTCTCTGTGTGTGTGCACTGTAAACACGGTTTGCGTTTCGCCGAGCGACCTGTTCAAAGGGTAAACGCCGTGGACACTGCCATGGAAATAAACGCGGAGCCCTTGTTGTTGTTGTTGTTTTTGTGGGTCGGTCGGTCGGTGGTTCATCGGGCAGCCCGGTCTGGAACAGTGTAGCCGTTTTCGAAATGCTCTTTGTCGTGGCTGACGAGCCGGGTCCCTGAACTCTGGAATTCCCTCCGAGTTGCTGCAGAGTGCTGCAGAGTGAGGTGGGGGAGGCAATCGTGCTTTCTTCCTCATGCAGTGATGCTTTCACTCCAGTTGGGTAGCGGCCGAAGTGCCTCGTTTGCCCCAAGTCGGCCCCGAAGTCGGCCCCGAAGTCGGCCGAACGGACCCGAATCACCTTCTATTGGCAGTGGCGCCGCCGAAGGTTCGGTTCGGCCGGCATTGGCATGGTAATGGGGACGCTTGACGCGTTTGCGTGCAGCCTCGCCGCCTCGCCCTCGCTTTGTCGAAATGCCTCACGTACTTCTATTAGCGGACACCCTTAGTGCCTGCATTGTTGGCATTTATGAAGCGTCGGCTGTCGCGCCACTGGTCGTTTTGGCAGTGTGTAGCAGCCCGCTAGGTGGCCGTGGCTCGGCGATGTCGGGAAGCAGATACCACACGCAGGTCAAAGCGTCTTTCCGGTGTAGTTGCGTCATATTCGCTCTGGAATCCAGCAGCGTGCCACGGCGGCCACGGCTGGCCCACTTTTCGTTATGCGGTCCCCAAACCCGGTTCCGGTGCGCCCGGTACCCAGTTCCGGTACCCCCGCACCGAGGGCCTGCTCCCCCCGTCCGGTTCACCGTCCCGGCGTCTCAGCGTCGCGCTGGCGCGCTCGCGTCGTCTGCTGCTACACCGTTTTGCATCCACACCGACAACGCGGCCCACGAGACTGGAACCGAACGTGTGAACCCACCAATGGATTCCTCGTTCGGAGAGCAATCCATTGGTGGGGTCACACGTTCGGTTCTACTCCCATTTAGCGACTCTGGAGCTCAAAACGCGTCTAGAGTTTTGGCCGCATCCGCCGGTCTTCTGGCCCACTGTGCGGCCGCTCCATCATCCCTGGCGGCCTGGCTCGGCGCGGCACTGCTAGGCGCCACGCGCCACGCCACGCGGGTGAAAGTATGAGCTGGTCCGCACCGCGCCGCACCGCGCCCCGCATGGCCGTTGGGTAACGCCTCTGCTCACTCCAACTTCCGCACGTTTTGCGCGATTCCTGCGCGGGGAGCTCGGCGGGGAGGGAGGGGGAGGAAATTGCACAGGTCCGTAACTTTTGCCGATTGGCTGGTGGGTCTCGGCGCGCTTCGGCTCGGCGGCGTCGGCGCCACGAGGCCCGCGAGGCCGGCACAGCTGGCCGCCGCGCCGTCTAGGCCGTCTGCCCGTCTAGGTCAAGGCGCCTGTGTGGTAGGCAGGCCCGGCAGGCCCGGCAGGCCCGGCGCGCCCGCGGGACCAAATAGGACTCCAACCGACCGTGTGACCCCACCAATGGATTGCTCTCCGAACGAGGAATCCATTTGTGGGGTCACACGTTCGGTTCGAGTCCCGTTTAGCGACTCTGGAGCTCAAAACGCGTTTCGAATTTTGTCCGCCTCCACCGGTCTTCTGGCCCACTGTGCGCGCTGTGCGCTCGACCCCGTTGTTGCCTCTGAAGCCTCGGACACCCATTGAGGTTTGGGGCCGGGCCGGCCGGGCCACCGGGCCGGCAGGGGCAGGCCGCCGTGGAAACAAGTGGAGCCAAACCACTTGGAATCATCAAGTGTGCTTTCCCCACTGACCTCTGGCACGCCGGCACGGCCAGGCACGGCCCTGTCGACAGTGACGACGCCGTCGACGCCCTACTGACATTGTTGTTGCTGCTCGCTAGGCCCCCGCCACGCCCCGCCACGCCCCGCCACGCCCCGCCACGCCCCGCCACGCCCCGCCACGCCCCGCCACGCCCCGCCACGCCCCGCCACGCCCCGCCACGCCCCGCCACGCCCCGCCACGCCCCGCCACGCCCCGCTCAGACACGCGCGTCATAGTTTGACAGGCCGCGCACGCCTGGCCAGGCGGCCGAGCCCAGGCCAAACCCCGCCGGCGTCGTCACCGGCGTCACTTCCGCGTCCGAAACGAGTAAACGAGTGGCGTGCTGGCGGGCGTGTGCGCTGAATTTCTCATCCCGGAGGGGAGCGCCCACCGCACCTTGCAGCTGCACGCCGAATCCCAACGCCCGACGGGAAAACCCCGCGTAAATTTGGAAACCAATAAAAGAAAGAATAAAAGAAACGCGTTGAATTATTGAGCGGGTAAGGACGTGTGTTTGATGACATCGCGAACGTGCGCCATCTTTCCGAGGAGTCCACGGAGACTGGGAAATAAAATCAAGCCCATTTCTTTTTTAACCCTTTTCAAATGAAAAGTTGACGCAGGTACGCGCGCAGCGGTCGCCTTTCGGTTTGAATTTCCCGCGCTGTCGTTTTGGCGCGAAAGGCGGCGCCGTTATGTCAGGCCGGCCGAGGGAGAGTGAGAGTGCGAGAGAGACGCGACGCAAGGTCACTTCCTCTCGCGTCATGCAACGCAGGCGAAGGCAGGCGAACGCAGGGGCCACCTTGTTGCCCACAGTGTGCCGACGGCCGCCGGGTCTGGAGCGCAGCGCTCCGGCAAGGTTAGAGTTTATGCAAAAGAATGTCGCCGGGACGTACACCGCGAAAAACAAATCATATTAAAAACAATTTTCCCCTAAAAAGAGGGCTGAGTTGGGTTTGTTGTTTCTGGCGCGAGTGTGCGTATGACCGGGTGAGTTTTCTCGTCGTTTTGTCGGCGCGCCGCGTTGCCTCACCGCCTTGCCTCACCGACGTTGTCGACGTTGTCGACGTTGTCCAGGTCAGGGGGGATTTCGTTGGGCGCAAAAGGCGGGCTGGCGGTGGGCCAGGGCTTGAAGCCTGCCGCCCCGGCCCTCCCATCTGCGGGTGTTACGCTCCTTGTTGCTCGTCAGACCTTGACCCGCCGCGCCACGCCCGGCCTGCCCGGCCACGCCGGTACCGGGTACGGCCGCGTCGCTCCGCGCTTCGCGCCTTCCGGCGGCGCGTCTTTGACGGCGTTTGAGCCCTTCTAAGCCTCCAGCGCGCAGTGAACGCCGCAGGCTGGTCGATTGGCGCATCTCCGCCGGGGAAGTCCCCACGGGGCGGGGGGCGGTCAACGAACGGACGGGCGTCGTCGGCGACGTGCCTGGCGGTGCCGGCCACCGGGACCGACCGGGGGCCTACACTGCCCTTTGGCGGCTCGTGGGAAGATTCCAGGACGTCCAGGGCTTGATCGCCGTGCTGGCCTCCAGGAAGCGGGCCGACCCCCTGGACCCTGGCGCGTCCTTGGCCGTCCGGCCGCCTCGCCGCGGTTCCCACGTGGTGGCCGTGCTGGTCGCCATGTGGGTCAGTGGCGCGGCGGGCTGGCGGTCGTCTCGTGGAATTAGCAGTGGCAGGGTCGAGCAGGGCCCGACCACCTTGGTGGCCACCTTGTGCCTGGCCATGCCGGCGTGCCGCCGTGCCTGGCGTCGTCCGTGCTGGCCGCGCGGCAGCAGGGTGCGGCGGCAAGGCGGGCAAGGTGCACGCCGCACAGTGGGCCAGAAGACCGGTGGAGGCGGACAAAACGCCAGACGCGTTTTGAGCTCCAGAATCGCTAAATGGGACTCGAACCCAACGTGTGACCCCACCGGTGGATTGCTCTCCGAACGAGGAATCCATTGGTGGGGTCACACGCTCGGTTCGAGTCCCATTTAGCGACTCTGGAGCTCAAAACGCGCCTAGAGTTTTGTCCGCCTCCACCGATCTTCTGGCCCACTGTGCGCCGTAGCCCTGGGGGAGCGAGCGACGCAGAGCGACGCCGAGCGGCCATCCCGGCATTCCGACACTCCGTCTCTCTCGCACTCGCGGGGCGTCCCGCAGGCCCCGCAGGGGTGCGAGAGAGACAGCGGCTGCCGGCTGCAGTGCCCTGGCCGCCCTGGCAGTGCCCAGGAAGGCTGGTGGGGCTGATCCGGTTACCTAATCCACACACCTGACGTGTCGCGCTGCGCGCCGCGTCGTGTCGTCCAGACGGCGCGACGCTCCCCGCCGGCTCCCCGCGGCCGCGCCGTGGCCTTCAAACGCTTTCTCCAGCCCGCGTCACCGCGCCAGCGCGCCAGCGTCAGCCGAGTGCAAGAACCGTAAACAAACTGAAGATGGGCGGACAGGCAGGCCGCACTGCGCAGCAGAGCAGCGGCGAGGCGGCGGTACACTGGTGCGCGTTGGGTTGCCTGCCCTGGCGGCGGAGCGCGGAGCGCGGCCGGTGTTTGAACTCGGCGACGACGTGCCTCGCCTGTCGCCTCCACCGGGAGATGAAAGCAGAAGCAAAACGGCAGTCGGCGTGGCCCTGACACATTATCCCGCAATGTGGCGGCAGTGGCGGGGGCGCTCCCTGCCCGCTCCCTGCGCACGTACCAGTGTACCAGCGTACCACGTGGCCGACGTGGCGTGGATGTGCCGGACCCGCCGCCTCCTTGCTAAGTCTCTGCGAGGCCGGCGTCCCGACAGTGGGCCAGAAGGCCGGTGGAGGCGGACAAAACGCTTGGCGCGTTTTGAGCTCCAGTCGCTAAACAGGACTCGAACCGAAAGTGTGACCCCACCAACGGATTGCTCTCCGAACGAGGAATCCATTGGTGGGGTCACACGTTCGGTTCGAGTCCTATTTAGAGACTCTGGAGCTCAAAACGCGTCTAGAGTTTTGGCCGCCTCCACCGGTCTTCTGGCCCACTGTGCGTCCTGCTCGGTGCTCTCCTTCGCGACCTTCCCGCCCCGCCCCGTCGGCACGGCCGCAAGGCCGCTCTGGCTAAACGCCTCCGGGACGGAAGCGCCGAGCCGAGCCGAGCCGAGCGGTCGTCGTTGTCATTGTAATTATTTCAGAAAGGGGATATTATTTTGGGGTCCAGACGCTCGGGGGGCTTCGGGCTTTGTGTGCGTCTGGCCACGTAGCGCGGGCGCGGGGCCTGTTTGTCGCCGCAGACGCCCTGTGCCGTCGTCTGAGCTCAGTAGCTGCTCTCTTGTCATCCACGAGCACCTGAGTGCTGAGTGGGCTGTAGCGCCTGTGAGGTAGGCCACCACCCCGTACCGCAACACACCGGTGTGGAGACGGCGGCCTGCCTCGCCCCTGTCGTGCTCACAGGGGCAAGGTAGGCCGCCATCTCCACGCCGGTGTGTGACGGGACGGGCCACCCCACAGGCGCCAGAGGGTGCACGAGGGCTTGGCTGGCAGCCCTTTCGACACTGGTGCACCGTGGGAACGAATGTTTGCCTACCTACGTGGCGACACGACACGACACTGCATCAAGGCAGAGACGTGATGCAAGTTCGTCGCCCGTTTTGGACTTTGGACAACTCGAACCGGTTTTGGCAGTTCATCGTTTGATACGGGACGACACCGTCCCCGTCTGACGAGTCCCCCGGTGTGGCGAATGACGAATGGCCTCGTCTGCAGCACGCCGCACTACTCGAAGAGCCCGCCGCACTTCCCCGGTCCCCGGCCGTTGGCCGTGTCGCCTGGCTGCGTGGCGGAACTAAACAGGGCTCGGACCGAACGTGTGACCCCACCAATGGATTGCTCTCCGCACGAGGAATCCACTGGTGGGGTCACACGTTCGGTTCGAGTCCCATTTAGCGACTCTGGAGCTCAAAACGCGTCCGGAATTTTGACCGCCTGCACTTGCTGCCTGTTGCAGGATGGTGTCCCGCCTGTTTCTGGCTCACGGCGAGCTGTGCGCCTCGCACCCCTGGGAGGTGATCGTGGCCACGCTGACGCTCACCTTGTGCATGCTGACGGTGGACCGGCAGGCGCACGCCGCGGCCGGCAGCACTGGGGCGGCCGCCGGCCAGCTGCACCTCCAGGAGAACTGCAACGCCTACTGGAGGAAGAGCTGCCAGGACGGCGAGGTCAGTCTTTGTCACCTACCTCAGTCAACTGTCTACAATTTTTTTTTAAAATTCATATTAAATAATAGACAATTCAAAATTTTCTTTTTTATTTTGTTCTAGGAGTACAATGCAATCGATGTGATTGTTATGACCCTGATACGCTGTGTGGCCGTATTGTACAGCTACTACCAATTCCGAAATTTGAAAAAGCTAGGATCCAAGTACATCCTGGGTAAGGACTTGCAACGATAGTGGTTGGATTTTTTTCAGTACTTTGGCGTTTTTTTACGCAGCTTTACACTATGCATCTTTCTTGTTTTCTTTCTCAGGAATCGCTGGACTTTTCACAGTTTTTTCCAGCTTTGTGTTCAGCTCAAGTGTCATAAACTTCATGCGAAGTGACATTTCAGATTTTAAGTACGATGTTTGATTTATCCTCACACTTTTCATCATGGATTCTATGTTATGTAACAATGACATTTTTGTTTTACCAGGGATGCTCTCTTTTTCTTCCTTTTGCTGATTGACTTGTCAAAAACGTCCCTACTTGCCCAGTATGCTTTGAGCTCATCCACTCAGGAGGAAGTGAGGCACAACATTGCTAGGGGCCTTGCTCTCTTGGGACCCACCATCACACTTGACACCATTGTTGAAACACTTGTAATTGGTGTTGGCACATTATCAGGTTCGTTCTCAAGCCCCTTCAGTCCCTTTTGCCTTTGTTGTTCAGTCTCAAAATCAGTCTTCATATCAGTGGAATTAATCTAATTCATTCAACAGGTGTTCGACGTCTGGAAGTCCTCTGCTGTTTTGGCTGTATGTCAGTCATCGTTAATTACATAGTCTTCATGACTTTTTATCCAGCATGTCTAAGTTTGATTTTGGAGGTAAGTAACTCATGAAAGCACGATGAGGAAAGCAAAATTACTACGGGCTAAAATTCGGCTCACACCCTCTTTCATGCAGCTTTCTAGATCGGCTGGTGTTGAGAGGCCGGCATGGGACATGAAGGGCGCTCTGTCACATGAAGAGGACCAGAAGCCCAACCCTGTCGTTCAGCGAGTCAAAGTCATTATGGCTGCTGGTTTGATGATGGTGCATGCACACAGGTAAACATAACTAATTCAGTATGTAGGATGGGTTGAGAGGTGGAGTTTGTTGTGGTTCAATGTTAGCTAAATCTCCTTCCGGTGGTAAAGAATTCTTTTTAGACCCAGAATATGCAAACAGGTATTCAGCAAGGTTATTTACATTACTGAAAAGAGACGCGTATTCTAAAAAAATCATGAAGGTTGACAATCAAAAATATTTTTTGAAGCAGTATCCTCTACTTACCACACAGTCGTACATTCTTATGGTAATAACAGCGCCAGCCCTTTGGGTGTGGAAGCTAAGTTGGGAAGGGGAACAGAGATTATCTGTTCTCCCTGCTGCTGCAGACTGCTTTTCCGTGCTCAGTCTGTTGTACATGTTGGATGGAGCCGCTTCTAGTCCTGTGTCCCTCTCGGCGGCAAGAGCCTGTTCGTGAATTTCCACTCTAGGTGATACATTGAGACTGTTAGCTTTTCAGGGTGCCATAAAATGGCGTGGCAGCACTCTACTTGTGCATGCATTAGGCATAACACTTTTGCCTTAATATGTATGGTATGCATAACGCCTATCCCTTGGACTCGGACTAAGTCTCAGTTATGCTGCTTTGGTAGCAGTCTGGCAGTTGCAAGGTGTCGGGCTTGCAGTGAGGCTGCAACTGATCCTGTCCTTGTTTCAGTCGGTGGACATTGAGTGAAGCTGACGTGCATCCTGTGGATCCGCTAGTTTCTGCTGAGCGCATTCTCAACCACAATAGCACTGATGATGGTGCCCTGCACAACTATTTCATGAAGTGAGTAGGAGTGAAATGGAGAGGAATTTTCTTTCATTTTGTAGAGATTTGGGTTTTATGGATTTTGAACTTTAATGTAAGTTGTACCTGATTTTTAGTTAGGCTAGGAGTTTTTAATGGTGTATTGTTTCTTTCAGATGGTTGACTGTCAGTGCTGATCAGATTGTGGTTTTGATTCTGCTTCTTGCTTTAGCTGTGAAATTTGTATTGTTTGAAAACCGTGAAGATCCACTTATTCCATCAGACAAAATGGCTTCTTCTGGTGATTCTAAAGATGGTATGTTTCATTTTCTTCCATGTATGAGAAAGAAAAACTGCGCCAAAAAATATGTTCTTAAAACATTTTATTTTCTTGTACAGAAGGTCGACGTGTTGTTTGGATCAGGGAGGATTCAGATGAAAATTTAACAGAGGATAAGGAGGTCCAAACAGAGCTTGAAGCAAGTGTTGCACCTAATATACCTGTCATAGTGACGCCATCGAGCCAGTATTCAGCCAAAGTCCCTGAGGAGAATAATACTCCTCCAAAGCAAGAAGGACCCCTTAGATCAATGGAGGAATGTATTGAGATAGCTAGAAAGGTATTGACGGTTCTTTATAACTGCTAAGATGCATTTCCTACTTAACAGCCTTTTTCTGTGTTAACTGAACATATTTATTTCCGTCCGTAGGGGGAGACTAGCACTCTAACAGATGATGAAATTACGGCACTTGTGTTTGCCAACCACCTTCCAGCTTACACGATTGAGAAAGAAGTTGACAACCCGGAGCGTGGAGTTGGAATTCGCAGAATGGTCCTTGCAAAGATAGCCAAGCTAGACAAACCTCTGAGTCAGCTGCCTTATCGCAACTACGATTATCAATATGTAAGTTTGTACTAAAACTAATGCTGTGGATAGGTCTTTTTATCTTCTTGTCCTCCCTTCACTAAAAAGGTTTTGCCTTTCTCAGGTCATGGGAGCTTGCTGTGAAAATGTGATTGGCTACATGCCAGTGCCTGTCGGCTATGCTGGCCCCCTAAATCTTGATGGGGAACACCTTTTTATTCCACTTGCGACTTCGGAAGGGTGCTTAGTTGCCAGCACCAACCGAGGTGCTCGGGCACTCTTAGGCTGCGGCATCAAGTCGAAAGTTACTTCAGATGGCATGACTCGAGCTCCTGTCGTGCGTCTACCTAACTTGGACCGGGCATCTGAAGTTATGCAATGGATCAAAAATAAAGATAACTTTGAAATTTTGAGGGAACGATTTGATAAAAGCAGCCGCTTTGCTCGCTTGCAATCTATTCAAGTGAAACCAGCGGGCCGCCTCTTATTCCTTAGGTTTGCTGCATTCACAGGCGATGCCATGGGCATGAACATGCTTTCAAAGGTACACAGTACCCTTTTTTTCTGTACTCTCCTTGTAAATTTACTTCAAAAAAATATGGTATTTTGTCTGCAACCTTGCTAAATAAGTGAGTCTTTTGTAGGGAACCGAATTCGCCCTTCATGCAGCAAAGGAACATTTCCCAGATATGGAAGTCCTTAGTCTCTCTGGGAATTACTGTACAGACAAGAAACCAGCCGCTGTCAACTGGATTGAAGGAAGAGGCAAGAGTGTTGTCTGTGAGGCAATTGTTCCCTCTAAAATTGTGAGGGATGTATTGAAAACATCAGTTCCCGCTCTAGTTGATGTTAACATCAACAAGAACCTTGTTGGATCAGCTATTGCTGGATCCATCGGTGGATACAACGCGCATGCGGCCAATCTAGTCACTGCAATTTACATTGCCACGGGTCAGGTGGGCACAATTATATTATACTTTTATTTTTCAGGGGGATCCCTTGATTGTAGCGTTCTTTTTATCTATGTGTTTAATCTGTCTGCAGGACCCAGCACAAAATATTGGCAGTAGTAACTGCATAACACTCATGGAGCCCTATGGCCCAGATGGTGACGACCTGTACATCTCTTGCACAATGCCAAGTATTGAAGTTGGCACTGTAGGTGGTGGAACGGTTCTACCACCGCAAGCTTCCTGCCTTGAAATGCTTGGAGTCAAAGGTAAATAGTTTTAATTTTTAGTCTTATTGCACATTTTTTCAGATTCTTTAGTTACACCTGGTATATTAAATAACTTACGTGTTTTGTTATATTTGTAGGACCAAACCAGACTCCAGGTGAAAATGCAAGAAAACTCGCCCGCATTGTGTGTGCAACAGTTTTGGCTGGAGAGTTATCTCTCATGTCAGCACTTACTGCTGGTCACCTGGTCAAAAGTCATCTCCGACATAACAGGTAGTTTAATGTGTTCTGTTGTCGCTTTCAAGCCTTTTTCATTCAAGTTGTCAAATTACTACTGTATTAATTTTGTAATCTTTCTCAGGTCTACCACATGCTCCGGCCCCATGCAGTCATCTCCAATGATGCCTCAATTCTTAACTCAGTCTGCTCCGTCAACACCTGCTTTCAAGGTTCGACAGTGCAGTCCCCCATGAAGAGAAGTGCTTTTGTTTGAACCTGGATTTTTGGACCAATATTCTTTCTTGTCATGGATTATTTATGCATACTGTAATTGTTTGTTTCTCTTCACATTGTCATGTGGAATTTGTGAGTATGCATAAGACCCTTTCTCTTAAAATCCTGTTGGAAAAGCACTTTCTTTTGTTTCTTAACTGGTGTACAAATTTTGGGAGAGGAAACTAGAAAATCTTTTCCATGTAATTTATTTAATTTTACTGATGTTGGTTAGTGTCTAGAATGGAGAGCTACTGAATTCTATTATTCTTGCCTTCACCAGCATTATTTTTAAATTTTCTCTTGATATTGTATTTAATTTTATTTTAGCCACATTTGTGTCTTCTGTCTAACTACTGAAAGCTAGGACAATCAATTACTAAGAATCCAAAGTAACCATCATTTGTGTCTATTCTGTATGCTTCTAAATGGTAAATGTTATGTCTTTTTTTTTTTTTTCAAATATTTTACAAGACAAGAAAATGCTGCCGCCAAACCAAACACACCTGGTGTGCCATTGAAGGTGGAGGAAGGGAATAGAGGGAGCATGTAACAAGTTTGATGACACCGCCAAAAACGCTCTGTATGACAAGAATTTATCCTGATTTGTTATCAGTTGAATTAGACTGCAGTATGATTTATCATGCTAATGAAGTGTAGCCTGTCTCTATTCTTCCATAGACAATAAGCTAGTTTTGTATAATTTTAGTGAACATCATTAGGAGTGGCAGTTAAAGAAATTGTGGGTTGTTTTAAGCTGGTGCTTAAGAATTTCCAAGTGTCTATTGCTAATTTTAAATACTTGAATCTGCAAATGTGTCAATTTTGTAGCGCTGCAAGACTTATTTTGAAAAGTACTTGTCGTGAGAGTCCATGTGAGGTCCTTAATGTTAAATCCCATTTTAGTATTAAGCCAGTGCAAGCATAAGATATTGAAAGAAGTTGTACAAAGGAGGGCAGGCATAGTTACCAGTAGTGGTTCATCTAGTTTTGTTTTACTATTGGCCGTAGGGTGGATTTTTAATGAAGTGCTTTAGGTGTGCATGTTGGCCGAATGATGGTGCAGATTACAGGTCTGCTGCTCCTGGCTACTGCTGGCCTCTGGCGCTGCTCGCCTTTGCATGTGCCGTCTGCCTTACCGTTCCGTTCCTAGTTTTTGTTTTGGAAGACGAAGACGAAGGGGGTGCCGTGCCGGTCCGGTCGGCGCCCCCTAAAAGCCACATAGTACATAGTGCCAGTTGTCAAGCCAGGGCAAAGTGAGATTCAAGACTTTTTATCTTCTGGGATGTTTAACGATTAGACTGTTATTGTAATCAGTGTACATACAGCTCCTGACACAAATTAAAACAAGGTCCCTTTGCGTTTTGTGTGCCATTTGTGGTTTAGGTACTTTAAGCTATGTCTAAGGCCTGGAGTTAATTCTATGTTAAAAGCTATTTATTTTTTATGTAAGCTGGAAGCATCAAACCTGCTATGTGATATACTCATGTGGTTTCATCTTTAGTCATGTTGCCAACTGCACAACATTGCATTTGTTATACAAATTAGCACAGATGCATTAGAATTAGAAATTTGAGGTCATACTAACACCATTAAGTTGTTGTGTGCTACAAGATTCGCTTTCCTTAAAGCATTGTACATAATTCTAGCTTGACATTCCATCATTAAGATTCTAGAATGGATTCATTTGCTAAAGATACATACGTTATTTTATGACTTTGTTTTGGAACATCAATACAGAAATTGATTTGCTTATGTGGATAGTTCATATATTCTTGAAACAAGTTACCTACTTCAATTAATCTCTCTACTGATTGTATGTTATTTTACAGTGACCTGGCTTCCAAATTCAATGGAGCCACTAATACATTTTATGAATTAATGGTCCCGAAATGGTCTTCATTTTCAGCTTTGTAAATTGTTCAATCACCTTTTTTGATCCTAGTTTAATGTACCATTGTTGTGTGTTGTTGGTGATATATGGTAAAAGATGCAGAAAGAATTTTCAAGTGATAATTTTCATGTACTTATATCAGATTATGTGTATAGCTCTTTTTCATTGAATGATGTGGTTTTGATTGCATTGGCAACATGGACAAAATGTATTGAAAATACATAGGGTGACATTGTTTTCTGTTGTGTGCTAGTTTGTGCATGTGTGCTGCTTTCGTTTTTGTTTTCTTTGCAAGGATATAAAGTACCTGCAAAATCAAATAGGATAGTTAGATTAGACTTTGGTATTGTGAGGTGATGTGTGATGTCAGCCTTGTTAAGTATTGTTCAAGACTGCATCTGCACTGTTACAACATACAGCAATAGAGTATCCTAATTCTTTCATTGGCTTTTCTTTGCAAATCCTGTTCCTACAATAATAATGAGTGGATCTGTCGACCCAGTTCACACCCCAGACAAGCCCAGAGATAAGAGTTGAAGCGCCTCAACCTTCTCGACAAAAATGGACGACCCCGATGTATAAGTGTCAATGGCAGGGATTGGAGCAGAAAACAAAAAGATTCTCTACTGCAGCCTCTATGGAGAGGAAAAGGGTTTTATTTTCATGTCAAGCAACATACACATTTTTTCATAAATAATATGCCTATGTTTAACAAAATCAGAAAAATGTTCAGTTCCCACAGTAGTGCTGCTATGGGGTTTAAAATTACATTTTTAAGACTGAAATAGAAGTGGCTTCAACATACATGTTATATTCCTTTCAATTAACAATGATACTCTAGAGGTAAATTGAATCATACAGAGTCGCAGAATTAAATGGGTCATTTGCTTCCAGACTCAATGTAAGAACACATATGGTTCCTTCCCCGACGACAAACACAACATTTAACAATCAATAACTTACATACAAATTTATGACTGGCATTGAGTTACCTAGCTAAGCTGATGATATTTTCAAGGTCAGGAATAACAGACTGTTGATTATCGGCATGATGGAGTAACTGATTTTTTTCTCTCAGAATAATACTTCAGACACTCCACAGTGAACATACTTCATTTTTTTTTTTAATTCCCAAGAAAGTTCAAGTGTGTTGCAAATGACTAACACAATAAAGCTTGACTAGCCATTACACGGCAGATTTGTGTCCCAGAGGATGTTAGGTCATTCATTCCTACCTGCCAAGTGCAGCAGCTATCAGCCTTGATATAGTTTAACTTTGGAGATTCAATATTCACACAGAAAAATCTTGTAAACAATAGCCAAATGCTACTAAGACTTGAAGCACTTGTAATGAGCCCATGGCTTAGAGCACCACCAAACCTACAGTTAATAAATACATGTAGCTTGTTGGATGAGTATCTCAATCAGAGGATTGTATAGAATCTAAGTAGACAAAGAGCACAGATGACCTTAAATGGCATAATGATGGGATTTACCAAAAAAAAAGCTCTTTGAACATACAAGAAAAGTCAGCCACTTTTAATGAGAAAAATAACTGCAGAGAATACCAATATGAATAAAATATAAGTTTCAAAAACTGATTTTAGGCTTTCTAACAGATAACTGCAACATTTATTTGTAAATTGAGCAGATTATTGAACAATAGTTAACTGATACTTTACTTTGGCATTGAAACAACCTTAAGAAGCACATCTAAACACCTACTTGTTGTTTCAATAGATACTGCTAAATAATTGTCAGAGGAAATGTGCTTTGTGAAATATACAAAACAAAACAAAATATTTACCCTTATACCTCAATAAATCAAGGAAACTCATTTGTAATTTTCATGGCCTTACAGTATAAATATGTATATATATGGGTATGTATATATATACATATTTATATGCATGTATATAGGAGTATATACACAAATGTGCAAAAGAAGACAAAATAGATACAGCAAATAACATCTAGCAGCTACATTACATATATGATTGGCACCAGAAATTCAAAATGGGCTTGTTTGTTAGTGATGATAAAAGAAAGAAACCTTTTCCTCTAAGCGCTATAAAGATGCCTTAGCCAAAATGTCAATTCAAATGATGACATATCACAATTGGATAACACAATCCACAACACTAAGAAATACAAAGGAGTCACAACATCTTTGTCTCATTAGCAGTAAAACTTTTGAAATCTAACCAGTTCAAATTTTTTATTTAATATGAGGTAACCCAAACACTAGCTTTCTTGGTGTTTCATTTCTTCTGCTGGATGAAAAACTTCAAGCCACATAAATACAAGCCCCCGTCCATGAATTCTGATCCAGTTACTAATCAACTAAAACACTGTTAGACCAGACCACAGAACTGTCACCAAATTATGGACAGTTGTGAGTAGTGCCATCACCAGTATATATACAGAAAATAACATTCATGGTCTAATGTACTTTTGATCACTTTCCTGTGTAAAGGAAGACATTCCTTAAAATTTTTCAAGTTTCAAACTGGATCAACTAAGACCACTATTAACTTCTCTGAAACGCTAGGCATATTTGAAGCACCATTCAAAATGACCTACAACTTTTAGTCAGAATGTTTAACTTGACACACAGGCAGAAACAATCAATTGAATTAGAATGGATGAAAACCAGCAGAGCACTAAACAGGTCTTGTTTGATCCAAAGGCAGTTGAGTCTTAGTTCTGCGAGTTCAAATCCCGACTCCAGGAAGAGCTTTCCTCTATTCCGTTTGTTTGACCAAGGATACAACTCTAGTACAAGGGAGGTCCCAGCTCATCCCATGTGTCTCCTTTCACCAAACTGAGGTTACTTCTTAGGCAGTCTCTTAATTCAAGCAAACTATTCAGAGCCTCATTTAAACTAATTTTAAAAAGATGTGGTCCCTGGACTGGGAAGATAATCTACATAAGCAAAATTGGCTTAAATTTCAACAAACGCATTGCACAAAAAACACATCATTCAGTACTAGCTGAAATAGTCCATTCGGTTATCATTCCAAATATTTCTTTCCAGTGAAAAGAGGTGAACAAAGTAAGGTATCTTCGAACAGAATCAGTCCTCTGCTTGCCTCTGAATGGGGAAAGCAGAACCATTCTTCAGTCCCCAACTCTGGTTCACACGTGACTTGACACACAAATGAGAAATAAAGAAGAAGAAAATAGAGAAGCTATCTGCAGCATAATGAGGAACAAAGTTCTAAATTTTGGCAACAGTAAACCTGCAGCAATGGTGTCAACCAATTTATGAATAAATACGCTTTTAGCTGAAGAGATGGCATCCAGCAACCAGCTTTAACATCGTGGTTCAACCCCACCAAACAAAAACGAAATGTCAGTCTAAGAATGTCTTAAAATCTTAAATATCCTATCTACACTAATTTTTTATTTTTTAGGGGTGAACACCAATTAGTTATCTACAGGTGGCTGGCACCACCATGCAAGTGTGCCAAGGGGCACACAGAAGAGAAAAAGCCCTTTGCACCAGAGACAATTTTTGAGAAGGAAGAGACGTCCTGTGGCCAAATCGGTAGTTCATAAGGGGTGAAGGTGACAATGGTGGAAGGGTATTCTCACAGAGTATCGGCAGAAAGCACCAAGTATCCATTTTACTCGAATGTGGCAAACGCATAGCAAACAAGTTCATAAATATAATTACAATTAAAGTAACGACATCTGCATGCTAAATAATTTCAGTTTTTTCTCTGTTTAAAATATGTTATTTCTGAAATCCATAAAGAGCCAGTTAATATTTTAAAATCATATCAGAACAGGAGGGGATGCGTTACATGGCAAGAGGCATTACCTCAATAGGGTTACATAGAAAAATAAATGAATAAACATATGTGACAGGAATGCCATCTTGACTTGGTAACATACCTGCATTAAAAATATGATGGAATGTGTGTAGTGTGCAATATACAGGCTAAAGGTACATAACACCAATGCCTCCAAAACTACATTCGAGTTAACACAGGTAATAAATTAAATGTGCTCATGTACATGTTTTGAGAGTAAATTAAATTCATTCCACACCTTGGTAAAGAAACAGAAAACAAAATGCATAGACAGTATTGACATTAAATTTTCAGTTAGTCGTTTTGAAACTGATAATTATCAAGAAACCCCTACAGCAAGAGTCTACAAGTTACCAGCCAAAGCTTCACAATGAGAAAATAAAAGCACAAAAATAGAAATTTTTTATAAAAAGGAAACAACAAAACCAATAAATATGTGAATTGAGCCAGTAATCATGTTATTTAATGTACATAAATATTTAACTCTTTATTTACAACCCACTTTATTGCTTACTAGAGCAAAGGTCCTTGCTTGATAATTATAATATAATCTATATTTACATTTACAACAAGAAATGTATAAAGAGCATGGCTTCCTATCAAAATTGACAATGGCAAGATGGGATAAAAGCAACTTCAGAAATGTCAACTTCTTATTGCTGGGACCCAATTACCAGAAACCGCACTCACTCAATTATCACTCAAAACTATTTACAGCACAATTTGAACTTCTGAATTAAAAGACAGTACGGTAGGTAGGCCACAACACATCACATTTAAGAGAAGCCAGAGTGTGTCATTATAATTTAAATGTACAATGAAACTAACACACATGAGATGAAATTAAAATAAGAACAATCTCTACCTTAAGTCAGACTTCAGAAAACCTGACTGTGGTGAGTGTGATGGTGTGAAATTCTGACACATTTTCTCTTATGTACAAATATAAAACTACTGGCTCTGCCAAAGTATCAGAACAAACAAGAAAGACTGACTTGCAAAGATTTAGATTTGTCTAATCTACCATGATGAATGATCTACAGATCATCAAATATGAACAGGATTACGGCCCAACAGTTTACACTCATCCAGATAATGTTGCACCCAGATGAAGCAGACAACCCTTTGTGTCTGATGGTGTTACACGTAAACTTATGACAGAATCTCAATGAGTGCCTAATGGACGATAGCAGTTTCAGTCTTGGACCCCTGGCAGCCCTGGCAGCAAAAGGTTGGGCAGTTCTCACCTCATAGTTTGTGGTTTGATGTGAGCCACGTCAGTCCCTCGTATAAGCCATCCCCTGTTGTCGCACACGAGGGCTGTACATACCAGTTTCGGTCTCTTATACGAGTGAGTCCCAGCTTCTCCTGGATTTCGTGTGGTTTCATGGCTACATTGTGAATTGAGGAAGAAAAGAAAGTTAACTCAGGAATAACTCATTAGAAAACAAGGTCAAACAATTAAAATAACGTCTTACCATCTGGGAGATCTTGCTTATTTGCAAATATCAGTATGATAGCGTCCCGCATTTCCCGATCATTAATGATCCGATGTAATTCCTGACGAGCCTCATCAATACGATCTCGGTCAGCACAGTCCACAACAAATATAAGACCTTGGGTGCCAGTATAATAGTGCCGCCAAAGTGGTCTAATTTTGTCTTGGCCTCCAACATCCTGCAACCGAGAGAGCGAAAACAATATAACAACCAACAAACAGCAATAATCAGGCTGTGGAAAAATTAAGCACATGGTGAGGGGTGTTTGCCTTCAGTACATAGACTGTGTGCTTATCTTATCAGAAAAGCCAGAAATAAGTGGAAAGTTGCAACTTCACTCACCCAAACATTAAATTTAACATTTTTATAAGTTACTGTTTCTACATTGAATCCAACAGTAGGTATTGTAGTTACAGACTGGCCAAGTTTCATTTTGTACAAGATAGCTGAAATTATGGTTAAGGAGCACACAAACAAACACACACACTTAATAGAATTCATTCACACCATGAGAGGATTTTGCAATACAGACATTGATGACAAAAAGGATACTTGTTTTTCCAGCAGCATCTAGCCCTAACATTAATATTCGCATTTCCTTGTTGCCAAAAATTTTGGACAGAATTTTGCCCATCCTGACCCGCTAGGCCTCCGCACTTTTTCTTATCTGAAAATGAAAAGAAAGAACAAGTTATAGAGAAGAACTGAACAGATTTTAGGCCTGTTACAATTTTAAGCCATTTCCAAAAAAAAAAAAAGGGAAAACTATGCATGAACAAGGCTGACTTTCAGAGCTCTCATTCCTGGCTTATCAACACACCCACTTGAACGCAGTAGGTGGTGGGAGAAGCAATGAGGATGGGGAAGAAATAGTGGCGGAAGAAATGAAAATCAAGATAAATGAGTCAGCGAGTCAGCCCAAACCTCCACCCAGTTTAATCGCAAATCTAACATTCTATTGGTTCTTTAGGTCACCATTTATTTATCTTCGAACTCTACATGGCACACTACATCAATCTTATGGAAATTAAATAATGTGAAGTTGTCACAAAATAGCCCAAAAATGTGTGAAAGGGGTAAAATGTAAAGAGAATAAATTTACTGATATGTACACAATCGATAGTTCATAAACAAAATAATAAGTAAGCGATTCATTCTCTGGGGGAAAAGATGACAGGCCCGTAAAAACAATGAAGTCGTGGAGAACGTGACGCACTTGTCAATAAGCTCAAGGAAAGAAGCTGCTTCCTAAACACTAGTCAATTTTGACATGTGTCATGTCAACCGGGCGTGCAGAGGTTAGAATAACATAAATAACGACACTGGACTTGGACTGCACCAAAAAGATGAAATCTTAAATGTCAGACCCTTTAAAAAATTAAAATGGCTTCGCAATACTGCCTCCGGATGCTAATTTTGAGCTGAAGTGCACCAGAAACTATGAAACCACAACAAACCACTCCCCTTCAAGCCCTGCCAAAGCATTTAAAATAACCTTACCAATAGGTTTATAGCAAACGGAGCTAAAATCTGAAGCAAGGCGGTCATGAATGTACCATAGAGAAAAACAAAATAACGCATACAAAGTCACGGACTGGCGGCATTTTGCAAATCTAGACTCAAAAACTAGGAGATTGATTAGTTAGGCCTATCCGTGGCGATCCTTGGCGGTTAAGGGTCACATAACGGCTTTTCTATTTGGCCCGGGGCATAAGGGCGCAAAAACCAGGAGAAAAGAAGTATCCGAATAGAACTGTCGGAAATTTCAAATTACCCTTACCAGTTAACATTTACAAACTCTTCATTCATTAAAAATCGAAGACTTCTGCCTCAATTTTCATCGTAGTGGCAGAACCTCCCGACCGTGGCGCCCTCTGCGGCACAAACTCGCGTACTCGCGTCTAATCAACGGAAATCACGGCTCGGTGGAGTCTGGCGCCAAAATCTTGCGGGTGGCGGAACCGCGAGACCCTCATCATTAAAACTCATGTGGGTTTCAATGGAAGAATTTAACGGTACGACTATACCCGCAAAACCCGAAAATTCGTGCATCCATCTTTCCAACGCTACCCGTCAAGATGGCCGTGCCCAGATGATTTGTTGTTGTTGTTATTACTGTCCCGCCCCCGCCTCCCTCCCCCTCCCTCATTCATCCGCCTATCAATTGAAGTGAAGTGATTATCACGTTTGATAAAGTTCTGCGAGGCCAGGCGAGTACAGTGCCTTCCCCGCTGCCCTGTCGTGCCCCTCTAGGACTGTCTAGACGCTTGTCAAGGTGTTGCGAAGGGTTTATACAAAAAAATAGTGAGAATTTCCCTGACTTTTCCCTGATTTCCCTGACGCGAAATTGCAAATTTCCCTGACATTTGAGCGCATTAAAACATTGATTGGGTTGAACTCGAACGGCCGGTGTCTCGCGCTCTCCTCCGCAGTTGTCCAGAAAACAGGTCCAGTGTCGCAGCAAATATATTTTTCCCTGACATTCTGCTGCATTTTGCGAAATTCCCTGACATTTCCCTGATTTCCCTGACCCTATTTTTTTCCCTGACTTTTCCCTGATTTCAAGGTTTTCAAGGTTTGTATAAACCCTTGCGAACCTCCCACCAACTCCGGAGCGACAACGGCCGAGCCAGTGCGAGCCGGCTTCTACTGCTGCCTCTTCTGCTGATAGAGGTTTGTCTTGTCAGTCTGACAGGTGGTCCGAACGTCCGGACCGGGTGCGCTTCGCTTATTCTCTTCTTGTTGATTGCTGCCTCTCCCCTCCTTTCATTGATTTATTCATTTTACAGTATTTGACTGTGCTTTTGGACGCTTTTCAGAGATGGCGACCAATTGGGGAATCGCAAGTGCAGGACTCATCTCCCATGATTTCGCCACAGCTGTTGCGACCCTTCCAGCAAATGAGCACAGGCTTGTAGCTGTCGCTGCTCGAGACCCCGCGCGCGCTAAGGACTTTGCAGCACGTCATAACATTCCTCATGTGCACTCCTCGTATGAAGAACTTGCCAAGAATGCGGATGTTGGTCAGTTCATGTCATCCAGGATATGAATGAGGTTTGGAGAGAATGCTGAATTTACTGTGGCGTGTTTGTTACAGAGGTGGTTTATGTTGGAACCATCAATACTTACCATTATGAAGTGTCCAAACTGATGCTGGAACATGGGAAACATGTACTTTGTGAAAAACCCCTATGCATGAACCAGCGTGACACAGCAGCACTATTGAAGGTAGATTTTCAAAACATAGTTGTTGTTTTACATATTTTGAATTTCTTTAACACGTCTAATGTTATTACTTTTCAGCTTGCCAAAGAGAAGAAGCTTTTCTTCATGGAAGCTATTTGGAGCCGCTTCTTCCCATCTTATGAGTTTGTGCGGAAAGAACTGTCTGCCAAAGCTATTGGAGATGTCGTACAACTTAATGTCAACTTTGGTGTTTATCTTGAAGCAGCACGTGTCAAGTGAGAAACCCTCTTGTCAGTTTGAGTTTACTGGGGCGTCGCCATCATTTTCATTCCTGTTTTCGTTTATAGACAGATGGATCTAGGTGGCGGTACAATCCTGGATTTGGGAGTTTATGTCCTGCAGCTGGCTGTGATGGTCTTTGGTCCAACAATGCCGCTCTCTTTGAAAGCAGTCGGACACTTGAATTCTGAAGGTGTTGATGACAGTGCTGCCATTGTGCTGACATACCCTGGGTCAAAAACTGCAGTTTTGACTACATCCTCCCTTGCTAACATGAATAAAGATGCTACCATTTATGGAACCAAAGGCTCCATTCAGGTACCAAATAAATTTCAAACTACAGTGATTTTATTGTTAATATATTGCAATTGGCTTCAAATGAAATATTTACCTTCTATTTCATGTGTGAAGATCAAAGATCCATTCTGGTGTCCTACTATTGTGGTGTCTGGAGACAAGTCTTCAGAATTTGTTCTGCCTCCAACTGCTCAGCCATGTAATTTCACTAACAGTGCTGGGCTGCGTTATGAAGCTGCTGAGGTCCGCCGCTGTATTCAGGAGGGTAAGCACTAACAGTCAAAAAGATACAGAGACTACAGAAAACAATTGCTACCTTATGACTGTGTTAATTTATGATGTGCTATTGTTTAAACAGGATTGTATGAGAGCCCTAAGTTGACTCATGAAGAGACCATGATTATATCAAAGATGGAGGACATGGTCCGAGCTCAGATTGGTGTGAAATATCCCAGTGACCCTCAATAGAGCTTCAATTTATTTCTTCCATAAGCTTTTTGTTTTGTTTTCGTTATTGATAACGGTGGTGTTGCTGAATTTGATTTACTGTTTTATATCCAATGAATGGAGTTTGTTGTATTGTTCTGTTTTAAATGAGAATTATATTTTTGTATGACAATGCAAACGTTTGTATTTTATTTCCTAATAGTACTTACAGCTCCTTTATGAAATATATCTACCGTTGTTTCATGACATTTTCTCAAGTCCATGTTAAAAACTCCTAGAGCCATTTTATTCTCAGGAGACTTAAAATAATCTAAACCTCTCCCAATCTTGATGATCCAGCCATTGCTTAGCCTAGGGACAAAATTGTAAAATGAAAAAATAAGATACCATAGGTAAGAGAATGCCATTCTTACATTGCATTTTGAGAAGCTGTCATTACCTAATAGTTCTGTCATGGAGTGTAGGCCGTATTTCTACTGACAAAGTTACATTGCGAGGTTGTAAAGAGTTCTTCAATGAATTAAGCCATGAATTTGTATCTTGAGCCTCTTGTTGGCTGTGACCGATATTTGTTACCAGACTAATTGTTTTCAGATTGGAACAATTCATGACTGCTAGTTCACAGAACTTTAAAAAGTTTTGACACTGCAAAAGAAAATTAGGTATGTTTTAAATAGGTAAAGAGTTGCAGACAGCCAAATGTCTTTTGTTTAAAACAAACAATCCAGTACCTGGTGGAAATTTCTGATATATGGATCTTCAACTGATATATCAGTCACCTCTGCATCCAAAAATCGGCCAAATACACTTTCGTAACTGTGACCAGTTGAATCCGCTTCTATTACAACCTGCTCCCTGTATTCACCACGAGCTTTCTTATCAGCTATTAGCTTCTTAATTGATTCTGCTCGTGTCATGTACTCTTCCACCTTAAGTCGAAGTTGAGTTTTTTTTGCTCCATCCGTTGTGTCTACGATTAAAATGTAAAATTGACAAATGTAAGGATAATAATCAATAGATTCACGAAAAGAGCCAGGTGGCAGTGAGTCACTTACTTTTAATTACTTCCAAAAGTACTCTTAAGCCCTGTTCGTAGCAAACTAATGATTCAGTGAACCGATTGTTTTTGTCGAGCTCAACTGCTCGCTGTAAAATGCCAATGGCAATACCCAACTCCACACTTCCCGAGGTGGACATACCTGTATTCAAAAGAAAATAAATAAGAGAAAATAATGTCAAAGTTCATGCAAAAGTGGAGTTGACTGTAATAGTAAACACAGCTACAGACCTGGATAACCTGAGTGAAAGACAAACTGGGAACGATTCCAACCTTTAAAGGTGCTGACAGGGCAGAAAGCAACAATGACACGTCATGAAAGAAGTGTTACCTACAGGAGGAAAGTCTAAGTCAATCCTCTAGCAGAGAGGACCACAGCAACATGCATATTTCTGCATATTTTGCAACGAAAACATCTGTTTGTCAGAAGGTGACAGCTCTTTCACCAATAAACAACAAAAATACAAAAGACAACAACATGAAAGGTCATTCTGCTGCCAACGCCACAATCACAAAATATAAAGATTGTACTGTTGTATTTTTGTTTCTCCTGGAAGAAAAGAGCCCAAGTTGAGCGATCCTCTTGCTTCGATATTTCACTTTTAATTAGCCCTTGAAAATGCCTTCTTTCTCCAGCAGCATGAAACTCTGAACTGCTGATGAAGCATAATGAAGAAGTCATGTTGGCAATATTTCGCTGTCTCAATCCAAAATAATCAGCGCCAAAATACGAAGTTGATCGGAGATTCGACACGCTAGAAGGAATTGAAAGCATCAGGGGTTTCTTTCGCTCTTTTCTTTTCTTTGAACAGGCAGGACATACCGCCGAATTTCCGTCGACCAAGCCAGGCGTCTTGTTGGCACGACGGGTGTACCCCCCCCCTCCCCTTCGCTGATGTACTAAGCTTGTATGAGAAGTTCGGCCATTACTTCTGCTCTGCCAAGTTCTGTTTTGAAGCTTCTGGCACTTCTCGCACTCATAGCTGTCGTGTGAAATTTAGAATCGAATTGTCGGCTGCAATAATGCGGTAACAACTGGATATTTCAATGCCCGTATGGTGAGTCCTTTCATAGAGTAAAATGTGCCGTTTCAAGAAAAGTTCTCGAGGGTGCACGGTTAGGTCGTAAAAGTCGTCCCTCGCCTTTGACAGTCCTCGTCCCTTCCAAATTTGTAGCCAATTTAATCTTTCTTGTAAAGGTCGCATTTTAATTTATTATTGTGACAATTATTGGATATTTCCAGCGCATTAGCCTGGGTAGAAATCGGCTTCAGTGCTCCCAGTTGCGAGTGGAGACGGTAACCATAATAAACATGGCGCCCGGGTGGGTGAAGTACGTGTTAGAAAATTTCTCATAAGCGAGCCTCTCGACGGGTGTCCTGTCGTCCGACGGTTCATGACGTGGGGAAGGACTCGTTGCACAGCTTCACCAGCTGGGCTCTGGAACCGCCTTCCTGGTGCCATGGCGGCGTAGTGACTGGAAATGCTGGAGCCCCGGATCCTTTGGGAGCCGATGCGATCGGCCCACGACTGGAGATACTGGAGAGCGCCTGTAGGTAGGCAACCCTTGCCGCTGGAATCGGTGGAGCCCGATGGGTTGCCCACCTCCGGGCGCTCTGCGTGCCAATGAGTCGCTCTGGTGGCTCGAACACTTGGAACACCCTGCTATGTCCGCTTCATTTTGCCGTCCCTAGAGGTGGGGGTAGCAAACGAGCAAGATGCGGGTGAGAGTGCTTTATTCAGTGCTGGAGTGGCGGGAAGCAAGGCGGGACGCCAGGGACCCGCACCACCTGGACGCCTCCAGTGTGCCTCCAGCTGTGGCGACCCTAGAAGGAGAAACTACCGGGCGCGTAACCGAGTCCCTGGTAACAGCACGACTTGGGCGTGCTCCAAATCACGAGCACGCCCGCCGCGTCTAGCGCGTCCAGCCCAGTCCAGCCTGAAAAAAAAGAGCCTGTGAACGGCGCAGGAACGGAACGGGCCTCTTTTTCAGGCACGGCCTGATACGGCGCCTTGTTTGGTCGGGGCGGCATTGGCGCTATCACGGCGTTATCGAGCCCCGTGCTCCTCTCTCTCTCCTCGACCTTGGTCGACCTGGCCGGGACCTCGGTGTCCATGACGGCCACGTCGGCCACGTATCGCCGCAGCTGCCTCAGAGTGTGCCATCTGTGCCACGGCCAGCCTCGGCCGCGGTGCTGTGCCAGAGATCAAGGCCGTATCCGAGCCGTTTCTCTGCGAGCCGCAAAATTCGTGGGTTTTAGTCCCCCCCCCCCACACACACACACACAGTGGGCCAGAAGACCGGTGGAGGCGGTCAAAGCTCTAAACGCGTTTTGAGCTCTGGAGTCGCTAAATGGGACTCGGACCGAACGTGTGACCCCACCAATGGATTGCTCTCCGAACGAGGAATCCATTGGTGGGGTCACACGTTCGGTCCGAGTCCCATTAAGCGACTCTAGAGCTCAAAACGCGTTTAGAGTTTTGACCGCTTCCACCGGTCTTCTGCCCCCCCTCCCCCACAGGTACCCGTTTCGACAGCTCTAGTCCGGACTGGCGAGACGCCCAAGGCTGCCCAAGGCCGAAGCGCGGGCCTAGAGCTAAGAAACGGCTCGCCTTCACGGGGAGTTGAACCCGGTCCCAGTCATTGTGGCCGTGCAAGGTCGCGCCTTGTGTGGTTTGGAGCAACGGGAGCGTATCGGTCCTGCCAGGGGGATTCCGGTTCAAGTCCCCGACTGTAGCCGAGATGGAAAGACGTCAGCAGAAGGCATAATCTGGTTTTTCTGTTTTACAGTGCTGGAACTCAGCGCAACCAGGACCGGCCGCTACTGCAGAAGTGCAGAAGGTCCTCGGAAGCATCCGAAAAAGTTTCGGAGACGCCCGACACTTCGGAGCCGAAGCCGAGCCCGCGGCCGGGAGCGTACCTGACATGAACGGGCCGCTGTAGCCGCTCCGAACGCCCCGAACACACGGCCGAAGACGTCTTCGGGCATCTTCGGGGGTCCGTGGCGGAGCCGAAGTCAGCCGAAGCCGCCGAAGCCCGGTTGCTGCTCGCTGCACGACCCCTACAGAGTCCCGCCGTTTTTAGTGTCGCCTCTAGAGCACTGCAGAGCAGTCAGTTTGTGCGTTTCTTTGTTTTTGCGCTGCCCACCCCGAACCAGCAATGCCTTCGCGGTGTTCCGCCCCGACGTGCGAGTCAGGGAAGGGCCACAAGACGAAAGGCATCTCATTCTTCTCGTAAGTATGTCGCGCGCCGCGCGTGGTGCTCAGGGGCGTATTCGTTTTCGGAGGGGAAAAGAGGGGGGGGTTTCTTCCTGACCCCCTCCCCCTTTTGACCGCCCCAAGAAGGGACACAGATCACTTTCGTGCCACTTGTTACGTTTCTGACTTGGCTCTCCTTCCTGGGACGCTGACTAAGCGGTACACTACATTTTTGTATTTTGTTTCATTTTTCTAGGTTCCCGAAGGACCCCGACGTTCGGGCCAAATGGCTGCGTCTGTGCGCCCTCACCGAGAAAGAGATCACCCGACACCCCGTCCTCTGCTCGCTGCACTTCGGCAAGGACGACGTCGTCTCGATGGGGGACCGATTCAGGCTCAAGAAGACAGCCGTCCCGAAAATCACCGAGAAAGAGGTAAATTCGTGGTCCATGTGTATGTGCGTGCGTGTCCACGTGGTTCTGACTGATGCGCCATTTTGTGTCTTCAGAACACCTTCCTGATTCCGGCGGACCCCCCGCCACTGCTGCCCATCGGACTGCCCCCGGAGGTGGGCAAGGTGGCCACCGTGGCGCGGCTCGGCCCCAACCCTTTCCTGGTGTCCCCCTTGCCCTACCGCGCCATCAAGTCTGCGTGCCCGCTCCCCCTGGCCCGGCCCCTCTCGCCGCCACCGCTGGTCCCGCTCCCGCGCCCGCCCAAGTGCGTCTTCAAGTTCCTGGGCAAGCTGTCCACCGAGCACTACCGGGAGGAGAACCACCCGCAGGGAAACCACCCGGAGGGGAACCACCCGGAAGATAACTACCCAGAGGATAACTACGCGGAGGATAACTTCTCAGAAGATAACTACCCGGAGGTAGTTCTCCGGTCGGAGGTGAGTTATAACGCTTGCTTGCATTGTGGGAATTTTCGCCTAGTTCGTAGGTATGCGGCAGCACTGAATTCGCGGGACACTGATTTATATTTGGCGGTTTCGTTTCCAGTCTCCTGTTTGTCCAACGCCGCCGGAAGAGGAGAGAACAAGACTGGAGGAGAGAATAAGACTTGAGGAGAGGACAAGACTGGAGGAGGAGAAGACAAGACTTGAGGAGAAGATTCGCGTGTTGGAAAAGGCGCTCGAAAAGGAAAGGTACCTCGTCACCGAGGCGGCCTCCGAAGCGGCCGAAGCAGTGGAGGCGACCGAGGCGGCCGAAGCAGCCCGCCAAGAAATGGAAGCCAGACTCCGGCGGCACATCCTCAAACTGGAAAAGGATATCGAGAAAAAGGACGCGGAAGCGAAGAAGCGGGCAGCGAAAAGCGAAAAGCGGTTCAAGAAGATGAAGGCCTTGACCCAGCAGGTGCGGAGACTTCGTGTGCGCCACGATCGGACGTTCATCAAGGAGACCATCAGGGACGTCAGGGAGGACAACGACACGGACATGGTGGCCCTCGTCAAGCAGGTGGTTGATGAAACTTTCAGCGGTGAGGCGGACGAGGCCTGCCAGGACCCCAAGGCGCGCGCGGCACTCATCCTGCACTTGTTCCAAACGGGAGTGCACAAGAAGCTCGTCAAGAAGTTCAGGCAGGCCCACCCACTCGAAATGCGGCGTCCACATTTGACAGGTGACGAAGTGGACACGCTGGACACGCCACCGTCCAAAAAATCAAAGCCGTCTCATCCAGTGAAAGCGGAGCTTGGACTTTCGAATGAGGGGCGTAGCTTGCAGCCTGAACACTCGAATGAGGGGCGTAGCTTGCAGTCTGAACGATCGAATGACGGGCGTAGCTTGCAGCCTGAACACTCGAATGACGGGCGCAGCTTGCAGCCTGAACACTCGAATGACGGGCGTAGCTTGCAGCCTGAACACTCGAATGAGGGGCGTAGCTTGCAGTCTGAACGATCGAATGACGGGCGCAGCTTGCAGCCTGAACACTCGAGTGACGGGCGTAACTCGCAGCCTGAACACTCGAATGACGGGCGCAGCTTGCAGCCTGAACACTCGAATGACGGGCGTAGCTTGCAGCCTGAACACTCGAATGACGGGCGTAGCTTGCAGCCTGAACGATCGAATGACGGGCGTAGCATGCAACCTGAACACTCGAATGACGGGCGTAACTCGCAGCCTGAACACTCGAATGACGGGCGTAACTCGCAGCCTGAACACTCGAATGACGGGCGTAACTCGCAGCCTGAACACTCGAATGACGGGCGTAACTCGCAGCCTGAACACTCGAATGACGGGCGTAGCATGCAGCCTGAACACGCGAATGACGGGCGTAGCTTGCAACCTGAACACTCGAGTGACGGGTGTAACCTAAAGTCTGACCTTTCGAATGACGGGAGTAGCTTGCCGCCGGAAGAAGAGATGGAAATAGTTACGGAGGCACGGGAAGAAACAGACCCTCTGGCTGAGGTTCAGTGATATTTGTGATAAGGGAGTGAAGGAGATTTTATTAAAATGTTTTGAATGAACTATGAGGATTTTTTAAGTTTTCTAAACGGAAAATCTTTTTCTGTGTACTGTGTACACACCTTTTATTATTAAATTTTCCATGTTAAAACACATTTAAAACAAGAGAAATTGAATAAACTTCAAGCAATATAACAGAGTAATATTTCCATTTCCTTTCTTCCTCGCTTCACAACATTGAAATTGAGGGAAGTTCACAACAAGGACACGTAGGTCTTACACTAGCACCACACTGACTACCTCTTGCAAGCGTTTATGGGTGATCATCTGACAGAACAACGTATCTTCGTGGGGAATCCCATGGTAGATACGGTGTTATGTGCGAATGCCACACATATGACAGAAGTAGTGGTACGACGTACACTTAAAATAACACACTTGTCGCACTCTGGACTCCCATGGTCTTCTCTGCGACCCAAGAGAGATAGGAGAATATGCAGGGCGTTAACGAGGTGGGAATAACTGCACCAGAGCACACCAAAATTAGATGGAAACCATGAAAAATTACACAAAAAATAGTTCAAAATAACAAAAGAACGGACGCAAAAATTTCGGGTTGTTTTTCTCTTTGAAGAACTGTTGAGGTCCGCTGCTGAAAGTCGTCTCGTAGAACGAGGCGCCGCTCTTAGCTTCGGTAACCTAGCTTTATGAAAGTCGAATGCACTCATACAGCTAGATAACCAAAGAAAATAACAGCGCCTCCCAGGCGTCTTCGTCTGCTGCGCGGCCTTGGCGGCGGGTCCCCGCGGGTCCTTGGCGACGAAACGGAAGAGAAGGGCCTGCTTCGCGAGCTTGGCGGGCTTGGCAAGGCGGTGACTTCACCGCGTTGACGTCACCGTCCGTGAACCGCGACCCGCAGAAACACGTGCAGCACCGCTACCTGTCAGCAAAAGAACAACACCAACAAGAACGATGCTTGAATTAAAAACAACAAGAGTCGACCAAGGCTCGACCTTTCCGATTCGCTCCTTTCTCCCGCGGCACCAGAGCGTGGCGGGCCGGCGGGGCTGGCAGCCTTAGAGGCAGCCTGGCGGGGAGCTCCCAAAGGCCTTTGGCTCGCCTTTGGCTTGGCCGAAGGTGGCCGAAGGTGGCCGAAGGTAGCCGAAGGCGATGCGAGTGGCTGGCCGGGGCCAGGCCGGGGCCAGGCCGGGGCCAGGCCGGGGCCTTCCTTGGCCAGGCACAGGGCGCAGGCATGCGGAACCGCGCGGCACCGCACCGCGTCTCACATGAGGGCCTCGACCGCTTTGCCTGGCTTTGCCTAGAAGGTGGCCGCGCGGCAGGCCAAAGCCACAAACACGAAAAGTCGGATTTGGAGGCAGCGGCATGGCCCACACACGCAACCGCCCGCACACACACACACAAACTCGCACACGGCAAACGAATGTGACACACATTTGCGAAGCGTGAGAAATGGCCGCGCCAAAAGTGACCACCATCCACTGGCCGAAATTGCCGCCCTCCCCCGCCGCAGCCGGACAATTATCGGAGCACGCCCACGACCAGGACGACCAGGACGACGAGCACCGGGAGGAGCAGGGAGGCCCGCCACTGCCTCGACGGCGTGCACGCACGCCCGGCACGGCCCACGCCGCAACACTCTGTATGCGAACACAATCCGAAGCCCCGGCGGGGCGGGGCGGGGCGGGGAATCCCAGACGGGGACTTGGGCGCACGGTGCGCCGTGCCGCCAACACCAAGGGCCGGCAGGGTCTGTGGCTGGCTCTGGCGTTCAAGTCTCGCAGGCACGACACGCCAAAAACGAGAGCCCGGCGCTCTCTCTCTCTCTCGCTCCCGTACCGCGCGCCCCGTGAGTGCGAGAGAGACAGCCTGCAGGCGTGGGCGGCGAGGAGGACAGCCTGCCGGCAACCACCTCGCGAATTACTTTTCAAGATTATTTTTGGCGAACCGCGGGGGCGAGAGACTGAGAGACGACACGCGGCGCAAGGACAGTCTCCACACGAGGGCCTGCACCACGGCCTCGTTGGGGAGCGCGGGGAGCGCGCGCACCAGGTGAAGTGAAGCTGGGTCCCGGGGGCCGTCCCGGGGACCAGGACCAGGTCGAACCAGGCCGCTTGCAGGTCCCCCAATAGCACCCTAATAACCAGAAGAATGCCCCTCGGTCCTCGGCCGACCTACCGATCCCCGGCCTGGCCAGCCCGGGCAGCCTGGCCGGTACGGGCCGACAGATGTATCTTTTGTGGCTGCTTACCTGGCCGACAGGCCGACAGGCAGGTAAAGGAGGGGGAAGGGGAGAGCGGTCCCGAAAACACCTACACACCTTCCTCGAAGACGCACCGGCCACACCACGCCACGCCACCCCATCCCCAAGCCGAGGGTCTGCCCACCAGATTCCAACCGACATTCCGAGCCAATCGGCCACCTCCGAAAAAAAAGAGCGTGCCCCTCCCCCCTCCCTCCCTCGCACCTGAGCGGAGCAAGCGGAGTCCCTGCGAGCGGTCCAGGACCGTCAGGTACACCGCCAGGACCGCCAGGTACGCAGCCGCACAATGGGCCTTGTGAGAAACCTGCCCAAAAAGGGAGGGGGGAGGGGCCGTTGGCGGGAAAGCTTCCAGAAGGGCCGCGTCATCCCTTGACCTATCCCCGGGACGCACGGAGACGACGCGCTGCACCAAGGCGGCCAGCACCGCCAGCACGCACTACGCCGCCACGTGGCCGGCCATGCCGCCGCGCCACCGCGCCGCCACGCCGCGCCACCCGAAAACCGGTCCAAAACTAATCCGAAACGTTTCACAAGACGGCCGGGGCGTTACGAGGCCGCCACGGGCCGCGCCACGCAGCCCCTCCGTGTCCGTGACGTCACAGGGGAGAGCCGGCAGCCGGCCGGTCACGCGCCGCGGTTTGCACATCCCTGGCAAGGCCAAGCACGTCCACGACGTCCGTGGCATGCTGACATGTCGGAACCCACCCGCGGAGCCACCCACCCCCGGCACGGCAAACCGCCGCGCTGGTGCGTCGGACCACCCGCCCACCCAGCCCACGTGGAGCGCGGCACGGCAGCCGACAGCCGTGGTAGAGCACGTCGAGTGCGTCCTCGGGGACACGCCCGGACGGCAAGCACGCCGGGCAAATATTGGAACAGCGGAGCCGACGGCTAGGCCGCGTTGCTGCGTCGCTGCGTTCCCCAAGGCCAGCGAGGACGGCCACCAGTAAATGAGTTCACCCCCTACGGAAACGCGGTGTCGCAAGGGCTGCGCTGTCTCTCTCGCACTCGAGGGGTGGCCCGTGGCGGTGCGAGAGAGACAGCGCGACCAAGCACGTGGCACACTCGGCGTGCACGCGGCCGTCAAACGAGGTGGCAAGGCGCGTCTAGCGCCCACGCCCCCAAACCGCAAGGCCGCAAGGACTCGGCCGGGAGTCGAACCCCAACCCACAGACCCACAGTCTGACCGCAGGCACCGGCGGCAACGAGAGGTAACTGGACTAGTCGACGCTTACCTGGAGAAGATCCGGGGCGCGGCGGCGTGGCGGAGCGCGCCGTCGTGCTGGAGGAGACACAGGCGCACACTCTGGAGTCTGGCGGAGCACAAGTAGGGCGAGAGGGCCAGCCTCCAGCGCCAGGCAGCGCCTAGCAGCGCCAGCCTCCAGGCGCTTACAGTGTACTCGAACTCGTCGCACCAAAACACGCACTGGACCGCACTGGTGGCACACAGGGCCACCTCGTTGGCCGCGCCTTGGCAGCCTTGGCAGACAGAGAGACCAGCACCTCGCCGCGGGGCCCGCGCTGGGCCCGAACCGCTCGGCAGCGAACTCCAAGCAAGACTGCTGGCGTTGCTGGCCGTGCCGGTGGTGCTCCTCTCCACGTAGTCCACGGCGCGGCGGCGGCGGCGTCCCGTCGTCCCGTCCGCCTCCAGGACGCGGCGGCGCGGCCGCCCCCTCCCTCCGCCAGCTCCCCTTTCCCCCTCCTCACCTGTTCTTGTCTTTTGTGTTCTTTCTCATCCCCACCTCACCTTGCCTGTTTCGCATACCTGGCGGGCCCCCTCCCCTCCCCTCCGCGGCCGGGGCGGCCGGGCCAGCGGGCCAGACTCCGGCCCGGGCCGAGTCGCATCGGCCAACCTCGGCCCCATGTCGGCCCGCCCGCCCTCCAAATGGCAAAGTGTGTTCGGGCTGCGGCTGCACTGCCAAAAAACGGGAGGCAACGCCGCAACGCGTCCTGCGTGCGTCGCCCGGGCGCACAGTGGGCCAGCAGACCGTTGGAGGTGGCCAAAACTCTAGACGCGTTTCGAGCTCCAGAGTCGCTAAATGGGACTCGAACCGAACGTGTGACCCCACCAATGGATTGCTCTCCGAACGAGGAATCCATTGGTGGGGTCACAAGCTAGGTGCGAGTCCTGTTTGGTGACTCTGGAGCTCAAAACGCCTCTAGAGTTTTGTCCGCCTCCACCGGTCTTCTGGCCCACAGTGGAGCGTCGGCGGGGCGTCGGCGTCGGCGCCAGCCGTGGCGGTAGGCAACCAGCGAGACTCGGCTGTCGCCGCGCGGCCCGCCTGCCCGGCTGAACGCGCTCGCCGTCTCACTGCCGAGCCCTTCGCGAGGAAAACGGCGCCGCCAGCTCGGTATTCGAACCCGCGCCCCGCCGGCGGGGACTGGCGAATCCGGGCCGCAGCTTATCAGACGACCGGCAGCACGCAGGACACGCAGGACTCGGGGCGTCGGGGCAGGCCGGGCAGGCAGGCCGGCCAGGCAGGCCGGCCAGGCCGCCAGGCTGGACCCTGGACCGGGCTGTAAAGAAACGAGTCTCGGTTCTCGGTGTGCCGTGGTGTGCCGTGTGCAGCCGTGTGCCCTACACTGTCAGGGATCCGCCTCGACTCTCTCCGGGAAGCCAACGAGGGTCGGGGGGTCTCTAGGGGGCGTCGACGCCTCGGTCAACGCGTCAACCCGTTCGGCCGAGACACTGTGAGACTGAGATGACGGCCTAGGGCACCGCCAACGCCAACCCCACCCCAGCATTGCAGCTGCAGGTGTAGTAGGCAGAAGGCGCACCCCACCCACTTTTGTGCACACACACACACATATCCCGATTCCCAAAGCCTTTCTGAGGGGTGATTCCGAGAGCGTGTGACCCCTCGTTGTCAGTGCTGCCAGGGGCAGGGGTGGCAGTGTGTGTGTGCGTCGAACGGGGGGCGGGGCCCTGGCGGGGTCGGCGGGTCGGTGGGGTCGTCGGGGTGCGAGCACAGTGCGAGCGGCATGATTTGCGAGGGGCTGCTCGGGTCAGCAATGGCTGAGTTTGCGGCGGACTCGGCCACACTCGGCCGCCCGCTCGAAGGTGCTCGCCCATAATGTAAGCCACACAGGTGAAATGTGGGGAAGGATCCCCAAGGACCCCGTGACCGTCATCGCCTCTCTCTCTCCCTTCGCCGGCCGAGCCGCCCTGGGCGTGCGAGAGAGACGCCAGGCACTTCTGAACGCACACCCGGCCAAACGAAGGCGGTACAAGTACCGGTTTTCGTTTTGGGTTCCCGTGGCGACTGCCGGGCCGTAGAGGGCAGAGACGCGGGCTCCAACCCTGCCGAGGTAAAGGTATCGCGGTTCGTTTGGCGAATTGTCTTTCTGCCCGCAGCCGTGGGGGGCTTGGGGGGCGTCATCGCGAGAGGCTGCCTTTCTACACTCACAAAACAACCTTTTCAACATCCACAACGGAATTTTCCTGGACGGGACGATGCACTCTCAGAGAGATGCAGTCTCAGAGAGAGGCGTGAAACGTCGCACTCAAAAGAAATTCCGCGATGCCTATAGTCAGTTGGCACTACTTGTCTGCGAAACAAAAGAGGTGGGAGTGATTTCCTCGATGGGACACAATGCGCGAAAAGTGTCACCTCTCAAATGGCATTCGCAAGGCAATTCTCCACGCTGTCCAGACGAGTGCTCTGGATTGGTTTATATGCTGTTTGCACCTTGTTCTGCAAAGCTGCGAATCGTTTTGTCTCCACTTGACGCCGATTGGCACCGATTGGCTCTCGATGGACGGAATGATGGTGATTGTGGAGCCGTTGGCCTGCTCTCTCTCTCTCTCTCTCTCTCTCTCTCTCTCTCTCTCTCTCTCTCTCTCTCTCTCTCTCTCTGACTCATTAGACGCGCGCATGCAGATGCAGCATGCAGCCATCGACTTTCATTTCCTTTGTGGCGTTTCGCTTGTGGAAATTTTTTCACAGGGTAAGTATTTCAAAGTGAGGTTAGTAGTGCACAATTAGAGTGTATCAGGCAAAAATGTGCATACGAGTATGCGTGCGTGTGAGTCGGCATTCCGATACTTATTAGCATAATCGTTCTGATTGGCCTAGAGGACTGGAACGCTCCCTGACACTTGACGCCAACGGTGACGGATGCTGGATGCTGTCCTCCAGATTCGTCGCTCCGTCTCTCTCGCACTCATGGGGCGTCCCGTAGAGGTGGGAGAGAGACAGAGCGACGACTACGGATCGCTCAGGTCGCTCACCTCATCGGTCCATTTCCATTTCTCTCCGGAATTACCCCGGAGGTCCTCGTCCCGAAGGCCCCGAAGGCCCCGAAGCCAGGTGCACACAAAACCCACAAAACGCACGGAAAGACACAATGCAGCCAATCAGCCTCGAGGATTTACCGCTGGACGGACAGACACGTTGTACTTTCTAGAAAGTCCTTTCCGTCCCCGGCAGTGTACCGCATGGCATGGCGCCCGGTACGGGCTCAGCTCGTATGCGCGCACGCGCATACACTCGCAGCGGGTGTTTTCAGCCATTCCGCCTTCGAATGGCAACCTCATTTGCAAAGTTGGCACACTTACCGATTTACGTGCAGCCACCTTTGGTGCCTTTGCGGCCAGGCCAGGCGCTTTGTGTCTGTGTGGCAGTGCCGGGCAGTGCTGCCAGATAAGTAAGGTGAAACCTCCCCGATAGAGTCGAACGGGTTGCCAACCTTAGCCTGCATTCTTGGCAAACTCTGGGATTTGCCCACTTGTTGGCAACCCTTACCGCACTGGTGCATCGTGCGGATTTTCGCCTGTTAGTGTGGCTACACTGCTCTGCGCGACCCAAGCAGGACGTTTACCCGGATTGTCAAACGCCCCAATTAATTACACCCGAGTACTCGCTCCTTTTATTTGTTTCTTGATTCGCGCGTTCGCGCGCTGACTGGCACTGTCGGCCATTTGCATACCGCAGCAGCTGAGGGGCTGGATGGGCTCCACGACACAATTCGCCATTCCGCTTTCCGGTCCGAAGGACTCCGCGGACACCTCGGACCCCTCACAGCAGGCCTGTTCCTATAAATCGCACCACTTTTTATTTTGTATTTCCCGGGCGGCAGGGGCAGAGGTCACACAGCTCGGTCACATTTTTAATCCGGAGGTGAGGTTAGGCGGTCGTCTCCGAGTGGGGATGACCGCAAGCTCTGCAAGCCGGTGCGCGAAGTGGCGCGAAGTGGCGCGAAGTGGCGCGAAGTGGCGTGAAGTGGCGCGAAGCGAGGAAGGCGGGGATTCGCACGTGGAGTGCGACGCGTCGTTTCGTTGTTTCGTCGTTTCTCGAGCACCCTGTGGGCCCTGCCCGTCTTGCCCGCCTTGCTGGCTAGTTTCGAACGTCGCTGTCTCCGTCGCACCGCGTGCGGGCCGACCCACGAGTGCGAGAGAGACAGCGGCGAGGGAGAAGGGCTCCGGGATCGTCGCCCTCTCTCTCTACCTGGCCGGGTCCTGCACACCGGCGGTACCGGCGGACCGCGACAAGCGGGCCATCTCGGTGGAAGGAACTTTTGAGGCTTTTGAGGGAGCGTCGGCAGACAATCGCTTTTACGATTCTTAGAAGCAAACGGTGCCGCAGGCCATGCAGGCCATGCAGGCCGGCCACAAATCCATCTAGTCACCGAGGCACCGACTGGACGCGTCCAAGACACTCCGAGACTCGACGCCACCCCCGCGCGGCGCCCGCACCAGCCCGCACGCACGCAGCCCCAGCCAGGACCACTCCACGTGGTTCGTCGCCCTCGCCGTGCGCTGCTGCGCTGCTGCGCGGTGGGCGCGGTGGCTCGCCATGGCTCCACAGGTGCTTCCCGCGCTTTTCGGCACAGGGTGGCCAGGGCGGCCAACCGCGCGCGGGAAACGACCTGGAATTCCGATCCGGCCGAAATTGATGTTCGCCGTTTGTTGTTATTGTTGTTGTTGTTTGTTTCAAGGAGGGACTTTTCTTAATTGCGAATGGCCTGCGGGGTGGGGCGGCCGAAAATAGCCGGCCGAGAGTCGAGAACGGCGGAGCGGCCGAGCGGCTCCCCCCGCGTCAAAATGGCGAAAGGCCGAAATGGATTCTGCCCCAGAGCGATGCAAGATTTATGATAAACGCACAGGTGCAAACGCATACAAAGTCAGCCTGAATGGAGGGTCCGCCCCTCTGGGAAATGGAAACCGTCTCCGTAGGGACACGCAGACAGACACCGGGGCCGGCGGTGTCAACTCGACGTCAAACTCCCGGCCGTCAACTTTTTTTTCACTCCCGATTTTGCTTTTTCTTTTGTATTCAACTTTGATATTTATTTGTGAAAGCTGGTCTGATGAGGCGGCGAGGAGGTCGATCGAGGGCGGTCGGGGGGAGTCGAACCGCCGAACCCGCGCCGCGTGCAGCACACATCGCGTATCACGCCAAGTCCGCCGTAACGCCCCACAAAAAATGACCGTTCAGCCGCAAAACGCGGCCAGATTAGTCACTCGGTCATTGCGTCACTGCGCAAGGCGGGCAAGGCGGGCAAGGCGGGGGGCTCTAGGCGCCTCTAGACCGCTGGAGCGAACGTCGAGCGAACGTGGAGGGGCTGGAGTGTGAGGCAAGCCGGCACGCCGCGCGCCCGGACTAGTCGGCGTTTCAAAACGATGCTCTGACGGCCGGGACACGCAGCAGCAGGCTCCAGGACGGCCCCTCGCCAGCCCCATGCCGGTGGGGCCGTGGAGCCGGAGACTCCCGACCCGACAGGCCGTTCGCCCGGACAGGCCGCCCGGGCCTCTTGGCCGCTCGGTCCCCGCCGCCCGGGGAAGGGGAGGGGGAGGGGGAGCCGGCCTGGCGCGAACTGGAGGCTGGGCGCTGCTGCGCCGCTCCGCGCTTGGCCAGGGCAGGGCTTGTTTCGACAGACAGATTTTATTTATTGTATCCGGGCAGTGCGGGGCTGCGGCGGGGCGGTGGCGCGGCGGGGCGCGGCGGCGGTACTCGGTACCCGCCATGCTGCCCATGCTGCCCTCGCACGAGTCGCACGCGCCCAGCTTCATTACCGTAGAGAAAATGGCGAGCCAGCAAACGATTTGACTGGCGTAGGCAGCCGATGGCAACGCCAGGAGCTCCGCCGGTCCTGGCTTAGGGACGGCCCCGAGTAGCCGGCCAGGCCCTGGACCCGACCCTTTCAAATAAATTGAAAGCGGGTACAAGAAGTAGACCCTGTACCGATAATACAGTAAAGCGCGCCACCGTACGCGGCCATTTCAAACGACCTGCAGGTCGCACCAGTGTTGCCACACAAATAGGCGAAAATGCCCGCGGTGCACCAGTGTCGAAGGGGTTCCCAACCTCAGCCTGCCCGCTGGGCAATGTCTAGGCTTTGCTAATCGAGGGGTTGCGCAGAAGGTAGGCCGAGGTTGGCAACCCTTTCGGCACTGGTGAGTGCTGGGGATTTTCGCCTACTTTTGTGGCAGCACTGAACCGACCTGTAGGACGCACTGACCCTCGCGCCGCGAGCGCCGCGAATGGAGATTCCGACCTTTCCCTTCCCGTCTGCTTTTCGGTTCCTCTTGTCACGCTCAGCTTGTCTGCTGTCTCGCCGGCTAGAGTCACCTCTCCGAGTTACTGCCTCCAGCTACTGCCTGCGAGGCTGCGTGGTGCACGACCCAGCGTCTCGACGGTGTCGCGGCGCGGCGCGTCGCGTCGCAGTTGACGTCACCACGTTTCCTCGTGTGCACACTTTTCAAACTTTGGCGCGCGCGGGAACGGCTGCCAACGTTCCGGAACGGTTCGGCGGTTCGATCATCATGGCGCGGACTATTACTTTCGAAATCACAGGGCTGGGGCCGCCGCTCCGCCGCGCCGTCGAGGCGGCTGTTATTTTTAGTCACCGATTTGCACCGCACTCTCCATTCACTCGCATTCACTCGCCGGCACGACGTGCCAACCTACCGCCGTTTTTCACGGTGTACCATGTGGCAGTGCGCAGTGGGCCAGGAGGCGGCCGGAACTCTAGAAGCGTTTTGAGCCCCAGAGTCGCTAAATGGGACTCGAACCGATCGTGTGACCCCACCAATGGATTGCTCGTTCGGAGAGCAATTCATTGGTGGAGTCACACGTTCGAATCTAGTCCCATTTAGCGACGCTGTAGCTCAAAACACGTCTTGAGTTTCGGCCGCCTCCGCAGGCCTTCTGGCCCACTGTGCGGTGTCTCCCTGCTGATTGCTTTTCGCAGAGTAGGCGGTCTGTACAGTGGCACGGCGGCCACGCTCGGCCGCACGGCCAGCGCGGGGGTAACGGTGTGTTTTAGTGCGGCTCAAAGAGGATTCCGCAGAGCGCGCTAAGTCTTTTGGAAAATAAAGGAGGGCTTTCACGAAAACGCGCGGGGGAAAAGCCGAGGCCCCTTCCGGGAGCTGAGCTTCGTCGCCGCGTCGAGGTCTAGACCTCCCACGCGAGCAAGCCAAAGCCAGCACGCCTGCAGGGTAAGCCGGGGCATCCTTATCGGCGCCAAGATGGCCACCACGCCGTAGCCACGCTGGCCAATCCGCGGCGCGCGGTGCGAGCGTGACGCGCCCAGCCAAAGCCAGCACGCCTGCAGGGTAAGCCGGGGCATCCTTATCGGCGCCAAGATGGCCACCACGCCGTAGCCACGCTGGCCAATCCGCGGCGCGCGTTGCGAGCGTGACAGAGCGTGGCGGGCCGTGCCGCACCGCACGCGCAGCACGCGCAGCCGAGCGTGACGCGCCCAGCCAATGGCAGCGCGCCTGGCCCGGCCTGGCCTCGGCCCGGCCCCCCGATTGGAGGGCCCCACATTTTCACGACCGATTTTGATGGCCTGCTGGTGAGCCGGCAGCCATTTTGGCGCGAAAACGGGCTCCACACGCACAGTGGGCCAGAAGACCGGTGGAGGCGGCCAAAATCCCGGACGCGTTTTGAGCTCCAGAGTCGCTAAATGGGACTCGAACCGTGACCCCATCAATGGATTGCTCTCCGAGCGCGGAGTCCATTGGTGGGGTCACACTGTGACACGCCGCGAAAAGGGTTGCCAACCCCAGAGGCAACTTCTCGAGAGCAGGCACTCACCCAAGGCTGACGTCGAGGAAGCACTTGTAGAGGACACTGCCGCGGAGAACGAACGGCTTGCAGTGTGCTTGCAGTGTCGAACACGCGTCGACGGCCACCTCGCGAGGAGCGCGGAGCGTTCGAGCGCCCCGTCCGCCGCGCCGCCGCGCTCCGGCCGTGACCAGGCACTTCTGGACGACCAGCCGCTTCCTCGTCGCACATGCACTGCTTGCAGTTTCTGCATGCCCAGTGTGCCACGCTGTGCCTCGCTGTGCCACGCACAGCAATGCGCTGACGGACGGGCTGCTCCGTGGGGAGCTACACTGTCAGTGGCGTGAGCGCGAGTTTATTCGAAATCAAAATTAAATCATTGGAAAATCCTCGGCCGCCGAAGTCTCCCCCCGAAAATAGGGCTCGGAGCCGCGCGGGCCGTTGTACCGAGTATAGTGCCTCGGCTGCTTTAATTACCAGCTTTCTATGTACTCGGCCGTAATAAGAGGCTTCGATAAAGCGTTCGTCATGGCGCTCCGATGGACGGACAGACGGACAGAGGGAAAGACAGACGGACAGACAGACAGACAGACCGACTTGGCGCTGCTGAGATGATGACCTCACTGGGACTTCCCTGTGTCTCCGCGCCGCGCAGCGAACGCAGGTGTGCCTGCTGCGCCACTGGAAAAATTAAAAATAGGCATTTTCGTTTTTCCTGCACGCACGCACACCAACGCGGCCCCGCGAGCTGCAGACTGATTCCGAGGACCGAGTCTGTCTGTCTCTCTCGCACTCATGGGGCGTCGGTGCGAGAGAGAGAGAGAGAGAGAGAGAGAGAGAGAGAGAGAGAGAGAGAGAGAGAGAGAGAGAGAGAGAGAGAGAGCAGTGCCGTCCGTGCGTTGGCGATTCGACGCCCGATTAACAAACACGATCGTGTCCCGTTGCCAAAATGGCAGCCAAAATGGCTTCCAACGGTACCGCTGGTACCCACTCGGGACGCACGCGTCAATCTGATACACGTATCGAGCGGGCGAGGGCGAGCACTGCCGGGGCAGTCGGGGCACTGCACTGGAAGGCAAAAGCGTGAGGCGAACGGGAACGGTTTTGTGGCAGTGTATCTGGAGGCATCCCAAGGACCCGGCAGTGCCCGGCCAGTATCCGGCCTCGCTAGTGCCTCCCTGATGACTGGCGAGAAAGCTCTTGTCACCAGTAAGAGCAGTGTGGTGCGTCGTGCGAGCTGCGTGGCTGCATCGGCCACGTCGTCTTCGCGTTCCGTGGCGTTCCAAGGCGTTCCGAGGCGTCGGAGGAGGACGGAACTGGTTTAGCATCCCGGAGAATGCGGCGTGGACGTCGAGGACGCTCTACTCGTCCGGGCAGGGCGTCCGATACTACAAGGGCTTAACGCGGCATGCTGAGTGATTCCCTCTCGTCGCTCTGCCCCTCTCGCACCACGCGGCCCATGAGTGCGACAGGGACAGAGCGGCGAGAACGACGAAAACGAGCTCTGCCCGGCCTGGAGAATCCGAATCTCGCCACCGAATTCCGATCCGAAACAGCAGGCACTTTGGAGCCGCTGCTCGAGTAGTGTCTTGGGAGCGATGTGTGGACCGGCAGACGGCCGACATGGAGTCCATGTCATGGACGGCGCGCCACGGCCGCCACGGCGTGGACTGGCGTGGACGGACCGGGACGGACGCCCTTTGGGTGACCTTGGGGTGCCGGCGACTTGGAGTCGGGCCAACGTGGACCCAACATGCTGCCATGCCAGCGTGCCGGTGCCGGGCCGCCAATGGCGTGGCAGCGCAGCAGCAAGCCGCGATGCCCATTGGCCACAGTTGCAGCGGCGGCGCAAACCTAACCTCTGGATAAGTTGCCATGAAGCCACCTAACCTAACCTAACCCTTTCCACACCTATCGCGCGAATTTTTTTCGGCAACGGCTGCTGCCCAGCGCTGTCTTCCTGACAGCGCAACGATTGAGTCGATTGAGTGGGCTCGGGTGTCTGGCGACTGTGCCAGACGCTGCCAAGCTCAGACTGCGGGGGCGAACACGCTCACGGTCAACGGACTCTCCTCCGGAGGCATGCCGGAGGCCCCTGGGGCAGGAAGAAAGTGAAGCAAGCGAAGCGACGCCGCGAAGGAATGCTTCCAGCGCTTCCCGCGCTTATCCCGCGCGCCGCAGAGAGAAAAGTGAGGTTATGGCTGTCCGCTCGTCTCGTCCCGTCTCGTCCACCACGCATCGCCGCGGCATTTCCGGCGGGCGTGGCGCGGCCGGACCGCGCCGGCCGTACCGATTTCCCATTTCTCAAAGCGCCGGCGCCGATTCGTGGAACTTGGAGGCTTTGACGGCCTATCGGAAATTGACTGGGGCTCGCGTCGCGTCCCTTCACCTCGGTTTCCAGGACTTGGTCTGCGAACTCGAGGGGCTTCCCCATGGGGCCAGCGCCCTTAGGCCGTCACGAGGTACTCGCGTCTTTACGCGATTTTGGCGCCTTTTTTGGCGGATTCTGGCGCCCTTTTTTCGTGGAGTGCTGGCGTCTTTTTTGGCCGAGTTCTGGCGCTTTTTTTGGCGGGATTTTTGCGCCTTTTTGGCGGATTTTTGGCGGGCGCCCAGTGAGCGCTGCAAAGCTCCTGGCCTCCTCCTGGGGTTGATCAAGATACGATGCCAACCCCTGCGCGGGACTGAACTCACCGGCTCGCAGCTCAGAGCTGCCAACCCTGGGCGTTACTCCTGTCGAGCGATTCGGGAGAGCGCTACGTCGTTCTGTCTCTCTCGCGCCCTTATGGGGAGCGCCATGAGTGCGACAGAGAGACGAAACGACTCTTCTGAATCGCTAGGCTGGCCAGGCTGGTCCACTGGAACGCGCAATTGTTCGTAGGGCTGCCATGGCGCGTTGCTTCGCGTTGCTTCGCGTTGCTTCGCGTTGCTTCGCGTTGCTTCGCGGCCTCGTCCCGCCGCCTCCTTCTTGGGCAAGGTCCTCACGTCGGGGCACTTACGTGACGTAACGGCACGTGACTGGGGCGCGAGACCCGAGGAGCGCGGTTCGAGACCCACCAGACGCCACTCTGGCAAAAAATGATGTCCAACCCGGGTTTTTGATTTCCGGTTCACCAGACTGGTTCGGCGCCGCCAGGGACGCCGTCGCGGGCGTTTCTATTTTCTCTTTCGGTGGCGGAGGACTCGGAGGACAGGACCACCGGCGAGACCGGCAGAGCTTCTCTCTGGAGGAGGACGACGACCAGGAACGAGAAAAACAGAAAACCGATCCCTCGTTCTGTGGTTCTGTGTTGCGTTTTTGCGGAAAAGCGTCCCGCGTCCGACATGACAAGGTTCGCGATGCGAGATTGCGGCGTTGCGCGTCCTCCCAGCAGACTGAGGTTCGTCTTCGTCGCTCTGTCTCTCTCGCACCTATAGGTAACGCCCCCTGAGTGCGAGAGAGACAGAGCGACGAAGACGACTCTGGGAATGAGTCTGCTGCCGCGGCCGTGGGTCGACGCCGTGCTTCCACACGCCGTGCTTCCATACGTCGCTGCTTCGCGTTGGCGCCCACGTAGAGGGTCGTCGCCCGAAGTCGCCCGCACTCCCTGCGTACCGCCCCGCGTACCGCGCACGCCGCACAGGCCGCGCACCGCGTAGTCCGTCTGTCTCTCTCGCACCCCTCCGTACTCCAGGACGCCCCGCGAGTGCAACAGAGACAGCGCGACGACCCCTCGGACTCGGAAGCAGTGCTCTCTGCGCCGCGCCGTGCTCGCGCCGTCTCGCGCCCCGGGGCCGCTTTTCGAAATTGGAATTTCGGAGCCCGTTCCAAATTTAGATCGGTTGTGACGAGGACGAGGAGAAAGTCGTGTGTCCCTCTTTGTCTAATCCTCTGTCCGGCTGCTTTCCTTTCCTGTCCTGTCCGCGCTGCTCCGCTCGGCCAGAGAGTCGTTCTCGTCGCTCTGTCTCTCTCTCGCACTCATGGGGCGTCCCGTATAGGTGCGAGAGAGACAGAGCGACGAAGACGACTCTCGGAATCAGTCTGCTGGAGCTGGACCGCATTTTCGACGCCTCTGAATCCCCGGGCCGCCACGCCGCCACGCCACGCCGCCAGCCAGCCGATGGGGTTCGAGCTCTTCGAGCTGGAGGCTGGCTGGAGGCGCGCTTCCCCGCCCCCCTGCGCCCCGCTGTGCCCCTCCGGGTCCCTCCTCGACGGCCGGCCGGCCGGCCCATGGGCCGGGCCTGTCGGCGGGTACAGGCTTAGTACCCGGCAGCTGCAGAGGGGACGGGTTGGGCGGGACGGCTCACCCAAGCCGGCCGGCCAGCCAGCCAGCCAGCCAGCCAGGCAGGCAGCCCCCCACTCGGTATTAACATAACCGGTCTCAAGTGGCGGCCTGGACGGGCCTGGACGGGCCTGGACGGGCCTGGACCAACAGAGGCTGGCTCGGGGCTCAAGGCTCGGGGCCGCCTGGTACCCGTGCGCCCGGTACTGCCGGTACTGCCGGTACCCGTTCACAGGATGATTCGAAAATGGTGATCAGCGCGTCCACGGCGCGAACCCCGGCCCGGCCATGGCCCGGCCAGGGCGTACGGCGTCCAGGGTGGCCAGGGCACTCGCTGGCACCCCGACGACCCTCCCAGGGACGTCGCCCAGTCGCCCAAGGAGACGGACGGGGCGTTCCTTCGTCGAATAGTGCCCCATGTTCCAGGCATTGCGTGACTCCCCCCTCCCGTTCCTAGACTCCAGCTGAGCGCCTGCTGGAGTTGACCTAGGTCCCAGCGAGTAGCGAATGTGGACCCGCGTCGCCGACCGGGTTTCCTGGCCGTGGCTGCCCTGGCGTGCTCGGCGCGCTGTGGCAACTGCCTCCCTCGTCTACAGGACTCGTCTAGGATCTCGCGGGGAAACCATGGCCACGTCACCGCGAGGCCGACGCCGAGGTCGACCCCCGACCCCCCGGCCGCGGACTCCTAGATCACGGCCTCGGCCAGGACCAGGGCCTAAACGCAGGCCGCGCCACAGGCCCAGCGGCCAGCACGCCAAGGGCATCCACAGGGCGGACCCTGGAGCCCTTGGAGACCGGAGCCCCTGGTCGCCAACAAGGCTATAAAGTTGATAAGTAGCCCGGGTTGGCCCTGGTCGGCCCCGGTGGAGGCTGTGGAGGCTGTGGAGGGGGCGCCGCGCTGCCGCGCCCCCGCTCTCCGTCGCCATTGGGTGAGCGGCGAGGAGCGGCGAAGCTCGGCGAAGCACGGCGAAGCCTTTAGCGCCCTGCGCTGCCCGCGCCTACCCGCGCCCGGCGACCACTCGCCGTTCAAATCTGGCCAATCCAATCGCTGCTCGCTGCGCGGTACCCGTTCTCCCGCTCTCACTCGCACTCACGCACTCGGCCGCAGACCGAGAGAGAGAGAGGGAGAGAGAGAGAGAGAGAGAGAGAGAGAGAGAGAGAGAGAGAGAGAGAGAGAGAGAGAGAGAGAGAGAGAGAGAGAGAGAGAGAGAGAGAGAGAGAGAGAGAGGCAGGGCAGGGTGCCGCAGGCCCGGCCGACCAACGGCCAAATCTCGACGGTTGCCAATTCAAATACTTGTTGCGAGGGCCGGCCAGCCGAAAAAGAGTTATTTGGGAATGCGGGGCGCGGGGCGGCGTGAAAAAAGCGAAACTCGAATTTCGTGGGAGGGTCCGTCCAGCAGCCACGCGCAATACGCGCTCCTCCCTCGTGAACTGGAACTGGAGTCTGATTTTGAGTGCCACACAGTCTGCAAAGTTGAGAAAGCACAGGTCTCCGCGCTCCGACCGCCGAGAGCCCGACGAGCGCCCGAACAAGCGCGGGTAGGCAGCCTCCCCGTTGACTCGTCGCGCGTGGTGGCCTACCCTGCAGTCCACAGGCGTTGAAGCAAGTTTCTCATAGTTGGGATCGTTGTTGCTCACAGTTTCTCATACCTCGTGTAGCCTCGTGTCGACCTCCTCTGTCTCTTCTGTCGGCTGCTACGAAAGCCGAATGTGAATGAGAAGAAATAGGTCCGATTTCAATGTGGACTTGGACCGTGGATGCTGCATGCTGTGATTTGTTTACAAAACAATTTGGAACTTTGTTTATCTACCATTTGCTACAGTTTGTCAGAACCGTTTCTACTACGAAAATGTCTCATCCACGTCAATGAAACGATACAACGAGTAGAAGTATTAGAAATTTTTTGGTACAACTCCAGCAGCTATGGTCGATCGGGCTTCCTTAACCTCCATTGTAAGGAGAAAAGAGTTGGTGGTAACATGTACCATCTTGCTGTGTGTTGTGGAGTTGTCGTATGGTTCTTACGGTCTTGTGTTGAGTAATGGCACGAACCTTTTTCCATACCCAAGCCCTAAGTTTAATTTAAATGCTGAGGTTGATCCCGTTGCAAATGCTGATTCAAATGTTGACCGAGTGAAAGAAGAAGTGACACCAAGTTCTATTGATGGCCTGCTGCTAGAAGATGTAGCCCCCAGTTTAGCACAATGTCTACGAGATGTTTCCAACAAAGAACTTGGTATTCCCGCGTTGCAAGAGATCTATGATAATTTACCATTTGGTCTGTCTCGAAGTACTGACGAGAGAAGGGTGGATACCATTGCCTCAAGTATAGACAAGAAACTGCAAGAATACTTGAATGTACTCTTAAAAACTAGGAGTGCTGTTGAGAATGCCATTCATGAACGAGTTATGGGTCCTACCCAGTTACCGTCAGCTGCTCATCCCTGTTTTATCAATTCAGTTCGAGACGAGTATTATGATGTAAGGTATGCTCGGCCCTTAAGGAGGCTGGGTCATCCTGGGCCTCGGCATGGATTCAACCTCACTAGTGGTGAGTTTGCAATGAGACTCTTCTAAGGTTTGATCCTTGCTTTCTGTCTTTAACTTGCCATATCTGTCTTTTTGTGTTGCAGTGTTTGTTCAGAATACAAGATCGGCACCATCTATGAAACTTCAATATCTAATGGCAGGAACTGGGTTCTCAACCAGTGGTGATCATCTGCTACAAGACATGCCTTGTAATACTTTTGATGAAACCCGTTTGAGGTGGGTAAATTTTTCTCAATTGGGCTGTTTCCTACTACATCTGCAAAACTTAATGACAATCCTCTTCTTAATTTTTTTAACAGGAGTATTTTCTTGGCTACAACCTCTTCAGACACCAAGAGAGTCATTATCATGATAGATTATGGTCGATCTGTAAGCGTCACACAATTAGAATTGGCAAAGATCCTAGCTCGCAGCATGATTGAAACTTTGTCGCACCACGATCATGTTGGATTGATAGGTGTGGCAGAGGAGGCACTGCTCCCAATGGACAATGGCTGCTCTCAGCACTCGTTGCCTCTGGCAACTCATGAGACAAAATATCACTTTCTGAAGTATATTGAAGGATTATCCAAGTCTCTGGGAGCAACAAACCATTCACTCGGATTTCAGAATGTCTTTGAAATCATATCCAACTCGGTACCTTCAAATGTTACTGCTCCTATTTTGGTAGTGTATCTGAGTAGGGGCCTTTTATCCTCTTTGACTGATGCCAAGACAGTCCTGCAGACAATAGCTCAAGGAAGAGAAGCTACACCCCATGACATAGTCATTAACACGTGTGCATTAATTGATGGTGAGTACCCCATTCATCCAGTCAACAATAAATCTGCACACTGTTCGTCTCAAGTCATAATATCCACTGACATTTTTTTTTTCAGATGGGAAGCCATTGATGTATGAAAAACATTTCCTGCAAGACGTTGCAAAGCAAAATTTTAGCAAGTATAATATTTCAATCCCAGAAGCCAGAAAAGTAACTCCCGGAGTATTAATATCTGCTAACACATCATCAAATCTTGGCCCAATAGTCGGACAGCTTTTCTCTGGCTTACCAGTTTCCGGCCATAAAGCCTCCCCATTGTTCTTTTTACCTGATTTTGATTCTGTCAGCAAATGTAAGTTAATTTGTTTTTTGTTGGTCCTAAAACATCTGTTTGTTCATAATCTGTGTTTTGCTTCCTCAGCGATGGTTCTAAGTGTTGCCCAGCCTTGTGAGGCATCAGGTCACATAGTTGGTGTTGTCGGCATAGATTTGTCTGTGAGTGAAATTGTTGAAAATGTCACTTATTTTAACACCTATGGAAATTCCTATGCGTTCTTCATCAACAAAGAAGGTATGGCAAGTGTGATTTGCTTTGGTTTGCTTTGGTTTCTCAAGGTTTTAAATTTTTCTGCTCTGTCATTTCTAGGCTACACCCTGATGCATCCTTCATTGTCAAGGCCAACCTTTGCTTATGAGCAACCTATGGCAACAGACATAAAATACCTTGAAAATAAGCCAGGATTCGATGAGGTGCGAGAGCACATGATACGTGATAGTGCTGGAAGTACAATTTTAACTTTCCAACATTCCACTTTGGGGAAACCTTCTACTAGAGCTGTTAGTACAATTTTTAATCGTAACAATATCGATCTTTGTCTATTACATTGTTTTATGATAATTTTGTGTCTTTAGGTATCGTACACCTGGAAACACCTTAAAGCTGGGCCCTATATAGCAGTTGTGGTGTCTGTTATACAAGAACCTGGCCACCAGCCGTTAAGTCTCGAACCAGTGCCACTGCATCATGATATGAATATTGAGTACCATCAATCTCAGATGCAAGACAAGTACTCATATTGTCGCTATTTAAGACTTCCTGCTTCGTTTGGTATGTATGCTAATGCAAATGATTGGGATTTGTTTATCTTTTTTAACAACTCAAATCAGCTGCTTGAATTTCTTTTATATTTCCTTTTATTTATTTTCTCCTTAATCTTCTGTTTTTTCTTATAACTTCCAGATGTAGGATCTGTTTTCCTCTCAGCATCATGCTTCCAGTCACCTTTCAACTTTTTAGATGGGCAGGATGCCCAGTCTCCCTTGGCGATTCAGAGTTATATGGCTTATCTACATGACCGTACAAGAGTTTTGGCTAACCCAGGCCTAAGACCCGGTGTGAGAGATGACGTAGCTGCTGTGTCTGGTATTGTGCAGCATTGGAAGCAGCAACAGCTCAGAGGAAAATTGAGAAAGTACACAGTTCGTCGGTATGTGAATGCTTTTGAATATTCTCTTGGGTCATAGCAATTGTTTGTAAGTAATATCCTTTGTTTTTGTTTGTTTCTTTTCCAGGTATGTTGCTACTCCAAGTGGAGTCCTGGTGTCCTTCCCCAGCTCGCCGACAGAAGATACCTTCGATCCCACCCGTCGCCATTGGTACAATCGTGCTCTGGAGTTCCCCGGGCGCGTGGTGTTGACCGCCCCCTATCTGGACGTCGGCGGCTCGGGATACATCGTGACCCTGAGCCACACCATTCACGAGGGTCGCCCCTCGGCAATGCACAGTGACACGGACGCGGTCGTGGCTGTGGTTGGCGTCGACTTCAGTATGGGCTTCTTGTACAAGCTCCTACTGGACACAATGCCATTTTGTGAAGAGAAAAACATCAAGTGTTTCCTCATGGATGACAAGGGCTATTTGATAGCCCATCCAAGTTTGACTGAAACCAGCGGCCGCCAGCCCCTGGAGCAGCAGCACATTACGCACAAAGAGTCCCTACTAGCCCATGACATACTGAGCCATAGAGGCTTTGTGACCAAAAGGGTTTGCAACAACTTTTCAGACCGCACTATGCAGCGCTTTTATCAGTTTAATACCAGCGTCACTGGCATCCTTACAAATTTGGTTCACGGAGAGCACTGTGTTCAGTACCAGGTCATTGCTCTGAAGGGAACTAATGTGTTTCTGGGTGTTGTCAACCAAACCTGTGATGTGACAACAGCCTTCTGTCCCTGTAGTACGGTATGTTGTCTTATTTACTATTTCAATTTTAAATGTTGCTGGCAAGCTTGTGTTTTTCACATTTTCCTTATTCCTATCTGTAGGAGGACAGAAACTGCCTGAACTGTGCCCGAGTGGAGCAGACAGAATGTGAGTGTCCGTGTGAATGCCCTCTTGGCATAAATTACTGCACGGGAGACTTGCAAGCAGCAGAGGCCAGCAATCCAAGCTGCTCCAATTTTCCTGAAGTTCAACGTCCCGCTATTTATGTGCCGGATTCAGTCAGAAGTCTTCCCATTTGTCCATCAGTAAATGTCAATTGTGAATCATTCCAGTCACACAGGTTGGTTTTGTTTGTTTAAAAAAACAAAGATTCAAATCATGAATTAGATTACATGATTTTAAAACTTTAACATATTCCTTAGTGAATGTCGTGGAGTGATTGGGTGTGAATGGTGCCAAATCGGAAGTGACGGTGAAACACCTTTAGAGGTACCCTTTTGCACCCAGTTCCTCAAATGCTTTAACGGTGTGCGAAATGGTGGAACACCCTATGGAGAAAGCTCTTTGAGTAAGTAATTAACGTGCCTGGCCATTAATGTATCTGCAAGCTTCATGTTAATTTAAATTTATTGTTTTCTAGATTTGAGAACTTCAGGATCTGGTATGACACCCAGCACCCCAGCCATGGGACCGGTGGCTGGAGGAACCCTGGCGTTTTTCTTGGCTCTTGCCTGCGGCCTAATGCTGTACTGTTATAAGCAGCACCGGCATCGCGCCCAAGCGCATGGACTAGCACATGCATACCTCAGCTCTGGGCCTGATACTGCAGTCCGCATGTCTCAGCTGGACAATGAGCTTGATGATATTGACATTCTTGACAGTGCTATCCAAGGTATGTGAGGTTTAAGAGCCAGCTGCTAATTTTCTATAATTTTCTGTTTTAACATTATGTTTATGCCCGGCACAGGACAAAGCAGCCAGATTCTGCACATAGACGGAATAGCTCCTATTTCGCCCTATCGGGTCAACACGGGATATAAAAGACCTGCTGGGGGAGACAGTGACCATGGATATTCAACCATGACACCTCATGATGATTCTGAAACACTTGCTTCCGCGGAACCACTTATTTTAGGTGCGTGTTCTCCGCCGAGGCGTTCAATTTCACGTCTTACATCTCAGTCTCCGACACCAGATGCAATATCTGAAAGTCCACCACAAACATCTTTAATGTTATCTCATCAAGTATTAGCGCCAGTCACTGTTCATATGGTTGATATTTAACCAAGTGTTATTTTATTTTGTTTTAGAGCTACTCCAAAATAATTTTGTTTTGATTTTTATCAAAAAAATTAATTTTGATCTAAAGAATTCTTCTGTCTGAGAATTCTTGTTTAGTTGTGATTGATGTCCTTGCCTTTTAAGTCATGACTTAGTAATGTTTTGAAGTAGTGTATTCTAGTATTGTTGACCATCCTTAATCATACACAATGGAGAATGCCAATAGCATCTTGTACCTGAATATTCTTTATCAGTAAATTTAAGATAAATCTGAGACTGATTAGGACATCTTGTCCTCAACACAGTATTCTGATCAGAGCGCCATTTTAATGCTTGCGGTACTGATAATATTTTAAAAGTCGTTTAGAGGCCAGATACTTAAACTGAGCCAATTTCCCTCTTTTTTTAATTGTAATTAAAACAATAATTGATGATACTTTTTAATGAGTTGATCACAATTTTTCCTAGTGGGCTTTGGCTTCTCACATGCCAAATTTGTCCCACAGTAATTTTTAAATGAACTTTCAGCCATTTTATGAAATTTTACTTTGTTATTTGTGTTCCTATTGTACTGATAATTAGTAATAGCAATAATGATGATCGTGGTTTCGTTTTTTGTACTATGATCTTCATCAATTCTCAAATAATTTTCCCTGACACATTTTTGTTATGTAGCACTGCCATGTAAAAGAAAAATCCAATCTAGTTTGTCCAGAAATGTACTTAATTGAATCCATGAAAGAAACGAATTATTGTTTAAAATAATTAGTGCCAAAGCATGGTTGTTGAAGCTGTTACTATTTGAGGCATTTGGAGTTGTGTTGTGGATATTTCTCACGGTCACCGTGCTCTATCCAGTTCTACCAAAGTTCAATTGTCTAAGGTCATAATAATTTTAACTGTAAATATGTTTACAGTAAACTTTTTTCTGTTCCTTTAGAATATAATAGTTATTCTTGAGATAATTAACTTTGATTAACTCCTGAACCAGGGGGCAGAATAAAGTAAACATAGGATAAGTTACTGTGTAGTTATTTATTCTCAAGAAACCAAGATGAAAAGACAGGATTGGAGGCGATTTAGTTGTTGTCGCTGTCATCGTCATTCATAAGTGAGTCACGCAAATCACCTATTCGCTCTTGTTCTGTCTCTGCCCCTACCGCACAAGCTAACATTTGCTGAACACTCCGCTCCTCTCCCTGACCATACACCCACCCACTTGCCTTATCAACCGCACTTCTTACTTTCAGCAAGCTTCTCTGATCCTTACTATTGAGAGGCAAAAAAGATACAAGGCTGAAGTCCTCAACTAGAGAAACAAGGGCAGCATTTAACTTCCGATACCTGTGAAGAAAGTAAAATTGTGGGTTAGAAGAACTTAAATATTTTTGCATGATAAGCAGTAATATGAAACTCACTTCTTGGCAAATGGGTCCTCATCTAATGCATCTAGTAGATACTGCAAGTCCAGGACATCAGTGTAAAAGTCAATTCCAAATAAAAGACGGTCCTTGTACTCATGCATCACATCCATCTTGGAAAGCAAGTTGACATGAGGTAGTCCTAGGTGAAGCATTGCCGTAAGGGATAGAAGAATGGTGGATATAAACTTCCCTAAAGAAAGAAACAATTTAGCACAGGCGATGACTTCATGATAATAAGTAGCATGATTTTAAGAAAGCTACCTGGATCACTGCAATAATGGGAATCTACAAGGTGCACAGCACACAATCTGAATCCTGAGCTCTCCAAGAAGGAAACTAGATTGCGAACAGATTCATTGTGAGTGTATAACTCTACCTAAAAATACATTAAACAATAATTACAGAGAAATTTCAACTCAGACTGGAACATCTCTTTTCTGGTAGCTTAAAAGTTACCTGTCCAGGACAATCAAAAATGATATAGTGGTCTCTGAACTTGCTAAGCTTATCCATTAGCCAATTTATATTTTGTAATAAATATTCCATGGCATACACAAGACCTCCATTGGGCCCTAAATGCATGTGTATCATGGCATCTTCAACAGTGATTAGTTCTGAGACATCAATTGCTGCTTTATAGCAAAGGTCATCATTGGCTGGATCTAGAAACAAAAACAAATACCTGATCATGACAGTGCTCTTGACCCCAGAAATGTGTGATGTTTTTGACATTATATTTTACCTATGTTTACAATAGCAACCTTCCTTCCGATGGATTCTAAGAAGGTACTCATCGCCTTACAATAAGTTGTTTTCCCACTTCCAGGTGGCCCAATCACAAGTTGAGCAAAGGTTGATGTTTTAATGACTGCAGCCATGTTGCTCTTCACCAAGATTTATGTTTGTTAATTATGTCCCGTAACGCTCTGACAGTTCTTGGGCTATGATCCTTCAAGCCTAATGCAAATAGTGCTGGTTTGTTGATAGAAGTGTGCTCACAAAGAAAACGAGCCACTAGCTGTGAACTTTGGTCACTGTCAACTCCAAATATAGACCTAAATCATAAAGAGAAAAGCGATAGGAACAAAAAGCCATTGAGTTCACTATAGTATATGTTAGAGAGAAAACAAGTTACTTCACAGTGTAAATTTCGTCAGAGGTTTCCTCAAATGTCTTTGGAGTATCCTTCGTAACAGAGAGCAGGTTCGAGAAAGTCTGACGTTGTGTGATGACAATGAAAACGCGGTTCCTGAAACATACAACGGGCATCATTGGCATCAACATCTACCCACACCAGGTCACCTAAAATTCAAAGCACACTTACAAAAATTCGATTATGACGAAATCGGTGTGAATATCGTCAATTTTAGCGGCAAGTGATGTTTCTTTCAAAGGCGACAGTTGCAGCAAGGGCTGGACCAGAGAGGGTTCCGATACATCCAACAGGGACAGTTTTTCAAGAGATTCAGCGCAGGCCATCTTAAGCCATCAGCTATGGGAAGAGAGAGCAAAACAAGTGAGAAAGTAACGCAAACAATCAATTTATTAACATCCGGGCCGGGGAGCGGGGACGATGACTAGAAACAAGCCTGATTGACAAGTCACAGCACAAATTAACTCTAGATAGCGGCTGTGACGAGAACACGGAATCAAACGCAGTGTAGAAGTATTCCACACGATAATTTGAGCTAATGTCAACAGAGAAAACACGAAAAATCAAGTAAAAATAGATACCTGAGTACCAAACAAAACAAGCCTAACCTAGCTTTAACAAAGCAACAACCTCACTGCCATCTATAAAGGTAAGTAAGAAAGATCGTGAGTCAAAACGTTCTGCTAGTGTGTTATCAAATCAAAACCTATTTGAAAGGATTTGTTTCCACAATATATCTTTGTCTGACTCATTTTCTTGGAAGGAATTACAAAACTTAATTGAAGCAATTTAAGTAATTCTCGTATTTTCAAGGTGTGGTGTTACAGGAGAAAAATAAACGGTGCATTAACTTTCTAACCTAAAAAAGTTGACAGGTTTGAACCATTTTGCTTGTTTTCTGCAGATGATGTCCCTCGTGGCCTATGGAAGCAGTGGCGAAAGTGAAAATGAGAGTGACAATGAGGTAGAACCTACTGCCTCTCCGAAGCAGGGCTCATCTCCTCAACTGACAGTTCAAGTGACAAGTGGCCCAGTTCCTGTTGTTTCATCCGATGAAACACTCGTACTTCCTTCAGGCAGCAAACAGGGTCTGCACACCAAGTTGCCACCCCCAAAGACTGCTGTCAGGGAAGGCATCGAGGATGAAGACTCTAGTGAATCACTCGGCCTTGGTTCGAAGCTACCTGCCCCTAAAACGCTCACTACTCCGTCACTACTTGAAAGTTCCATAGTTGCATCTAGAGGTAAAAATAAAAAGGGAACTGTGAAGATAATGATACCGTCACTGTCAGATGTGAGCACACTTTGTTTACTTTTATTCATTTTTTTTTGTAACTGTCGGTGCAAGTGTTATAGAACAGCTTACCTATTTTTTTGTTTCAGTTCCCAGAAGATGAAGATGAGCCCAAGCCTAGAAAGAAAATCCAGCCATCTGAGGTGAGGTTATCAGTTTCCTTAGACAATGTAATTCTGAATTGTAGACTGCACTGGTAACAAAATATTACTTGTCTCTAAAATGTGAATTGCAGAAAGGATCGGGGTTATTTGCATTATTACCGCCGCCCAAGCAAGCACCACCAATTAAGCAGGCCAACCGGTCACTAGTTCCTAATGTGCTGACAAGAAAACCCACTCCAGCACCAACCCCTGTGAGGAAACCTAAACCCTCTGCTCAGTCTGCCAAGCGAAAGCACCAAGACTCTGACCCAGAATCAGATGGGGATGGTGAAGGCATCGACTTCTTCTCATTAAATAAAGAGGATAAGCTACCAGATATTCCTATAGCTGAGGTTCCATTACTTCCCACTGTCACTGAATATGAAAGTTATGGAGTATCGGAAGTACCGGCTTTCCCAGACCCATCATCATCCCATCAACTAACGGACTACCAATATCAACAGTATCCTGAACCAGAATCAACTGCTGCTATTCCACAAGCTGATTCTGGCCAGGACTTCATTAATTTCAATGGTGGTGAAGACCTCCCATTGGATGACGAGGCTGTAAGTTTCATTGACTTCTAGAGCCATTTATTTTTTCAAAAAAAGTAATTAAAATGTGAATGTAATCTTTATTGTTTTGTTCGCAGCTTAAGAAGTTGTGTGGAAGAAAGGGACGCAATCGAGAGGAAATTCAAATTTTGGATGTGTCAGGTGATTCTATTATGCCTGATCAACGCGAATGGTTAACTAAACAGCTTACAGAGGAACAGCCACGGCCAAGCAGTAAAAGCAAACTCTTTGGGCCAAGCTCGCAGCAGAAGCGTAAACATCAAATCACCTACCTTGCTCATGTGGTAAGTAAAACTGCAGTCCTTTTTATTATGGTTTTCACTAAGGAAAGAATAAAACAACATGAATTTTCGACCCACAGGCTAAAGAAAATGAACTTGAACTTAAGAATCAATGGGCAAACAACCGACAAACTCGGAAACAAACCCAATCTAAGTATGGGTTCTAGATGCAATTTGATTCTAATGTTTACACTTCCTGTGATTTTCATCATTGTTTCCTTTCATGAAAACAACTGTACATTTGTAAATTGTTGCCTCTCAATTATATATTTTCACTAAATTTGGGAGCTTTGTTTGTATAATTTACTGTTTAGCCATGTTTTAGAGTCCTACAGTGGAAGACTGTACAACAACAGGCTCTTTTTAAGCTGTCCTGCTACCGCTTCTAGCTCTCCATCCAATCCAACTCGTCCCATCCCAATCCATCCATCCACCTGGCCCGCCACGCCGCGCCAGTCCGCACTCCTCATAGCCTCCTCCCCCCCCCCCCCCCCCCCCCCCCCCCGCCCCCTCTCTGCCCGGCCTCCTCGGTCCATCGCAAGACCGCTTTGCTAAGCTTGCCTGGCGGAACTTTTTACCGTTTTGGGCCAAACCTCCAAATTCACCCAAGTTCGAGTATGTTGTGCTGGGGCACTCCCTCGTGGATCCTGACACTATTTCGAGGGCCATTGGGGCTCTAAACAGTCTCTTTCTGGCGAAAAACTGGGAGTATTTGAGCCTGCGCCGCATAGGTAGGCAACCCACCGTCCACAGCGCAGGTGCAGTGCAGAGGCCATAGACTCAAATACTTCCCGTTTTTCGCTTGAAAACGACTGTTTAGGGCCCAAATGGCCCTCGAAATAGTGTCAGGAGCCAAGAGGAAGTGCCCCAGCTCAACATACTCGAATTGGGTGGAATTTCATGGCATGGCCCAAAACTATATAAAAAAAACCATGATTTTCTATCACTTTGTTCAAAATGTTACTAAAAATTCGCCTCTGTGACTACTAGATTTGGGGCAAAGTATTGACCTCCAAACTTCATGTTTGACCCGTAAAGCTGACAGCATTGTAAAAAAATTATGTTTTTAAACTTTTTATTTAACCTTTCTCTCTTTCTTCCTTGTTCTGTGTGGTCATAAACTGGCAGTCAATCTTTGCTTTGATAATTTTCTTTTGATAGAGGTAATTTTGGGTATTATGAAATAATTAATACAATGTAGATTCAATAATTTATTTATTCAGTGTAGCTGAGGATGGTAACAACTGCAAGCTAGAAACATTAAAAACAGGCAAAATACACTCTAGTACAAGAATCCAGCGCGGTTGCTTCCCGCAACTGAGAGCGCCAACGCGTTAAAACGCCCGTCCCTGGAAAGAATAAAGAATTAACAGGTCATGTCTGAAAACAATAAAAAAATTATTAAGGTCACACCTGAAAACATAAAATAATTAAAAGATGATGTCTAAGAGCAATAAAATAAGGATAACTCTACGGAGGTGCGCGAGAAGCAGAGCGACGGATAATGGACTCTCGGAATGAATTAAAAAGTCAAAGAAGAATTTTTTAAATTTTAAACCCTATGACTTTTTGCTGCGGTTTCCTTTTGTGTCACTAATTTCCTACGACCGCACGGTGACGTGTCGATTGGGTGGCCTACCTTCATTGCACTTGGAACGGCTCTGGAACAATGGCGCCGTGAGGGTAGGCCACCCACCCATCCCCACATTCGTTTGGCCATCTTCATCATCACTCTGACACTTCGACCTCGCGCGGTCTGTCCGCAAACTCAAATGCGGTAGCATTTCGGCTCGTCATGTCTGCTGCCCTACCGTGATGACCTTGGAGGGTTTGGAAGGAGCAAAACAAGAACGCACCGGGACCCAGATCTCGTTTGACTGTGTTCCAGCAGTGTTGTGGAATCAGGACGCACCCCTGGGCGACCAGCGCCCCGTCCGCCGAGATCTCCACCCGAGGGACGGAGGTGGTGGGGGCAGAGTGTTCGTGGGGTGACGAGGGGATAGCTGAGTTTCCGAGCGGTTCGGGGGAGACGGTTTTGTTTACACTTAGAAGTCGTCTGCAATGGATGCAAGAAAGAAAGCATGTTTTGAAATTTGTTGTCTATTATGCGAAAATTAAGGGGCAAGAGGATTGCACCTACAAGAGTAAGAGGTTATATTGCAAGAACTATTCCCAGGATAAATTCAGTTCAATTCAGACAACATTTCAGAATGATTCCAACAGTGTTCAATGATTTAGAAAATTTATTGGGCCCTTTACTCTCTAAAAGATCAGAAGTGGGACGTTCAACAACACCAGTTAGGACCGTCGGGGACCCGCTGCTCCGCTCACTCTGGGCGCAGCGCCTGCCGAGCATCACAGAGCGGTCATCGCGGGAAACCCCACGATGCAGCTCGACGCCGTCGAATCATCATTTGCGTGATCGAGTGTCTAGAAAAACTTCTACCGCTCGTATCCGATAAAGCACTTGAGAGGCTATCCCGCCTCGTGGAGGCAATCGCATTTTCGAGCAGTCCAAAAGAAGAAAGAAGATGCCGGGAGAAGATGATGTTCCTAGATAATCCACACACTACCAGAAGATCCTGGTAAATCTAACGCGCCACGGTGTGTAAAGTCAACGTGAGAGGCCGTGAGAGGTCGAGACGAGCCCCGCGCCAGACAAGACAACCCCAAACTGGTGCTGGTACGAGACAGAAGAAACGGACCAAGGAGCACCTAATGCGCCCAGCCAACCAGATGGCAGTCCACCATCAAGTGAAGCCTCTTCATCTGACTCGAACCACCAGTAGGTTATCTTCTTGTATCTTTCTTTAGCAAATTAAAAGCAGGATTGTTTCGTTGTGTTACGGGCGAAGGCTTCCAACTGCCGCGCCCCTGAGCCTGAGCTAGTCCCATAAGGACTAGCGAATGAAAGAGGAAGTGCTAAAGCTGTTTGTAAACTTAAGAGGACTCTTTATGGGCTCAAACAAGCTCCCATGAAGTGGAACAAAAGTTTCAATGATTTTGTTACCTCCAAAATTACAGTTTGTAGTCACCTACCTATGTATCCCTCGACCTCCCCCCCCCCTTTCCCCCCCGGGGGGCTTGCCGCGGAGCAACGACTCCGGCAGCTCCTCGCCCAGGACGCACCTCTGGGTGACCAGCGCCACCAGGACTGTGCAAGGAATGGTTCCTTAGTGTAATCCAAATCAGACGACACGTGGCGTATTATGTTAGGATATTGTGACAATGGATACAGGCTATGGTCGATTGAAAAAAGAAAGGTAATTACAGCCAGAGATGTTATTTCTGATGAATCCAGGAGTAAATTTATAAAGGTTCCTGTGTTGACAGGGGATTGATCTTCTCAGAAGAAAAAGAGAAATTGAGGCCACGTCGGGATTAAGATTTAATTCACTCAGACATCTGCCAAGTCACAGATGGAGCCTCATGAAAGGAAGGAAAAGCCCGTCAACTGTCGGTGGCTTACTGCCCAGAACAGAATGGGGTAGCCGAGAGAGCAAACAGAACCCTGCTATCATCATCGTGAACGTGGCGAGGTATGCTCACGAAAGGCGATAACTGATCACGCTGTATTAAGTCCTTGCAGTCCTTTCCATAAAAAAAATTCGTATCCAAATCAGACGATAAGTGGTACCATCACCAACACCCCAGCCCGAAGAAAGGTTATTACAACCAGGAATGTTACCTTTGATGAAACCAGGAGTAAATTCCTTTCCATAAAAAATTCGTATCCAAATCAGACGACACGTGGTGTATTATGTTAGGATATTGTGACAATGGATACAGGCTATGGTCGATTGAAAAAAGAAAGGTAATTACAGCCAGAGATGTTATTTCTGATGAATCCAGGAGTAAATTTATAAAGGTTCCTGTGTTGACAGGGGATTGATCTTCTCAGAAGAAAAAGAGAAATTGAGGCCACGTCGGGATTAAGATTTAATTCACTCAGACATCTGCCAAGTCACAGATGGAGCCTCATGAAAGGAAGGAAAAGCCCGTCAACTGTCGGTGGCTTACTGCCCAGAACAGAATGGGGTAGCCGAGAGAGCAAACAGAACCCTGCTATCATCATCGTGAACGTGGCGAGGTATGCTCACGAAAGGCGATAACTGATCACGCTGTATTAAGTCCTTGCAGTCCTTTCCATAAAAAAAATTCGTATCCAAATCAGACGATAAGTGGTACCATCACCAACACCCCAGCCCGAAGAAAGGTTATTACAACCAGGAATGTTACCTTTGATGAAACCAGGAGTAAATTCCTTTCCATAAAAAATTCGTATCCAAATCAGACGACACGTGGTGTATTATGTTAGGATATTGTGACAATGGATACAGGCTATGGTCGATTGAAAAAAGAAAGGTAATTACAGCCAGAGATGTGATGATGACTCCTTTGTTTAACTTGATTCCAAAAAGGAAATTCTTCTAGCCATGTGTGTGGTGTTTCGGTATACAGCCAGGGATGTCATTTTTGATGAATCCAGGAGTAAATTCCTTTCCATAAAAAATTTGTGTCCAAATCAGACAAGAGGACAGCAGAAGAATAGTGCTTTCCAGTCCATGTGTAATGATAAAAATATGATGATGACTCCTTTCTTTAACTTTATTCCAAAAAGGAAATTCTTTTAGCCATGTGTGTGGTGTTTCGGGGCGCATCAACAATAGTCCACCAAGAACACACTGAAAACAGCGAGTGTGGTGTTTCGGGGCGCATCAACAACAGCCCATCAAAACCACACTCTGAACACAGTGTGTGTGGTGTTTCGGGGCGCATCAACAACAGTCCACCAAATTCTAGAGTTAGGAAACTCATAGTCACTTTTGGGAATGTTAAAACTAAAATACGAGTCTATCCAGCTTCCTGTGGCATTCGAAAGGGCATCAACATCAAACCACCGAGAACCATCGAAGTCAATAGCGGGGCTGCCTTCCCTTTCCTCCGCTCTTAACACAAAAACGTTTGCAGCTTTGTGAATCACTGCACATCAATACACCTGCCACCTTTCGTCTTGAACATAGGAGACTTTACACCTTCCTGCACAAGTGCACTAATATACACCTGCCTCCATTTGTGCTGAACACAAGACTTTTCGCCTAGCAGTACAAACATTCACTTGCCACCTTCCGTGCTAAACACAAAAACGTTTGCAACTTTGTGAATCACTGCCCATCTATACACCTGCCTCCATTTGTGCTGAATACAAGACTTTTCGCCTAGCTGTACAAACATTCACTTGCCACCTTCCGTGCTAAACACAAAAACGTTTGCAACTTTGTGAATCACTGCCCATCTATACACCTGCCTCCATTTGTGCTGAATACAAGACTTTTCGCCTAGCTGTACAAACATTCACTTGCCACCTTCCGTGCTAAACACAAAAACGTTTGCAACTTTGTGAATCACTGCACATCTATACACCTGCCACCTTTTGTCTTGAACACAAGAGACTTTACACCTTCCTGCACAAGTGCACTAATATACACCTGCCTCCATTTGTGCTGAACGCAAGACTTTTCGCCTAGCTGTACTAATATTCACTTGCCACCTTTCGTGCCAAACACAGAAACGTTTGAGGGACTCACGAACTTGTTGATCCCGTGTCTTGGTTTCTTTATAGAAAAAGAGACCGTAGCACGGAAACGCAAGTCGGAGTCATCTCAACTCAAGAGTACATCAGCTTTCTGCTACCACACGAGACTGTTCGTCCCGCTGTGTCAAAAAGCCTCTGGGCCGGCCCGAACGCCGTTCGGTAAGGTGGCCAGACATGGTGACCACTAACTGGACTTCAAAAAAGCCCTAGAAAAAGCAACCACGACTGAGTACACTGGCGTCCCGGCTCGCGGGGGCTGCCCGAAGAAGACGAAACTGCCATTAGGTACAGGCACTGAAGCAAAGCGCCAACAGCGCGTACGGGTTTCTGCTTCGAAATCCTCGGTACGATCGAAATGTGGAAATTGTCACAAAAGAGCGGCGGCAGGTTTCTGGGTAAATGTTTTATGGCAGTATTCATAAATCACACACCACTGGCACTTGCTATCATCGTCCAGCCCTCCCCAGCCGTGCGCACAAAGCCTCCTGGCGCCAAACTGCCTTGCCCCTGTTGTCCAACACAGTGGTTTCACTCGGAGACAGAAGAAATCAAGACGACCAAAGGAAACACCTAGTATGAGAAAGTTGCTCCTCGAGAATGGCAGAAATTCAACGCAGGAGCTCAATCTCGAGCCCTTCGGTCTTCTTGATTTCTTCCCGAAATACCCTACTAGCTGGTGCAGGCAAGACACGTCTGGATCAAGCGAAACCCAGTCATATATCGAGCGCACCAGCTCATTTCGTTTCCGAGGTCTCCCTTCGTGTGGATTACGCGCGTCAGAGCGAAATTGACACAACTTCTGCGTCACTATGACACACGTAGCAAACTTGTGTCAACCCCTGACCTAACGTGTGACCGAGCCAAGGTGCTAGCTCTGCAAGCCGACACACTCCGCATGCAGATGCGTACGCTAAGGAGTATGTCCTCGAGTTCCAGGCCGCAGTACAACGGATTAACGAGACCAGACGTCCCATTGAAGACCAAGACCTCCTGGCCGCGCTCCTCCTTCAAGGAGTTAAGCCGGAGCACGTCCCCTACTGCCAGTTGCTGGAGGACGTGCCAGGAAGGGAACAAGTTTCTTCCCTTCGAGAAGATCCTTGCGGAGCTGCTCAGGGAGGGAACCAGAATCAAGATGGAGGGCGCTAAGCCCACGCAGTTCTAACTGCCTGGAAAAAGAGTGTAGGTCCCATACGCTCTTCCTGCAGCGTAGCGACCTTCTCTCTCGAAGAGTCGTGCATCGGGAAGAGGACCAGAACGCTCTTCTCAAAGCGCAACGACAAGTCTTATCAGTGAGGTCAACGCCCACACGCGTGCACCCTGCAGAGCAGTCGAAAAGGCCCGCCCAGTAGACTGACTCCGAGAGTAGTCACTCTGCCTCTCTCGCATCTTCACGGGATGCCTAATGAGTGCGAGAGAGAGCGACGAAAACGACTGTCTTCAGCCAGAGCACGCAAGGTGACTTGATCAGCCACCGTACCGCCCTGACTCGAACGACCAGCCACGTGGTCCACCCTGGTCTTTCTACCCCCTATTTCCTCGTACCTCGTTGTGGGTATTTTTACCCACGTAACACCGCCAGCCACAAGACCTCGTCCCAACGAGTGCAACAGAGAGATGGAGACAACGTTCTCTTTGTCGCACCCGTGACGGGACCCTGGCGTGGGCCGATAAGCAACCCACCAGCTGGTGCTGCCTCAAGACCAGAGCAGTGGCCACTGCAGAGAGCAACAGCCAATCAAGGAGGTTGACTGTTCTGCTTCCCAGAAAGACAGAGACAGTCTGTGCCGTGTCACTCCGTGCCTTTACGCTAGTACAGTCTCATGGGCGAGAAGGAACGCCTCGGTGAGATTGCCGAAAAGGCCCAGGCGGATTCATGGGCGAGAAGGAACGCCTCGGTGAGATTGCCGAAAAGGCCCAGGCGGATTCAAGTCCTAAGCTCTTCTTCAGTCTCTCTTGCGGATAAATACAACCCAAACTCTGCGAACGACAGTCCGGGGCCCGCGTGGGGGCGGGTAGGACGGGCAAAAAGGGTTCCACAGCGAAACGCTCTGTGCTCGGCCGACTCGCCGCCCCGCGTTCCCGCCCGAACCAAGGACCAGTGCTGCCACACAAGCAGCCGAAAACTGCGCGCCGGTGTCGAAAGGGTTGCCAACCTCAGCCTGCCTACAAGGCCCAACAAGTTGCCTGGTAGGCTGAGGTTGGCAACCCTCCCGACACTCGCTTGTGTGTGCGGCAGCACTGACAACCAAACGACCGCCCGCGGAGGCGCGCGGAGGGCGAGTAGGACGGGCAAAAAGGGTTCCAACTTGGTCACGTGGAACGCTCAGTGCTCGGCCGACTCGCCGCCCCGCGTCGCTGCCGCGACGAATGACTCGAGACGCAGTCCAGGAGAGAAGCCGTCAGTCGCTCCGGCCGGGCACCACCTGGAACACAAACAAGAACACGTCAGCAAGCTGCAGGGGGCCAGAAGACCGGTGGAGGCGGCCAAAACTCTAGACGCGTTTTGAGCTCCAGAGTCGCTGAACAGGACTCGAACCGAACGTGTGACCCTATCAATGGATTGCTCTCGGAACGAGGAATCCATTGGTGGGGTCACACGTTTGGTTCGAGTCCTGTTCAGCGCCTCTGGAGCTCAAAACGCGTCTAGAGTTTTGGCCGCCTCCACCGGCCCACTGCGGGCCGGACGGGCCGGGCGCGCCGGCAGCTAGGCAACACTTCCAGCACCGAGCCACGCTGCCTCGACCTCGTTGACATTGGAAAGTTCCAAGGCCGCCCAGTCGGAATCAAGCGCGCAAAACGGCGGGGAATTTCGGGAGAGCTGCCCGGGACGGAAACAAAATTCCCGCCGTTTCCCCGAACAGTGCCGCGACCGGATTACGCCGCTCGACGCACTCACAAAAACTAATTTCAAGGAGAAGATACAAAGCAGGCTGGCTCGTAAAAAGTTAGCTATTCAGGGCCGGCGAGGGGAAGCTCGCCCGAAGGGGAGAGGCCCGCGAGGGGGGTTGAGGCATCCGTGCAAGACACCTTTATGTTAATGAGTTCTGAAAAGGATTGAGGCCGGGTTCATCTTTTGTTCCCAGGGTAGGCGCGCTGCCCCTTTTTAGCAACGGCTTCGCAGTGCTTCGCGCATGCGTGGACAGGCCTTGTCTGCCCGGCCGGGAGGGAATGCCATTTTCAGCGTTCGCGGTATGCCCCAGGGCGCGGTCGCCTGAACCCACGCAGGAAGTGCGCCCTCACGTCGCCTCGCGATGACGGGAAGGCTGGACGGGGTACACAAATAGAACCGAGTCACCCGGTGCACGTAAAATCAGAACCAGCCCGCCGACGCGATGCGACCGGTCGCGCGACCTCGTTCGGCGGTCGGCACCTAACCTACAGGGGTCGCGTGGATGTTATCGGAGCGGGGGCACTAAAGGTACGTACTCACCAGGTGGCAGGTGGAGCCGCTTCGAGCTGAGCCAGCTGGGCCCGGCAGACCCGGCTGGGCCACGTTTCCAAGCCAAGCCGTTTCAGCCGCATGGCGCCAACGCTAGCGTGCTTCGCGGATCACGGCGGGTCGCAGCGAATCCGACGTGCATCGAGCAGCGTGGACTGATGCATGTCGGGAACGAAGCCAACAGGCATGTCTCGGAAATGCATGCGCCTGGCTTCTGGTCGGCCCGACTGTCTGGCGGCGAGCTGCGGCTGGCTGGCTCTGGCTGCGACTGACGACTGACTGACCGAACGACCGAACGCGAGGGCGAGGTGCGCTGCGCGCCTGCGCCGCGCCGACGCCAACTGGCTGCTGGCTGGCTGTGGTCTGGGGTGGCTGCCTGGCGGCAAGGCATGGCTGTCTGCCTGCTGCGTTGCGTGGTTGCTGGGCGACGGCGCAGTCCCGCCTCCCCGCCTCCACCTTCCGCGGAGCGTCCCTCTCCTCCCCTCCCCCACCCTAAATCCCTCCGAGGCTCGGTACACTGCAAGAAGCACGCCCGAGAAGACTGCTTTACTTGCCTCAGTCCCAAAGCCACAGCCAGTCCGTGCCTTGTACAGGACGTCTATGGTCCGGTTGAGTGTGCGTCCTTGGTGTCCTTCCGCTTTCCACCTGAGGCTGGTGCCCTTTACGCCCTTTAGGCCCCGGCGAGGCCCCAGCCACCGCGTGCGCCGCGCCGCCGCGCTCTCTTGTGGGGCATGTGGGGGCCGGCCGCCTCCCCCACACATCCTGCCATCCTGCGGACGGGTTCCGACGTTCCGAGAAGCGTTTCCGTCGCGTTGTCTCTCTCTCGCACTGATGGGCCTCATGTATCCATACAGTGGGCCAGAAGACCGGTGGAGGCGGCCAAAACTCTAAACGCGTTTTGAGCTCCAGAGTCGCTAAATGGGACTCGAAACGAACGTGTGACCCCACCAACGGATTGCTCTCCGAACGAGGAATCCATTGGTGGGGTCACACGTTCGGTTCGAGTCCCATTCAGCGACTCTGGAGCTCAAAACGCGTTTAGAGTTTTGGCCGCCGCCACCGGTCTTCTGGCCCACTGTGCGTCCCCTGAAGGTTCGAGAGAGACAGCAAACCAAGCAGAAGGGTGCACTTTTCAGAGGGGATCTTCTTTATGTGACCAGACCAAATCGCTCGCGCTTGCAGCAGGCGGGACTTTGGGACTCCGTGTGAAGCAGTTGCAGCCTGTTGCAGCGGTCACCACACTGAAAAACCAAACGTGGTCTAGACCACACCAACTGGTGTGGTCAAATAGGTGCCATTTTGACCGCATCAGTTGGTGTGGTCTAGACCACGTTTGGTTTTCCAGTGCAGAGGGGAACCACCGAAAGATAGATAGTGAGAGTGCATTACGCGTACGTGCAGTGAGGGGACGCCGGAAAGTTTTCGCCGCCTCGCGGTAGGCCTGTTTCCCTGTTTCCGTGGAAGCACAGCGCGGCTCAGGTAAACGGCACCGTGAACAAACGCGCACGGCAGTCTGTCTCTGTCGCCCTATGGGCCATACGGGCCGCGCCACGCAGGTGGGGGCCATAAATCGCGTGTGGGGTCTAATGAGGCTCACGGCCAGGTAAAGGAAACCAAAGGAATAAAGGACGGTTGAAGTGCGGCCCACAAAATCACAAAAGCCGTCAGTCTGCTGCTTAGCGAAACGGACGTTCTATTCCCAAAGCCCGCCTGTCTGTCAGTGTTAGTCGTTCGGGACGGCATGGAAACTGGATCGGGCGTCTTGCTGTGTAGTGGAGAGGGGGGGGGGGGTGTCCTGCCTCGGTTCGCCAAATTTTGCACGGACCAAAGAGCCTCCCCCTTGTGCCCAGCGCGCAGCTGCAGGCTCAGGGCAGGCGGACCCAGAGGAAAGGCGGTGGTGACAGCAAGAGTCGTCGACCCCGGTAACGCCCCGGGAGCATCCGTCAAGTCATCGCGAGCACAGAGCACTTGCACGGCAAAAAATACATTTGAATTTTCCTTTGCCAGGTTGCCACGATAGTGGACCCATATCTAAGTACGGATGATGGGAAGGGAATGCATAGCGACCCGTTGTCAAACCCATCGATTTTATGGTCGCATCGAGCAGCAACTTTTGGGTCGGAACGCATGGTGGAGGAATTTTTTTCACCCTATACCAGGAATGAGTCCCGATCCGGATCAACGGCTGCCTCGAAGGCCTCGAGGGTCTCTCTGGTGAGGCGGCCAGAGCAGCGTCGCGGCGTAGAGCGAGCACGGATTACACAATTCGCGGCGGCGTTGCCGCGTTTCTGCACGTTGCCAACTTGGCAAAAAAGAACCAAGACCTTTGAACAGCGTGGGGGAAGAGAAGAGATCCCCACCTGCGAAGCTGCGAAGAACCCCCTCCACCACATTCATCAAGATTGGTGAAAATGGATACGGTCGCTGAAGTACGGCGCTATTTTTCAATGGCAATGCTTTGGAACTGCCGTTGTTTTTCTAGCGGGAAACTCCCACGGGCGATCTGGGGTGGCTAACCCTTCCCTGTCACCCTGCACCTCCTCCAGCCCACTCCACCGGCACGCGAAGCACGCGAGAGAGTGTCTTTTCACTGCTCCGTCTCTCTCGCACCCCCGTGGGGTGCTCCACGAGTGCGACAGAGATAGAGCGACGAAACGACTCGCATGCCCACTGATACAGTATCGCACCGACACGCCGCACGCCGCACGCGGTGTGTGTTTTCGATAAGGCAGCCCGCCAGAGTCGAAGTCGAACCTGGGCTGGAGTTGTGGCCGTACTTGGCTACAACTGCTGACCTTGTGGTAAAATGTGATGGAAAGGTGGGAAGATCTCAGGATCAGGTAGAATAAAATCAGTATTTCAAATTTCAAATATTCATATTATATATTTATATATATACAAATATAAATATGTATGTATTTACATATAAATACTAGACACCTTCAAAGTGGGTATGTTGGTTTCTTGTGCCCTCCTCAATCTTAGTTCAAAATAAGTCAAATGCATCATATTTAAGCGGGGAAAGGCATTTGAATCTGATGCCATTGCCGCACACTTCTACCTAGTATGTGTGTCTCGTTTTGTGCCATTTCTAAAAAGTTACAGTCGAGCAGCACATAAGAATGTAAAATGTAATCACAGGTCTTCGCACAATGCTGCCTGTAGAAACAAATCACTTTAAATATTTTCTAAATTGGAGCCAAAGAGGAAAGCTGCTGGATCATTTAAATACAGAGGGCATCCGTAACAAAAGACTCATTTATATGTACAGGAGGAGTCTTACTCTCAGCCAACAAGCACAAAGTTCCTTGAACAATTTGTAACAGAACTACAATCAATATCATAATACATGGTTACCATAGTTACTGTATCACTCAGTTCAGAAAACATCTGATAAAACAGAGACAGTTCGTTGCAGAGATGTTACTACAAGTAGTCAAATGCACATCAAAGACTTACTGCAATCAAACGTTCCCTTACCCTGAAAAGCAGACTTTTCTGTAAATTACAGTACTTTTCCCCTGAACACATTGCAACTCTCTTAAGACCAAGCAAAGGAACAAAATAAAAAAGAAACAAAGTAAAGAAAAACAAGGTGATCCATAACTACCTGATTCACTTGACTTTCAGAAAGTCAATGCAAATCACATAAAAAAAAGGAAGTACTGATGTACTAGAACAGGCACAATCAAAATCACATTTAAAGTATAGGTATGTGTCCAAATATTGATGAGGACATTTTTTTCTTTCACAGGCATCATTCAATCGAAAAGAAAGCATTTATGAAACAAAGACGTCATCAAGTAAAGGAGGCCTTATTTTGTGACACCATGAAGTCTGATCAGTACCTACATGGTATAATAAGAAAATAAAGCATAAATGAAACAAAATTAAAAAAGAAGAAAAAGACAAACTAAACAAAAGTCAATAAATAAAACTTTAACAAATAAATATGCAGTAAAATCACATTGTTGCACCATTAGTACATTATACATGAAAACTGCATGCAATAATTATTCATCCTTTGGAAGAGTGAGCAAAGACTGCTTTCAGATGCAATGAATGACTCACAAGGAGAGGGAAGGGGACAATGGAGAGAACAACACAACCTTTGGCCTCATTTGACACTTAATTTGCTTCCAAGCTAGCATACTCAATGAAGAGCATTCAGTTGTCAATTTCGTATACAAATTGATATGAGATCTCTCTTAGACTACAACTCTAGAAAAGTAAAAAATATTGATTTACTCTGTGACCATTGTTTTAGTTGCACTCACAAACCCTGACAACATTGTAATACATTTCAGGAAACTGTTGCTTAATTTGGAGACATGGATTTCGTTATGCATTTTAAGATTCAGAAACACTGTAAGTTTGTGCACGAATTTTGGACCTAGTGTTAAGACAAAAGCCTAAAACAATGACAATGGTAATAAAAGACACAATTGGCAATTAGGCATTTGTTTTAACAGTTATACAAGTCTCTCGATGCAGAAAACAACTTCCTAAATTAACTGGCAGTTGTCTCATGTTAACCCACAGATTTGGCAGATTTGAATGTATAAAATGGAGGGTTTGAAATTGTACACAGATGATAACAGAAATATATCACTACTGGACGATGGGTTTGTGCACAACCAAAACAAAACACAATTTCTTTTTTTCCAGAAAACAATAGAAATTTGAGAGATGGTTCACACAAAGAGAATATGCAGCAAAGAAAAGAGCACAGCAAATGCCAGAAGACAATTGAATAACAAACAGATAATAAATATGAGTGATGTTCTCTTTCGGTAACTAATTGAACATGATGGCTTCTCAGACATACACAAGTACAAAAAATATTTTGCTAATATCAAACTCAAACAGCAATCTGCAAAGGATGATCCTTACGTACAAATTTAGACTGCTTCATTGAACTACCTCAACAACTTCTGAAATGACCATCATGGCATAATATTACAAAATCATAAGAAGAAACAGAAAATACAATAGAAAAAATGCAGAAGCTGCAAATTTTTTTAATGGAATATTTATCCACTGCTTGCATTGTACTGAGAAAGACAAAATAATACGTATAACAAAATTTTGGACCTAACAATAACTTAGAAAATTAATAAGAGAAATAAAGAAGGACCTGCTTTGCACATGCAAAGCAAGTAAATGAAGGCTGAGCAAAAATGAAGTGGCAAGTGATGTAATTAACATACGTAATATTACTTCCCCATGAGAGTTCACCCTATCACAGCCTTTCAATACGTCAGGAAGCTGGAAAAAAGAATTAACACCAACAAGGCATCTAAAGATGATCCTGAATCTTTCAGGAATGGCCACTGCAATATGGTAACTTTAAACAAATTTCACTGCGATGGAAATTTTCTTTTAACAAAAATCTCTTTGCTGATACAGCTTAACCAGATATTAGGGTAAATAGTCCAGTATCATAACAAACGGTGCAATGCAATTTATTCTCTATACAATGGTAAGACCTTACTGGAAGGTAGCTTTCTTAACAGTCTGTTTATGTACAAAAATATACAACCCAATAATATGTAGTATCCTGTTTCCCATACATTTTATGTACAGCAATTTTTTTACAGTAGTAAGGACACTATTATATAACTTTAATGTCAAACTGACTATCCACACTCTTGAAAGAATGATCTTAATAATAATAATATTAATAGTGATATACATTGGTAAGCGGAAAAAAATTGACATCATTAAAAATATCTAACCTCTGAACATTATGCTCTAAATTTATTTAACTCATAGGTAGGCAATGTCAATGCTTCCTGATAAAATATCATTAAGAACTGTTTGTATGCAAGTCCCATCAAAATTTTTAGTTATATCTTCAAACTACAAATAAATATCAGTCTGCCATAGATTGGCAACTCACGATGCAATCCTTGCAGCAGTATAAGGCATAAAAGCATAGTAAAACTCTTTGATGCTTGTTGTAACTTGTCAAGACTTACTTGTAAGTCTCTTCATGTTGAGCAAACTAAAATCATTGTTTACTTAATTATAGCATCTACACCTCAATTGCACTTGACAACAGCAATTACAACAAATTACTATAAAAAGGTTTTGCAGCACAGGCAAAAAATTGTGACTGCAAGTAGCTGGCACCGTGAGCAATCATATCTACTGAGCCTTTCCCATCTATTCACCACAGCCATCAATGCTCTTTCCTAATGTTTCGTTGTGAGACCCAACTATTTCTCTACTAGTCGAAGAAGAGCTAAATACCAAATTTGTCTAATGCTCAAATTTCAAATACTGGCTGCCTGCACGAAACAATATGTGGCTACTCATAAAAAATTCACCTAACAGTATTTTAGAGGAAAGAGATTCTCTTGGTATTTAATAATGTGACAATCGACTTTTGGTCCAAACATTGCTCAATTTACCCCAGCAAGCTTTGAAATGCTATCAAAGATAAAAAGAAAAGAACTATACTTAAGCTCAAGCATACAATGCTTCATGCAAAACCAAGTGACTCCAAATATAACAATTCAAGCCAATTACAAAAAAGTAAAATAGAAAATTTTTATTTAAATAAGTTTCAAAATGAAAAGAAAAGAACATTATGCTCCATTACTTTTACAATAATCACAATAGGTAAAATAAATAACATAATAAATCTGGAACTTAGGGACATATCCTTCCAGAATGGAATGGATTTCTGAGAAAATAGACGTACACTGCATTGGAACACAGCTAAGTACATACAGAAAGGAAAAATGCAGCGTTTTGAGGGAGCATAATGTGCATTTGTCAAATTTCTGAAGAAAAACAACATCCATTAAAAATTGGAATTGCCATATCCAATGAGACACCACACATCTCATGCCCCTTACAGTACTCGAGAAGCTCCTTAACATAAATGATCTTGAAAAACTTGTCAACTATTGAACCAACAGTCTTCTTATTCTGATTACATCATTGCAGGTTGGAACAACTTAAATCACAGGCAATCCTAAAATTGGTCCAGTCCGTTTGGAGTTTTAAGTATCACTAATTATTTGTGGATTATGTCTGTTTATAATACTTCTTAATCTCACTAGTCCTTCTCGAACATAGCGCACTAACGCTGTCATTGAGCTGTGCAGAGTTAGGGGTCCACATGTATGATCCAACGAGATGAAAAAGTCTGCAAAGCAAAAACGAAGTTTCAGAAAAGAACAGGTCAAGGTAATACTAACACGAGCTATATGAAAGATATTTACCTGTGTGATTACCCCTATAAATAAGCTTGTCAGCTCTCTCCCACAGATCATGAGAACTCTTAAGATTGGTCCAAATTTTGTGTTGCTTGGAGACCATGGAGAAGATGTTGATTGGGACTGGGATGCAAGGCGGGTTGGCAGCTGTTGAAGGCCCTGCGCTGCTGCTGCTCTGACCATTGCTGCCGGCATTGGCGGAGGCATTGCCGTTCCCACTGCTGTACCCAGACGACTGGGAGGAGTTGGACCCCACAGAGCCCACGGACCCTGAAGGAGAAGGCGTTGGCGACAGCGACGAGGGAGTGCCTTGCCCTTGTGCCTGACCTTCGGTCGGTGCCAGCACCACAGGCACAGCGGGAGTCTGTGCAAAGTAACAACAATTTGAAACAAGCGTATCATGACAAAAACATTACACCAAGTAGATGAAAGAAAAACCTACCTTGGCAGGATTAAGAAAATTAGCAACAGTCTTTTCGAACTCAGCTACCTCACTTTGGTTTATGTCATACAGTTTTAAATGCAACAGGGATTGTGATCGTAGGCTAGAGAAAAACAGAAGATAAGAAAATTAGATTCATTGAGATAATACATAACAGAACTTAACATTGCGTTGTTAAAGATGACACTTACCTCAAAACAGACAAGCAATTTTGAATCATAGAAAGTTCTACATTCCGGTTTTGTGACTTGAACCTTGTAGTTACAAATCTGGAATTAGGAGTAAAAATATTTAATCTCTAGAAAAGTCTGTTATTTTCATTTAAAAGTGTATAGGCCGAGTGTCAGAGGAATGTGCTTACTCTAGAACAGATAATGTATCAGTGAACATTTTGGAAGCTGCTAATGTGGTATGAGTCATCATTGTCACCCCTGTCAGGATGAAGAACATGATGGCCTCTAGGTATAAAACAGCCTGAGCTGTTGGGTCTCTTTCGCTGTCAGCTTGCCTCTTCATTCGGACAGCTTCACTGAGATAAAAATTCTCATTGGATTCCCTAAATTTAAAAAAAAAAGTCATTAATAGATATTTTTAATGTTTAAAATCACATGACATTTCTTGCCAAGCCTTCTTCAGTACTCACTTGTGCAATTGTTCTTGACGACTATCCCTAAGTTTTTCTTCAAAGTAAGAGTAATAGGAGTTTCCTTCAGAACTTCTATGATTGCTAGGACCTGCCACCTGCTCTTCCCGCTCATGGTTGGTAGGAGGTTGAGCTAAAAGACTATCTCCACCCTAAAAGAAGAAGACATAATGACATTAATAAAATTAAGGAGAATAAACATTTGTAAGAATGACTGCCTTGCATGTGAGTATTGATAATTACCTGATAAGCTGATCGCAACACAAGATCCTCTCCTAACTTTTGACGTTTATGATGCCTTTCTCGATGACGATCTTTGTGCTTGGTCCGTTCTCTGCTTGCAGTAGTAGATTGAGAAGAGATGGAACTAGTAGAAAGCCGCCGCTCCCTTTTATGACCCAGCTGCGATGTGCGACCCGCTCCAATATCACTACAAGATAAATCAGAATTATTGTAATAATTGCCATAGCTGATGTAAGTAAATAAAAAATTTTGTATTGCAATAATTACCTGATTTGAGCATCCTCTGGTATGGGCTGCTCCAGTTCAGGACTGTCTCCATCTTCAGCATCACTAGCTTGTCTTCTTCGCTTTCTACTACTATGATGAGTTCTATGATTACTATCATCTGCAGCAGTTCTTGATTCAGAATACTCTAAGTGTGGTCGACCCTGCAAATACAAAAAAAACAAAAAAAACAACATTTGGTCATTAGAGGTTGAATTCATCCTTAAAACCAAACAAAAATCCCAGTGCACTTGAATACATACTTCTCTTGACCGGTGAGATTTGGGAGGAGGTGGGGGGATGTAGGGTAACCGACTTAAAGGGATTCGGCACATGATTGGGCCGGGGTGAGAGAGGTTTGGTGCCTGATGAGAAGACTCCCTCTTGATAGAGGCAACGAGCTCTTCCTCTGGGGCTTCCTCCTTGATGGGAATGGGTGCTTTTTCTGGTGTTATACTTTCACTGTGCTTTCCATGCCGTTTTCTTTTCTTTTTCTCACTATCTGTGAGTTGAGGCTCAGGCTTGGGAATTTCAGCAGGGGGAGGGGTGGGAGGGGAAGCAGGCTCTAGTCGTTCTGACTCGACCACTAGTACACCGGGTTTACCCTTGCCACCCTTCCCTTTGCCTCCCTTTCCTTTTCCGCCCTTGCCTCCTTTACCACCCTTGCCACCCTTGCCACCACTTTCTTGAGGTTCTCGTTTCGTTAAAAACAGTTTACGTAACGTGTCATTTTTCTTTTTGTCCTGGACAACGTTACCCTCCTCATCAAGCTTGGGCGGGCTCACCTCCATTTTGGGCTTTGGAGGTGGGGCATCACTATCACTGTCCGACATGGGCCTGACAGGGGACTGCACATGCTCCATATCCGAGCTGAAGTCGCCACTGGAAGCTCTTCTCCTCGCCAACTTAGATTGGCCAATGGCCTTGATAGGTGACTTGGAATTCACCACGTCAATCTCTTCGCTGTCAGAATCTCTGGACGCGGCAGCTAGTTCCACTTTCTGCCGGCCGCTGGATCTGCGCGTGACAGAGGCGGGTCGCTCGTCATCCATTTGGTGCTTCGGATAGGCGGCCGGCCTGCCTCTGGGCTTGGACTCCTTGTTGTGCTTGCCACGCCACTTGACAGACCCATCGTAGCACTCATCGTCTTCAGAAAGACTCGAATGGGCTTGAGATCTTGCAGGTACAAGACTCCTTCGTGCACCTCCCTATGAAAAAAAATAAATTTAGAGGCTGTTAGTAGAGAAATAAGATAATTAAAATAGAAAAGGGTGCAAGTCAATCGATACTGACCTTCCGAGGCTCCTCTTCCGAGGCGCTTCTGATTGGTGACGCCCGAAGTTTGGGTTTGGGCGTGTGCCTCTTGACCTCGGGACGGGCCTCGTCTTCAGAGTCACTGGCTTGGGTAGGCCGCTTCGAGTTGCTCTTCCTTCGACGCACTACCACCTTGGCTTTTTGGCCCGCATTCCCTTCCTCTTCACTATCACTCACTCCTGACATGAGCGGCTTGAGTCCATGACTCCACTTTTTGGGGGAAAGAATACGGCTCCTGTCACTGTCACTGGTACCTAACGCACTTCTCCTACCTCTACTGCTCCTGCCACCCATATCCACATCCGAAGCACTGTCTGAGCAACTACCGGAACGCTTGTAGTTCTTTGGAACACGAGGAAGACTTGGCTTGACTTTCACAGGACTACGATTTTTGCGTCGCATGTCGTCATCTGATGACAACTGCTTAGCCCTAACTCTCTCATCAGATTCTTTCCAGGGGTCTGTCCGAACTTCAGGTCTTACAACAGCAACTTTTCTCTTAGTCCGATCGTCGGCGGCCTTGGCGTCGTAGGCACGGTTGTGCGTGCACGGCCGGTCGTCCTCCGAGGTGTCCCGAGTCTCCTTCACCTCCACTGGGGAGAGCTTGGACGGGGCTGGAGGTCTCATGGGGTTGGCAGGACCGGCGGTGTCAGATTCACTGTCCGACTCCGGCACCAAGGCAGGGGTCTTCTCCTACAAGGAAACAGAGTCGGGGGTTAGACAACTTGCACTGCACTTAAAATGAGAGAAAGGTCTTGTAATTTACAAATTTATGCAAGGAAGGGGCATGAAACAGCAAAACAAGCTTTGACCGGCAAGCAGACCCAAAGGCGGCAAATTCTGCCTAGCCGTGGCCTCAAAGCGTTCTGGCATGAGCATGAAGCGTGTGAGTGGGTGAACGGCCAAGCCGGCGCACGGTGGGCGGACCAAGGGACGCAAGGGACCTGACGCACCTGCTGGGGGCGGCGTCGCTGCCTGGACTTGGACAAGGGGAGTTGGGGGTTGGGGTTGGGGTTGGGGGCGGGAGCCGGGGGCGGCGCGGGCTGCTTCTTGACGCAGTCGTCCGAGTCGGAGAAGCGCGACAGGAGTGCGGGGTGGGGGTTGGCCAGCACCTCCTGCACCACGTCGTGCACCTCCAGGCCGTGGTCGCTGTGGTCCGACTCCACGAGGCCCACGCCAACGCCAGCACCACCGCGACGCCGACCCGCGGCGCCGCCCGCCCGCCCGGAGGCCGACGAGGTGGACGGCGGCGCCAGCGGCCGGTGGGGCGGCCCCAGCGACCCCAGCGGCAGCGGTTCAAGGCTCAGCGCCTTCTTGGCGTCCGGGGCAGCCATGGCGCCCTGCTTCTGGCGAACAGGCAACACAAAGAGCGAGGTAAAGCAGGTGCACAGGACTGTCAGGACGCCCTAGCGCTCTAGTCGCGGTCGCAGACGCCTAGGCCTCCACTCTTTCCTCGCAGTGCCGCTGTGCCGGGCGGGCGGGCAGGTCTTTAGGGCCGGGCGGCCGTGCGCCCCGCCGACTGTGTGCTCTGACGTTTGTACACAGTGGCAGGAAGGGGCGGCCGAGGGCGGCCCGGCCGGCACGCGCCGCTCCGCCACAAGCGCAGCCTCCTCGCGGGCCCTCGCGTCGCGGGGTGGGGCTGAGGGACTCACCTTGGCGTCGGCGCCGTTGGCGTCGTTGGCCTCGCTCCTGCCCGGGGACAGGAACGACTCCAGGTTCCAGCGCGGCTCCGGGGCGGGCGACGCGGGCGGGGGCGGCTCCACGGGCCGCTCCGCCTCGTCGTTGGACTCCTCGCTGGACGAGTCCGAGTCCGAGCCCGAGTCCGAGCCGGACCCCGACCCGGACGACGAGCTGTTGACGCCGCACGGCGACATGGGCTCCAGGGCGGGCGGCGGCGGGCCCACGCTCATCGGAGGCCTGTCACAGGGGCAAGGTCAAGGTCAAGGCCGCTGCAAGGAAAAGGAAAAATCCCTGCCCGGATTCGAACCCGCGAACTCACAGTAGGTCCACGGTGGGCGGCAGGTCAATGGCTGGGCTGTCCGGCTGTCCCGAGGGCGCGCTGTCTCCCTTGGCGGCCTCGTCATCGCTGTCCTCGGAGAGGATCAGGTCGTGCGCCAGATTCCTGCAAAACAACAACAAGGGCATCAGCACCCCACCGGGCTAGAGAGGGTCTCTACACCGGGCCCGTGGATGCGGCACTGCAGCAGCACGCGCAGGACTGCGGATACTTACGACTCGACGCGCACGGGGGCGACGTAGCTGCGCTCTGCAACACAAAGAGACAGACTTGTCAGTGGATGGCGGACGTCGCACGCACTACATAGTAAACGCGTTCAGGTGGTTGGCGGGCGTCCGCTAAACACTCCGACACTTGCAGCGCGCCGCTGGTCGGCCCAGCAGCGCCCAGCCCAGCCAGCAGGGCCGACAGTGCTGCCTCGGTCCTATTCGGGGGGCGTCCCGCAGGGGTGCGAGGGAGACGAGACAGAGCGACGAAGCACCGTGGGGGCGTCCACACGTCATCGCATCATTGCACTCCGGGACCGCCATCGGCATCGACATCGACCTGGCCGCGGCGGCAACCCGCATCCTGTCACCACCGCGACCTCGCCGACCTCGCCCTTGGCGGCCTGGGTGGCCTTCTCGGTCCTCCAGGGACGACTCGCCGACACACAGTGGACCAGAAGACCGGTGGAGGCGGCCAAAACTCTAGACGCGTTTTGAGCTCCAGAGTCGCTAAACAGGACTCGAACCGAACGTGTGACCCCATCAATGAATTCCTCGTTCGGGGAGCAATCCATTGGTGGGGTCACACGTTCGGTTCGAGCCCCATTTAGTGACTCTGGAGCTCAAAACGCGTCTGGAGTTTTGGCCATCTCCACCAGTCTTCTGGCCCACTGTGCGACGCCTTCCGCACTGGACTTCCCCGTCGCCCTTCGGCCAGGACGCCGTCGTCGACATGTCGCTTACCTGGGAAGCGCAGCGAGGCGCGGAGCATGGCGGCTCCTTGTCGGGGTCAGGACGGTCAGGACGGTCAGGACGCCGGGACGCGCACGCGGTGGGTAGGGGGACTGCAGCGCGGCGCGGCGCGGCCGGGGGTTGGGCAAGGCGGGGAGGGTGAGCGGCTCGCTCGGCACAAAGAGAGGGTGGCGCAGCGCGAAGCAGCGTCGCGCAGCCCAACTCGATTCCAGCCGTGCAGGCCCTGCAGGCCTTGCAGGCCTTGCAGGCCTTGCAGCCGACAAACTGGGGATTGAGCCGAGCCGTACTGCCGTTTGCAGGCGCCGAGTGGATTCCGGAGGTCGCCCCGACGTCTTCGTCCCAAGGGCTGCCAGTGGCCGAGCGACCCTTGCTAGGGGTGCCACTTCCCGGTGCCTGGGGCGCCGCCCACCACTAGGGTTGCCACTCCACTTGGCTGTCGTTCGACGCGTCCGCCGACGCCCCCGTCATCCTGGCTGCGCGCTGTGCCGGTCAGAGTGCACGCACGTGTGCACGCACGCCCCCGTGCACCTGCCCGGCGTTCGTGCGCGGCGTGCGCGGCGTGCGCGGCGTGCGCGGCAGGTGGGCGGACGATACGGGTAGTGTACCGCCGGGCCGTGGCCAGCCGGGCCTAGCCGCGCCGAGCGAGGAGAGAGCCAGCCGAACGACGGCGTGACGGCGTCGTTGTCGTGTTCGGGCGTCGCGACGGCGCGCCGCGTCTAGCCGCGCCGCGGCCGGCGAGGAGACGAACGAGTGCGTGGCCGCGGTGCCGCGGCCTGTGCTCGGCTTGGCCGGCCGACAACTGAACCCAACCGACGCAGAGCGAGCGAGCAGCGGACAGCCGGGGCTGGCAGCCAGCGAAGCAGGCGAAGCAGCCCGGCCGGCGCTGCTGGCAACCGCGGCCGGCGGCGGAGGACGCGGCCAAGGATGAGAACAACGCGGCGAGCGCGGCGAGCGTGGCCAGACAGACGGACGGGTCGGATCAATGGTCGGACCGCCACGGCCAGGACGCCGTCAACGGGTGAGGACGATTCGATCCCCGCGCTGTAAAACGCCCACGACTGGCGCCTTGCAGCCCCGCAGCGCTGCCGAGAGGGTAGTGTCGCAACAAAGCAGCCACTGCGGCAGGCTGACGTGCTCTCTCGCACTCAAGGGGCTCCTGCACGGGTGCGAGGGAGACAGAGCGTCGACGCGCTGTTCGGAATGAGGCTGCTGCAGGCGGGGCGCACAGTGGGCCAGAAGGCCGGTGGAAGCGGCCAAAACTCAAGACGCGTTTTGAGCTCCAGAGTCGCAAAATGGGACTCGAACCGAACGTGTGACCCCACCAATGGATTGCTCTCCGAACGAGGGATCCATTGGTGGGGTCACAAGTTCGCTTCGAGACCCATTTAGCGACTCTGGAGCTCAAAACGCGTCTAGAGTTTTGTCCGCCTCCACCGGTCTTCTGGCCCACTGTGGGGCGCCTCGCCGCAGTCACCTGCAGCCAGCTGCGGCGCGGCGGCGCGGCCAGCTGCGAGGCGGAGTCCTGCCAGTCCTGCAGCCGCGTTGCAAGCTGCAAGCCACGTTCCGTTCGCGGGGCGTGGTGGGGCGCGGTGGGGCGCGGCGGGGCGGACAGTGTTGCCGCTGCGGGCCGGGCGGGTTGCCTATCGTAATGAACAAGGCGCAGGGCGGCGGGCGGCGCCTCTTGCGTCCGTCCGTCTCCTCGACTCGAGCGGAGCGGTTAGGTCTCGAGCCATCGGCCGAGCCATCGGCCACGACGCCGCGGTCCAGCATGACCGCGCACCGCCCAACAATCGTTTCTCGTCTGTCTGTCTGTCTGTCTGACCGTCCGTCCGTCGACTTGACCATTAGTCTTGCATCGCCAGCATTCCGCCACGGGGCTGCCAGGACGCTGCCAGGACGCTTCCAGGGCCCCTGGAGTCGCTGCAGCCGTGAGCTTTCCGTCAACGAGAGTCGCTGGATAATCCAGAGACATTCCAGAGCAAGCTCCCGGAGCTTTCAGTCGCTGGTCCATTTCAAAGGTCGTCGACCCCCGGAGACCTGAAGCAGACCTGCAGCAGACCTGCAGTCGGTGGGCGATCCCGGCGTTCGTTTCAGGGCCGCCGGATCATTTCGAAGCTTCCTGGACATTCCAGGGCACCCTTCACCGGCGGCTGGCCCGGCCGGCCGGACGCACCGATCGAGCCAAACCTGCCGCCACATTCACCACCTGGACTGCAGCCTGCGGGACCGTCCCAAAGCTGGCCCGCCCCGGCCGGCCGGCACGGCAAGAAAGCGAAAGTGAATTAAAAGAGGGGAGGGAGACGAGGAAGGCGACGAGGAAGCGGATAAAATAAAGAAGCCATTGCCGGCCCCTTAGCGCACCCCCCGCCCCGCCCCGCCCCGCCACGCAAGAGGGGGAGGCCGAGGGTAGATGCTGGACGAGCGGACGGATAGCGGACAGGCGGACAGACATGCTGGAGGGCAAGCTGGGCGGAAGGCCTTCGACGCCGTGCCATGCGCCTCCTTTTGTCGAGACAGATCCGGCGTGTGGTGGGTACGCCCCGCCCCGCCCCGCCCCCGCAGGCCCCGCAGGTGAGCGCGGTGACGTCACGGCCACCGGAAGGCGCGGGCCACCTGGAAAGCGCCGCGCCTTCGGGCCTCCGGCCTGGAGAGGGAGAGGGGCGGGGTGGGGGTGGGGGCCGCATCGGAACCATCTCGGAACGCGCCGCGAGGCCCTCAGCCTGAGCGACAGGCAGTAGGCAACCCGCCCGCGCGCCAGTGTGCCAGCTGCCTACCCGCCGGGCTTTCGCCGGCCGCACAATGGGCCAGAAGACCGGTCCCATCTAGCGACTCTGGAGCTCAAAACGCGTCTAGAGTTTTGTCCGCCTCCACCGGTCTTCTGGCCCACTGTGCGCCGCGTAGGAGCAGGAGCGCCGAGATGGAGGTTTTCAACCACGAACCGATTCGATTCAAATCCCCGCGGCGGCGTGCCCGTGGCGTGCCACCGCACGGAACAGGTTTCCATGTGCAACAAGAGAGTCCCACACCGCGCGGAAACTCGCCATCGGTAGAGGGGAGGGGGAGGGGAGGATCTGATTTGGGGACGCGGTGCGACGCGGTGCCGGCCGTGGGAACGGACAACCCCCATTGACCCGGCGGCCGAGCGCTGCCATCGTCCCTCCGTCTCTGCAGGGGTGCGAGAGAGACGCCGCGCGCAGTGTTCGGAATCGACCTTCCGCCCGGCCACCCGGCCGCGCCGCGCCTCCCCGTTCTCCGTCAAGAGGCTCGAGTCCGACTTGGCGACTCCGTGGCCTTTCCGCGTGGCGGCGGCGGTGCACTGCACGGAGCTCGCTGCGCTGCGGCGCAGCGGCGCTTTCTCCCAAAATCGCTGAGTTCGAACCACACTTCCACTTCCAACCAACACTCACGTGTTTTGCTGAGGGCCGCGGCCGGCTCGGGCTGCAGCGGCTGCGGCGGCGGCAGCGACTGCACGGGTTGCGGGGGCGGCAGCTGCAACAAGACTGGGCATTAGCACGACGGTTCCAAACACAGTCTCGGGGACTCGGGCGCAAGGGGTATCGACGCTTGGCGTGCCGGCCGGCCAGCCCCGCCGCGACGGCGTGACGCGGGGTTCAACGAACCGGCCGACGCACTGCCGCACTGCCTCGCACCGCGCAGGGCAGCAGGGCCCCGCACTCGGCCGAGTCGGTCCCCGCGTGGCCGTGGCCAGCCAAGGCCGCGAGGACAGGGCACAGTGGGCCAGAAGACCGGTGGAGGCGGTCAAACCTTAGACGCGTTTTCAGCTCCAGAGTCGCTAAGCAGGCCTCGAACCGAACGTGTGACCCCACCAATGGATTTATCGTTCGGAGCGCAATTCATTGGTGGGGTCACACGCTCGATTCGAGTCCCATTTTGCGACGCTGGAGCTCGAAACGCGTCTATAGTTTTGGCCGCCTCCACCAGTGCAGGGCCAGTGGCGTGGACGGGGGCGTGACCTGTGACCTCCACGCCGACTCACCTTCTGAAGAGGCACTGTGGAATAGGGGTTGGCGCGCGGCCCGGCCAGCGGCGCCGCGGCGTGGGCGGCGTCGAAAGTGAACTTGGGGTCCACGCTCTCCTTGCGCGGCGTGGCGGCGATGGCGGTGAGGGGCGCGATCAGTCCCGCCTTCATCTCCTTGAGCATCTTCTCCACGTCGGCGGGGCCCTCAGTCTGTAACAGCAGCAGCAGGGAGTCAGACAAAGGGACCAGCGGTGACGGCGGCACGGCCAGCCGGCCGGCGATACTCCGCGCGCGGCGCGCCGGTGGAGCCTGGCGGCGAGGGGTATCGCCGCGGCCAGCACAACAAGGCGCTCCGCTGCTCCGCGCCTAGAGACCCTCCCGTCAGAGATGCGCAAAGGGGGGCCCTCTCAGCCAATCACAGACGACTGGTAGTCCCATGCGGAGCGGGAAGCCCGAATTCGCCCCGCGCGAGGCTACGCAGGTCAGCATCTGGTGCGGCACAGCAGGTATACGGCGGTCGCCCGCTAGCCTGACTCAGGGTGCCTTTGACTCCACGGGACTACCAAACGCTGGCTTGCGCATCTCTGACGGGAGGGTCTCTATCCGCGCCGCACGCGGCAACCGTGACGTCACGCGGCGCAGTGACGCAGGCCGACGCAGGCCGGGGCGTGACGCAACCGGCGGCCTGTCTCTCTCGCACTCGTAGCGGCGAGGTGCCGAGCGGGCCTTCCAGTGGAGTGTCAACACGGCCTCGCTTCCTCGTTATTGGATCGGAGCCGTACTGGGCCCGTGGCAGGGCCTCGGCCTCGGCGGCCTCTAAGCCCATCATGTTTCTCGGAGATCTAGGCCCGCAGCCCGCAAGTGGCTCAGGGCCTAGAGTGGTCGGAGTGCCTTGGCCAGGAAGCGGAAGCCTGGAAGCCTGGAAGGCTCCAGAGGGGCCGCCGCACAGTGGGCTAGAAGACCGGTGGAGGCGGTCAAAACTCCAGACGCGTTTAGAGCTCCAGAGTCGCGAAATGGGACTCGAACCGAACGTGTGACCCCACCAATGGATTCCTCGTTCGGAGAGCAATCCATTGGTGGGGTCACACGCTCGGTTCGAGTCCCATTTAGCGACTCTGGAGCTCGAAACGCGTCTAGAGTTTCGGCCGCCGTCACCGGTCTCCTGGCCCACTGTGCACCGCCGCACTGCCGGCAAACCGGGCAGGCCGGACAGGACGAAAATCGGCCAAAACCGCGGTGCACGGACACCGACTGCAGTAAAGATAGATGCTGCTCGCGCCAACGCACTCACACACTCACACGCGCACGCCCCCACCACCCCCGTCGATAAGTGCCCCGCGCCGCGCGATGCCGCGACGCCGCGCCCGGAGCGCGATCTGTCGGGGTGCCGCTAAAGTTTGTGAGCAGCCAAGCAGTCGGCCGACGTCGGCCCCGTGCCGTCGGCCGCAGAGCAAAAGCACAGCAACAACAAAAGCAGCAACAGCGGACCCAAGCGAGGCGCGCCGCGGGGGAGGGGGAGGGCGTCGTTGAGTCGCTGGGCCTTGGCGGCGCAGAGCGGCGCGGCGCAGAGCGGCGCGGCGCAGCGCGGCGCGTGTCTACGTCCCCGCGGCCTGGCCGCCTAGCCGGCTGGCCCGTGATGAGCACGGGGAGGACACACAGTGGGCCAGGAGACCGGTGAAGGCGGCCAAAACTCTAGACGCGTTCCGAACTCCAGAGTCGCTAAATGGGACTCGAACCGAGCGTGTGACCCCATCAATGGATTGCTCTCCGAACGACAGCCTCTCAGTCTCCCCGAGAGTGCGAGAGAGACAGAGCGATTGTGCAAATGACGACAGTGGCGCCGATAAGGCAGCCAATTAGTCGCTCTTCGAGGACCGCGAGCGGCGCGAGCCACTCGGAAAAGCGGGGAAAGTGGAAACAGAGGCTGTCCGCCAAGCCGGCCGGCCGGCAAGCAGGCGTCATCCTTTGGAGCCTCTTCGAGCATCAGTCAGCTTTGGAAAATCGAAGACTGCCGTGGACTGCCGTAGAGCGGGGCGCTCTGCTGCAGCCGCATGCCTCACAGCCGCGCCGCGCCACGCCATGCCGCGCCACCCTGCAGGGTCTCTAGTCCGATGGGGTGCGCGCCCTGCCCTGCCATGCCCTGCCATGCCGCCAGCGCGACAGCAGGGAGAAGGGGAGCTTGTGGGTGGCGGGCAGAGGCGTGGGTGGGGCGGCACAAGCAGGCAGAAGCATGGGCAGAAGGGCGCCGACGGCAGCGAACCTGGCGGAGGGAGCGCCAACCAGCCGCAGGGCCGCGCCGGGCCGCAGGACCGGGCCGCAGGCCGACGCCGGACTGACACCCATGGCCCAGCAGCCCCAGCAGCCCACCATGCGAACTGTAGCCGCCGAGCTGTTGCGTCCTGGGCTGTCGCGGCTGTCGCCTTTGCCGTTCAACTCCGAGACAGCACGCACAGTGGGCCAGAAGACCGGTGGAGGCGGACAAAACTCTAGACGCGTTTTGAGCTCCAGAGTCCCTAAATGGGACTCGAACCGAACGTGTGACCCCACCGATGAATTGCTCTCCGAACGAGGAATCCATTGGTGGGGTCACACGTTCCGTTCGAGTCCCATTCAGCGACTCTGGAGGTCAAAACGCGTCCGGAGTTTTGGCCGCCTCCACTGGTCTTCTGGCCCACTGTGGCACGCCACTGGGTCAAGGCACTGGCTGGCTGGCTTGGCTACGCCGTGCTACGCCGTGCTACGCCACTAGCAAGGTGCGAGCGCGGCCCGCGGCGGGCGCGAGGCGCAACCACGGCGACGGCTTGGCGGCGCTGCCTCGGCGCTGCCGGCCGGGGCCTCTAGGGGCAAGGACCCCGGTGCGGTGCATCTCGGAGTGCAGGCCCCGCTCCCCCTCCCCCAGTCACGAGTCGCGGCGCGCCGAGCGGCCGGGTCACTTCGACCCGCATTTTCTCGCTCAGAAAGCCGACAAGCATTTCCCCGGTCACGCGTCGCTACCCCGCGCAAACCCCATGGACAGGCGAGGCTGGCGAGGCAGGCCGGCGCGGCGCGGCGCGCGGAGTATCGCCAACGGGCGCCGTGACGGAGTGCCACTGGACGCACTGGACTCCCAGCGCAGCGGCGCAGCGAGCAGGGTGTACTCGACCCGCACTCCGCCACCAGCCGTCTGGCGGCACAGCCAGGCAGTGCAGCCCATCATCACACACTGCTACTTCATCTCCATCGCCCCCGCCATGCACGCCGTGCCGGACTCGCCACAATCAGATAGTGCCCCCGCTGCACCGCGCTGCACCACGACGCTGCACTGCCTGCCCTCCAGCCGCTCGGCGGGTCGCACTTGACGCGCTCCGGGTCGAGAGGTTTTAGCGAAAAACGGTCCAAACGAATCGAGTGGCCGTGACAGGAACGACATCTCTCGCCAGGAAAGGAAATACCATCTCACCTTGTACGGGGCCTGCTTTGCTTCCACGGAGCCCTTTTGGGTTTCTACGGGGTGCCTCGGACAAATACACGGACCGCGAAGAGGGCCCTTTTCGATTTCTACAAGACCCACGTCCCATCGGAGTGCGAGCGAGACGGAGAGAACAGCCCCGGGTTCAAACGCAGCGACCGGCAGCGACCCTGCCCCAGTTTGGCGGCCACGCGGCCCCGCGGCCCCGCCCGCTTCCCACAGGACCCACAGCCGGGCAGTGCTTTCGTCGCTCTCTCTCTCTCTCCAACGGGGCGCCCCCAGAGTGCGACAGCGACAGAGCGACCGATCCTGCGGACCCACAGGCACTGCACAGGCACTGGCCGTGAGAGCCAGCCAAGTCCGATCTGGACACGCTGAGCCGTAGGCCGAGCCGTAGGCCCATTCCGAACCGCGCGATCGTCTCTCTGTCTCTCTTGCGCTCATGGATCGTGCCGCAGGCCACAATGGTGCGAGAGAGACAGAGCGACGACCGCCGCGGATACGACACTCTCAGGGCAGTGTCCCGGAGTGCTCAGGGCAGTCAGTCAACCACTCGGGGCCGGGCCGAGGGCCAGGGCGCCTAGGCCCTCTCCGTCTCCGTACAGTTACCCGGGCAGCGCTGCAAAGGCTGCAAAGGCGCTGAGCTGCGCGGCTGCGCGGCGTGTGGCCCAACTAACGGGGTAACCCGGCCCGGCGGGGCAGAGCCAGGCAGAGCGCGGAGCACGGCCAAGGCGCGGTGTAAGAGGGCCTTTCTGCGAGGCAGCACGCAGCCAGCCAGCCAGCCAGGCGCGGCACAGCGCAACCAGCCAAGGTCGGACACGCCGAAGAACCCCGCGCCCCACCAAGACTAGCGCGACTAGCGCCCGTCCGCCCCGCCGCGTCGCCGCGTCTCCGGAGCACAAGGCCCCCGTCACCGACCAGTCCGCGGCCCCGCGGCTCCGCGGCGATGATCCGCTCGGTTGCCCTCGGTGACGTCCCAGTGTCCGTGGGCCCGCCACACAGTGGGCCAGAAGACCGTCGGAGGCGGCCGAAACTCGAGACACGTTTTTAGCTCCAGAGTCGCTAAATGGGACTCGAACTGAATGTGGATTCCTCGTTCGGAGGGCAGTCAATTGGTGGGGTCACACGTTCGGTTCGAGTCCCGTTTAGCGACTCTGGAGCTCAAAACGCGTCTAGAGTTTTGGCCGGCTCCACCGGTCTTCCGGCCGACTGTGCGCGCGGACCCTTGGTGCCGATCCTGGCCAAGCCCCAGCTCGGCCAGATTAGCATCCAAACACGGTGGCAATCCCGCGCAAATAGTCTACTGCGTCTCCTCTCCACAGGCCGGGCAAGCCGAGGGCCTAGCCCCCTCCAACGCCCCGCTGCCATTGACAGCAACACACGCACACACACACGCACACACGCACCATCAGCGCCGTCTCATGATACAAACGCGGCGGGCGCGATCTAGCGGCCAGGTCCCGAAGCTCGTCCGCGGCGAGGCGGCGGCACGCGGCGGCACGCGGCGGCGACACAGATTTCGAAAGGCGCCCGCCCCGCCAGGCCGCCACGGCACCGAGCCGCGGAGCCGCGGCTGCAGACGGATTCCGAGCGGCGGGCGTCTCTCTCGCACTCGCGGCCTCGCGGGCCGTCTGGCGCGAGAGAGACGGAGAGAGCGACGTTCCGTCCACACGTCGATTAGAATAAAAGCGAATGCTGGCGCCGCACAGTGGGGCAGAAGACCGGTGGAGGCGGCCGAAAATCGAGACGCGTTTTGAGCTCCAGAGTCGCTAAACAGGCCTCGAACCGAGCGTGTGACCCCACAAATGGATTCCTCGTCCGGAGAACAATCCATTGGCGGGGTCACACGTTCGGTTCGAGGCCCAATCAGCGACTCTGGAGCTCAAAACGCGTCTAGAGTTTCGTCCGCCTCCACCGGTCTTCTGGCCCACTGTGCGCCTCGCCGCCGCACGCGCCGGGGAGATAACGGCGGGTCTCGTGTCCATTTTGGCGCCAAAGGGCGGCCGGCACACTGTACGCGGCGCCCTAGCGCCCCAGCGCGCTCTGGCGACGGCCGCTCTCACCTCACGACGGGGTGGCCTGACGGCGCTTGACGGGATGGCTCCAAAGCGCCCATCTCTCTCCGCTGTAGCGGGCGACGCGGGGCGTATCTCTGCGCGCGAATTACGTCAAGCCGGGTTTTGACGTCACGCCGCGGAGCCGCGGCCGCCATGTTGGCCGCAATCAGTAGCGGGGACGACGGGGACGTCACGCCGGGCGGGGACTCCGCCGCGGAGCCGCACCGCCGCGCAGCCGGCCGGCGGGCTGGACAGGCTGGCTGCTCTACAGTGCGGACACACAGAGGCATGGTGCGCACCTCCAGCCCTCGCTAACCTCCCACAGTGCAGGCGGGCTGGACAGGCTGGCTGCTCTACAGTGCGGACACACAGAGGCATGGTGCGCACCTCCAGCCCTCGCTAACCTCCCACAGTGCAGGCGGGCTGGACAGGCTGGCTGCTCTACAGTGCGGACACACAGAGGCATGGTGCGCACCTCCAGCCCTCGCTAACCTCCCACAGTGCAGGCGGGCTGGACAGGCTGGCTGCTCTACAGTGCGGACACACAGAGGCATGGTGCGCACCTCCAGCCCTCGCTAACCTCCCACAGTGCAGGCGCAGGCTGGCGCAGGCCCGTTCGCTGCTCGACCGCCAGGCCGCCACGCGATTTCGCCACCCGCACCGTTCCACGCGGCCGCGCCCGAGGAATGCCACGAGTACGCGGGGCGGGGCGGGGCGGGGCGTTCGGCCCTCCGCCATCTAATTGATCCGGAGGCGTCAGTCGAGCCCTCCCGGAGCGTTCTGAACCTCGCTGAACCATCTTGGAGGCGCCGCCGGAGTGGCCGAACAACGTCCCTCTTTCTCTGTCTCTCTCTCTCGCATATTGCAGGTTTGCTAATTAATGAGAGCGAGGCTGGGGAGGGAACTTGGCCGGGCGGGGCGGTGGGAGCGCAAGCGACGTCTGCCTCGCCCTCCTCCAGTCGGGATGCTGCCCGCCCCGCCCATTATGAATTCAGGAACAGTGTGTCCCCGTGCACCGCCAACTTCCCCGCCGGAGTGCGGGGCCCCTCGGCCTCTCGGCGTCCAACTCGTACTCACGTTGTCCAGCTGCAGGGTGGGCCGGTGCGGGCCGGGCCGCGGTGGCGGGCCCTTGTTAGGCACCAGGCCGTTGGACCGGTGGTCGCCGCCGCCGCCGTGCTTGACTGGCTGTCCCGGGTACTGCCCCCGGCCCGCGTACGCCGGCTTGCCGTCGGCGGGCTTGAGGAAGCCGCCCCTGTGCTGCGGGGGCGGCAGGTGGTGGCGGCTGGAGCCGTGGTGGTGGTTGGCGCCGGGCCCGGGGGCGGGCCGCTTGAACTCGGGCGCGGGGGCGGCGCTGGCGGCGGGGGCGGTCGCGGTGCCGGCCGCCGCCGCGGGCCCCCCAGGCCCCCCAGGCGTCGGGGGCCCGTTGCCGTCGATGCCGAAGAGTCGGAGCGGCTCCTGCAGCAGGTGCTTGACGGCGTTGTAGTCGCCGAGCTTGGTCTGAATCTGCTGCGTGCAGCGGTCCGCCGCCGCCGGGTTCACCTGAAACAAGACCACCTTCGTCAGCAACACCATTCGGGGGGCCGCCACTGCAAAGCACCGCCGCGCCAGCCAATCGCGGCGCCGCAATCATTAAATTACAACCCGCGGTACGGCCTCTCATCGGCTTTGTGTCGCGTCAACCTCGCGCTGCGTAGCACTGCGTAGCAGCCGCTATGTTTGCCCTTTGAGCGTCCAGCCAATCAGAAAACACGCGCCGTGTGTGCGTGTGCGCGCGCCCCTCCCTTTGTGCCGGATAAAGGACGGCTAGGCCCGCCAGTGTGCCACCCACCGCAGCGCACCGCAGTAAAATGGACAAGGGGTTGGCCACACGATCACGTGGCCAGTTACGCAAGCCTCTCCATTACGGCGGCCGCACAGACACGGACGGACGGACAGACAGACAGGCCGGTGGGCATATAACCGGGCGACAAAGGTTGAGCGCGGCCGCCAGTTTCGCAGCTAAATGAAGCGAGAGAGTCGCAAAGTGCCGCGCCGAGCCGCGCGGAGCGTCCGCCTCCCGTCATGCACAGCCCGGCGACGAACAACGGAACGAAAATCCGTTCAATTTGCGCCGCGGAGTGCTCCAAAATCGACCCCAATCGCCTGCCGCCCCGCCGCCCCGCCTCTCGGGCGAGACTTAACTCGACTCTCATTAATGCCTCCGCCCCTGCAGGCTCCTGACCCAGAGCCGCGCGGACGGACGGGCCGCACAGTGGGCCAGAAGACCGGTGGAGGCGGCCACAATTCTAGACGCGTTTTGAGCTCCAGGGTCGCTAAATGGGACTCGAACCGATCGTGTGACCCCCAGCCAATGGATTCCTCGCTCGGAGAGCAATCCATTGGTGAGGTCACAAGTTCGGTTCGAGTCCCATTTGGCGACTCTGGAGCTCGAAACGCGTCTGGAGGTTTGACCGCCTCCACCGGTCTTCTGGCCCACTGTGCGCCACCTCGACAAAAGTTGAGGTCGCTGCAAGCGACAGAGCCGGAGCGACAACGATTAGAAACCAAATCTAAAAACAAACTTGTTTAGAGCGCAGCGCAGCTCCTCGACCAGTGAGTTGGCCACCCTGCTTCGAATCCGGGGGGCAAAGAGAAAGAACTAGGAGAAGAAGAAGGAGAAGAAGGAAAAAGGGGTTGGGACGCGTCTTGATGCGGCGAGGGAGAAAAAGAAAGAGAGAGAGAAAGAGGCACCAGCATCCACTCCACGGCGACACGGCACCTGTCCCGATGCCGCGGGGGTGGGGACGGGTGGGGGGTGAGGTTTGCTAAAGTTTGAGCCTCGCTCCGGCTGCGCCCGCTGCCCCGGCTGGCGTCTGTAGAGTTCGAGCACCCCGCCCAGCGCCGGCCGCGGGGCCGCGCCAGCAGCGAGGAGAAGGAGGAGAACAGAGGCGAGAGGGGAGGACGCCGCCCGGGCAATAGGCAACGCGCGCGCAGCCGTGCGGACCGGTTGCCTACCCCGCCCCGTGCGACCCGCGGAGCGAAATCCCGGACGCGTTTTGAGCTCCAGAGTCGCTAAATAGGACACAAACCGACCGTGTGACCCCACCAATGGATTCCTCGCTCGGAGAGCAATCCATTGGTGGGGTCACACGTTCGGTTCGAGGGCTGTTTAGCGACTCTGGAGCTCAAAACGCGTACGCGTCGAGCCGTCTCGAGACGTCTAGAATTTGGGCCGCTCCACCGGTCTTCTGGCCCACTGTGCGTCCAAAGGCCGAAAGGCCGCCACCCTTTCAAGCCTGCCTTTTTTTCGTGTCCCCGTCCGGGCCGGACTGCTCAGGACGACAGGATGCGACGCTGTGAGCTGGGTGCGCCGAGAGAGCCCATCCCGGAGTAAAAGAGAGGCGGGCTAGCCGGCCGGCAGGCCAGCGACCCGCGTCGAGCCGAGGCGGACCGAGAGCCGAGCAAGCCGAGCACCGTGCCCACCAGCGGGGCCCAGCGGGGCCCACCGGGCCACCAGGCCGGCGTCACGCCGGGTCAGCAACCCGCGCCGCACGGCCGCACGCCACACAGTGGGCCAGAAGACCGGTGGAGGCGGCCAAAACTCTAGGCGCTCTTTGAGCTCCAGAGTCGCTAAATGGGACTCGAACCAAACGTGTGACACCACCAATGAATTCCTCGTGCGGAGGGAGAGCAATCCATTGGTGGAGTCACACGTTCGGTTCGAGTCCCATTTAGCGACTCTGGAGCTCGAAACGCGTCCATAGTTTTGGCCGCCTCCACCGGTCTTCTGGCCCACTGTGCGCCACGCCGTGGGCCCCGCCAGGGCCTGCACTGTGCATGCGTGTCTGTTGAGCCCCATGTCGCGCAACGGCCGAGTGGCGGACCGAGTGGCGGAGAGGGGAAGGGAGCAAGGACGCTCAGGACACCGCCAATCGATGGGCATCAGGCTCACCGACAGGATGCCGTCAGGATCCTGTCAGGATACTGTCACTGACATCGACAGGACACTGACTGTGGGGGACACCGTCAGAAGACACCCCGGATATACCGCGGACACCTTCAGGACACTCCAGGGCTCGGGTACTCCAGGCAGGACACCTGGAAGGCAGTGTGGTGACGTCACGCGCTGCCATTGTATGGAAAGGTTACGGCCCTGTTGCATCGAATCTCGGCTGCCGCCATGCTGCCGCAGTAAAGCCCCAAGCCCCCCATCCGTACGCCATCTTGTCGGAAAGTCGGCCGGGCGAACGCCACACGTCTCTCTCGCACCCCTACGGGAAGCCCCCGCGAGTGCGAGAGAGACAGAGCACGCCGCCTGGCATAATAGGCGGCAGACTGTCGGCAGCAAAGGGCATCCCGGAGCATCGCGGCAGAAAACAATTAAAAAGCATCGCAAGACAGAGACAGAGAGATGAAAGGAGGAGGGGCGGGAAAAAAAGGACTCCATCAACTGGAGGGCGGCTCTGGACGTGTAGAAACGATGAGGGGAGGGAGGGATGAAAAAAAACACCAGCCAGAAAGAAGAAGCGAGAAAAGTCAAGGAAAGGACAAATTTCTCATCGCACCTCTCTTCCCCTCATTTCGTTGCCAAACCAGGCCAGCCAGGCCAGCGGCGTGGAGTACACGTCTTTCTTTCTCTCTCTCTCTCTCCCTTGCCGCGCGTCCGTCTCTCTCTCTCTCTCTCTCTCTCTCTCTCTCTCTCTCTCTCTCTCTCTCTCTCTCTCTCTCTCTCTCTCTCCTCGCCACGGTCCAAAAGGAGCGGCGGCCAAACCGCACGGCCGCACGGCGCGCGAGCAACACGTTACGAAAACCTTTTCCCCGCCCGGGCGTGGGTTCAAATCCCCGCAATGTTCTTTATTATCATTACTTCCCCGGGAAAAACTTGAGGCGGCCGCGCGGCCCTCCCCTCGCGATTGACCCGGGTTCAAATCCCCGCATGAGCTGGGCAGTATCTCTCCGGACAGGCAGCCGGGCGGCGGGCTTTTCAATTTGCCGATGGCTCACAGTGGGCCAGAAGACCGGTGGAGGCGGGCAAAACTCCAGACGCGTTTTGAGCTCCAGAGTCGCTAAATGGGACTCGAACCGAACGTGTGACCCCACCAATGGACTCCTCGTTCGGAGAGCAATCCATTGGTGGGGTCACACGTTCGGTTCGAGTCCCATTCAGTGGACTCTGGAGCTCGAAACGCGTCTAGAGTTTCGGCCGCCTCCACCGGTCTTCTGGCCCACTATGTGGATAAGAGCACATCGGAGGATATCGCAGGATATCCCACCGCCGCCGCGGTGGCGCTACGCGTGCCCCGCTGCCGCGGACCGCCGCGGACCTCCGCCAGGGGGCACTGCCGGCTGCCTTGCCGCGGCCGCCGCGTCGCGGACTAGAAGCGGCCACTTTCACTCGGCGGGCAGGCAGGCAGGCAGGCAGGCAGGCAAGCAGACAGGCAGGCAGCCGGGCGGGGGCAGCCGCGCGAGGAGGAAGAGAAAGGAACGAACACCCCGATGAGGCCCAAAAAGCTAAGAGGCTGGCATCGAGGCCGCCGACGACGACCATCCTCGACGGCCACCGAGGCTTTGGCAGAGTACCGAGTTGTTTCTGAAAAGCAATCTCCGCGCGGCACGGCGCCGTCACGCAAGAGGGAAGGTCACCCCGTGCACTGTGAGAAAACCGAAAAGGCTGGGGCCCGGGTTCGAATCCAGGTTCGCGACCTCGCTTTTCGGACGGAAAAGAGTGACGGATCGAGGCCTGGCGCACCAGAAGACCGGTGGGGACGGGTAAAACTCTAGACGCGTTTTGAGCTCCAGAGTCTCTAAATAGGACTCGAACCGAACGATTGACCCCACCGACGGATTGCTCTCCGAACGAGGACTCCATTGGTGGGGTCACACGTTCGGTTCGAGTCCCATACAGCGACTCTGGAGCTCAGGGTTTTGTCCGCCTGCGCCGGTCTTCCGGCCCAGTGTGTGGCGGGCGGCACGCGGTACGCGCTCGTGACAAGCTTCGCCTGGAGAAGGGTCGGGCAGCGGCCCAGCCAGTGTGCCAGCCGGCCCCGCCGGGCCGGGGTAAGTTTAGCTTCAGCGCCACAGAGACACTGCCGGGGGAGGCGCGGCGCCGCGTTCAAACCGCACCGCAAAATCAGATTCATATACAGCGAGCGGTGCAGCGGCCGAAAAGGTAGGAGGAGGGGAACGCGAACGCCGCGAATGCGCGACCGAAAGTAAAGGGAGGGGAGTAAATAAATTACCGGGCCGTCGCAAACCGCATGAGCGCGACCAAATTGATCAAGTTAGCGCGGCGGCCCGGAGAGAGAGGGGGGGGGGGGGGGGGGGCGCACGGCACACCGGCCACTGCGTCAACACAGTCAACACGGCAGCCAATGAGCAATGTCGCGCTTCTAGTGTATCGGCACCTTTGACGAGTCCAGTCGATCGAGCCACCGCACTGGGAAACGCGGAAAGCAGAGGGAGGGGGAAGAGGACGAAACCAATCACCCGAAGTTCCAAACTAAATATTAGTTGTAAACGAGACGGCGAAAAAATTGGCCGCGAACGCAGCGTGAAACGACTGGCCCCGGGACACTGGCTCGCACAAGCCTGTAATTACGCCGAGACACCAGAAACAACAAAACGGGGGGAGGGGGCCCGAAGGGGGCGCGTTGCACCAGCTGTGCAGCCGATGACGCTTTTGGCGCTTTTTGCGGGGCCGCGCCGCGCAGCGCGCCAAACCAGGCCAAAGCACGGTGGGCCAGACGACCGGTGGAGGTGGACCAAACTACCCGACGCGTTTTGAGCTGCAGAGACTCGGACCGAACGTGTGACCCCACCAATGGATGGCTCTCCGAACGAGGAATCCACTGGTGGGGTCACACGCTCGGTTCGAGTCCTGTTCAGCGACTCTGGAGCTCCAAACGCGTCTAGAGTTTTGTCCGCCTCCACCGGTCTTCTGGCCCACTGTGTCCGAGAAACGGCGCGGCGAGGACTCCTCGGAATCAGTCTGCGGCGGCACACCGCGGCGCACCGCAGCAGCAGCCCCACCAGTGTCGCGGCCGCCGCGGCGGAAGATTGGGAGGGGGGGAGGGGGAGCAAAACAAAGCCCCGAGCGGGGCGGCGGGGGCTCGGCCCGGCTCGGCCTGCTCGCATCGAAGCAACAACTTGGCGTAAGGCACGAGCAGGCCACTTGCATCGATCCCCGATGCGCACACACACACACACGTACACACGTGAGTGTACACACACACACAAGTGCGAGGCCCGCATCCCCCGGCAGTGTACGCACGCGGCGTCTAGTAGCGTGGAGCGCCAGCATTAGGACATTGTAGCCGTGGCATGAGGGTGGCGCGAACAGCGAACAGCGGCTCAAACTACCGTACCATAACTCACTCCGCGCGCGCGGGCACGCACACACACAGCCGAGTTACGAAATTAATGAATGACCTCGATTCGCGGGGCGGGGTGGTCGGGGGGCGTCGCTGCATGCGCTGGACGGGGACGGACGTGCCACAGTGGATTTGCCAGAGTACCGGCGGAGGCGGCCAAAACTGTAGATGCGTTTTGAGCTGCAGAGTCGCTAAACGGGACTCGAACCGAACGTGTGACCCCATCAGTGGATTCCTCGTTCGGAGAGCAATCCATTGGTGGGGTCACACGTTCGGTTCGAGTCCCATTTAGCGACTCTGGAGCTCAAAACGCGTCTGGGGTTCTGACCGCCGCCAGCCCACTGTGAGGGCCTGACGGTCCGGGTTGCCTTCCCGACGTTCCCGACGTTCGTCCGCTTCGCTGCTTTCGCACGGCCTGGCGGTGTTCGCAGGCGCCGCGCCGCACACGGCCAGTCAGGAACACACTTCGGCGGCGGCGGTCCGCCGGAGGCCGACGTCGACGGCGGCCTTGATCGCCGCCTGTCAACGCGCACCGCGCGCGGATGATCCAGCGGGTGGCGGAGGGCGTCGTCGCGGACCTCGTGGACGTCGTGCAGCGGGACGGGCGGGCCAGGGGGCGGGGGCACGACGCGGCGGCGTGATCGAGTGCCACCCAAACAGTCCACCGGTCATTTAGATAAAGCGCCAAGGGGAAACCCGACAGGCCGACTCGTCCGCGTCCGCGCCACCGCCAAAACGATCCGCGCGGACAAGCCGTCAAGTTTTGGGCAGTCCTCGAAGAGAGCTCGTCAGCAATGATGCGTGTTTGAGGACTCGTGTCCGGCAGGTCCGCAGCCCCGCCGTGCGACGGCGACGTCTCAAGCGACGCGCCGCGACGCGCCTAGGACGGATAGCTTCTAATGCGGCGGGTTGTCAATTAGCATCATCGACCGCCATCGGCGACCTGGTGTCGACCTGGTGGCGACCTCCACGCTGCTGACCTTCGCCAAGGCGGCGCGCCGCCGCACCGCGCCACACCGCGCCGAGGCCATGATCCGGGTCACACAGGTCTACGAACGCAAGCCACCTGCCGGCGCCCCGCGGCACCGCCACCTCCATGTCGACGACGACTACGACGACGTCGTCGCGGTGCTCGGCAGTACTACAAATAAATAAACGGCCTGAGCGAACGGTGCTTACTCGGAAACGAACGGGACGGATGGCCTGGCCGCGGGCCTGGTCGGAGCACGGCAGCACGGCGGGGCGGAGGGAGGGGTGGGGGAAGACGCCGAGGTGTCGCGCGGCCAACCGACCCACAGCCAAGGCCACGGCGCCGAGCCACGGGGCTCTCCCTGGCGGCCGTCAGGCCCGTCAGGCCGCGCGCCGTGCCGTGTGCCAGTGACAACAACACACGGGCCGTGCAGTGGCCGCGCCGCGACGCGCCGCGGGCCTTGCCCGGGTTATTTGCAGGGCGATTGCAGTTCGTTCCCAGCGTCGCGTGGCGGCCGGCGCACAGTGGGCCAGAAGACCGGTGGAGGCCGCCGAAGCTTTGAGCGTTCTGAGCTCCAGAGTCGCTAAATGGGACTCAAACCGAACGTGTGACCCCACCAATGGATTCCTCGTTCGGTTCGAGTCCTATTTAGGGACTCTGGAGCTCCCTTCCCCTTCTGAGGCGGACCGTGCGGCCGTCGGGGTGCGAGAGAGACAGAGCGACGAGACGCCGCGGAGCCAACGGCCGGGATGCGGCGGCCTCGAGCCTTGCCTCCAGCCGCACGCTCCAGCACTCCAGCAGCGTGCACTGTGAGGCTGGCTGCTAGCAGGAAGTGCCGGCTGCTCGGCCGCGCACCGCTCCACCGCTTCGCCCCGCTTCGCCCCGCTTCGCACAGCGACATACGTCACCGGCAGCCAATTTTCCACGTGCCCGCGCAAGGCCCGCAAGGCCCACCTTGGCTTGCCTCGGCTTCATCGACGATTTATCGCACGTTCCGCCGAGGAGGAGAAGAAGAAGAAGAAGAAGAAGAAGGGAGTGTCGGCGGTGGCGCAGCGAAGCACCGCCCCTTTCCTTCCACACTCCCGTCGACTCCCGTCGACTCCCGTCGCACGCGACTCGCAGTGGGCCAGAAGACCGGTGGCGGCGGCCGAAACTCTAGACGCGTTTTGAGCTCCTGAGTCGCTAAACGGGACTCGAACCAAACGTGTGACCCCACCAATGGATTGCCCTCCGAACGAGGAATCCATTGGTGGGGTCACACGTTCGGTTCGAGTCCCATTTAGCGACTCTAGAGCTCAAAAAGCGTCTAGAGTTTCGGCCGCCGCCACCGGTTCGGAGGCCCACTGTGCCACTGCACTGTACTCACCCTGACTGGCGCCCCGAACAGCGGCGCCCCCGCCGCCTCCGCCTCGCGGTCCGCCTGGGCCTGGGACGACATCTGGGCGCGGGCGAGGCGGTCCCGCTCGCGGAGTCTGTCCCGCTCCACGCTGGAACACGACAACAACAACACCCGTCAGCAACAACAAAAACAAGATGCACGCGCCCCCAAAAACAAGGCAAGTGTGTCAGTGCACCGCTTCCGGAGCCGCGATAAGCACACACGGACACACACGCACACGCACACACACGCAGCGCAACACACGCGGGTCGGGGAACCACTGCAGTCCAACTACTATACACCAGCAGTGACACATCGTCTGATGACGCCTGGTGAGGCTCTGAACGACAGACAGACAGGCAGGCAGACAGACGGGCGCCAAACGCAGGTCGCCATTCAGCCCGCCAGGCGGCACTAGGTGGCACTAGGCCCGGATATTACCCAAGTGGCTTGGTTGGCCGTCGGTGGCGCAATGGCGCACGGCGGATAGAAAATGGAAAAACAAACCGAATCGCGTTCGGCGTCGTTCGGCGCCGTCCGGGCCGTGACTAATTGTCGGCAGGGCCGCTCCATAATGCACCTGGACGACGACGACGCGTCGCGACGTCGCGACGGGCCTCGAGGCGCCGCAAGGTGACACGACACCGACAGAGAGCGCCATCAATTCATCATGCGCCGATGCCGCCGATGCACGCCACTCCGCGGAGCCAAGAAATTGGCGCGCGCGTGGTCCGCGTCACGTCGCCACACTGTGGGACTCGCAGTGCCGTGGCAGCGGAGTGCGAGAGAGACAGCGACAGGTGCGCGGCTTGCTTCGCGTCGGCTTCGCGGCAAGGGCCGCTACAAGGGCAGGCGGTTCGTGACCGCAACCACGCACGGCCGCGCCGCCCGCCGGGTTGCCTACCCCGCGACCCGCAGGCGCCGCCGGTCTGCGCGCAGTGGGCCAGAAGACCGGTGGAGGCGGCCGAAACTCTAGACGCGTTTTGAGCTTCAGAGTCGCTAAGTGGGACTCGAACCGAGCGTGTGACCCCACCGAGGGATTGCTTTCCGAACGAGGAATCCATTGGTGGGGTCACACGTTCGGTTCGAGTCCTGTTTAGCGACTCAAGAGCTAAAAACGCGTCCGGGATTTCGGCCGTATCCACCGGTCTTCTGGCCCGCTGTGCTGCCCGGGACGACGCACTCGCGCAAGGACACTACTCCACGTACCGGCAGCGCGACGGGGAAGACCGGAAGGGAGAGCAAAACCGGAAACGGGAGCACACCGTAAAGTGAGCCAAAAGGCGGCGACAAGGCCGAAATTTGGATCGCAGCCTCGCAGCCGCCAGAGACGGCACTGCTAATGGGACGGTGTGTTGACACGGACGAGCCGACCTAAATATCCCTCCCGGAAACTTTTCATGGCGGGGTGGGGTGGGCAGCCAGCGATAAAGGGCGGTCCGACGCACAGTGGGCCAGAAGACCGGTGGTGGCGGCTTAAATTCTAGACCCTTTTAGAGCTCCAGAGTCGCCAAATGAGACTCGAACCGAACGTGTGACCCCACCAATGGACTCCTCGTTCGGCGAGCAATCCATTGGTGGGGTCACACGTTCGGTTCGAGCCCCGTTTAGCGACTCTGGAGCTCAAAACGCGGGCTGAGAGGCGCGACACACAACGGAAGGCCGTGACGCGGAGGGCCTGGAACGCCCCGCCCAGGCGCAGCGCAGCGCAGGCCGCCCACATCTGAAATGAAAATCGATTGCGGAGGGCTCAGTGCTATTTATCCACCCTGTATCCGTCCCGACCGCAGTCCGCGGTGCGGTCGTCGGTACACTGGTCGCGGATTCCAGAACAGAAAAATGGCCCAAGACGTTCTTGTTTAGCCAGGCGGGCCTCAGTCAGTGCTCCCAACCTGACCCCAACATTATTCACCACCGCGGCCCGGCCGACCCCGGGTCAAGTAGTCAGTGGCGTTCGAACCGCCATTTGATGGGGGAAACAGAAAAGAAAAACCAGAAAAAGAAATCACGGAGAAAAGAGGACAGAGAAAGGAATCTTTTTAAATAAAAAATGAGAAGATGGAGCTGGATCCCCTTTTGATTCGGCTATTCGCGCAAGAGGGACGGCGAAGGCTTACGCCTGGCTTACTCCCCCCCCCCCCCACTCGCCAGCACCAAGCAGGGCAAGCAGGCGCCAAGATGCCCCGGGGGAGGGCCACCCGCCCGCCACCCGCCCGCCACCCGGCCGTCCGCACACAGGCAAGCACGCCACCTAATGCACAGCGAGCGACAGAGACAGAGGCACACAGAGAAAAAGGGAATCGATGCCGCCGGCGGTCGTAGTTGAACCCGCGACAGCCGGCTCAGGATGTCAGGATGCGAGCAGCACTCCGTCCACACCTTGACTTTCACCCCGGCAACTCCACGGCAACGCCGGCCGGCCGGCAGGCAGCAGGCAGGCCGCCACCGCCAGGGAAACAAACTTTCATACGGCCTTCGACTGCACTGCGACACGACACAAGCACGAGCAGCGACAAATAACTTGGTTTTTAAAACCCCGGTGGCACGACTCTTAGACGTGAAAGAAAATGAAAACGTGAAAATAGCTCAAAGTGCGCAGCGAGGACACGCGCCACCTGCATGACGCTCTGTCCAGTGTGCGAGAGAGACAGAGCGTCGAGGGGTGGCGGCTTCTGCGGCTAGAATTGCGAACACAGAGAGGGGTTGACGGCCTCCTCGAAGTTGGCGGGGAGGGGCGGGGAGGGGAGGGGGCATCTCGGAATCTTGGATGGTGCCAAATCCAGACCACTTCCGTGTGCCATCTAATGGACACAGCGAGACGAGCGAGCACTCTGTAAAACAGTGTGCGCGAACTGCAGTGCTCTAGTGTGTGTGTCCAGCTCGCTCACACACACACACACAAACGCAACACACCTGTTCACAGCGTGCTCACTCGTTTTCGGCAAGGTGGTGGAGCACCGCCTGTGTACATACAGTGCGCTAGGGGCCCAGCACAGAGAGAGAGAGAGAGAGAGAGAGAGAGAGAGAGAGAAAGAGAGAGAGAGAGGAGAGAGAGAGGGAGAGAGAGAGAGAGAGAGAGAGAGAGAGAGGGAGAGAGAGAGAGAGAGAGAGAGAGAGAGAGAGAGAGAGAGAGAGAGAGAGAGAGAGAGAGAGAGAGAGAGAGAGAGAGAGAACGTGTTTACCGTTCGCGGAATGCCAGGCGGGGCGTCGTGCCACCGCTCGCTCCGGTCAACTTTTCGCCGAAAAAAAAAACGATGGGAAAACTCGGCCATCGCGAAAATATCGGCCGAATGAAAATAATCAGCCAAACGAGCGAAAAAGAAAAGCGAACACGAAAAAAAGAAAAGAGTGAAAAAGGCACAGCTTAGAATGAAGACATCGCGACGACCGAGGACATGTTCTGCCGGCCTCACAGAACAAACAATAGAAAGTACCCACCGTACCGGTAGGAAGCAGCCAGCTCGACCAGCAAAAACAAAAATAAAAACATTTCTAAATCACTTCACGGCGACAACGCGCGGCTTGGCCAACACTTGCACGTGCGCGGCTGCTTTTTATGAGCAACGCCACTGAAAAAAAAATTACTATCAAACGTTCAATTTTTTTTTAAATTAAAAAAGTTACACGATAAAAACAACTGTTCCTGGTTTGACCAGAAAGCCAATGGTACAGTCATACGTAGGCGATTTTCAGGGTGTTCCTGAGAAAACCAAGAACCGTTTTCACCGTGTACTAAGAGGCCAATTATAAAATTTTCATTTTGTTGTAGCTGTTTAGTCATCAAACGGGGGGCCTTTTTTTTTTTTTTTTTTTTTTTTTTTTTTTTTTGAAATTAAAAGTGGGTGGTTTCTGAAGCGAGGCGTCGGAAGGTGGTCCCTAACACAGGCCGGGCGCGTCCGGCTCGCAGACACACACGCAGCTTGCCTTATCACAGTGTGCCACGGCGTATCGGTCCAAGAGAGACAGAGGGCTCGTTAGACAGGGCCGGCTTACATTAGCGAGGCGATAGCGGAAGCGCTCTAAACTTGAACTTGACGGGGGCTGCGCGGGGCTGCGCGGGGCGGCGCGGGCCCTATCTACCGGCTGACGAGGTTAATCCCGCACCTAGGCCTTGATAACAAACTTTTCAACTTGAACTTGAGCGGCGCGCCATCCGAAACCAGAAACGAAACCAATTGGCGACGACAACAAGCGAGGGCCCCTCCCTCCCTGTGCCGCGAGCCGCGAGCGTCGCTGAGGCCTTGACCCGGCTGCAGCTACACTGGACGGGCTGTGGAGCGCAGGGCGGCGCGGGGCGCAGGGCATCGAGGCCGAGACTCCGCCACCAGGTGCAGACGCGACGGAAAAAAGAGGTGGGGGATGCGGCTAGACGCAGGGGGAGTGCACACGGAGTGCACCAGTGCACCGTCCTGGACCGGGTCCTGGACTCGAGATGAATTGGTGCAGGTAGGCCCGGAGGGCAGCGCGCGGGGTGCAGGCCGAGGCAGGCGGACGGACGGGTTACCCTGCCCGATAATGAACCAGTAATTGCAATTTCCTCAAGGTCCTTCCCACCTGTCTGGTGTCCTTCCACGCCCTGCGAGGCGGCCACGCCATTTGTCTGGACCAGCGGAGCGCCCACAACGGTCTTTTCTTGAGCCAATGCCGTTGAGACAGTCAAGTGAATTCGCTTGGTTCAAGAGACGCCTGGCTTTTCGGGCGCAGAGACGGGCAAGACGGCCTGCAGCGTTTGCATTTCCTTCCGTTTTATGACGTCATTAGCCGAGTGGCCTGGGCGAAGCAGCGAAGCACTCGGCGGAGCGGCGACGCAGCGATTGCCGGGGAAAACCAGAAACCTGTGCGCCAAATGGCCGACGTCGTGCCGTCGACTTCCGGTCCGAGCACGGCGTCCTCCGAGCACGGCGCCCACCGAGCACGGCGTCGTCCGAGCGCGGCGTCGTCCGAGCACGGCGTCGTCCGAGCACGGCGTCCACCGAGCGCGGCGTCGTCCGAGCACGGCGTCCACCGAGCGCGGCGTCGTCCGAGCACGGCGTCGTCCGAGCACGGCGTCCACCGAGCACGGCGTCCACCGAGCGCGGCGTCGTCCGAGCACGGCGTCGTCCGAGCACGGCGTCGTCCGAGCACGGCGTCGTCCGAGCACGGCGTCGTCCGAGCACGGCGTCGTCCGAGCACGGCGTCGTCCGAGCACGGCGTCGTCCGAGTACGGCGTCGTCACGGCGCGCGGCAACGCCGCTTCATTTCCGATTCAAATTCCCCCGCGGAGCTCATTGCACGGCAAGCAAGCCGGCAGGTCGCGCTGGCCGCCGTCACAACAACAACAACTAAAAAGGCGCCCCCAACTTTCACCTTCATAATTGTCCCCGGCTGCCGCGGCCCTGACGCCGGCACTGTCGGCTTGCGTCAGACAGGGGGATACATCACGGCCCGGGTTCGACTCCCGGCGCCGCCGAAAAAGCACTGACAGTGCTGCAAACGTGTCGCAAGGAGCTTCGCGCCAATCCACACCGCAGGCAGCCGAGGGAGCCGAAAGCTTCCCGAAGCTCTCCGAAGCGGTTCCCCGAAGGCCGGCATTCTGCTTCGTAAAATCAACCAGATAAAACCCTTTTATTAGCGCACCTCTGTGACGCAGACCGCGCTGCTTAGCAATGCAAGCGAGCCTCTCTGCCCTTGTATCATGTCTCTGACCTCCTCAGTCAGTCAGTCTGTGTGTGTGTGTGTGCAATGATACTCAACGCCAGCCATACCCGCGCAGACCGTCGGGTTTGTTTATTCGCAGATAGCGAGTATCTTTTTCATGCCTTCTTTCAGCATTTTTCCTCCCTTCCCCCTGAAAAAGGAAGAGAAGCCACAATGGGAGAGTAGTAGTACAATGGGCCACGTCTTATCACCGACCTCGGCGACTCAAATGCTTCAAATGCGCCAGCGTCGTCAAATGGGGCTTTGTTTACATCTCTCTGTCGCGGCCAAAACCGGCCGACATTTAGCTACGCCACCTCCAAATTGCCCCACGCCGCTCTGATGCGGCGGACAAACAGGCAGACAGACAAACAAGACCCCGGGGCGGCCCCCGCACCCTTTCCGCCCTGTGTGTGTGCGCGCACACGTGTCTGTCTGTGTGTGTGTGTACGTCTGCCCGCCCCCGGCGGGGCTCCTAACGCTATTTGACCATTTTCTTGTTTCGTTACAGTCTCAACCTGCACGTGCGCAGCTGCCGCACACACACACACACACACAGTGGCAAGGTCGCGCAGGTAAGCTGCGCAAACAAGTCCTTCCGTCCCGCCGGTGCATCCCGACAGCAGCCCGGCCGCCACTGTGAAAAACATTTCGAAATTTTTATCGCTCTCTCAAGAGAGTCTCGCGGAGAGCCTCGCAAAGTGTAAGACGGCCCGCCCGGTCGGAGTGGCGCGGCGTGGCGTGGACGGCACGATTTGTTGCAACAGCCCGTCTCTCTCGCACCCGCGGCCCCTCCGCCCCGCTCGGGCCGCGCCAGCCGCGCCGCAGGGCGACGGAGAGCGAGAGAGAGGGGAGATGACATCCGCAGAATAGAACCGTTCCAGCGGTAATCGCCGTCACAGATTGCGCACACTGCGAAAGAGCCGCGACGAGGAAGCCAGGCGGACAAAGAACGGCCCGAGTGCACTAGCAGCGCGTTCGGCCCACTGTTCAAAATCAAAAAACAAAAACAAACTGACCGGCGTCATGTCACTCCCACTTCTCGGAATCGCCGCTCTCCTTGCGCGGGACGGCGCGGCAACGCCGCGGCCGCCATCTTGAATCGGACGCAAACAGCTGAGCCGGGCGGGGCGGGGCGGGGCGGCCAGCGGCGAGGCCGAAGACCACCCGAAGACGGGCGAGCACGAGCCGAAGGTGTCCGAAGGTGCTCCGACCCGACCGAAGGAAGGCAGCACGCACACACACACCTGGCTCGGCCGCGCGCTACTGCTGCATGCCCTAGCTGCGCTGTGGCTGCGCGCCATCTTGGGGGCCAACAGCTGACACGACCAATTTCCTCCGCTACACTGTGTGACGCCCGCAGGCCATCCAGACTCCAGCCACCGGATGCAGCGCGGCTGGAGTCTGCGGCTGCTGCTCCAGCTGACTTGGAGTCCACGCCCCCGCGTCGACGCGTACCTGCACTCGTCGTCGGCGCCCTCCTCCGCCAGGGGCGGCTGCATCTCGAAGCGCTTCTTGAGCAGGGCCTTGGTCATGGCGGCGACGGCCTCCTGGACGACGGCCTGCCGGGCCTGCTCGGTGCGCGCGGTGCACGCGTTGCGAGACGCACGCACGCGGGGCCGCACGGCACGCGGCACGGCACGCCCGCCGCGCCGAAGACTGAGCGCGCAAGCTAGCGGCGACTGGGCGAGACACGGCGAGAGCAGCGAGGGTGACGAAGACGGCAAGACGGCCGGTACGGCGGCGACCTCCAGGCGAGCCGATGGCAGCCGATACGAGCCGAGCGGCCGCCACGGCGCAGCGGCGCAGCCGGAACACGGGCAGGCGCGGCATGGCGCGGCGCCGAGCCGGCCGGGGCCGGGCCATCCGCCTGCCGTCGCACCGACGACACATCCATCCCCCGGGCAGGCATCCTAGAGACCCTCCCAGCGCGCCGCGCAGTCCGCACCGCACCTAGCCGGATTGCCAACCTCGGCACCGCAACTTCCCCCGTCCGCGGTCTAATCGGCCGAGTGCTACCAACCCCGCCCCGCGCGGACGCACAGCGGTCCGAACATAAAGGATTCAACAGGATGCAGGACGCCAAACTGAGCGGCGAGGCAAGGCCCGGCAAGGCCGGCGCTGAGGGCGCTCGCTGCCGCCAGAGGGACAAGCTTCCTGTAAGGCGATCCACGCCGGGGGACTTTTCCTCGATGGCTCTTTTCTTTCTTTTCGACCTCCTTTCCCCCCACCCCCTAGGCAGAGCAGGCGGAGCGGAAGGGGTGGGGGTGCGCGACAAGTTCGATGCCCTCGGAGGGTGATTCACTTCTCGTGCGTGTGTGTGAGTGTGTGTGCGTAGTTGTTGCTACTTCTCCCATGAGCGCACATCCCGTCACTGTCATTGTGTTGTAAACACTGCCGTGTCGTCGCGGTCCGCGTTTCCCTAGCCATAAACAATCCACTTTACAACATTTTTTTCCCGCTCGAATTGTGACGAAAAGGCCGGAAACGGCCTCGTCGTCAAGTGACGGCGAGTGCTTATACTGGGTCTCCCCCCGAAATTTCAACACGCCCGCCAATTTCGCGTCAAAGAGACACGGCGTCAAATTCATTAGCTTATCGGGGAGACGTTTGCGTGCGCTGCTATCGGCCAGGCGGCCAGCCAGGCAGCCAGCCAGATAAAGCGTCTAGTGTAGTGGCTCGCTCAGACCCTCCGCGCCAAACTACTGGCGGGGAAGAGCCGCCGCTGGGTGGCGCTGGTGGCGCGGTGCAGCGTAGCCAGCGTAGCGAGCGTAGCGCCCCCCACCGACGGCCAGCCGACGGCCCACTGGGAGTCCGCACAGTGGGCCAGAAGGCCGGAGGAGGCGGCCGAAACTCTGGACGCGTTTTGAGCTCCGGAGTCGCTAAACAGGACTCGAATCGAACGTGTGACCCCACCAATGGATTCCTCGTTCCGACAGCAATCCATTGGTGGCGTTTTGGAAGGGTACGCGCGATGACGCCCAACCACTCGTCAACAAACTCGCTCTCCACACAGTCGGCGAGGAAAAGCCCGGGCGCCTTACAATTACTTACGTCTAAATTACGGACCGAACTCCTGCCGAATGAAGACAACAACCTTTGGAACGTACCTAATCCGCGGATGGAAACAAACAAACGACTGTCGCGCGGCACCGCGAGGCCTCCACTGTCGGGGCAGTGGCTTTCGGCGGCAATACGCCGCGCCAAGCGGCAGCCATACTCACGGACAGGCGTCAGACACTCAGACACTTTTCGACTGTACACGGTGATGTAGCCTCCGCATCGCTAGTCAAAACTCACCTGCGGGCAGAAAGAAAAACAGACAATCAAACCTCCGTCCGATACACTGTAATTGCAACAACGTGTAGGTCAGGCACGGGGTGACGGCCCGAAGGCCCCGAAGGCCCCGCGAGGTGCTTGGCTGCCGCCACACAGTGGGCCAGAAGACCGGCGGAGGCGGCCAAAACTATAGACGCGTTTCGAGCTCCAGCGTCGCAAAATGGGACTCGAATCGAACGTGCGACCCCACCAATGGATTCCTCTCCGAACGAGGAATCCATTGGTGGGGCCACACGGCCGGTTCGAGTCCCATTTAGTGACTCTGGAGCTCAAAACGCGTCTAGAGTTTTGGCCCTCTCCACCGGTCTTCTGGCCCACTGTGCGCCTTGCTGCCGCCGTGCTGCCGCGCCAACTCCGGCCAACACTCGTCCAGTTCGCCAAACCAAGGTCCTGGCATCACGGCCAGCGTGTATTTCCGCTGTGCTGCCGCCATGGCTGCCGCCGGGGATCAACCTTTCCGGTTCGATGGCCTTTTTGCCTTCAGCCTGTCAAGGCAATCGATTGCAAATGCGGCGGGGTCGCGACCCACACCTGTTGCGCGGCCGGACAATTTGAATTTCCCGCGGGATGGCCAGCTAGGGCCTGCAAGTCCTAGACTTGCCGGGCCAAATGGCTGTGTAACGCAATCTATCAGGGCCGGCTCGGCTCCCCTGGGCTCGTCCACCTCTAGTGCAGCAGCCCAGGGATCCACCATCGATCTCAAGGGCTGCTGCCTAACGAAGTCTAGGCCCTCTACAGAAAAGTGTGGAACTTTGTGAAATTTTAGTCTTTTATGTACATTAGGGCAGAAGCCTCACTGCAGAAGTTTGTGGAACGAGCTCAAATGAGTTCAAACTCTTTTGTCTCCGTTTCGATCTTTCCTAAGCCTAAGTTCTCTCCAGGATTGAGGCTGACTCGATGTGAAAAACATGTTCCTTGGCCTCAAGATCCACAGAAATCTGGAAATGCATTCCTTGACACTGCGGGGAGAGAGTCCTCCTTGTTGTGACCGCAGGCCCCGCTGTGACCAACCACTCCACTGCATCTTTCCGTGCCGTGCCACTGCCGTGCCCACGGGCCCACACCGAGTCGTCGCCGTCGAAAAGTGGGTCATCTTGTCCCGGCCCAAGCCACCCGTGCCCCCGCGCCTCGCCGCGCTCCGAGGAGGAATGCACCTGGGCCGCGCCGAGCTTGGCGCGGAGCGCGAGGGGAACATTGATTTGGACCAATACGAGGAGGCGGCGCCTCGAGACAGCACCATGTCACCATCGTGGCCGTGTCATCATCATGATCATGTCATCATCACGATCGTGTCATCATCCCTTTCACCATTATCATAATCATCGTCTCATCCTTGTCGCGCTCATTGCCGCTCTCCCTGATTGTCGGCAACCCTGACCCAGAGCACCCAGCCCAGTGGTGCAGCGCGCAGCAAGCCTTATCTTTTGGCAGTGTAGCCGTCGATAATGGCGCTACTAACTGGAGCACATCCACCCGTTACTGTAGGGAAACCGACTTGCGGTGGGTCTGCACTAGACTGCCCTGGTGTCGCATCCAAAGAAGCGGTGTCCGTCCATGGTCCATCCATGGCCCATTCATGGTCCATGGTCCATTTATGGTCCATTCATGGTCCGTCTGTGCTGTGGTCCGCCTGTGGTTCGCCTGTGGTCCACCTGCGGTCCGCCTGTGGTCCACCTGCGGTCCGCCTGTGGTCCACCTGCGGTCCGCCTGTGGTCCTCCTGTGGTCCGCTCGGAGAGCAAAACAAAGTGCCGCCCACTTCTGCCACGTGCTGCAAATTGCATCTTCTGCCGCACCTGTGGCAACACGGAGTGACAAGAAGCACACTGCCAAGCTGGTCCAAGTGGGTCGAACGCCGTCCCTCTCCTCCAGACACAAGGGCGTAGGGCACCAGGGCGGCCGGCCTTGGGCACGACAACGACGTCCTTGGAACCGTTTAGGAATCAAAGCGACTCTTCCTGCCTTGTGTCGCACTCCGTCGTGTGCGCACGGGCGTGACAACGCTCTTTGTCTAAGCCAGAGAGAGGCGTGCAGGGGAGGGGGAAGAGCTGGAGAGACGTGCCCGCCGAGCTGCCAGAGCCTGTTGTTATGCGGGTCCGACTATGCTAGACTGCACTCCGCCAAAGCCGAGCCAGCCGATTGGCTGATTGGCCGAAATGAGTGGCGGCGCGAAAAGTGAAACCGACAACACGCGGTGCACGGCGCAGGCACGGCGCAGCGGCGCAAGACGGAAGAGAAGATAAAATAAGAATACAGAAACACACATTTGGCAACAGCGCGGCCATACGTCACCGAGAGGGACCCAGAGGGACCCAGAGGGAGGGGGGCGACACACTTGCCGGCCAAGCCCTGGCCGCGTTGAGGGGCCGTACGCGAGCTACTCCTTGTTGTTGTTGACTGCAGCCACGGCACCAATCAGGCCCAAAAACCTTGTTGCAAAAAGAGGAAGGATGCCGGGAAAAGAGAGGATCTTCCCTAGCTGATAAGAGGCGCCTTGGCGGGAGAATATTTGCAGATATTGCGCCACCACTGTACGCACTTGTGTAACGCCGAAAGGAGCGTCCGGCCCTTAGTGACAGATGCAGGCGCCACGCCCCCGCGCGCACACACAGCAGGGCCTCGGCAGGGCCCCGTTGAATGGAACGTGGTCGTGCCCCACCTCTCCCCTCTCACTTTTTGAAGCGCGCTGCATGTTGCTACTACCGCATCACACACAGAGCGTGTAGAGCGTTTCTCACACAGGCCCCCACGGCCCGGCTCCGACTGGCTCGGTGTTCCTTTCTCTCCGTCCCCCTCCCTCCCTTCCTGAAACTGTCACGCCTAGCTCAATCTAGTTGTTCAACACCAGCTGCGCTAGCTGCGCGTGGTGGCAGTTATGAAAGAGGGAGAGAAGAAGAGTGGTGTAGTACGACAAAGAGGGCGAAGACTGAGATGAATGAATGAGAGCACCACGATGAGCAACAAGAGTGCGGTGTTGAGGGAATCGATACACCAGTAGGAATATCATGATCCGAAAAGAGGCATGTGAATTTTACTTAGATGTACTAGAAGACTCAGTTTATTCTTCTGGATTGGAAGACTCAGATGAACTTGAATAATTAATTAGTTCATCTGGAAGACTTAGATGAAGACTTAATTATTCCAGAAGACTTATAAGAACCTTACGACCCACACCTACGAAGGCAGACCGGCCGGGGTGGATGCAGCCAAGATGAACAAAGAGCGAAGCAATTCTTGGGCTGAAAACGAAGCAGCCAAAGCAAAGAAATGGTGGAAGACCACTCAACTTTCGCGAGGCAGCGTCGTCGCATCGAGCAGTGGAGGGGGAAGGGGGAGGATGATGAGAGATTCCAGTCAAGCCGAACGCCGCATCAAAGCTTTCTCAGGGGTCAGCAGATCCACAATCGGGGAGGTAGAAGTACGGACTTCATGGCGCCACCAGGCGGCTTCGTGACGTCATCGAAGGCGGCACCTTTTCAAGTGTAGTAGGTGCTCCAAGTCCTCTTCGTTAAACTGAGCAGAGTGAGAGCGCTCGCCAGTTAGCTCTAATTAACAGGCCACGGCACACGCCACGCGGAAAAGCCCCCGAACTTTCCTCCTTTTAGCCAATACAGGCTGCCCCGTTTCGCAGAGCAGCAGCAAAGCGGGCCGCGTTTTTGTTCCCTTTTGCAAATCTGGCATTCCGATGATTCCGGTGCTGAGCTGCTGAGGGGAGATTAAAACGCGTCCGAAAAATAGTTGCTGTCTTCTCTTCAGTGGATCAACTTTCGGAACGTCATAGTGAGTATTTCAACAAGTCATTTTTCAGGGAGTTGCAGGCAATTAATCAAAGAGGTCCATGAAACCCGGTCCGTTTGTGCTTGCGTCTCATGAGCCCCGCCGAGGGCTGAGGGGTGGGGCCCCCTCCGGGGCGCTGGGCCCGTCCAGCTGCCCTCTGATTATTTTATGAATAGCCGGATGAGTGGATGAGTACGTACGCGCACACACAAGATGGAAACACACCATCTTCGTGCCTCCCCTTCGTCTTATCGTCCTCTTCGTCGCGTCAAGTCTTCTTTCTTCGTCTGGCTGCGGCGGAGGCGCTTCCGACCCGCCAATTTCAAATGTTCCCGCGTGACTCAACGTGGCTGCACTGCGAGTGATTCATCTGACGAAGATAACTCGAAACACAGTGTAGTGGCGCCAGGGCTGGCCGGGGCTGGCCGGGGCTGGCCGGGGCGCCGGCGGGGCCAACCATCAAAACAAACCGGCCGTGACCCCGTAAACAACACACGACACACATATGAGACCTTTTTTTCGGGCTTTTAAAGGTCCGGCCAGACGCGTGTACATAAACAGCGCACAAATGTAAACCCTCGGTAACACTTGAGACCGATTATGTGCAGTCGCACTTGATCCAAATCCTGTTTACAAAGCGCATCGCGCTGACAGGCGGCTACCCCTTCCACCGCGCAGCAGGCTCGGCGAGGTGACAGCCTTTGGCTGCCTTTGGCTGCCTTTGGCTCTCACTCGCTCTCCTGCGGATTGCGCCACGAGTGCGAGAGAGACAGCGTTCGGCCAATGGCAGCACGTGGCTAAATGGCAAGCGTTACGCCGGCCAGAGGTCAGACAATCCGCGTGGTCAACTTGTCGGCCACCTCTCTCTCTCTCTCTCCCTCGGTCCTGATTGAGTGCGAGAGAGAGGGACTGGAGCGCGGCGAGCTCGGCGAGCGCGGGGAGGTCCGGCTGAGTCAACTGGCTTTCCAGGAAACGCCGCGCGCCGCCCTGGACAAAACCCCTCCACGGCCACGGCGTTCACGACGTCGGCGCCGCGGCCTGCGGTCCTGCCAGGGTCCTGCGCACGGTGGGCCAGAAGACCGGTGCACATGTCGCGGACAGTCAAGCTTGCCAACTGCTTGCAATTTTCGGAGCGAGACACACGGAGTGGTGCGTACGTCAAGTACACGAGTCCTTGAGTCACTTTCTCGAAGCCCGGCCGGGCCGGCCAGTGCCATGCAGTCCCAGGCGATAAAGGGTTGGAAAGCGACAATATGCAGCAGATAAAGAGTTATTACACGAAGGTAAGGAGGCGAACGGGGACACGACGGGCAGAGCGAGGAGGGGGAGGAGGAGGAGGAGTGGGAGAAGCGGACAACAGGAGGAGCAACAAATGGAGAACGGAGGCAAAACAGAAGGACAAAGCCAAGTAGCAGGTAAATCCCCCAACTACAGATGACAGCACTGTGAGGGAAGGGGCAGGGGGAAACGGCAAAGAAGGCCCCCCGCCCCCCAAGGGGGCCAGGGGCAGCCAGGGGCAGCCCAGCCAGGGGCAGCGGGGGCCCAGCGGCCGAAGTGGGGCACCATGGTGGCACCATACTCACCGAGGTCTTTTCATAGCTGATGCGACCTGGCTGGCCATCGTAGCGACGCCTTTTCCTTCACGTTTTCACACAAACACACTCACTGCACTGGGCCGCCATGGCAGGCATGGCAGGCTCGCCACGGCACGGCCACGGCACGGCGCGCCTGGCTGGCCATTTAAATTTTCACACTTCACTGTGCGGCTCGGTGCGGCGGGTTGTAAAGACCTCCGTGGCCTCACGCACACACACTCACACACACACACACTAGCACTCCGCGGGGCGGCAGCACTCCTTGCCACTTTTTGAACGCGGTGACTGCGCGACGGAGCGGACGCGACGAACACGGGGCTCTCGCGCTCTCGGCCTCCCTAACCAAACTAACAGAGAAACAGCCTCGACGGACGGCACGGAGTGACTCCCCTCCCACCGCCGTGCCGCCCCGCCCCGCCCCGCCCCGCCGTGCGGCCATCCCCAGGCCCTGCCTGCCGAGTCGCGGTGCCGCGGTGCCGCTAGCCGCCCGGCCGAGCCGCCGAGTGCGGCGCGACCGGGTTGGACCGGGTTCACCGCAGCGCCGCCAGAGCGCGCTCGGCGCACCCACGCGCCAGGCATGCCGGCAAAGCGAGGCAGCAGAGCAGCCAAGAGCCGAGCGGAGCCGCGCCAAGCGGAGCCAAGCAAGCCGCGATGTTCGCCGGGCTGCGCGCAGCTAGGCCCCGTGCGCACGCTCGCGCACAGTGGGCCAGAAGACCGGTGGGGGCGGTCACAATCCCGGACGCGTTTGGAGCTCCAGAGTCGCTAAATGGTACTCGAACCGAACGTGTGACCCTGCCAATGGATTGCTCTCCGAACGAGGAATCCATTGGTGGGGTCACACGCTCGGTTCGAGTCCTGCTTAGCGACTCTGGAGCTCGAAAAGCGTCAAGAGTTTAAGCCGCCTCCACCGGTCTTCTGGCCCACTGTGCCGCCGGCACTTCTCACGCGGGCAGCGCCGGCTGCGGGTGTCGAACCAAAACACCGGCCGGCCGTTCAGACTCCCTCGGCCATAATCGGCGCCGATTGAAAAACCGACGACGCCCTTTCCTATCCGAGCGGTAAAAAACGCAGCGCCGTCCTAGAGGTGCTCGGGAACGTCACTCCGGCCGGGTCACTGACCCTCCCCTCCCCCTCTCCCTCCCACACCGCCCGGACGCTAGGACGCCACCGGCAGGACGTCCGCGACCCCACCACCACACCGATAACGCATTCCACGCTCTAAATACCCGAATAAATATTCCATAAGCACCTGTATAAATACCTGTTAAACGCGCGTGAAACAACACTTGCTCACACCCCCTCCCCTCCGAAACCCTTCCCCGTCCCGCCGTCCATGTTCTCTACCCGCCCCCGCTGGGGATGGACACCGGACACCACGCGTCGCTCCGGCGCACAGTGGGCCAGAATACCGGTGGAGGCGGCCAAAACTCTACACGCGTTTTGAGCTCCAGAGTCGCTAAACAGGAATCGAACCAAACATGTGACCCTACCAATAAATTCCTCGTTCGGAGAGCAATCCGTAGGTGGGGTCACACGTTCGATTCGAGTCCCATTCAGCGACTCTGGAGCTCAATACGCGTCTAGAGTTTTGGCCACCTCCACCGGTCTTCTGGCCCACTGTGCGTCGCCCCGTCGCTCCGTCTCTGTCGCACTCGCGGGGGCGGCCGGCGAGAGAGCGAGAGAGACGGAGCGACGTAATAACTATTCCTCGGAATCGCTCGGCAGCTCCTCTCTTCCGGCGCAACGGGGTCACGTCCTGGCCGCGTCCTGCCGGCCTTGCTGCTGCACTGTAAGCGCCGCGAGCACCCTGAGCCTCAGGGTGTAGTGGAGCCTTCCAGAAAAAGCTATCCAGAAAAAATAAGTTCTCCAGAAAAATAAGTTCTCCAGAAAAATAAGTACTCCAGAAAACTAAGTTCTCCAGAAAACTAAGTTCTCCAGAAAAAAAAAAGCTTTCTAGGAAAAAATGCCTTCAAAAAGAAAAAGTTTAAAAAAATATAAACTTTTTTGAAAAAAAAAAAAAACATTTTAGAGAGTAAAACGCTTCCCAGAAAAAAAGCTTTCCAGAAAATAAAAGCTTTCGGGAGCGAAAAATGAGGGGGAGGGGGAGGAGGAGGAGGAGGAGGAAGGCCCGACAACCCCAATTATCAATCGAATGCGACTTGCACCCTTTGCCGGGCCTTGCCGGGGCAGACACTGCGCGGGCCGCTTGCTGTTGTCCTTGGAGTCAGATCAATAAAGACCCTCATGCAGCTTTCATTCAACACCGCATTCAAACAACAAGAGCAGAGAGCGTCGAACTGCATTTCAGGTAGTGCACACTCCCCCGGAACAAACAAAACCATCGCGCCCAAAAAAAATATGAAATGGGGCTTCCCAGTTTGTGAGGGAAAGACGCAGTGCTGCACATTACGGATGCGGGGATCGATACCTCGAAACCGCGCAGCGCGCTGCACTGTAAGCTGCCTCAGCTGTTGCTGCCGTCGCGGTGCGCCACGCGGCACCACCGAGGAGGTGGACGACGACCGTGGTCTTACCGGAATACCGGCGACGGCGGCCAAACCCTGGACGCGTTTTGAGCTCCAGAGTCGCTAAACAGGACTCGAACCGAACGTATGACCCCACCGATGGATTCCTCGTTCGGACAGTAATCCATTGGTGGGGTCACACGTTCGGTTCGAGTCCCATTTCGCGACTCTGGAGCTCAAAACGCGTCTGGAGTTTCGGCCGCCGGCGCCGGTCTCGTGCCCCACTCCACTGCGAGTGGGCGGCGACGTCTTCGGGGCAAGTGCGGCGGGGGCGGCGAGGCGTCGGTGTGGGCGTCCGAGCGCGCGGGGGTGGAGTGCCGCCCCGCCAGCCCCGCCCCCACGTCAGCGTCGTCGTCATCGCCGTCCTCGGCCGACTGATTCAATCCGGGCGGCAATCAACACCGACGATAAATACCTAGGGGTGCCGCCGCCCCGCCCCGCCAGATAGGGTGGCCACCTGACACGGGGTCAGCAACCGGGCCTGGCGGGCCGGGAGCAATCTAGGGGCGCCGTGCCGCCCTGCCGGGGCCGTGCCGGGGCTGTGGCGCACTCATTCGGCCCAGTGGTTCGCGCCTCGCGCTCTTCGGCCAATCGGGACTTAGCGTCATAAAGGCCGGCTGGCCGGTCGCTCCATCTCGCTCGCACTCGCGGGGCGGGCCCACAGTGGGCCAGATGACCGGTGGAGGTGGCCCAAACTCTCGACGCGTTTTGAGCTCCAGAGTCGCTACATAGGACTCGAACCGAACGTGTGACCCCACCAATGGATGGCTCTCCGAACGAGGAATCCATTGGTGGGGTCACACGTTCGGTTCGAGTCCTATTTAGCGACTCTGGAGCTCAAAACGCGTCTAGAGTTTCGTCCGCATCCACCAGTCTTCTGGCCCACTGTGGGGCCCAAGCGCCGCTTCGGACTCGGCCCGCCTGCTCGCCTCGGGCGCGGAGTCTGGCCGCCAACACGCCGCTGGCGGGCTTGACCGGGATCGGGCGCGGCGTGGCACGGCGTGGCGAGCTCCAGCGCCCCAGCAGCTTGCCCCGCGCGCCCTGCGTGCCCCCCGCGGCCCCCCGCGGCCCCTCGCGGGGTGCGCATGCGCCCCGACCACCCCGCCCCCCGCCCGGCCCGGCCGCCAGCGGACCAGTGTTTGCCGATTTTAATTACCGGCCACCACTCCCTTCCGCCGCATCTGCCGCCTACCGCACTTGCAGCACTTGCAGTGGCCTGGCCACTCGGCCGACTCGCGCGCCAAAATTAAAGTAAGCCGGCTTGGAGGCACTTGGAGGGTTTTCAAGATGATCCGCCGTCAAGGGCGGGGAGACAGAGACACAGAGGGCGGCCGGCCCTGCCTGGGCTGCGTGGAGACGGCGTGACTTCGATCGCAACGCCACCGTCTCTCTCTCTCTCTCTCTCTCTCTCACTCTCTCTCTCTCTCTCTCTCACTCTCTCTCTTTCTCTCGTTGCGCGCTGACGTCACGGCGACGGAGGAAAACGCGCTAAGACACCCACGTGTCTGCAACACGTGGCGAGCCGAGCCCACGCAAATCAGCCCTCGAGTCGCGGGTTCGAATCCCGGCGGCGGCGATCGACCGCACCGGGCTACTTTTAGCCACTCGGCTTTTTCCCGCGGCGCTACCCCTCGAGGCTTCGCGGCCTGCTCCGTGCCTCCGTCAGGGCTCCACTCCGCCACAAGGCCAACAAGGGCCGCCGCGAGCTAGGCCGGCCCGCACAGTGGGCCAGAAGACCGGTGGAGGCGGCCAAAACTCTAGACGCGTTTGGAGCTCCAGAGTCGCTGAACAGGACTCAAACCGAGCGTGTGACCCCACCAATGGATTCCTCGTTCGGAGAGCAATCCATTGGTGGGGTCACACGTTCGGTTCGAGTCCCATTTAGCGACTCGAGCTCAAACGCGTCTAGAGTTTTGGCCGCCTCCACCGCTCTTCTGGGCCACTGTGGCCCGGCCCGGCGGCCTACCCCCGACGGCGGTGCCGCGCAGCCGCGCGACGCAGACGACGCAGTAGCAGACGACGTGAACGACGCAGTAGCAGACGACCACCACGCCACTAGAAGGCGCTAGAACGCACCCAGAATAACAGTGGCGCCCGCAACTGTCAAAACACTGGCAGCAAGACCACGTCGGGGAAGTAGGAAACAACAAGAACAAAGACTGGCCGCGCCAACAACAACAACAACGGATAAGGCCTTATCACGGGGCGTGGCCGTAATGAGGATTCTTTGTTGCCACCTAGTCCACCACACTGGTTCTTGAAAATGGACGCCCGTCTCGTCTCCACTATCTGCGAGCGGGAAAAGTACCCAGACACCGCTACAGGAAAATCAAATAAAACATCAACAACAAGCGATAGGAGTAGTACGCGCTTTGATGATAGCAAACCGCGCCGCAAGGTCGCCCGCGACCTAGCAGGCGCGATTAAATCAAATCAACAACAACATTGCAAGTTTCCTTCGCGACCCGAGAGACCCGACGCACAGTGGGCGCGAAGACCGGTGGAGGCGGCCTTAACTCCAGACGCGGTTTGAGCTCCATGGTCGCTAAACCGAACGTGTGACCCCACCAATGGATTGCTCTCCGAACGAGGAATCCATTGGTGGGGTCACACGTTCGGTTCGATGAGTTTTGGCCGCCTCCACCCGTCTTGCCCCACAGTGCGGCGACAGTACACGGAAATCAGAAAGCAGCCGCCAGATTAACCAGTAGCCATCGCACGGGAGCAGCTCAGCCTCCTCGGGCGAGCTCTCCGCCTCCCCACCGTAACTACTGCGGCGTGCCGGCCGTGCCGCGCGCTGCGCTGGCTGCGCGGAGCCAGGCTAGATTCCGGGCACGCGCGCCTAAGTGATGCGTTTCGCACCCATCCCGCTTTCACTGCGAGGACCACGCCGTGCACGCCGCGCAGCCCGCGCAGCACAGTGGGCCAGAAGACCGCTGGAGGCGGCCAAAACTCTGGACGCGTTTTGAGCTCCAGAGTCGCTAAACAGGACTCGGACCGAACGTGTGACCCCACCAAGGGATTGCTCTCCGAACGAGGAATCCATTGGTGGGGTCACACGTCCGGTTTGAGTCCCACTTGGCGACTCTGGAGCTCAAAACGCGTCCAGAGTTTTGGCCGCCTCCACCGGTTCGCTGGCCCACTGTGCGGCCGGCACGAGCACCGCGACGACGACCAGCATGGCGACCACGAGCACGGCGTCGAAGTGCAGCGCGGCGACGCAAATAGAGTCCGGAAAACGCCCCGATCCGTTCCCACGGCGAGCCAATCCGTGGGCGCCGCGGCCCGCTACGCCGCTCCGCGGGCTGCAGACAGATTCCGAGAGCCGTTTTCGTCGGTCTGTCTCCTCTCTCTCGCACTCGTGGGGCGTACTGGATAGACGCGAAGGAGACAGAGCGCCGAAGACGACTCTCGCAGTCAGTCTACAGTACTGTGCGAGTCAAGGCGGTACTACACTGGGACAGCAGCAACAACAACAGGTCTCGGGGATGGCGGGGACCTGGAGGGCGGACGCACTGGCATACGCAGATACATAACTACAATTTTGAAAACACGCACTGTTTTTAAAAGTTGCCGATGGTTTCGACACTAGAAAGGGTGGTCGGAACAAATGGCGCCTCCGCCACTGTCAACGCGTCGCCGAGTCGCCGCGTCGCGACAATGGCTGGCGAGGAAAGGTGTCGGAGGGCGTCGCGACGCGTCTGTCAGTGACTGTCAGTGACGCCGTCAGTGACGCTGTCAGTGACGCTGTCAGTGACACTGTCAGTGACACTGTCAAGCCGAGCAAAGTCGCTCCATCACGGACACCAATTAGTTAGTGCCTTCCGTCAGCCTATCCGCGTTTCAGGCGCCCTGACGACAGCCTCCACGGTGGGTTTGCCAGAAGCCCGGTGGACGCGGCCGAAATCCCGGACGCGTTTTGAGCTCCAGAGTCGTTAAATAGGACTCGAACCGATCGTGTGACCCCACCAATGGATTGCTCTCCGAACGAGGAATCCATTGGTGGGGTCACACGTTCGGTTCGAGTGCTGTTTAGCGGCGCCGACCGCCACCGCAGCAAAGTGCAGCAGCACCAGCACGACGACGGTCAACGGGGACAGGCAGGCGCTGTGGGGTTGCCTGGTTGACCGGCCACAAAGTCGGCCGGTGTGTACACTGCTCGGCCTGCCCGCCCCGCCAGTGATAAGGCACGGAGGTCGGGTAGTCGGGACGAGCAGCAGACTGATTCCGAGAGTAGCTCTGTCTCTCTCGCACCCAAACGGGACGCCCAACGAGTGCGAGAGAGACAGAGCGACGAAAACGACAGGCCTGAACTGCGCACCGTGGGCCAGAAGACCGGTGGAGGCGGCCGAAACTCTGGAAGCGCTTTGAGCTCTAGAGTCACTAAATGGGACTCAAACCGAACATGTGACCCCACCAATGGATTCCTCGTTCGGAGAGCAATCCATTGGTGGGGTCACACGTTCGGTTCGAGTCCTGTTCAGCGACTCTGGAGCTCAAAACGCGTCTGGAGTTTTGTCCGCCTCCACCGGTCTTCTGGCCCACTGTGCTGCGCACTGCTGCGACCGCTGCGCACCACGCCCGCCGCTTAGGCCGCCCAATGGGCGCGCTGGCGGGGCGGGCAGCCTAACCGCCGGGCTCTGGCTCTGGCGGCCCCGTCCACGCCGTCCCGGCCCCGCCGTCCGACTCAGCGAACCGGGAGCCCCCCTCGACTCTAAATTGCGAGTTAAGTTTCTGGCGACTTGACGACTTTCCCCTGCTCTTCGAGAACGGCACGGAGACACCCCAGGGATGTAGGAATCCCCCCCCTCCTCCCCCGAAAAATAAAAGGCGCCAAAATTTGAACACTGTCCACCTTCAGCCGAGAACCGTCGGCAAGCACCGTCTGATACAGCCAGAGAGCCTTCCGACGACGCCCCGCCATGTTTTGACACTCGGTGGAGTCCGGAGCGCATCCCGAGCGCAGCAGCGCAGCCTGCACTGTAACCTCGGACTCGCCTACAGTGCAGCATGCAAGCCTTGTCCTCGGGTCAGTGGCCAGTGCCTGCCAGTGCCTGCCGCACTTCCCTTGCCCGGCTTGGCGCGGCTCGCGTTCAAAACAACCGGCTAATTGCAAAAAAAAAAAGAAGAGGGAAAAATCTGCACAAAAGCAAAAAACGTTAGAAAAAAAAATGAGTTTTATAAAGGGAAAACGTGCCCGACGGAAAACGAAGTCTTGCCCGGGCAGGTTCACGGACTCGGACTAAACGCTGGGGAAATACTGGGGCAAATGGCACCTCTGGCTCCACCTGGCCGTGCAAGGCTTGCCGTCGGTGGGTCTCCGAGGCACCGCGGCCGCCGCAGCGCACCGCAGCCAGTTCGTCCCGGACCGTCCCGGACCGTCCCGGACGCCTGGCTGACGGATAGGGCAGCCCTGGGCTCTCTGGGGCAGCCTCCCCAGATCACTCACATCGCCCACCGACCCACGGTGGGCCAGAAGACCGGCGGAGGCGGCCAAAACTCCAGACGCGTTCCGAGCTCCAGAGTCGCTAAATGGGGCTGGAACCGAACGTGTGACCCTTCCAATGGATCGTTCGGTTCGAGCCCCATTTAGCGACTCTGAAGCTCAAACCGCGTCTAGAGTTTTGGCCGCCTCCACCGGTCTTCTGGCCCACTGTGCGACCCTCCCCGGCCTCCAGCAGACTCATTCGTTGCGAGGCGGTCTTCAATTCACCTTGTTCATCACGCAGAATGCTACATCTTTTTTTTTCCGCTCCGCGAACTCGGTTCGCACTCCGTGCGGTTCGCGGCGTTGGTGGCCGTCAACGCGAAGAAAAGGAAAGCCGGGTTGGGCAACCCGGAGCGCCGCGCCGCCGCGCACTGCACCTGCATCCGGCCAGCCTCTGCCACGCGGCCACGCCACTACAAATACGAGAAATTAGCGAACCACACACGAACAGCCGCACAGTGGAATTGCCAGAAGACCGGTGGAGGCGGCCAAAACTCAAGACGCGTTTTGAGCTCCAGCGTCGCTAAATGGGACTCGAACCGAACGTGTGACCCCACCAATGGATTGCTCTGCTCTCCGAACGAGGAATCCATTGGTGGGGTCACTCGTTCGGTTCGAGTCCCATTTAGCGACTCTGGAGGAGCTCAAAACGCGTCCGGGATTTTGTTCACTTCCACCGTCTTCTGGCAAATCCACTGTGCGCCGGCCTCACCTTCGCCCCGCCCCGCCGGGATTCGAACCCGCGCCACCCGCCGTCTCGTCTCGTCAGCATGTCTCCAGTCAATAAACCGAAGCCGAATTCAATAGAGCATCAAGTACCAATTAGCTGGAGCACAGCAAGTGGGAGAAAGAAAGAGATTCTGGCACGAGGCCCCTGCGAAGCGAGGAGTAGGCAACCCGCCGCGCAGTGCTGTCCTCCGCAGCGGAAAGGCCTAACTGCCAGGCGCTCCCGGCGCGCCAATGTTTGTCCCACAAACGCAAACAAAAACAACACAAAACTGCACGCGTCATTTACACTTGCACCGACTAACGCCAACCAATTTGTGGCAAAATCACTCAAAGCTTTCCCCTCCCTCTCAAAACAAAACTGTTTCCCTCTCTCTCTCGCACTGATTGGCTGCCGCGGCGCACAGTCAAAGGCATCCGAAATTCGGAGAGCCCGTTTGATGGCGCTTGCAGTGATTGTATTGCGAGCCACGCACGCGAAACGGAGCGCCGTTTTGTTCAATCAGAATGACACCGCTTTCAAAGCAGCGACACGGAGCAGTTAGTTTGTTCAGCAAAAAAAAAAGGGCTGCTGGCGGTGTTCTTTTTTTTTGTTGTTTCGGGCAGGGAAGCTCCCAATTAGGAAAACGGGGGTGGGGGACTTTAGAACCGCAGTCGCGCGCACTTCTAGATTTCAAACCCACCACGAAACCCTGCGCTTTGGCTCGGGTCCGGTTCGACGCGAAGAGGATTGCCACAAAGAAGTCCAGCGCCCTGACCTACCCTGCGGGCTCTTCGGGGGGAGGGGGGCCGCCCCCTCCCCGTCTGTCTGCACGGAGCACAACGGAACCCGCTGCAGGAGGGGCGGGGCGGGGTCTATATACCCGGGGCCGGCCGTGCGCGGCCGCAGTTCGTTTGTAAACACCGGGGGACGTAGCGTTCACTCCGTTTACTTAGTTTGCCAGTGGAGTGGCTCAGTGCCTTACCTCCAGCGCCGGGGTAAGTGCCACGACTAAGGTAATCACGGGCCAACTTGCCCCAAATTACCCCGGCCCGTCACCTGGCCGGCCCGCCGGGCCCCGCGCGGGGTAACTTGCAAACCCACCAAGTTCCGCGGCGCCGAGGCAAGGAGCCCCCGCCGCCCCACAGTGGGCCAGAGGACCGGTGGAGGCGGCCAAAGCTCTAGACGCGTTTTGAGCTCCAGAGTCACTAAATGGGACTCGAACCGAGCGTGTGACACCACCAATGGATTCCTCGTTCGGAGAGCAATCCATTGGTGGGGTCACACGTTCTGTTCCAGTCCCATTTACCGACTCTGGAGCTCGAAACGCGACGAGTTAAGGCCGCCTCCACCGGTCTTCTGGCCCACTGTGCGCTCCCGCTTCTCCGGTTTCAAAGAAAAACTTGGCGGCGCTGAGCTGTGCGTCGGCGAGCTTGGCTGCGTCGCGGAGGAACTCCCGAAGTGTGTTCAAAGCGTTAAAAAATCATGCTGGCCCGCGGTCAGAAAGCCAGCAGTGCAACGCGCAGTGCACGCGCCGTGAAAATAGCCGAGTCAAACAGACTTCAATTTATGGTTCATTTTCTTTGGTACAACTGTCATTTAGACAGGGAGATAGTTCGCCGCGGTTCTCCGTGAACTGTTCGCCACGATTGGCGGAACCTTTAGTTCCAGTCGATTGGCTGCCTTTACAGTGTGGGCCGCCCCTCTGCCAGCGTCACCGTGTCACGGCGTCTCCAGGGGATGCGACCGGACAAGGGTTTGCCAGGGCACTTAGGGGCCAAGCTTGACGCTGGCCAAGCACAGTGGGCCAGAAGACCGGTGGAGGCGGCCGACACGGGAGACGCGTTTCGAGCTCCAGAGTCGCTAAATGGGACACGAACCGATCGTGTGACCCCACCAATGGATTCCTCGATCGGAGAGCAATCCATTGGTGGGGTCACACGTTCGGTTCGAGTGCCATTTAGCAACTCTGGAGCTCAAAACGCGTCGGTAATTTTGGCCGCCTCCACCGGTCCTCTGACCTACTGTGCGACGCTTGCGCCCCGAAATAGCCAGCCAGGCGGCGGCCGCTCTTGTTCCAGATCTCCCCGATGCCGCAAGGCTTGCCGGGCGGGCCGGGCGGCCAGGCCGCCATGTGGGAGCCACTCAGCGCCGAGCAGCTCCAGGGGATGTTCGCCGAGCTGGGCGCCAGCGAGGACACACTGCGGCGGGACGTGGCCGCCATCCGGCAGTGGATGGCCATGCAGCCGCACCTGCCCAGCCTGGACGGTGAGTGCACCGCCTCCAAGAACGCGTTTTGAGCTCCAGAGTCACTAAATGGGACTCGAACCGAACGTGTGACCCCACCAATGGATTGCTCTCCGAACGAGGAATCCATTGGTCGGGTCACACACTCCAGCAGATTCCAGGACTCGTCCAGGATCGCTACCGCCGGCTGCCGCGCCCCGCGAGTGTTGCGAAGAAGGAGCCCTCTTTGATCCGAAGCCAACGCACAGGGCGCCGCCGGAATACCGAGTGGCCCGCTTCAATCCGACGCCACCAGTCTGGCGCAGTCGGGCCGACCCCAACAAGGGGCAGAGGCAGGCCGCGTTAGCCATGGCGTTGGCCAACCCAACGCCGCGCGCTGAGCGCCTGCTCGCCCTCGCGGGGGCGCTTTTCGACATTGGCTATTTTGCTGACGGCCCACAGTGGGCCAGAAGACCGGTGGAGGCGGCCAAAGGCCCGTTTAGCGACTCTGGAGCTAAAAACGCGTGCGGGATTTTCGCCGCCTCCACCGGTCGTCTGGCCCACTGTGCGGCCTGCCGGGTCGCCCACTGGACAAAGCGTTTCGCCGGGCCACCGCCACCCACCCCCTCTGGGTGGACGGACACACAAACGCACACACACTTGTGCAATAGACGATTCGCCTGGCAGCCGTCGCCGAGGCGCGCCGCGGCGTCACCGCCTTGCACAAGGAACACATGAAAGCGGCGGCGCCGTGGCGATGCGCGCGGCATACGGACGGGGCGGGAGGCGCGTGCCACATTCAAATTGGCCGCCAAAACCAATCGGGAGCCAACCCCGCGCTTTCACACGCGCACACAGAGTCACACGTCCACAGAAACCGCAAACGCAGCCGCGATGTAAATTCAGGACCCTCTCCTTGACTAATCTGAAATGTACAATATCACTCCCCCGCCAAACTATTTTTTTTTTCAAAGCAAATTTGGTTTTTTTTAAGGGCGCGGCATTGACGTGGACCACATGCTGCGGATGTACCTGCTGCGCTGCAAGAACTCGCTGGAGCGCACCAAGGAGGCCCTCGACGTGCTGCTGTCCAGCCGCGCCACCATCCCCGAGTTCTTCGCGCAGCGCGACCCCACCGCCCCGGACGTGCAGGGCAGCCTCGACACCACGTCAGTCCATTGAGGCGCCAAAACATCTCAACGCGTTTTGAGCTCTAGAGTCGCTGAATGGGACTCGAACCGAACGTGTGACCCCACCAATGGATTCCTCGTTCGGAGAGCGATCCATTGGTGGGGTCACACGCTCGGTTCGACTCCCATTTAGCGACTCTGGAGCTCAAAACGCGTCCGGGACTTGGACCGCCTCCACCGGTCTTCTGGCCCACTGTGGGACAGAGCACTGTCCCCCCGCTAATCTCGCCATTGGCAGCCTGTTGTTGCATGTCATGCAAATTCGCCTGCATTCTGTGGCAGCGTGTTTAGCCTCGCTAGCCTCGCGCGGAGGGGCCCTGTTACAAGGTCGCCACAATATTTGCAATTTCGCTTCCGATGACTTTTCCATGACTTGGCCTGCCGCAGCCTGGTGGCCACCATGCCGCGGCTCACCCCCGAGGGCTTCCGCGTGCACTACTACGCGTACCCGTCGGCCGACGCCAAGGGCTTCAGCGTGGCGGCGCTGTTCCGGCGCATCCTCATGCAGGGCGAGCTGCTGATGCGCGACGACCTGTCGCGGGGCGACGTGCTCGTCGTGGACCTGGCCAACGGCAGCGCCGCGCGCTTCCGGGACTTCACGCTCGCCCTGCCCCTGTTCGCCAAGTTCCTCCGCGGCGGCCTGGTCAGTGACGCGTTTTGAGCTCCAGAGTCGCTAAATGGGACCCGAACCGGGCGTGTGACCCCACCAATGGATTGCTCTCCGAACGAGGAGTCCATTGGTGGGGTCGCACGGTCGATTCGAGTCCTGGTCAGCGACTCTGGAGCTCAAGACGCATCTCGAATTCTGGCCGCCTCTGCCGGTCTTCCAGCCCACTGTGCAGTGGCGGAAGGGTTGCCCACCTCAGTTAACTCAATTGTCCTGAGCTGGATTCGTTTCCCCACCAGAAAATGTACCCCGCCCGCATGAAGCAGTTCCACATCATCAACTTGCCACCGTTCCTGTCATCCGTCATGAACCTCCTGAGCCACGTGATGCGCGAGAAGCTCTACAGCCGCGTGAGTAGACGACACTGAGGGACATGTCCTCGAAGTTAATCGATCGCACAACACCTCTCTCCGCCACCGCCTTGCTGCAGGTCGTGGTGCACCCGGCGGGCAGCAGCATGCTCAAGGACACCCTGCCGGCGGACTGCATCCCCCAGGACTACGGCGGCGAGGGGCCTTCGCTGCGCGAGGGCAACGGTGCGTCCCGCGGCCAAAGACGCGTGCAGAGCTCCAGAGCCGCTAAATGGGACTCGAACCGAGCGTCTGATCCCACCAATGGATTGCTCTCCGAACGAGGAATCTGGTGGGGTCACACGTTCGGTTCGAGTCCCGGTTAGCGACTCTGGGGCTCAAAACGCGTCTAGAGTTTCGGCCGCCTCCACCGGTCTTCTGGCCCACTGTGCACCTCCACCACACGCCCTCTCTGCCCACAGCCCAGTGGCGCCGCTACCTGTCGGCGCACCGGGACTGGTTCCTGGCCCAGGAGAGCGTCAAGACGGACGAGTCCAAGCGCGTCGGCGCGCCCGCCAGCTTCATGGACGACATCGGCTGCCCGGGCTCCTTCCGCACCCTGGCCGTCGACTAGCCTGCCAACCCGCGCGCCGGAAGGGTTGCCTAGCCGCGGCCGGAGCAGGCGGAGTCTCGCGGGGCGCCGCCACCCCCCTCCAGCCCGTCCAGCCCGCAGCGGCGCGGCCTGCCGAGGCCTGCAGCCTGGAGTCCACGGCCCTCACCCTCACCACACCGCCACCACCAACCAGCACCTCATCGCCGACCTGTTAAAGTTCCTCCGAATAAACGCACACGCACTCCACGACAACGCGAAGCCTCCCCCTCGGCCCGCGCGGCGCGGTGCGGCCACTATTCGCAGTGCCCTCCCCTCCCCTTCCCCCAACGGCCCGAACGAGAGCGAAAGTGGGGCACGAGTGATGTAAGAAGCTGTGCGTTGGGCTGCCTGCGTCGCGGGCGCTGCCTGGCTGCCTGGCGCCTTCAAGGCCCCGGGGGAGGCCGCGGAGGTGCTCTCCCGATTGGCGCGGTGAACTCGGCTTCGGCCGGGCTTGCCGCAGTAAGCCAGAAGACCGGTGGAGGCGGCCGAAACTCTAGACGCGTTTTGAGCTCCAGAGTCACTAATCAGGGCTCGAACCGAATGTGTGACCCCACCAATGGATTCCTCGTTCGGAGAGCAATCCATTGGTGGGGTCATACGTTCGGTTCGAGTCCCATTTAGCGACTGTGGTCTGGAGCTCAAAACGCGTCTAGAGTTTTGGCCGCCTCCGCCGGCCTTTTGGCCCACAGTGCTGGGCCTCCCACACACCAGACACGCGCAGCGCCCACACAGCCCAAGGACGCCGCCAGCACCGAATTCGGTTTTTCGCTTTCTGGGGAGACCGACCAAGGTCATTCGCCAAACGCGCGACAGCGCCGAAACAACTCCACAATCAATCAGGTGTGCGTCAAAACTTTGCGAAAAAAAGTGGGTTGAGAATTGACCTCCTGCAGGAGGCGGTGGTGGCCCAGCATCCCAGCGACACGCGACAGCCTCGCGACAGGGACACGGCACTCACCTGGGAACAGAGAGAAAACAGCCATTAGAGGTTACTGTTACTGCAACGTTACTGCGCGCTTACGGCCGCCTTGCTGCCCCATGGGCCGCCATGGGCCGCCATAGAGCCATCGACTCGCATGCCGCAGCTTCGCAGCTTTCACACTTTCCGGGCAGAGAGCAACAGGCGGGAAACTCGCCCGGGCTTTCCTGCCACGGAGCCGCGCCGGCTGGGCCGTTTGGACGCGAGGCAATTGTTTTCATAGAGCTTTCCGCGCGGCAGCGCACAGTGGGCCAGAAGACCGGTGAAGGCGGCCAAAACTCAGGACGCGTTTTGAGCTCCTGAGTCGCTAAATGGGACTCGAACCGATCGTGTGACCCCACCAATGGACTCCTCGTTCGGAGAGCAATCCATTGGTGGGGTCACACGTTCTGTTCGAGTCCCATTTAGCGACTCAGGAGCTCAAAACGCGGCTGGAGTTTTGTCCGCCTCCAGCGGTCCTCTGGCCCACTGTGCAGCGGCCAGAACGTCCCGGCTCACTTCGAAAACGGCTAGCAGTGGAGTGGGGTCGGCCACACTTTATTAACTAGGGGTACGCGCCGTTTACTGTGGGCGCGTAGTGTGGCTGAGCGATGCGAATTAGTTTCTGCACTTCGGACTTTGCTTAACTGGACGAAATGAGCAACTTATGGGCTCTGAGTGAAATGTAGGTCTCGGGTATAAATGGAAGTGATTTTCGTTTTCAGCACGCAAAAAGCTGTTAGGATCAACGTCAAACTCGATTCAAAAATTTTGGTCCAAATTTGGTCAAAATTAGGTAAAGCATGAGTCTGGGAAAAATTTGGAAGTCATTTTTGAGTTCAGCACACCAAAAACTGCAGGAAACAATATAAAACTCGACTTGAAGATTTTGGTCCAAAATGACCTAATTTGGGATGAAAATATAAGTCTGGAGTCGAAATGGAAGTGATTTTCGTTATCAGGACACAAAAAACTACTGAGATCAACATCAAACTCAATTCAAAAATTTTGGTCCAAATTTGGTCAAAATTGGGTAAAGCGCGAGTCTGGGAAAAATTTGGAAGTCATTTTTGAGTTCAGCACACCAGAAACTGCAGGAAACAATATAAAACTCGACTTGAAAATTTTGGTCCAAAATGACCTAATTTGGGATGAAAATATAAGTCTGGAGTCGAAATGGAAGTGATTTTCGTTATCAGGACACAAAAAACTACTGAGATCAACATCAAACTCAACTCAAAAATTTTGGTCAAAATTTGGTCAGAATTAGGTAAAGTGTGAATCTGGGAAAAATTTGGAAGTCATTTTTGAGTTCAGCACACCCAAGACTGCAGGAAACAATATAAAACTCGACCTGAAAAGTTTGGTCAAAAATGAGCTAATTTGAGATGAAACTATAAGTCTGGAGTAGAAATGAAAGTGATTTTCATGATTGGCACTCCAAAAACTGCAAGAATTAATGTGAGATTCAATTGAAAAATATTGATATTGAATTGATTAATAACGGATAGAGTATGGGTCTGGGTTCATGGATCACCCCATGTCGTCACCCTAATGCGAAACCAATGCGATTCCTCAGTCGAGTAACATTCCATTGAATCGCTTAATTGGCTAATCGTCTGCTTGAGTCACTACTCGATATATCTGTTTCTTCAAACTAATGAATTTACTAATTTATTAGTTATATTTGAGTAGCCTTTTGTCATTCTTTCATTTTAAACCAGTGAATTAAACAATATAGACTGGAATATGTAATCATAGGTTTTATTAAGTGAATCAGTTTAGGGCAGGCTGATCTGAAGCATAAGACGGAGACCAAGTTTTGTCAAATTCAGTGAATTGTCTCATGAAGTCCAATGCAGAGGCCACTTTTTGCTCAATACGCCATTATCTTATTCATGTCTTGTGGTAGTTTATCTTTGGAGTAAAAGATGACAGTACAGGATTAACATTAGGCATTGGGCTTTTGTTCGGAGAGCCACATTTAAACTATTACCAATACTAAGTTCCAGTTATCGGACACAAACTTTGGTGAAGTGAAAAGAATCGTCTCATTAAATCCAATTACCAAGTCACTCACCGCTCACAATCTGAATCGTCTCATTGAATCCAATATCAATTCAAAATTTATTAGCATTAAAAATACACATCCATATGTGGATTCTTTTAATCAATAGATGCTAGTACAAGAATATTTATGTTAGGTTGCAGCATTAAAATAGGATGTCATTTCCCGAGTCAAACAAAGACATGTAACTTGTCTTCTAATTTCAACAGAAGTTATTCATGCATTCACCTAATTTGATTTTCTATGAAATTTAAAAATAAATTTAAAAATAAGGATGGTATCAGAGAAAATAAAATCAGTTGATACACACAAAGTAACAGGCAAAGAAAACATTCTATTTTCAGTCCACAACTACACTCACAGTGCACTGACCTGCAGGAAGATTCCCCTGTGACGAGGGAGGGGGGAGAGGGGCACGAAACACGCAAACCATTCTCACTTTCAGTTTTCGTATTTTCCTCTGTTGACACTCCGGAAGGGTTTTAATCATTCTAGAATGTTAAAAAACTAACTCAGAACCTATTTGAGAGCCCCTTTGCTCTTCAGTTTGTTTATTTGCATAAGTACCGTCCTGTCTTGCAGACGGCTTGGAAGCGCGGCAGCCGGTATGAGAAATTGGTAAGCCACACACTGCTACCAACCAAACAACGCTAATAACCTAGTTCAAAACGATGTTTTGAATATTTCAAACGATGATAATTGTTGATCTAAGATAAACTCCCCCTGTGGGACACTTTGGAGATGTTCAATGCGAAATTTGGGAACAATTGGTGTTGTAGTTGCTGAGAAACGTGAGCGTGTACGCTACAGACTCACAGACGGACAGACAGACTCACGACCAGTCACTTTTTGGTGCGCCCAAACACGGCATGGGCTTCGCTATCGCTCAGCCAATTACCATCTCGCACTACGCGGCAGGGCGCGGCAGGGCGCGGCAGGGCGCGGCGGATGGACGGACATTCATAATTGCAAGTGCCGCGGGCAGTGCAGGGCGCAGTATCGCTCGCACACACTCTCACACTCACTCACTCACTCACTCACACACACACACACCACACACACACACACACACACACACACACACGCACGCACGCACACACACTCGATTCCCGTTTTGGCGCGATGATGCCCTCAATTGCGGGCCGAGTTGAATTTGAAAGCAACTCTTCTTCTTCATTAACAATTAAAAACTTCATTCGCTCTTTTTTTTTCGTCGGGGGCGTCCATGCAGAACGTGCACCCTCTCTATCTTAATGAGAACTGGGGTAAGAAGGTTGCCGCCCAGGCGGTCCCACCGTGGATTTGCCAGAGGACCGGTGGAGGCGGCCTAAACTCCAGACGCGTTTTGAGCTCCAGAGTCGCTAAATGGGACTCGAACCGAACGTGTGACCCCACCAATGGATTGCTCTCCGAACGAGGAATCCATTGGTGGGGCCACACGTTCGGTTCGAGTCCTGCTTAGCGACTCTGGAGCTCAGAACGCGTCTGGAGTTTAGGCCGCCTCCACCGGTCCTCTGGCCCACTGTGTGTCCGTCCGACGGCGCCTTCTGGACGCGCCGCCTTTGTCCGCGTGCTAAATAACTACCCGGGCGCACGAGCTGGCCCGCGGCTTCTTTGCGAGGCGGCCAGGACACTTTACTCATCATTTTGCGGGGGGCTTCCTTTTCTTTTAAAATGGAAGTCCTAGAGGGCCGCGTCTTCGGCGTCTCGATACGGCTGCAGGCACCGCCAGCCTGGCACTGAGCTTTGCCTCGAGGACTCGCTCGAGGAGGCGACAGGCTGGGGCTGGCAACCCTTTCGACATTGGTGCATCGGGGGCAGTTTTTGCCGTCATTTCCACTTATTTGTCACCGGTTCAGCCGCCAGCTTCGTCCGGGCGCGTCGGTGGCTGAGAAACGGCCATGCCAAACACGGTTTAACAGTCTGGCAGTGTAGCGACGACACGGCGGCGCGGCGCGCATGAGAGCCCCGCTTCGCGTGCTCCGCGTGCTCCGCGCACTGCTTGGCCACGCCGGGGCGGGGCGGGGGTTCCGGCGGCGGGCTTGCAGGCCAGTAAGGCACACGGGCCGTGCCACAGTGGGCCAGAAGACCGGTGGAGGCGGCCAAAACTCCAGACGCGTTTTGAGCTCCAGAGTCGCTGAATGGGACTCGAAGCGAACGTGTGACCCCACCAACGGACTGCTCTCCGGACGAGGAATCCATTGGTGGGGTCACACGTTCGGTTCGAGACCTGTTTAGCGACTCTGGAGCTCAAAACGCATCTAGAGTTTTGTCCGCCTCCTCCGGTCTTCCGGCCCACTATGCGTACGCCGTGGCCACCCTCGGGAACGGCCGCCGAAAAAAAAGAAAAACGTGCAGACGGACTCTGCCGAGGACGACACAGGGAAAGCAAACGTGATGAAGTACCGACATCCCAGCGTAGCAAATTAAAAACGTCACTAAAATCGAGACGGGCTCGTTTCCGCCCCATTGGACCGGCCGCGTCGCTACACTGCAACTCTCACTTGCGACAAATGGCACAGCGACGGCAAGACACTCCCGTGAAGATATGGACGACAACAACAACAACAACAACAACAACAACAAAGAGTGCGCAAAAAAAAGGGGGAATCGCGGAAAAATCGTGACCGTCCCCATTCCGGGAGGGCGCATCCCAGCTTTGGTCCGCGCCGGCAGAGGAGCAGCGAACGCCTCGGGGGGCAGAGAAAGAGAGAGAGAGAGAGAGAGAGAGAGGAGAGAGAGAGAGAGAGAGGAGAGAGAGAGAGAGAGAGGAGAGAGAGGGAGAGAGAGAGAGAGAGGGGGAGGGGAGAGAGAGAGAGAGGAGAGAGAGCGCCGTCAAGAGAAAGAGAGACGGCGAGAGGCGCTAGCGGATGAGTCATCATCTCTTGAAGCGCACAGAGACAACGGCGGCGCCATTGGTTTGCATCCGTTCCAACAACAACAACAACAAAAACTGCGCGTGCACACGGTGCTCCAAGTCGGTGCGACTCGTGACGCCTAGAGCGGCCCGGCCAAGACGCGGCCACGGCCTCGCCACCCACAAGGCGCTGGGACAGCCCGGCCGCCGGCACCGTACTTCTAACTGTACCGAAGGCGCCCAAACTGGGCCCGCTAGGGCGGCCGAGAAGGCCCGGGCCTTGACGGACTGCAGCGCACAGTGGGCCAGTGGAGGCGGCCAAAAGTCAAGACGCGTTTTGAGCTGCGGAGTCGCTAAGCAGGCCTCGAACCGAACGTGTGACCCCACCAATGGATTCCTCGTTCGGAGAGAAATCCATTGGTGGGGTCACACGTTCGGTTCGAGGCCTGTTTAGCGACTCTGAGCTCAAAACGCGTCCGGGGTTTAGACCGCCTCCACCGGTCCTCCGGCCCACTGAGACCGCGACCGCCATTCAGACGAGCAGCTTAGCGAGACAGTAAACGGCGGGCCTCGCCTCCGGGCTTGCCGGGCTTGCCCTTGCGGGGCTTGGCGGGGCTCGCGGGGCTGGAGAGCGCCGCGCCGCAATGTGGGCCAGGCCCGCGAAACGGCTTTCGCGGAGCAGCCAGCGGGGACCTCGTGTCCGATTCGGTTCAAAATTCGCCGATCCGACGCACTTTTCTTGGAGTACACCCAGGCACGGCCAGATTCCCGGCGTGCTCTTCTTTTCTGTGTCCAGAGAGCTCCAAACTGGAAACGGAGCCGCCTTTGTCTTTGCCTAGGTTGTCTCAGAACGCCCCGGGGCATGGCATGCCGCGGAGCTAGACAATGCGGCCTCAGCCTCCCACAAAATGCATCCTCTTTTTCCCCGCCGCCCCCCGCCCCCCGCCCCCGGGTACCGCTGCAGGCAGGCTGGCAGGCACCCGCGGAGTGGTCGGCGTTCGGGCAGGTTCGGCGGCGTGTTCGGGTAGGTTCGGGCCGGGGGTACCTGGCGAGCGCCGACGGGTACCTCCGGAGCCTCCAGAACCACCAGAGCCTCCAGAGCGTCCGCGCCGCCCAGCCCTACGCGTCAGCCCCGTGCTCCGGACAGACAGCAGTGGAACTCGACGAGGTAGGTGGCTGACTCACAGTGGGCCGGAAGACCGGTGGAGGCGGCCAAAACTCTAGACGCGTTTTGAGCTCCAGAGTCGCTAAATGGGCCTCGGACCGAACGTGTGACCCCACCAATGGATTCCTCGTTCGGAGAGCAATCCATTGGTGGGGTCACCCGTTCGGTTCGAGTCCCATTTAGCGACTCTGCAGCTCAAAACGCGTCTAGAGTTTCGGCCGCCTCCACCCGTCCAGGTGCGAGGGAGACAGAGAAAACGACTCGCAGTGGGCGCACGCGCCGCACGCAGAGAACGCCACTCGTTGTGTTTATCCGGGACGACAAACTTGGGCGCCTCCATCATTGATGAGGCTGTCGGTGTCGAGTCAACACCGAGGCAAACAGCGAGACGGAGAGGCCAGCCGGGCGGCCAGCCAGCCAGCCAGCCAGGCCGTAGGATATTGACCGGCCGAACGTTCGGCACACTGTTGCAGCCGCCAATTACTTTTGTTGGTCCCACTTAGAGGGTCGTCCCGTCCGCCTCCCTGCCGCTCTCTGCTGCACTCCCGACTTTTCTTTTTTCGTGGACGGCATTCGCTTTTAATTCCATTTTTAAAATTCAATCATTCGCTCGGGTGTGATAGTACTGTCATCAACGAGGTTATGATGAAACTTTGGCAAGGAAAATTAGCTTTGGAATTGCATTTAATTGACAAATTAATTGTTTATGGGAACAATTTTATACCTCTTTTATCATTTTCATGTACTTGTTATTTTTGAAAAAAAAAAAAATAGGTTGATTTTTTGTGTCCCTTAAAAACGCTATAGGCCAACTGTCCCTTAAATCTACCGCTCTGTTTGCGCTCTCTGTCTGTCTGTCTGTCTGTCTCTCTCTCCTAAAAAAGTGGCAGCCTTTCCCCGTCGACTGACTGCCGAGGACGCAATGGCAACAGCGGGCGCGGGGTCTTGGGGGCTCCAATCGGCGTGATAGGACCGATCGCCGAAGACGGCGCCGAAGACGAGGAGGAAGAGAGATATCGATGACTCCCCGAGCGGTGCCGCGAGAAGACTTTCGGATTGCGTTTCGCGGAGTGGACGCTTCGGGTGCCCAATTTGGGGAACGGCCCCTGTCTGAATGGCGCACGATCGGTGTCATCGTCAAATCACTCACACTGTGAAAATTTGTTGTCACTTTATGACAAAAACGTGGATGACATTTTCATCACTTTGACACTTGTAAGGAAAATTAGCCTTGAAATTGTCATCAAGTAACGACTCAAATTTTCACAGTGCAGAGAGAGGCTTTCGCGTCGGTGATGCAAACACATTCGTTTCGAAAAAATTCGGCAAAGCGCGTCGGAATGTTTACAGTGTGGGTGCAACGTGCGAAGCGGGCGCCTTCTCAAAAATGGCAATTACAGGTCGCTGCACTGTGTGGCGTCGCGCTTGGCTCCCCTCGGGCCCCTCGGCACACGCCGGCTGGCTGTGCCAAGCAGCGCACCGGGACGGAGTCACGGCGAGGTCCCCGGTTCAAATCCCGGCAAACCAAACTTTTTTTTTCGTTTTACCTCATTTCCTGGCGCGGTGCGATCGGCGGGCTGGACCGGCGGAAACAAAAACAAAATGGGAAATTGAAAGCGCTGACGCCTCGACGCCCGGTGAGCAATGAAATCTTGTTGTTGTTGTTGTTGTTGCCGGAGGTTGACGCGCAGATAGCAGGCCGCCGATTGGCGATACAATCTCAGGAGAAGACGCCCTCGTTGTCGCTCTGACCCACAATCCATGGAAATGCAAGTGGTCGACTGTCTCTGTCGCACTCGCAGCGGCCCGCCCGGCCCCGGCGCCCCGCTGCGGGTGCGAGAGAGACAGAGCGAGGCGGCGCTGGGCGCCAAGGGCGCGGTGGCACACTTGGGGGAAATAAGGGTGTTCCGGTAGGCGAACCAGATCGCGCGCCGTGGCGCCGCCGCCAGGCCGCCCGGCCCTGCAGCGAGTGCGAGAGAGACAGAGCGAGGCGCCCACAGTGCACAGTGGTTACAGTGGCGCGGTCTGTCATTCGAGTCCATCGGCCCTGCTAACGATCTCCGATGCCAGCGAGCCTGGCTGGACGCACCCCACACTGGGGGGGTCATTGCACCGGGAGTTGTTGCGCTACACTGCTAAGCCGTCAATCAATGAGCGGGCACCTCGCCACCTACCGGCCCGGCTAAGTGCACCGCGACAATGCAAACTGCCCCAACAGCAGTTAGCCCTGCACCTAGCGCCTCATCAGATAGAGCCAGCCCTTGGGGTCCTTCGGGTCCTTCGCACCCCGTGGTGGCCTGGCCCTGCCCCGGCCCTGCCCCTGCCCTGCCCCCTCCAGCGTCAAACGTCATTAAGGCTAGCCGTCGCCATGGCAACCACGGCACGGCTCCACGGCCTTGGCCCGGCAGCACGCGGCGGCGCGGCGGCAACGCGGTGGAGGCCCTGACACCCCTGCAATGAGGCCGCCGCACAGTGGGCCAGAAGACCGGTGGAGGCGGCCAAAACTCTAGACGCACTTTGAGCTCCAGAGTCGCTGAATGGGACTCGAACCGAACGTGTGACCCCACCAATGGATTGCTTTCCAGACGAGGAATCCACTGGTGGGGTCACACGTTCGGTTCGAGTCCCATTTAGCGACTCTGGAGCTCAAAACGCGTCTAGAATTTTGGCCGCCTCCACCGGTCTTCTGGCCCACTGTGCGCCAGGCCGGCCCGGCCCGGCCACGCCACTTGGACCATTTTTCACGTTTCCGTAATGCCTCCCTCCCCCAGATGGCCAAGATGGGCCCCGAGATCTGGACGGCGGCGACCCCGGACGAGGAGCAGCGCGTCTACGCGGGCGTGGAGACGGACGCGGCCAGCGTCAAGCGCGACGCCCTGCAGCTGCGGCAGTGGCTGCGCGACGAGCCGCACCTGCCCGACCTCACAGGTGCGTGTACACTGTCAGAAAAACACCAGACAATCCCGTTTGGAAAATCCAACGAATTTTCCCGAGGTACACTCTTTTTCTTGTACTATACCTACCGGAATCTCATCAAAAATTAAAACTTTAAAGAGCTGCTAATTTTTTTCAATTTTTTTTCCCTACGGGAATTCCCAAGATTTTTTTTTTGAACAGTGTGGGCGGCGAAATAAAAGCCCCGTTGTCGTTCTTCCCCCGCAGACGAGGACGACGCCTGGCTGGAGCGCTACCTGGTGTGCTCCAAGAACTCGCTGGAGCGCGCCAAGCGCGGCCTGGACTGCTACTTCACGGTGCGCTCCGAGGCGCCGGGCATCTTCGCGGACCGGGACTCGGAGTCGGCCGCCTTCAAGCGCACCTTCGACTTCACGTGAGTGGCAAGCGCACAGTGGGCCAGAAGACCGGTGTAGGCGGACAAAACTCTGGACGCGTTTTGAGCTCCAGAATCGCTGAATGGGACTCGAACCGAACGTGTGACCCCCACCAATGGATTGCTCTCCGAACGAGGAATCCATTGGTGGGGTCACACGTTCAGGTCGAGGCCTGCTTAGCGACTCTGCAGCTCAAACCGCGTCTGGAGTTTTGTCCGCCTCCGCCGGTCCTCTGGCCCACTGTGCAGCGCCGAGAAGGTAGTTGGCAGTTCAGATGCGCCCCACAGGCAGCCAGCGCCGCTCTGCCGGACACAGCGACGCAAGCCGGAAGTTCCTGCTTGCGCCGGGCAGACCGAGCATCGCGCTCAGCCGAGCGGCGCCGAACTGGGTCAAGGGGGTTCCTTTTCGGTTTGTCCCCGTTCGCTTTGCTCGCCTTGCGCCGCTCGAGGAGGACAAGACAGAGCGGCTCCATCAGAAATTCGGCTTCGAGACAAAAACAGAGAGGCGCCGAGGGCTGTCGTCGCCAAGCACGGCAACGCGACGCGGCGCGGGAAAACCGCGGCCACGGGAAAAACTGGCGGCGCTGAGCGGGCTGCACCTCGGCCCGCCCCCACCACGGGCCCCACCGCGGGCCGGGCCCCACCGGGAGGACCCGGCCAACGTAGTGAACAGCGACCCCCACCCCTTCGGGCAAACCCAAATCGCGTACTGCCAAGTAGACAAGCGGGCTGCTGGCACGGCTGTCGCGGACGGCCGCCCGGCAGGCACGCCGCCCGCAGCGCGTCCGCGCGCCGCTCAGCACCGGTTGCCTACCGCGACTCCACAGGCGCTCGCCGAAACGGGGACAGACAGGTTAGGCCGCCGCCAGGCCGGCCAACGGACGCCAACGGGGCGAGCCATTCAACACGCCCTGCCTTCTTTTCGGCGTTGGCAACAGTGCCTTGTGGTGCACGGTCCGTTTGCTCGCGACGCCCCGCCCCGCGCCGCCCCGCCTCCGTCCGTGCAATAGCATCACTGACGGACAGAGTAAAGCCCTGTGAGACGGCGACGGCGCGGTGCCCACAAAGGAGTGGACACACAGTGGGCTAGAAGGCCGGTGGAGGCGGCCAAAACTCCACACGCGTTTTGAGCTCCAGAGTCGCTAAATGGGTCTCGAACCGAACGTGTGACCCCACCAATGGATTCCTCGTTCGGAGAGCAATCCATTGGTGGGGTCACACGCTCGGTTGTAGTCGCATCGGCGGGGAGACACGTTGGGTGCCGCATCCGCCACTCGCTTGCCTCGCTCGATACTTTACAGCCGCACGGCGCGCGGCAGATTCGCGCGCACGAACACCGTCCCGCCATAAAGGCATGATTAGAACGCCACCGGAAGTGCCTTTCTTCTGCCAGTCACCCACTTCCGGTTTCAAGGGCGGGGCAGGGCGGCCGACGGCGCCAATTATTCACGCGGCCAGCGCGGAAGCGGCGCGCAAACGCTGGCCTTCCCCTCGACCTGCTTCGCGACCTTCGCGCCGCGAGGGCTGCAAGGCCGTCGGGGAGCACCCCGTCGCATGTGCCGGAAGACCGGTGGAGGCGGCCAAAACTCTAGACGCGTTTTGAGCTCCAGAGTCGCTGAATGGGACTCGAACCGAACGTGTGACCCCACCAATGGATTGCTCTCCGAACGAGGAATCCATTGGTGGGTCACACGTTCGGTTCCAGCCCCGTTTAGCGACTCTGGAGATGAAAACGCGTCCGGCATTTCGACCGCCACTGTGCGTCGGGGAGCACCCCGTCACGGCCAGGGCGGGGCGGGGACACCCTTCCCGACGGACGCCTTTCTTTCGATTATGAATGAGCCTCGCTTCCGGGCCGCAGTGTTGGCGGCACCGGCAGGGCAGCACGCGACGCGCCAGTTCAAGTGCGGATAGGAGGGGGGGAGGCATTCATCACCGCCTTGTCAATTCGTGAAACACGGTGCGAGCCGACTTGCTGCGCTTGCCGCGCCCACCGAGGGGGGCGGTGATATTTCACCCACTTTCCAATTTTCAGAGTGTGGCTTGTCTCCATGACATGGAACGTCTCTGCCCTGCTTACAGCTACGTGGCCACGCTGCCCAAGCTGACCAAGGACCTGCACCGCGTCCACATCCACGCGTACGCGCCGCCCGAGTCCTACGGCGGCGACATGGCCGACTTCAGCTTCGAGGACCTGTACCGGCGCCTCAGCATGACCATGGACATCAAGTTCCGCGAGGACCTGTGCGCCGGCGAGGTGTGCGTGCTGGACTTGCAGCACAACACGGGCACCCACATGGCCAAGCTCACCGCCACGCTGCCCTTCGTCAGGAACTTCTTCGCCTGCTCGCTGGTCAGTACGCGTTTTGCGCTGCAGAGTCGCTGAACAGGACTCGAACCGAACGAGTGACCCCACAAATGGATTGCTCTCCGAAGGAGGAATCCATTGGTGGGGTCACACGGTCGGTTCGAGTCCTGTTTAGCGCCTCTGGAGCTCAAAACGCGTCTAGAGTTTTGACCACCTCCACCGGTCTTCTGGCCCACTGTGCGGGCCGAGCCGTGCTGGGTCAATCAGGCAGCTTGTCACCAGCTAGCCAGGCGAGCCAGGCCAGCCAGGCTCCACAGAGACGCCAGGCTCCTCCCTGTCCTCTGCAGGCAGCCCGACAGCCTGTCCTGTAATCACGTAACAGCGGCCCGTAATAACACGGCGGCAGCGCCGCAGCCCTCTCCCTTGCGCAATCAAGCGGCAGAGCGAGAGAGAAAGAAGAAAAAAACCACCCCCTTGGCCGCCGCCGGTGTTTGAACCCACGTCGGCAGTAAAGCCATGCGACCCGCGTGGTCAGGGACTTGCCCCGGGTTCGACACGCAGAATACAGCAAGCTGGCGGTGCAAACTTTCGTTTCTGTCGTCCGTTCCAGGCGGCGTACCCGGCGCGCATCCACCAGATCCACGTCATCAACGCGCCCTCCTACATGAGCACCATCGAGAGCCTCATCAAGCCTTTCCTCAAGAAGAAGATCCAGGACAGGGTGAGTGGCGCACCGCGGACAACGAAAAGGATCCCAAGGCGGGCACGCCGACGACGAGGTCAAGCCCCAGGAGGACTTTGACCTTGACACGGCCCTGGCCGAGGCCCTGCCCGCCCCCGCGCGCTGCGACTCGGGCTAAATTTAATTATACTCCGAAGTTACTGTTGCCCTGCAGGTCATCATCCACCCGCCCGGCCTGGACAGCTTCTACGAGCACGTGCCCAAGGCCATGCTGCCCCGGGACTACGGCGGCGACGAGGCCTCCCTCAAGGAGCTCAGCGGTAGGTACGGCGCACAGCGCGCACAGCGGGCCAGAAGACCGGTGGAGGCGGCCAAAACTCTAGAAGCGTTTTGAGCTCCAGTGTCGCTAAATGGGACTCGAACCGAACGTGTGACCCCACCAATGGATTGCGCTCCGAACGAGGAATCCATTGGTGGGGTCACATGTTCGATTCGAGTCCTGCTTAGCGACTCTGGAGCTCAAAACGCGTCTAGAGTTTCGGCCGCCTGCGTCGTTCTTCTGGCCCACTGTGCAGCAGCGCTCGGCAAAAAAAAATAATAATGACGGGGTGTTCGAACGCGGAAACTTGCAGACAAGTGGCGGCAGAAGATCGAGGCGTACCGAGGCTGGTTCCTGGCCCAGGAGGGCGTCAAGAGCGACGAGTCCAAGCGCGTCGGCGACAAGAGCGCCCTGGCCGAGGAGATCTTCGGCTGCCAGGGCTCCTTCAGGCAGCTCACCGTCGACTAGCCAACCTTGTTTTCCCCTTTTCCACGCACAAAATAAAATATCTCTTGTTACAAAACGGCGGTCTTGTCTCTCAATTCACCCCCGGACGGATAGCGTCAAATCCGCTTGCCTGATTTGAATTCCCGCTGCGCCGGAGACAGCGTCGTCGTTACCAGGAGCGAAACAAAAACAGCAACAACAAAAAAGAAAGACGCAGAGAAAGAAACGGAGTGAGAAAGGCAGCGAGAGCAGGAGCGGCCGGCAGCACAGCGCGCGCGAGCGTCCGAAGGGTTGCCTACCCGGCGGGCGCCGCTCTCCCTCTCTCTCTATCCTCGCGCCGCTTCCTCGAACAGCTTTACTACGCCGTTAAACGGCGCGTCGTTTCAAATTTGCCGCCGCTTCCCGGAAGTGACCGGCGCGGGCCTGCACTGCGTCCTGCGGCCAAACATTGCGGTTCGCGGCCGCCGAATACCAATACGAACGAGGATGTCGGCGGGGCATTCCGGCTGGCGCGGCCGTGACGAGACGCGGAACTGTCTCTGGCGCACTCGCGGGGCGCGCCGCGGGGCGCAGTGGCCCAGAAGGCCGGTGGAGGCGGCCAAAACGCCGATCGCGCTTTGAGCTCCAGAGTCGCTAAATGGGACTCGAACCGAACGTGTGACCCCACCAATAGATTGCTCTCCGAGCGAGGAATCCATTGGTGGGGCCACACGTTCGGTTCGAGTCCTGCTTAGCGACTCATAGCTGAAAACGCGTCTGGAGTTTCGGCCGCCTCCACCGGTCTTCTGGCCCACTGTGCGGGAGTGTGAGAAAGACAGCCAATCACGCGGAATCGGAATCACTCGGCAGAGGAAAGGGTTTTGACCGCTTCTCGGCGTGCAGGTGGTTCATGACCCCAAGTGTCGCCGATGCGAGCGGGCATTGGCAGAACGCCCCGCCCCGCCCCGCCCCGCCCCGCCCCGCCCCGCCCCGCCCCGCCCCGCCCCGCCAGGCCTAGGCCGCGTGTAAGCCGACGACAGAATGAATTTCATAAAACATGGACGGAGCACGGCAGCATGGCAGCACGGCGTTCCGCATGCGGAATCGAGATAGAGCACGAGCCGGCCCCCTCCCCTCCTCTGCTATCGCGCCGTCTCGCTCGCACTCAGGGGGCGCGCCGTGCGGGCCGTGCGGGTGCGAGAGAGACAGAGCTCCCGGTGCGGCGCGCGGTGCGCGCGGTCAGTCTGCAGCCTGGCTTGGGCCCTGGCTTCGGCCCCGGCCTGGGCCGCCACTTCCTGGTGTCAGAGAAAGCGCGCGGTTCGCCGCGGTCCGTCCAGGACGAGGTCCAGGATGGCCCAGCGCGTCCAGCGGTCCAGCACCCGGACTCCAGGCGGGGCTCCAAGGCCGGCGCCGCACCGCGGCCACGGGGGGCACCACGGAGGACGGGTCTGGCGCCTGACGCCGCGTCTTAGAGTAATCCCATACCTAATCACAGCCTTTGACGACCCGAGGGCGAAGCGGGGCGGGGTGGGGGGCTAACTACCCTCACGTGCGCGCCAGGGCCCCGTCAGGGCCCGGCCAGTGGGTGGCTCGTATGTGGGGCGCCTATCAAACATTCACGCCCGCAGTATGGGCGTCCTTTAAAGGGAGTCCCAGCATCCGGGGGGAGGGGGGGGGGGAGGTCGCCGGGGGGCCGAAAGGGAACCGAGAGGGGACAGTCCGCTGTAAAGGGGGCCGGCGCGTGACGAGGCCGTCTTGGCCAATCAGAGAGGGGGACAGCGCGGACAACGCGGACAGCCCCACCTTAGCGCAGCGCGCCCCCGCAGCCCTTGCGGCCCTTGCCCCGCAAACAACGCACCCACTTCCATTTTCAGCTCATTTCCGACCGGCAGGGTGGAGGTAGCCGAAGGGAGGGTGGAAGGGAGGCCGAAGGGAGGCCGAAGGGAGGCCGGAGGGAGGCCGGAGGGAGGCCGGAGGGAGGCCGGAGGGAGGCCGGAGGGAGGCCGAAGGGACGCCGAAGGGACGCCGAAGGGACGCCGAAGGGACGCCGAAGGGACGCCGAAGGGACGCCGAAGGGACGCCGAAGGGACGCCGAAGGGAAGCCGAAGGGACGCCGAAGGGACGCCGAAGGGACGCCGAAGGGACGCCGAAGGGACGCCGAAGGGACGCCGAAGGGACGCCGAAGGGACGCCGAAGGGACGCCGAAGGGACGCCGAAGGGACGCCGAAGGGACGCCGAAGGGACGCCGAAGGGACGCCGAAGGGACGCCGAAGGGAGGCCGAAGGGAGGCCGGAGGCACAAGGGAGACACAGGGCGGGGGGGTGCGCATATCGACCACTGAGGCGACCAGTGCGATCTCCCTGTGCCGTACCGCCGTACCGCGGCTAGTCCGGACCGAGAGGGAGAGAGAGGGACAGAGGGGAGGCGCCACCCTCCGGGTGGGAGAGAGAGGGAGGCAGGGCGGAGGCGACACGGTGTGGCTGTGGCCCCCTCGCCCCCGCACTCACCCCATTGGGGCAGGCCCGAGTCGTTTTCGTCGCTCTTGTCTCTCTCGCACCTCGAAGGGACGCTCCATGAGTGCGAAGGAGACAGAGCAACTAACACGGCGGCAGGCAGGGCAACAGTACCTACCGGGTATACCTTTGAGGTTCGCTCTGTCTCGCTCGCACCCTTCCAAAGTGCCTCATGAGTGCCGCAGAGACAGACAGAGCGATGACAGGACGACACCCACGCGCAGAGAAAGTGCAAAGGACGCTTTTTTCCAGACAGGTGAGCTTCGAAAAGTCGGCCAGAAGACGGCTGCGGGCGGGACTCGAACCCGCGCCGCGCGAAGCCAGTTCGTCGCCGAGATAGCGTGGGCCGCGGCGGGCCTTGAGTCCGACCTGGCGGGCCTGGCAGTGCGGCGACGCGATACGCCCCAGAAGGAAAACAACCGCCAGAGTCATTGTCCGGCTCGGCTCCCCCGGCAGCCAGGCAGGCCGGGCAGCCAGGTCTTCGATAGCCGGGCCCCGCCGCCCCGCCAGCACGCGGCTCGAACCGACCCGCGGCCGCGCTCGCTCGGGGGATCCGCGTAAGAGAAACGCAACATCCCGCGGGCAGCCCCGGCCGACATAACCCCCTGGTGGACGACGACGCCGCGGCCCCGGGTTCGACTCCCCGCGCGGGCCGCCGCGGCAGCGCGGCGCACCAATGTAAACAAGCGAATATGACATGACGACTGCAGCGACTGCAGTGCCACCTGTTGCGAGCGCGGCCTACTCTGCGCCGCGGCCGCCGAAAAATAGTTTGACAGTGCAGTGGGCTGCGACTACTACCTGGTCCAGACGCCCTTCAAGAGGGGGTTCATGGCCTCGCTGGCCTCACTGGCCGTCTTGACACTCTGACACACATCGGCGCGCACATCGACACCGCACTCCGGCAAGTCCCGGGCAAGTCCCGGGCAGTCCCGGGCAGGCCGAGAAGGAGACTCGGACGGAAGCCAAGCCGCGCCGAGCCAGTCGGCGAAGCGATTCAGAACCAAACCTTTCACCGGCACGGCCGAGCGGGCGCAGCGGGCGCAGCGGGCAGCCTGCCCCCTCTCCTCGGCGCACAGTGGGCCGAAGACCGGCGGAGGCGGCCAAAGCTCTGGACGCGTTTCGAGCTCCAGAGTCGCTAAGTGGGGCTCGAACTGAACGAGTGACCTCACCAACGGATAGCTCTCCGAACGAGGAATCCATTGGTGGGGTCACACGTTCGGTTCGAGTCCCATTTAGCGACTCTGGAGCTCGAAACGCGTCCAGAATTTTGGCCGCCTCCGCTGGTCTTCTGGCCCACTGTGCGGCGGCCAGCTGGCCGTGCACAAAACACGTGCGTGCGCCAGGAGTGCAATGCAAGGCCGGGTCACACTTGGCCGCGTCGCTGTCTCTCTCGCACCCCTGCGGACCGTCTCGCGAGCGCGAGGGAGACAGAGCGAGGGTGCCTGCCCCTGGGCGAGGTTCGATGTGCGCAGGGCGAAAACGTGAGTTGGGCGCGGGGACGCGGCGCGGTTCAAGGTCCCTGCTCCAGCGCCCCGCCCCCAAGGCGGCCGACCGCGGCTCAATGCCGCTCCGATACGCCTCGCCCTGTCGCCTCGTCTGTCTCTCTCGCACCCACGGCGCGTCTCGCAGGGGTGCGAGAGAGACAGACGAGGCGATGCCGCGGCACGGGGCTGCCTGTGGTGCCTGTGGCCATCTCGAGTCATATTGCCGACCCAGCGCGCACGGCCGGCCGCCGCCCCCGCGACACGCAGTGACACGCAGTGACACGCCACTGCAAACAACCCCGTGCCAACTGGCGCCCCGACCCTCCGGCCTCCTACGCGCCCCGAGGACTCTCTCTCTCTCTCTCTCTGTCTCTCTCTGTCGCACTCGCGGAGGCCCGCATGCGAGCGACGCAGACAGGGCGACCGACACACATTCATTACCATGAAAATCAAGCACGCCGTCATTTCGGCGATTATTTGCATCAGCAGGCGGTCCGGCCAAACGGGCGGCCAAACGCACGCACGGCACCGCACTGGAAAGGGGAGGGGGTGAAACGCGAACCCCGTCATTGTTTTGTCATCACGGGACGTGCTTCGCGCTTCGCGCACTCGTGGACGGGGAAAGGGGTGCCTAGGGGTGCCTAGGGGTGCCGGCGCCTGCTACCCCCGCGACCCCTACAGGTAGGCGACCTATCATACCCCTATCGATTACCGCCCTAGCCGCCGCCGCCACCGCGCAACAACCGTCGCGTCCAGAGTCCAGGCCAGTCAGCCCCGAGTCAGCACGCGACAACAAGGGCTCGTCAGCCGCGGGCGAAAAAGCACCAACAACAAAAACAACAAAATGGCGCAGGCCGGCGGCGGTATTCGAACCCGGGACAGGCCGACCCATTTTCCTGCCGCCCCTCGTGCCCTCGTTGACCTCGCGCGCGCAGGGCCAGGCAGGGCGGGCAGAGGTACGCGCCGAGGTCAAGAACTTGGCGCCAAAGCAGAACGCAGAAAGCCTGAAAGCCGAAAGGGCGCGGCAGAGCCGGTGCAGTGCCGTGGCAGTGTCGGTCCTGTCCTGTCGGTCCGGGCGACGACCGGGTGGGCCTGGTGGGCCTAACCCCAACCAACCCGCCCCTGCCATCCCCCGCGCCGCGCCGCCCCGCCGCGACGGGTGGGCTCTGCTGGCTCTGCTGGCTCTGCTCTGCCGCCTGCATGCGGTAGGCTGGCGGTAGGCTGGCGGTAGGCCTGTTGGCCCACCACGGCCCACAGGCCTAAGGACAGCGGCCCGGGCCGCACCGGCCGGATTGTGTATCGACCCGGCACCCGGCCAAACGAAGCGCAAAGACGCCTCTGATACATATGACGCGTGCCGGCGCTACCCCGCGGCCCGGCCCTTGCGGCGAGGGGTATCGCCTGCGCGGTGTAAACCCCCGGCCTGTGGCAGTGGCTGCTTTGCCTGTGCAGACTCCAGGCACTACGGCCCTTTGGTCCTTTGGTTCGGCGGAGGACTCAATGGGGACACAATTCAACAGCAGAGTCAATCCTGACGCAATGCAGCACGAAGTGCACGCATTACAGACACAGAGTGCAAATCTGCAGCAAATGTGCACAGATTGAACGACGACTTTCAGATAAACTGTTTTGTGGGACAAAGAACATTTCTCCGGGCTGATAATGAAACCCAGTCAGCTGTGTCTAGTGCATCCAGTGAAGGGGACAAGCTGGTTACCTATCCATACAGTGCTACATTAAACTTGGATGGAGACACTTGAGTCTGAGTATAAATAGTAGTCGGGACTGTTCTAGACATGCAGCAGTAGGAGCACAATACATAAATTTATCTTTGTGCATAAATAATAATAAGTGAATGCAAACTCACAGAGCTCCTTGTTAGCAAAGCATGAAACACCAGAAAATTCTGGGTGCAACAAATACTTGAGTCTGAAAAACATTTTCACGAGACACAGAGGCCTCTGAAGGACCTCATCTCCACGAAATTGCTTGGAACCACTAATAAAACTAGTGTTCAGGAAGGCAGCAGGTACATTTGGCAATGCACTTTCCATGCACTGTCTGAATTCACTTTCAATGAGTGTGACACATTGAGGGAATCGAGTATAAGAGAGGGACTCACCCATCATTGTTGTGGAAGAATTCAGCCATTCCAACACCTATCTACACGAATCTGAAACAAAGATTTAACATTTGTTAATTTGGCCCATCAAGGCATGACATAGACTAGCTTTGTGAAAAGGCAGCTTTAGTAGAGAGAGTAACAAACCAGGAGGTGCCTGTGATAAATCTTAGATGACAGATAACACTTCCTCTTTTATTAATACTGTTGTCATGACCAGTAATTAATGAAGGAAAATCATTGATGGAACTCTACAAACATTAACTTGGCCGCTATGGGTAAAAGAAATGAAATCATTTGAAGTGCAAAATTGTCAGAACAATGACTTTTGCACTACTCATAAATATGACAGAATTTTATAAACCAGATTTTTTAAAAAGGTTACAGCCAAGAAACATATTCTTCTCAGCAAAGCAAACTGTAAGGACCTATTGGCAAACAAATAAAATTTAAAAAATAATAATAATTAAGAAAACAAGGTAAGTTGCCACCTGAACTGTCAAAAACAACATATTCAACAGGACAGAAGGGTGCATTGTAATGGGTTATACCAATTAAAATGATGTCAATTGCAATAAATATATTATTTCCCTAGAAAGCATGAAATATGTAAGTGGGGAAAACAACACAAAGGCACTTCACATAATATTAACCTTCCTCAAGGAGAGGAAGAAAAGGTTAAGCCTTCCATGAAAGTTGGATGTCACAAAGGTATTTCTGTCATCTGTTTACAACTGAATACCGGGTACCTGCTGCTGCAACCAGTAGTGAGAAAGGTCATCTTGAACGCCACGAAACGTCCAGCTTCGCTCGCGACAGATTTGCGCTGCCAGCCGCAGCAGCTAACCTCACTAAAGATTGAAAACAAACCCAGGGACAGACGGGACGGACGGACAGACGGCCTTTCAGCTCGCGTCGGGGCAAGACTGGCACAAGACCGCAGGATGACACACCGATAAAAGAATAGACCACTGCAGCTCCAACTGTGTCTTTACGCATGTGCGCATGTCCCAAATTATTGTACCATTATTCACTTGAGTACCCGTCCTCGGGGCCCCAATGGAAACTTACCCATGAGATGAATGAGCTGAAAAGAAGTCAACTACCGAAAGTTTAGTCCCATTTCCCGAGCCAAATCGCGACACCGCAAAACTCGAACAGTAAACACCAAATTGCCACTTCATAAAGTTCAAAAATATTCCAAATTGTCAGCAATGCGACAGATAATCACGAAACGGGTTCAAACAACAGAAATCGCACAAATTCCTATCATTTTGATCGCCATGACATTATTTTCAGTGCTTTCTAGAAGCTCGCGAACTTGGAGAGCAGCGCTCGGAGCAACAAGGTCGAACATGGATCTGTCTAAGGGGCGCTAAGAGCTGGGAAGGGAAACAAGAGGCGCAACAACCGTGCGTTGTCTCTCTCGCTCTCGCAGCGGCCGGGCAGGAGGCGACGAGGACAGCGAGTGCTCGAGCGTAGTTCGGACGCGGCCCGCCGGCCGCAGCGGCGCAGCGCAGCGCTAGCGTCGCCCGTGGTGTGTACACCCGTACACTCGTTTACGCACGGCGCTCCGTTCTCTGTTCTCTGTTCGCGGAGCGCGGAAATACAATTGAGTGCGCCGATGCGACCGCGCTAGAGTGAGAGCCTCGGCGGCCCAGGCAGGCGTGGGTGCGGGCTCCACTGACTCCCTCGCACCCCTGCGGAACGCCCCATGAGTGCGAGAAAGGCAGAAACACTTGTGCGGAACAGTGGGCCAGAAGACCGGAGGGGGCGGACAATCTAGACGCGTTTTGAGCTCCGGGGTCGCTAAATGGGACTCGAACCGAACGAGTGACCCCACCATTGGATTGCTCTCCGAACGAGGAGTCCATTGGCGGGGTCACACCTTCGGTTCGAGTCCCATTTAGCGACTCTGGAGCTCAAAACGCGTCTAGAGTTTTGTCCGCCTCCGTCGGTCTTCTGGCCCACTGTGCGGAATCGGCCTGCAGGTGGGACTCAGGCCGCCTCCAGCAGTTTCCGGAGTGATGGACTGGAAGATTGGTGGGTCCAGCGTCCGGCGCGTCCAGAGACTATCCGGCCAGCCACCGGCAGGCTCGGCTGGGCTTGGCTTGAAAGGCTCGGACACTCCAGTGCAAAATGGTTTCCGACGCCGCCGCTGTCATTCCCCGCGGGCGAGGCGCGAAGTCCGCCCACTCGCGGGGACGTCCGTTGGAGCGACACTGCCAGGGCCGCGACCAGACTGCAGGTTCCTATCAATGACTTGTCGCGTTCGGGCGTCCAGGAATGCAGTGCGAGGGAAGTCCCTCGTTTTCTCCGGCGACGCCCCGAAATCTCCCGGGGGCGCGACGGAGTTGCTGCAATCTGACGATACACGAGGAAGGTGTGGATGCATTTATCGGATATGGACCAGCCCTTGGGCCAGCCTGCCCTGCTTAGTTAGACGGGGCCGGAACCACTAACCAGGCTAACCAGCTTAGCGCGGCCCGCCCCAGCCAAGCCGAGTGCCCCGGCCGCCCGGAACCACCACCGGGAATCAGGCAATAACGACGTTACGGAATACGGAAGGGGCGAGCCGCGATGCCTCTCGCGGCGCAGCATCCACGCGCGGCCTTTGCGGGCTCCCGCACGTCAACGATTGACAGTGCGCCAAGGCCGATACACCCTAAGCAGTTTTCGGACCAGGGGCGCCGGAAGTGTATTTCCTCAGGGGGGGGCAAACAATTTTAAATCCTACGTTCCTAATTACCCCCCTCCCCCACCAAAAAAGGTGCTTAAAAAGACCCTACTCCTTCATGCACCGCCTCGGGAAGGCTTTGACCGCTGATAGTTTAGGAGCAGTGGTCTCGCAAAAATGGTCAAAAAGTGAATGAATTTCAGAAAATCATCGTTTTTGCTGACTTTGAGCGGTCACTGCATCCAATTTATTTGCGGTCAAAGGCCTCCCTCGACGCCTTACTATTCTAAAGACCCTACTCTTTCATGCCCCGCCTCGGGAAGGCTTTGACCGCTGATAGTTTGGGAGCAGTGGTCTCGCAAAAATGGTCAAAAAGTGAATGAATTTCAGAAAATCACCGTTTTTGCTGACTTTGAACTGTCACTGCATCCAATTTAGTTGCGGTCAAAGGCCTCCCTCGACGCCTTACTATTCTTAAGACCCTACTCTTTCAGGCCCCGCCTCGGGAAGGCTTTGACCGCTGATAGTTTAGGAGCAGTGGTCTCGCAAAAATGGTCAAAAAGTGAAAGAATTTCAAAAAATCATCGTTTTCGCTGACTTTGAGCGGTCACTGCATCCAATTTAGTTGCGGTCAAAGGCCTCCCTCGACGCCTTACTATCCTAAAGACCCTACTCTTTCATGCCCCGCCTCGGGAAGGCTTTGACCGCTGATAGTTGGAGCAGTGGTCTCGCAAAAATTGTCAAAAGTGATTGAATCCCCGCAAGTATAGTATGATTGTCATTTCATTGGATGATGTTGATTATTTCACTGGTTACCAACTAGACGCGCAATGATTATCTTGAGTCGGGTACCCCTTGGAATATGCTGTCCCATTTTTACCCCGTGTCCTATAATTGCTCCAACTGACCCTAGGCTCGATTTTCGCAGCTTCCCACCAAAGTCCAGGGGGGGCGATGCCCCCCCTGCCAAATTCCAGGGGGGGCAGCCTGCCCACCCTGCACCTCACTTCCGGCGCCCCTGTTTCGGACGCGGTTCGAGAAAAACAGTAGTAACAACGAGCTAGAAGGGGAGGCGGCCGAAGGGTTGCCTACCCGGCGAGCGGACCGAGAGCTCAGGAATCTTTGAAGGAAGGTGCGAGTAGCCGTCAGGAAATTGGGCCGAAAATTATGCCGGAAGCTTGCAGTGGTGCAGAAACCACGGATGCACGTACAGGACGCGCACGGCCATGTCAGCCCGAGGGAATGCCACAAGCAAGGGAACCGCATTGACCAATTTTGTGCCTCGACTTGTAGGCTAGCACACGCGTTGATAGAAACAGGATAGATATGGATAGACGCTTTTTATTTCAAAGTTAAACTCTTGGGCAGCTTGATTTAGTCTCTCGCCCCTCCGTTCCGACATTGTAGTAGCAGACGAGTCCCGTTGCTAAGCAGCCGAGAAAATGAGTCAGTGGCATAAACGACCTCGGTTTGAAGAACGTCTTTGAATAGTTCAGGATTGTGTTGAGTGTTTCTAATAATATTTTTTTGGGAAATGTATCCTATGTATCCGAGATAGGCACCCTTTTTACCCCAAATTGTTTGTTGCGAACGGTCGTTTAGAAGACCCGCGGTGCGAGCATCAGTGTCACCAACCGAAAGTACAACTCCAGTGGAGGACTTGACGTGCCGACTGGGGAGGCTTCGCGGCACTGGTTTTGAAGACTTCTGTTAAAAATCAAGATGTCATTTCAGTCCGTCGCAGAAGGCGAGGGTGTGCGAGTGGATACTGCCCCTTGCAGAGGACGAGGCCCGCAGTGCGGCGCGCCGGGGCTGGCAGCACTGCATAACAACAAGGGGGCGCCATTCCGAACTGGCATTTGTTTTTGACTAAAAGTGGATTGTGCGAATGCCAGCTTGGTAGGCTAGGGCTTGTCTGTGCTGTCAACTTTGTTTCCACCACCAACGCCCAGATCAAGATCCAAGTTGCAGTCCTTCCATTCCGATTTGGACATGGATTACTACCAGGACTTCAGCGCGGGCGGCGGCAGCGGCGGCGGCTCCGGAGAAGGTAACCAGAGCGGCCAGAGCCAGCGGGGGACAGCCGGGACAGCCGGCATCCCCGGCAAGGACGACGAGAAGAAACTGTTCGTCGGGGGCCTGAGCAGGGAGACTACGGACCGCGAGCTCAAGGAGTACTTCGGCAAGTTCGGCGAGATCGAGAGCGTCACGGTCAAGATCGACCAGTACACTGGGCAGTCGCGGGGCTTCGCCTTCATCGTCTTCAACAACCCCAAGACCATCGACAAGCTGCTGGCCGCCGGGGACCACTACATCCAGAAGCGCAAAGTGGACCCCAAGAGGGTCTCCAAAAAGGCACAGCACGGCAAGATCTACGTGGGCGGGCTCACGCCTGAAATCTCAGACGACGACATCAAGGGCTACTTCTCGCAGTACGGAAACATTGTGGAATTCCAGGCCCCCTTCGACAAGATGAAGAATCAACGGAAAGGTTTCTGCTTCATCACATTTGAGTCGAAAGATCCCATGTTCAATCTGCTTAAGACTCCGAAGCAATTCATTAACGGCAAGGAGGTGGATGTGAAGAAAGTGCGTGCAAATGCTGAGGGTGGTCGAGGCGGCGGACAAAGGAACGGCTATGGACAGGGTTACGGACAGGGCTATGGTGGCTATGACGGCTATGGCTACAGCAACTATGGCAATAGTTATGACTATGGAAATTACGCCTATGATGGCTATAGCTATGACAGCCAAGGTGGTTATGGCGGCAATGGCAATGGGAAGCCCCGCAATCGTCAGTTTTCTAGACACCAACCCTACTAACATCTTTACTGTTTAAGCATATTTCATATGCTCTATATTTTTTATATAGAGCAGAAGTTTTCTTTCTTTTTTTTTCATTTTGGGGTTGAATAACGTGATTGGAGCTCTTTGTTAATTTTAATGTAGGTGTATCTAGTTGTTAGCAAGATTTGTGTTGCATTATGAGATTTATATTTGATACAATTATTTATCTCTTACTGTCTTCATATTATGACTTCTTGGGGCATGTCTATATTTATTATAGAAATGCAGAAGTAATGCTTTTGAACAACTGCCATTAATTTTTGTTTTCTGTTTGAATATCTATGTTAGGACTTAAACATAATCTTTAACTGAGCATTGAATGTTAATAACCATTTGTGTAAATTCTGTGAGAGTGAAGCAGCTTAACATTTTTCATGTCATAAATTTCTGTGTTACTATCTTGTCATCTCATGTTGTTCAGAACTTAATGGTTTACATGCCATCTTAAAGGGAATGATGCTTCAGTAATATTGATCTCTGATATAAGATTGATTTGGAGATGATCACATGTATTTCACTTGTTCATTTATTTTTCAATGTTTTTACATCATTTGCTGTTTTGACTCGTATTGTATTTACATTTTGAGTAAGTGTTGATTCATTTTCAATCCAAGACTGCTATGTTGCTGTGAAGGGAAACAGTGATGTCAAAATGTGATTATTTGGATGTTGCCATTACTAAATATCGTTTTGACGGATAATTGTGCAGTTGTGTGCACCACTGCACTTGTTTGATGTGTGTTTTGAGCTTTAAAAAGGAAGAGTGCATTGCTTGCTATGCTGAATACAAGTTTCCCACACTGCATGCCTTCCTCATTTTTGTGCCATTAGTGGAATTTGGCATGTCTGTTTGTGGTGTGATGTTACTTTGTGATTGATATGCTTTAAACAAGACAACTTTTCCTCAGTGCTATCAGGAGGAAACTTAGCAGAATCTCTCCTTGAAATTATTGGAAGTATTTCATTTTGTTGGTAGAACTTGAACAAAACCATTTATGCGCTACAGTATTTTATGTAAGTTCTTCACTTTCAAATGTGATGGAAGACTGATTACTTAACTTAAGTAATTACTGCTCTTAGCTTTGGATTCAGTAATGAAATCTGTCTGTGTGAAAACAAAACATTATTTAGAACCATGCATGAATAGTTATCTAATTTTAGTTTTTGAGACTTCAGACTTTGCTAGTCAATGGAACAGTAAGTTCTTCAAATTACACAGAAATGTGGTTTATGTTCCAAACATCACTATTTTGATTGAAAAATAACTTTGTTTGTACCTTAGTCATTGCATGTTAAGAAATTTTGTTACTTTGCAAAGACATTGCTTGTTTCATTTCAAAATTTATTTGAACTTTGACTTATTTGTTATTGTTACATAGCTTTGCATTTTATTGTTTAAGGAGTTGCCACCATCCTGATTTATTTTGCATTGTGGAACCACAAATCATCACAGGGTCTAATTTCTGTGTAGTTGAATCTCAAAACCAAACCTCTACAAAATTTCATGTATTGTGATATTTTTCCACTTTGTCTTGAATGTTACTTTTTCTGGATATAATAAATTTATGGGATTGGACTTATGAACTTTCACATTTTCCTTTATTTCTTCTCACAGCACAGAATCAAAACTAAATAAAATAGGTACAGCCTTTGTTTGTCATGGAATGGACAGGAATGAAAGATAAAAAAAGAAGCATGCATGAAATTAATGGAAGTTCAATCATAAAGAACAACCAAATTACAGTTGTCTAAAACTTAGCAGCACTGAAAATTAAAAATCTTAAAAATCTTTAAATATCTTCTTGGAGAATACAATTGAAAGATTGTGGGCAGTCCAGGATAGAGAAACCTACATCAGGCCATCCATGCCAGTCATCCACAGAAGGTTCTGCCTCAGTCACAATATTTTCTACATCAAATTGGCCCTCTCTCCATTCTCCACCTTCACCACTAAGACTAGAGTCAACATTGAAACCCTCACACAAGGCAGTTGTTTGTGCAGGCCCTTCTGCTTGTTGTCTGTTTAAGGCACCTTCAGTAGGGACAGGAACCATATCTGTTACTCTACACCACTTATCTCCAATCAAATCAACTTGCTCTTCTTCATCCCCCAGTTTTAAGGTGAAGCTGGTGGTCTTTGGAAGAATGGGTTCTCCTGTCCAGCCATGCCAATCTTCAGAGGGTGAGGTCTTCTCATCGTCAAGTGTGCAGTTTTCATTCTCTTCTTCTGTCTCATCTTCATCCTCATCCTGAGATAGACCCTGCAGAAAGAAATAAGGATTTAAATGTCTTTAAAAGACAAAGCAGATCCTTTGGAAATGGGAAACAGATAAAAATAATGTACTTTGACTGGTGAGGCACTCTTGTCCCATGGAGCTGGTTCCGGATCACAGCGTTTGAATTCATACTTATAAATTTTGTAACCTGCTTTTCCAACTGCTTCCCAGTATCTTACAACATTGTAAAGCCCTACACAAAGACAACAGGGAAATCAGAAACCAATATGTTATGTTTTAATAGAATTTCAGATCAGAAGTCGTTTTACCATCATATCTATATCCTCTTTCTGGGGCAAATTTACTCCTCAGCTTGTAGCCCCGAATCACTCTGACTGGGTTTCCTGTTTCAACATTTCTTGACAAGGCCAAATTTCCACGAGTTAAAGTTTGGTCCTTTGATTGTGGAGCAGTCCTCAAGTTTTTAGGATTATTGACGGTGCCCTGAATAAATGAAGGAATAGTAGTGAATGTTCATTTGTTATCAGAAGGAAGTGAATGGATTAGTATTTATCTCATCACAGTACCTTGAGATCTCTACCACCTTCACCAGTGTAAGTGAAAAAATGACCCAAGTCCACATCATCTTCATACCCTCCAGAAAGGGCTACAGAGTAGGCCCCATCAGGTCCTTGGTGGATGCCAGCAACAGTGGGGCGATGGATGTAATCGTAATTACAATCCAAGCGAGTTTCCCACCATGTTCCAACCTTAACACCTGGAGTAGAAGAGAAGTATTGTTGTATGAAAATATCTTAAGGAATGCATGTGTAATGTAAAGTAAGAGTTTACCTGTAATAGATCCGTAAGAGTTGGGGCGAGGAGGGCGAGCAAGCTTACGATTGGGTTGACTCAAATTCTTCAAAAGTTCCTTTTCTTTTTCTTCATCATCATCATCATCATCATCATCGTCTTCATCACTATCTTTCAGTGATTCATAGTCCTCAAAGGAATCTTGCTGTAATCATAATAAGGCTGTTAGTCGCTCATAAAGACAGAGACAACAACCATCAACACCTGATGCCCCAGCCCTCCTTACCTGAACTTTCAAACGGATGCGAAATGATGAACGCCTTTCTTCAGGTGGGATGGGCTGTTGCAAACGTTTGGGCTTCTTAGCACGTTTAGTGACACGCTTGGGCTTGGGCTCATCGACTTCTTCTCTTGTGACAGATGTGCTTTCCACTACCTATGAAAGAATTGAAGAAATAGAGACACTCATTTTACATGCTGAATAAAACAGTGAACACGATTAAATCAAGATACGGTTATCGCGAAGTTTGTGACAGTTGTCAAACGAAAATCACATGCAAAAGCTAAATTACCGGTGCTTGAAGACCATAATTCTTCAAGAATTGTGTGTTCTCGTTCAGATTGGCTCTCCTCATCTGCTGGTACGCAGACAGAGCCGCCATGGTGCCGGCTTAAATTGTAGATTCGAAAGCTAGTGACAAAATTGACTCAAACGTCAATTGACGCTTACGCTAAAATACAATACGGAGAAGTGTTTACAGAAAACTTCAACTCACAACACACAAAGTTTTTCTGTTGATTTTAAGGAGACATGGCGACTGAGGGTGTGAAACACTACGACATGAAATGCCTTGTTCTTGTAGAACCTCTCGATCACTCAGAGTATTTTAAATCCATCACAATTTTAAAATACAAAACTGAAGATCCTTTCTAACACTGTCAATGTTTCTAGGTCGTCTCATTCTCGGCTGCATTAATGATTTCATTTTGGCAGGTGTTGGCAAGTCCGACAGCAGAAGACACAACTGAAAAACAAAAGAACGTTAGCGCGCGAGACAGGAAAAGAGGGGGAGGGGGAACTGGCGGTAGGATACGACCTGAGGGCTGAATAGAACAAGTATTCACGCTAGGGTATTTTCGCAATAAATAGAAAATAGGTTACGAGTGGCTGAGGATTCCTGACGGACAAAAATATTCGTCTCTACTATCCCACTATCACTAGATTCCAATTTTCCTGTATCTCTCAGTCTAGTTACTCTGTATTTCTTGTGTACAGGTACAATTGGAGCCCCAGCAAGAGCAGGTTCCACTTGAGTCCAGTTTGTGGGCAAGTTTATGTATATTCTTCAGGAACTGTACTTATCAATTACATACTGTGATTTGCAAGCATACTGAAGGATGGTAAGAAAATGAAATCTATAATTAATTAAAAAATTGACATGACTTTATTTAACTTTTGAGGACTTCAGACCTAAACTACTACACTGAGCTGAGCTGCAATAGAACTATTTGGTAAAAGCAAGATAAATAGGAATCATAAAAATATTCCACATTTAAAACAAGAAACTGCCACCGTCAGATGAGTCCAAGAAATAAATGATTTGTAATAAAAATTGTAAAAAATACTTTTATGATAGACATAGAAATCATGTTCCATGCAAATAAATAAAACATTATAATGCTAAATATGGAAGTACAAGTAATGGTTAACATTTTAACACACATTAGTATCATAAAATTGCAATAGGGGATGATTTTTTTCTTCTTATTCCTCAAAAGTAGAGGACACTACTCCACAAATCCCACTCACAAGCAAGAGCAAGGAAAACAAACACAAGAAAGCACCATAAAGTTGGGACAGTCATACATACTATATTCAGTCACAATACAATGGCTTTGTCTATTAAGAAGTAATGTAATAAATAGAGAGATTCATGAAGGTGAATAAGCTACATGAACCTGCTTGGAGGAAATGCACGAATTTCTGACAAGACACCTTTAGTGTTTAAAAACAGATTCAACTGAGACACATCAATTTAAATGCAAGATGATACTTGAGATCAATATATAATCAAAATTGCACCAGGATAGTTAGTTGTGTCTACTGTCAAACCGTTGAATGAGTGCTGAAATACATTTAGCAGCAATAACTGCAATGGATAATACTGTAACACAAGAATCTGATTCAAATTAGAGCCAAATGGTGATGTATTTTCATCATCCTGATGCTATTCTAAATTTATTGGAATGAGGGCATGGTGTGAAAGTATAAAAGTTAATTACATTAAAAGAGTGGGAGGAAAAGCAAAACTAAACTTGCCACATCGTACAAAATTTTGGCCTACAGTTTCCTACACTTAAACAGTTGCCACAATGGTACTTATTTCCCAAATGAATAAGAATGAGTTTTACTTTTAAAAAAGTATACAGTTAAAACAAATAAAAAGGGGCAGCACATGACATGAACTAGAGTACCGTAATACACCAAAACAGTAGGCTTCTTGAAAGGAAACAAAAACCAGAGGAGGACTATTGGAAAATTCATTATCCTTGTCTGCAGAGCACAAGTATCAAACAGAAGCATACATGCAGAGGTATGCAAAATTTACTTCTTTTTGCTCTTGCCTAGAGTCAAGGTGTGGTGGCTAGAGCCTAATGCCTGCTGCTGAGCAATTTGGGTTTTGCGACGATTGAACTCAATTATGTCTTCTTCCAGGGTCTTACGCAAATCATCCAGTTTACGCTTCTCTTCTGAATGATCTTTCTTGAGTTTGTCAAACTTGGAGTGAAGCTGAAACACAAAATCAGAACAAGTTGTTAGTTTTGTAAAGACTTTATGTAAAATGATTGGATTGAAAAATAATGACACAAGAATCTTACATCTTTTTCCTCGTCCTTCAGTTCCTGTTCCTTTTCCTTGACACGGTTGACAAACATTTGTCTCATTTCATCTTCTTTCTGCTGGAGCTCTTGAAGATGGTGGGAACGCTTTTGTTCAAATGACTGCTGGAAGCTAACTGGCTTGTTGTCAGAATCAACATCAGTGAAACCCATCTATAAAACACATGAAAGACTGGTTACCGAGTACATCTGACCAATTTTTATATGAAAGATACCAAACAGACCAAGTTTATTACCTGTTCAAGACGTTTCTTCCTATACAATTCATAATGCCGCATGTGAGTTTTCTCTCTCATGTCTTCCATGTTGGTCCTGATCAACATCTCCCGCAATTTGACAAAATCACAATGACTTTCATTTTCAACTGTAAAGAGAAAGATATTATTAAATCAAAGTTTACTTCTAATTGAAATAAAAGCATGCGTATTTAACAGGACACATATTCCAGTACCTTGAACAGTTCCCCAAGGATACTGCCTGGATCGCATCATTTTGTTCCCCACTCTAACAAAGTCTGTACTTCCAACAACGGCAAAGGGAACATGAGAATTCATTTGTGCATTGACTTCAGTCACATTTTCATCATCAGTTGGAAATTGGTAGATCTGGACACCGTTGTTAGATAGTTCATGGACAATCTTTTCCTAAAGAAATAAGGGAGGATGACCATAATGATTAAACAAAGAAAACAAAAGCAAAGAAGCAAAAAGATATTTGAGAACAACAGAACAGAACAAATCACCAGCATTACAAACCTTGAACTTTTGCAACTCTGTTTTTGAAATGGTGTCAGCCTTGGCAATGATAGGTATGATATTCACTTTGGTATCCAGCTTTTTCATGCACATCAAGTCAATTGATTTCAATCTATATCAAGAGAAAAAGAACATTATAAGGTTGTTGATGTAGTTCAAAGGACTTTGACAAACAGGATATAATACACACCCATGACCAGTTGGACAAATGAAGTAAAGACAAACATGAATGCGGGTATCATGGAAAGTTGCAAGAGAACGTTTGATCTTCAACTCTTCTTGGAGGTAGGATTCAAATTGAGCATCAATATAATCCACAACAGCTTTGAAGCTATCTTCTTTGTTGATTTGGTCACCATAGCCAACTGTGTCAACAATAGTCAGCTGGAAACAAAGGATACAATTTAATTTCAGGCCAAACAACTGCCAAAAAAAATCCATACAAAAAAAAAATCACCTTTAGGCGGACATTGCTTTCTTGCAGCTCATATGTGTGGGCCTTCAACTTGACCGAGGGCAGAGAGTGTGGGCTTGGAGAGGACTCGAAGCTCGTGTTGAATAAGGAGTCCATCAGTGTTGACTTTCCCAAACCAGTTTCACCTATGAGAGAAGTACCAGACAGCTGACTAGTTCTGAAGGCTGGGATACAGAGTAATTGACAAAGCTAGTTATAAACTTACCAATACACAGAATGTTGAAGATGAATCCATTTTGAACAGACTTGTTGACGAGCTGGTCTGGCAGACTGTCGAACCCAACATGACCTGAGAGCTTCAGGTTGCGTATGGGACCATCAACCTGCAAGTTAAAATTCCAATTAAAAATAGTCAGAAACTGAAGTGCTGCTACCATTGCATTGACATGCCTGCTGTGCTGGTGAACACTACAAGTGCTACATCACATGCACAAATTTTCTATGAAAGAAGCTCCTTACTAGTGATACTACCCATGAAATAAAATACAATTTTTTCTTAAACAAAATGCTGAACAGAAAATATTGCTGACTTGAAATTACAAAAGCTCCACAAGTCAATTATTAAGGAGTGTGTGTGCGGTCATCCTGTCAACAGCGCAAGCAGAATTTCAAAATACTGCAGTAACTAATAGGTGCAACTACACATAATCAAAAAACAGGTGCTAGTCTCCATCTCTACTACAGGCCAATCACTATGACAGGGTTTTAGATCTCTGCTATGCACAGGCACAAGGGCAAGTTATACCAGCGACTAGAAGTAAGTGACTAATTGAAGATGACTGTTTTCGAGTTCAGCGTACCTGGCGTACCTTCCCGACAACTGGCTTAGTTGACGGATCTGGTAATGGAGGCTGTGAATGGAAAAGCAAATGTGCTATATGTACACACAAATTTGGAAGGGACTATACATTATAGGGTGTATTGGTTTCCAAAGACTTGTACAGATATTACAGGGGTAAAGCCAGATAATTCAAGTATTCACAGTATTTCTAATCTACGATGGATGGGATCAAACCACGGGAGGCAATGATATGATGGAAAATGAAGAGAACTCGATTTGCAAGCCCTTCAAGGCCCACTGAATCATTCATGTTCGAATATAGCCGTTCTAACCCATCCCTGTCCCTCTGACATTAGGAGGTTAGGTACGAGTACATTGAAACTGGGCGTTCAGGGGAGTCTGGAGCGCCAGTGGAGTACAAACTGGAGCCAGAAACCGGAACGCAAGGAGGTTTCCCGAACCAGATGGGGACTTTCAACACAATTTGCTACTTGACGAGGCGGATGGGCGCTGGCCCGCCGTCCACCGCTGTCAGACTCGGCCCACTTCAATCCCGCAAATAAACTCCGGCCGAGGAATCAGAAACCCGCACTTGGTGAAGATCGCGTTTCGCCCAGCAAGCAGATCACACGGAAAATAAGAGGGAGCAGATACCTTGAAGGAACTTACGCGAATCCTCTCAACCTCCGCCGATGCCATTTTTGTTTTGAATGCTGGCCTTTGACTGCGGAGCGGTTTAGGGCGTATATAAGCGGATGTGGGGTGGGAGGGGAGGGAGGGGAGGGGAGAGGGCGGGGGAGGGGGAAGGGTAAGGGTTGGTGGTAGAGGTTCGCCGTTCCACCGCTAGAGGGAGCTGCTTGTCACCCGAACGGGAACGGCGGAACAATTCGAACACCCGTTTTGAACGCCCTCCACCCCAATTGCGAACCACATTTTCTATTTCAAAGTTTGCAGTTCTGCAAAACGAAAATAAACTTGAGAAGATATTGAAAAATTGGGTACCGGATCTGCTTGTCGACGCAGACCGGTAGAAAGTAGAAATACCTGTCGAGATAACGTTTTCCTAATGTTGACATGTTTTCTGTGCAGGCCATTGTCAATATATGTTTGGGTTATGCTTGTAAAGACATTGGCAGGTTCACGCCACAGTGTCCGCGCCGTCCTGAACGGCGATCGATATTTTTGAAAAGCGCGCCTTCTCCAGGGAGTCACTAGACACCTGTCGTTCTTTAGCCAACCTACCGGTGTGGTCACGTACCCGTTCTGCATCGCGAGACGTCGACATGGAGGCCCAGGACGTTTCAGTTTCTCGATTTCAGATTAAAATGCATACCTCAGTAAAATAAAGAGACGAGACCACCGTAGCCGCGATGACGATTTGTCTTCCAGAGCAGGACCTTTTTGGGCCCGAGTTCCACACGGTTGCTGTTATCGGTAAACCTGTCAGTTTCCAACATGGAAGATGAGACCGTGTCTGGCTATCATGTGACGGTGCGACTTTGGGCTTAAACTTGGATTTGCAACGCGATTTGCTGTGTGTTTCGGGTCGCGAGGGCGAGCTAAGGACTCTCGGCAGCCATGGCGGAGTGCGCGCAGGGCGCGGAGCTGGCGCTGGCCGACATCAAGCGGCCGGAGGAGGTGGTTCGCATGGCCATGACGGACGGACTCAAGTTCGCGGTGCTCATCGGGCTCATTGAGGTGGGCCAGGTCTCCAACAGGGAGGTTGTCAACACCATCCTGCATCTGGTGAGTCTTGTCCACGCCCGTGCTCGGCGTCGCGCCTCCCTGGCGCCTCGGTCCGCTCCGCGGCGGCCGGGATAACGCGCGGAGATGCCGCGGGAGCCAGCAGAAGCCCCGCGTCGCTGCCAACCAAACACCCACTGACGTCTGCACTCGGCTGCTGCTTCTGACCACTTTTACCGCCAGACGGCGTCTTAGCGCCTTCTGTTCTCACGGGCACGTTCGGGGCGGCTTGCCGGACCGCTGGGTGGCTTGCGTGGTCGCCCAGCGCCGGCCTGGGGTCTGTTGACGAATTTTAAATGTCAACACGAAGAGGTTATGATGCATTTTAGGCTTTGTTTTGATTCTCGGTTTGCCGGCTTTTCCGCCCTTTCTCATGCGATTTCGGGTAAATAGTAACAGAAAGAAGTTGAGACATTTGCATGGTTGTTGATTTGTGCGTGGATTGGCATACTTTTCATTCATTTTTCCCCAAAACAAATGCAAGTTGTCAACATTTTGACAGCTGATGGAACACAGCCCACCATCAATATCCATGCTGTTGTTGGTTTCTCTCTGGCCTCTTGAGTAAATTTTTGAGCGGGCCTAGTTTCTGCATTTTGTTTCAACTAATTCACTTTGTCAGAAGCAACAAAACTGTCGTTTTTAAAACGACAAGCTGTCACCAAACTCCATGGTTGATGTCACTGTCACTTTTGGTACAACTTTGATTACTCCTGGAGAGTTTGACTCAAGTGTATAATAGAACTTATGTGTTCTGTGAGAGCACTATCTTTGTTAATGAAGGATTCGAACTGAGTCAGCAGAGGAAAACCGCAATTCCAAATGTATGTGTATGCTGCGATCATTTTAAAATAAAAGTGGTTTCAAAGAAGAGAAAATACGTCTGACTTGTTGTTCTTATCTGCGTTGCCTGTCAAATCCTGCAACAACAAAGATAATGCTGTAGCGTTGTCGCACCCACTGCAATATCAGTATTTATAGCCCGAGATAAAATAATTTCAGGAAAAAACCCTCGATCCGCTGAAGCTAAAAATTAAACGCCAAAGCTCTAAGCCTCTTTCTCTTCCTTTCCTCATGACAACGTGACATTTTCATGTAAGTTGTGGACTCCTAGGGGAAACATTTCAGAAATAATGCTGTCCGGCTCGCAGCTCGTGGTCCAGTCCAGTCCAGTCCAGTCCAGTCCAGCTCGTGGAGCAGTCGATCCGAGTCGATCGGTCTGTGTGTGCATGACCTCTGGCAGCCTAGACCGGTCATTGCTCATTGCTTGCTGGGCCCTCACTGGGGCTTGTTGGAACAATCGCCCCCGCCCCGCCACGCCCCGCCACGCCACGCCACGCCACGCCACGCCACGCCCCCGCGGTCCCATAGGCACACCTATTGGACAGGGCGTTCCCGGCCCGCCCTGCATTCGCCGCGCTTACAGTGTGCCATCGTCAATGTCTGCCCCACCGCCCTGTCACGTGATTCCTGGATGCGCGCATCGGCCAGGACTTCACGTGTGTGTGTGTGTTTGTTTGTTTGTTAGTGTGTGTGTGTGTTTGTGTGTGTGTGTGTGATGGATGTGAATGTCCAAGTCAGTGCCCCGACATGTGGCACGGCGGTACGGCCCGGCGGTACGGCCACGGGGAGCGGTTCTGCTTAGTTCCGCTGATTAGCACGTGGTATGCTTATAGCGCCTCTCCCTCTCTCTCACTCGCAACCGCAGGACGCTCCGTGAGTGCGAGAGAGACGGCGTGCGGGGCCCGTGCGTAAGCGAGAGCCGTGGCAACCCTCTTGGTCGTTGGTCCTGGTCGTTGGCAACCCTCTTGCAGCGTGGCGGGGCGTGGTCGGAGAGTGCTGCCGGTGGTGCAGCGGGCCTGCTTTTCTCCAGTGTGGTAATGTGCTTCTAGCGCCAGGCTCCAGCCTGACGGCGTGTCGTGTGGGTTAATTGCGGGACCACCCCGCTAACTACCCTCGTCGCGCCGCCCCGCCGCCTACGCCGCCTTGGGCGTCTCTCTCGCACTCGGGGGCGGCCACCACGGCCAGTGCGGCCAGCGCGGGTGCGACAGAGACAGAGCGACGCCCTGGCCGAAGTGGGTCGCTATGTGTGATTTGTGGAGGGCACCGCGGGGACCAACCCTGTGGGGCAAGGGTGGGGAAGGGCTTCGTCGCTCTGTCTCTCTCGCCCGCGCAGCTCGCCCCGCGAGTGCGAGAGAGACAGCGACGAGCCATGGCGATGCACAGTGGGCCAGAAGACCGGTGGAGGCGGACGAAACTCTAGACGCGTTTTGAGCTCCAGAGTCGCTAAACAAGCCTCGAACCGAACGTGTGACCCCACCAATGGATTCCTCGTTCGGAGAGCACATTGGTGGGGTCACACGTTCGCTTCTAGGCCCCTTTGGCGACTCTGGAGCTCTGCCCGCGTCTAGAGTTTTGGCCGCCTCCACCGGTCTTCTGGCCCACTGTGCGATGTCGATGCCAGGCCGCCTCGCCCGGCGACCTATCCGACGGGCTGGCGGCGCGGCGCGGTGCGGCGGCGAGGCAGACTTCTTCATCTCGTTAGCACTGCACACTGGAAAAATGAACGGAGACGCAGAGCGCACGGCCGAAAAATACTTTTCACAACAAGTGTTTGGGTCAGTTCAACGTAGAACTTCAAAATGAAGGTCGCAAAATTCGGGCACCAATTTTTTGCCGACGTTCGATGAGTCGTCCGCCATTTTTCCACCGGGTATATTAGGACGGCAACGCGCACGTTGAAAGCCCCCCGCCGCGCCGCGCCCGTCAGCAGAGGCGCCGCGCTCGGCGCGCCCTCCGCGAACACCGAACTTCTACACGCATGCCCGTGGCTTCATTTTCGCGCCGTGTCTGCTATATGTAAACACGGGGGAATTGAATAAAAAGTTGCGGCCCTGTGAAAAATGTGGGCGAGGCCGCGGTGGCGTGGCGGGACGGGGCGTGGTGGAGTGGGCCAAATTAGGCCCGTGCGGGATATAATGCGCGGGGTGGCAAGCCCTGCCAAGCCCGGCAAGGCGGCCCTGAAGCAGGGGCCGTCCGCCAAGAGCCTAATTAAAAGGAGCGGTCCCCGTGGCCACGTGGTCTGGCGGGGGTGGTCGCGGGTCGAAAGTTCCGGGTTCGATCCTGGGCGAAGGCGCGGTATTTTTCGTCCTCGTTGTGAGGGTCGTTTTAGCAGTCGGCCAATCCATCACACGGTGGTGATGTCAAAACGTGAAAGTTCCAACACCTCGCTAGGAATTTTTTTTTCTAATTTTGAAACTGGCGGCGTGCGATGACTCCCTTTTACAGCGTGGTGCCGCGAAAATGAGGCGCGGAAAGGAGGGTCTAAATGAATGGTCTCCGTTGAGTTTGGCCGCTATAAGTTGCCGTCATGCTCAGCTGGGCCCAGACCTTGGGCCAGGCCTTGCACAGTGGGCCAGAAGACCGGTGGGAGCGGACGAAACCCCTTGCGCGTTTTGAGCTCCAGAGTCGCTAAACGGGACTTGAACCGAACGTGTGACCCCACCAATGGATTCCTCGTTCCGAGAGCAATCCAATGGTGGGGTCACACGCTCGATTCGAGTCCTGTTTAGCGTCTCTGGAGCTCAAAACGCGTCCAGAGTTTTGGCCGCCTCCACCGGTCTTCTGGCCCACTGTGCCTTATGGGCCGGGCGGCCGGGAGAGCGCTGGAGAGCCTCCGCGATGTGCGCCCCGGACTTCAGGCCCTGCTCGCCCTGCCCTGGTCCCTGCCCTGGCCGCCGCGGTGGCGTGGCGGTGGCCAGTGGGAGATAAAAATACCCTGGAAGTAAAAATACTACCGCGACCGTGGAAGGAGAAAAAAGAAACCCAGGAAGCAGAGGGGCCATTAGAGACCCAATGTTTTCCCAGGGCTGGGCCTTCCTTGATCCCTGCTGATCCACACCTTGCTGATCCCACCCCGATCCCACCCCGATCCCGCCCCGATCCCGCCCCGATCCCACCCCCACTGCCCTTCGTTACGGCACTTGTTCTCGGCCCACAAGGGCGGGGTGATGATCAAGGAATAAATAATAAGGTGAAAAACGTGTGGACGGAGGGCGCGCATGCACGACCGTGCGTGAGGGCACTGCGAAACGCCCGGACAGACAGACAGACGGACGGACAGACAGACAGAGGGGCTTTTGGGCCGACTTCTTTCAATCGCGGGTCAGCACTACGTTGCAAGGCGGGCCAGGCGGGCGAGGCGGTGTCGGCGTGACATGAACCTTCAACACGCCACCCTCGGGGGAAAACCACCAAGCCCTCGTCGGACTGGGGCGTGTCTTGGCCTGCTTCTGACAGTGTGGACGTCAAAGTTTTAATAATGAATAAGACGGGGCTGCGACCCACTGCTCTCTGTGGCGACACTGTCTCCAGGGACCGCTGGGGGGAGAGGAAGGAAGGGTTGCGAGGGGTGGCCACCACACTGCTAATGACGCAGCCACACCTGCGCACATCTCGAGCCTTTCTCTTGTTGTTGTTGTTTTTTTGTGGTGGGGGTGATTATTGGTGGTGGCGCCATGTGAAGTGCAGCTTTGTACGGCGGGGCTTGCCTTGCCGGGCCTTGCTGGCTGGGCTGGCTGGCTTTGGCTAATCCGTCTGCTCTTTGGCTGCCGCGCGGCTGCCGCGTGGCTGCCCGGCTGCGGCCTGTTTGAGGTAAACATCATCAGTGTCCTCCCCGCCAGCCAGGCTGCCAGCCAGCGCGTCCCCTCAATCTCCTTTTTTCCTTTCTCTCGTCTGGGGATGACAGCGGAGCCGAGCGGAGCACAGCGGAGCAGCGTAGCGGCGCCCCCTTTAATCTCGCAGGAGACTCTGCTGCACAGTGGCGCAACACACTGCACACTGCCTCGGCGTTTCGTGTGTTTATTACCCACCACTCGCCTCCCGCCCCTCGCGCGGGTTCGGCCAATTTCGTTTTGCGTTTGGGCCGCGCTGCAACGCAGCACCGGGGCAGCCGCTGACCCGTGCGCAAAAAAAAAGGCAGAAAGGACGCAGCCGAGGCGCCATTCACGTTTTTTTTTTCAGCGTTTGGACCAACTTTGCGGCAACACTGCTCCAATTCCAAGGCGTAAAATCGCACTCCGCAGCAAGGGCATGCTGAGGGAAGCATCCAAGAATGCGACTCCATCGTGGGAGTGCCTTTTTCCGCCTTGGATTGGACGCAGTGGCCGCCTAAAGTCAGCCAAAAACCACGATTTTGGGAAAAAGTTGTGTTTTGCTTGTGCTCGCGAATTTTGGCGCACCTTGTGTCTGTGGGCGGCAGGGCTGCATGCGTGGGTGTTAAAGTGGGTGAGTGGGTGTGTTCCTTCACAGACAGTCACTGCAATTTTAATGCCGCCGTTTGGCCTCGGGAACACAAAATGGCTCTTGCAGTGAAGTGGCGCGAGGCGGTTTAACCCGGTTTAACCGGCCTTCCCTTTACTGATCCAACCGTAAACCTGCCAGGAACGAGCCTCCCCCGAAAAGGCCTCGAAAACGGCCCGAAAATAAGGGCTCGAAAATATGGTCCCGAAAATATGGGCCCAAAAAAAAGGGGCCCAAAAAAAGGGGCCCAAAAAAAAGGGCCCAAAAAAAGGGGCCCAAAAAACAGGGGCCCAAAAAAATTAGGGGCCCAAAAAAAAGGGGCTCCAAAAAAAAGGGGCCCAAAAAAAGGGGCCCAAAAAAAGGGGGGCCCAAAAAAAGGGGCCCAAAGAAAAGGGCCCAAAAAAAAGGGGCCGAAAAAAATAGAGGCCCAAAAAAATAGAGGCCCAAAAAAATAGAGGCCAAAAAAAAATAGGGGCCCAAAATAATAGGGGCCCGGAAAAAAAGGGCCCAAAAGAAGGGCGCAAAGAAGGGCCCGAAAAGGCCCCGAAGAGGGCTTGAAAAGGCCCCGAAAAGGGTGGGACGTAGCTTGGCTGCCCGTCCTCGACGTCGACATCGGATCAATTTGGAACTTATGAAGTGTCCCCGGCTTCCTGCCGCACCGTACTGCTCCGATCTATCGCAATTTCTCTGAATTTCTCTGAATCTGCAACCCGCTGCAGCCGCGCTGCGCCAGCGCGCCTAGGCCGGGCCTCGATATTGGGGAGCACTACACTGGGAACAGGTGCCCGCCTCGTAAAACCGCTGCCGGCGTGCCACGGCGTGCCACGGTGCAGGCCTTATCGAGCCGCCCCTCTCGTCAGCCAACGTCCAATAATTGTTGAGAGGACCGAAAGTTCTGCGAATCGCTGCCAACATTTTAAAAAATCTTAAAATTCCCTTTTCATAATTTGTGGGTTGGGTACCTTTCTTTTTTGTGGAGCTGACGCGGGCGACTGTACGTCTAGGTGACCTTGCTGTTCCGAAATACTAAATGTGTGTGTGTGTGTGTTCGAGGCACGTACGAAAGAGTAACGACACAGCCAGTCGTATCGCAGTGAGTCGTTAACATGGTGTTGCGAAATCGGATGCGGAAGGGAAAACTTGGCGCATTTTGTCTGTCTGTCTTTCTGTCTGTATGTCTTTGTCTGAGCGTCACGAATGGACAACTTGAGAGGGCCTGCTGTTCGCCTGGGTGCTGACGAAAAGGCGGGGATTGGTCTGACTGCTCGCGTGCTGCGGTTGTAAATGTTTGCAAAATGGACTCGTGACAAACACCCTGCCGTCGGCCCCACAGTGTGCCCACACCGCCGCGCGCGGTTCAGCATTTTCTGCTGCGCTGAGCACGCACGCCTCAAATCGGCGGGCGAACTGGTTCTCCCTCCCTCTCGCACTCACGGGGCGTCCCACAGGGTTGCGAGAGAGACAGAAGCGATAAGGCGCTCTATCGCGATAACGTGTCGCTATCGGCGCCGCGCTTCGCACCAGACAGGTATACGCCACTTGGGTGAACGACCGTCTCGTTCGTGGTTCGACCCCGTTTCGGGTTTACAGGCCGCTGCACCGGCAGGGCCACACTAACGCTATCGAGTTTTTGAAATGTCACCGGCAAGGCTGCCCTGCGCTGCCGTGCCTCTAAAAAGGGCAGAGGGGTTCCGTGCGCTCTATCTCTCTCGCCCCGATACGGGACGTCCCTCGAGTGCGAGGCAGAGCGACAAAATGCCTTGCCGGCCAGCCCAGCGACAAGTGGCAGATGCCCGCCATAAGTCTTTCTTCCAACGACGCGCTGTAGCGGGCCACGTCCATCACAGGACGGACTTGTCGCTCGGCCACTGTGAAAAATCTGGTCAAAAGGTGTGCCCCGGGTGAGGATCGAACTCACGACCTTCAGATTATGAGACTGACGCGCTGCCTACTGCGCTACCGAGGCGGATCGGGGGGGAGCCTCGTCGGGTCGCCACAGGAGAGGGCCACAGCGGTGCCGCGCCGCCGGCAGATCCTGCGCCGGCCTCGCCGCGAGTCACGTGTGCGCTGGCGGGCCGGCGGGAAGCGGCGGAGAAGCAGCGCGCGCACTCGAAAGATTACAAACCTATTACCCAAAGTACAGCCCGACGTCGAAAAGAGAATCAGCACTTTGTTCTTTTCTTCGGGAATAGCAAAAATGCGGTATAAAGCACGAGGCCAGCCGTATATTTCGTTTCCGTATTCCGGCTGCCCTCGTTTTGAATAATTGGTGGAATGGCTGAATAGCCTTGCGCCCTGCCCTGCTTCGCCTGCTCCGCCCCACCGCTGGCTAGGGCCTAGCCGCTAGGCTGACTGATTGACTGGCCCACTTGTGTCGCCGTGTGTAGTTTGCGCCCAGGACGGCAAGGTCACCATCGACCACCTCGCGCAGTGTCGAAAGACATCGATTGATTTACCTGACCTGCCTCTCTGGAACGCCAACATTGAACTTTGTTTTCATCGCTCTTATTGTGCACTGGGTGTCCGCATGGCAATAAAAAACCATAACGTGAAAGAAAGCTAAGCGTGCTGGGCGTAAAAACAGCAAAAAATAGCTGGCAGCGGTGGGATTCGAACCCACGCCTCCGAAGAGACTGGTGCCTTAAACCAGCGCCTTAGACCGCTCGGCCACGCTACCCCATGGTGGTGGGAGCCGAGCGTTCCCGAGCACACTGGCCGATGCTGCTGCGCGGTGGGGGGACCGACCCGCCGGGCCGTGGCGAGCCGCGCCAGGCGGCGCTCTGCTAGCCACGGCCTGGCCTGGCGGGCCTGGCCCCACTGCGCGGCTTGGCCGACGGCCGCGGCGGCATGCGTGTGTTGACACACTGCGAGGGCTATCGATGCTCGATGCGCGTCTTGAAGCGCAGATAGAGCCTTTTGCATGAATCACCTCGTCAGAATCGCAATCAAATCAAACCCGTTGCCAACCTGAAAAAAATCTTGTTTCCTATTTTGCCAGCGGTGAGCCCTACAGGCATCGCGCTTATAGGAATAAAATTAGAAAATCGGTTTTGCTTAAAACATCGTGGTCCATTGCCCGGCGCTTTTTCTGATGATCGTATGAGATATCGAGATATCGACATGGGCAACTTTTGCGAAGTGGCCACTCCCTTTCCAGAATCCCTGCTAACTCCGACGGGATTGCGGCGCCGTAGCGCGTCGGGGGCGTCGCCCGGCGTGGCCCGGCGTGGCGGTGGCCAACCCGTGTTCCCTTTTACTCCCGCCCACCTTTTCATCCCCCTGGGGGACGGGGAGGGGGAGGGGAGGGTTGTAAAAAGTTGTGTAGCGGAGCCGGAGCGCAGCAGGGCGAGGGGGCGCCGCTCTTGCGGGGGCCACTGAGATTGCCAAGTTGGAAACACACGTGTGGGCGGTGTTAAATCCGGGCGGGAATTTTGAAAAGTGGCTTTCGCCGGGATTAGAGTTTGTAGATGGGGACCCGTGCGCCAGGTGGGCCCCAGTGGCCCCAGTGGGCGCTGCGAGCCGGTAGGCAAACACGGGGGCACACTGTGCGGACAGGGAACGCCAAGGCAACGCCAAGGCAACGCCCCGCGGGCAATTTCTCGAGGGCCAAGGCATTGCCTCGCAGTGCCTGTCGAGTAGGCAAGCGCAGTGCAGCGCCGTGCCACCGCCTCCCCCATTCTGTTCCAAAGCGAGCCCGCTGCTGCAGTCGTAACCCGCACCATGTCAATGTTGGCGGCACCGGTGCACAGTGGGCCAGAAGACCGGTGGAGGCAGCCATGATTCTTGACGCGTTTTGAGCTCCAGAGTCGCTACATGGGACTCGAACCGAACGTGTGACCCCACCAATGGATTGCTCTCCGAACGAGGAATCCATTGGAGGGGTCACACGTTCGGTTCGAGTCCCATTTAGCGACTCTGGAGCTCAAAACGCGTGCAGAGTTTTGGCCACCTCCGCCGGTATGCCTTTCTCCGCATGGTACATTCATGGCTGGGCGCACTTGCAGGTCGTCGTTCGTGCGTGCGCAATGTCTCGCGCGGTCCGCCGAGTCCGGGGCGGACTGGCTGGCGGGCTGCAGGTCCCCGTCGTGCTGAAATATAGAGCAGGGGACCTGGCCGCCGTAACACGGTGACCGCGGCCCCGGCGGCACCGAACCGCCGCCCTCGCCGACGAGGCGCCGCAGGCCGAGCAGGCCGTCTTGTTGGACGGTGCGTCACGGCGAAGCGATCCATCAATTTGGCGGGCCGCCGAGGCTGGCAGCACGCGCAGCACGCGGCGGCGCAGGCGCTTCCACGGCGCCGATCCATCTGCATGGGCATAACACGTGGTCGATTTGTCGGTGTTCGTTTTTCGCGAGTTCCCTTTCCAGATATTTGGCTGTTTGTGAATCCGGCCGGGGCGAGGCGAAGCGAAGCACAGTGGGCCAGAAGACCGGTCAGAGTCGATGAACAGGACTCGAACCGAACGCGTGACCCCATCAATGGATTCCTCGTTCGGAGAGCAATCCATTGGTGGGTTCACACGTTCGGTTCGAGTCCCATTTAGCGACTCTGGAGCTCAAAACGCGTCTGGAGTTTCGTCCGCCTCAACCGGTCTTCTGGCCCACTGGGCGAAGGTGGCCGCGGGGAGGCAAGGCAGGCGGGCTGTAAGGGCAGGGGGTGGGGGCGGAAAGGGCATAGCGATGGGGCGATGCCTGGCGATGCCGCGCAGGGCGACATTTTCGCATGGCGGGCTTGGTGCTCGGTGCAGCGGGGGCGGGCGGGGCGGGTGGCACAGCCCAGCTCGACAGCCAGGGCTCGGCGGGGTTGTTCTTGCTTTCTGCCGCGACAAAAAGACAACAGTATCGTGCTTTCTTTGTGCTCGCTGTGCTGCCTGCTGCACTCCGGCGCCAACACGAACACGGTCGAGAGGGTGTCCTGTGTCCTCGCGAGGCCCTCTTGACTCGGTGCGCGCGGCTGGCGCCACCACCGCGTCGAGGCCGTGGAGGCCCCCGTTGCCGCTGTGGCACGCCCTGCTACGCCGTGACGCGTGTACTTGGCCTTTTATTTATTGTTTTGGGGCTGGGCCGCTGGGGGCTCATCGGACAGCGTGGCGGAATGTGGGCGATCCCAGCGACCGCGGCGACGGCATGGCGACGGGGCGAGGAGGTTGGCCGGGAGGTTGGCGGCCGGGCCGCGAGGTGGCGCCACCAGCCCGCATCCGGGCGCGCGGGCAGAGCGGTGCGCGCGCTGCTTGCCGCGCCGGCCACCGGGATGGCGCCACCCAGCCCGCGGCAGCCTAAGGCAGCCGCCAACGCGGCGCCCCGTCGCGCTGTCTCTCTCGCACCCCCACGGTCCCCACTGGGCCCCACGGCACGCCCCGCGAGTGCGAGAGAGACAGCGCGAGGCGTGGCCGCCAGGCTAATGTGCCGTGATTCTTTCGGGATTGGGACGTCCCCGCGACGCGCACGCCAGGCCCACGCCCTTGACGAACACCTTGAAACTCGCAACTTGGGCGGTGCGGCCCGGCGAGACGCGGGATTTGATAAAATGCCAAGCAAGCCGGAAAGATGATTGGCAGCTGGAGGCGGCGCGCGGAGAGCGCGGAGAGGCGCCCGAGGGAGGCCAATGTAATAACAGCCACCGACGGCGCCAAATTTGAACGGCCTTCGTCATTTAATTTTCGGCGGAGGCCTTGTTGACGGTGACCTTGTTGACGGCCACCCCGTTGACGGCCACCCCGTTGACGGCCACCTGATTGCAGGCGGTCGACACCGCCGATTTGGCCTCGCGGTGCCAATGGACCAGACTTACGAATCGATCCCGACTGGGTCCCGATCTGCATAACTAGGGTTGCCACTTTGGGAGTACACGGTGCATTTGCAAGTCGAGCAGTCACGGAGGCCGAGGGGCGCCCCTAGCCCCCAAGGGTGCCCCCAAGGGTGCCCCCAAGGGTGGCCCCAAGGGTGGCCCCGAGGAAGCAGTGCCGGAGACACCGCGCACCGTGACGTCCCCGACGACGGGCTAATAACCCCTCCCGGCCACTGCCCGGCCGCCGCCCGGCCACCACCTCGAGACGCGGAGCGCAGCGCAGAGGCGGAAAGAAGACCCGGTGAAGCGAAGCGGGTGGTTTTGGTCGTGTTTTTGAACGCGGAGGGAGCGCCGCCGCAAACCGCGCGAACCGCGTTTTTCTTTGCTCTTTGTAAGCGGGGTCATCATCTTTTTCGGCTGAGCGCGCCTTGCCCCCCCCCCCCCCCCCCCCCGCTACACAGTGGGCCAGCAGACCGACGACGGAGGCGGCCGAAACTCTAGACGCGTTTTGAGCTCCAGAGTCGCTAGATGGGACTCTGGAGCTCAAAACGCGTCCGGGATTTTGGCCGCCTCCACCGGTCTTCTGGCCCACTGTGCGCTAGCCTCGCACCGCTGGCCCGTCTCGATTGCGAACGAATGCTAGTTTTATTCGGCATTTGCCGCGCTGTGCCGCTCTGGCCGTCACGTCGGCTTGTGGTTGGATGCGCGCTTTGCGCGGCTTTGCCACACCCAGCGCCCCCTCCCTCCCCCTCCCCCTCTCCCGCTCCCTTTCATGCGGCCTTCGCTTTCCGAGTGAAATGCAGCGCACGGCAAAAACGGTACCTGGTTTTCCCAGGAGCCCTATGGCGAAGACATAGGCGATTTCCAGGGGGCTCCTGGGAAAACCAGGAACCGTTTTTACCGTGCGGCAACGGAAAAACAACAAATAAGCGGCAGTATTGCCCCATTTCGCCCATTTCGGCGGGAAACTTCGAGCACCAATTAACTTGGGCTTCGTGCTTTTCTTTTCCACAAGGAAAACATCAAATTTGAACGTTATTACCAGCGAATGATACGAAATCTTTGCGTGCGGCCTCCTGGCCCATTTGACGAAGTTAGGGATGGGGCTGCATGTGTTCCGCCACTTTTTTTTTTTGGTCTCTGCGTCGGGGGGTAAAAGACGAGGCGGCAAAAGACGCGGACCACGTCAATATTAATATGCCGATAGAGTGTCTCGCAAATTGGGGGCCATTGAAAAGTTGTGAGGCCCGTGGGGGGGGGGGGGAAGGGGGGTAGCGGCCAATACATCCCAGCGAGTCCACCATAACGAGCGGTCGAGGGGTATCAGGTGCACGCCACTGGTTTCAGTGGGTTTTGGTTTGTTTTGAAAATGCCGGACCTATCTTTTAATAAGGTCTCGTCCAACAGGGGTAAACTTTTCCTTCAAAAAAAGGGAAAAATAAATGGTGAAACGATGAATATCAGATGTCTACTCACCCTCTTTCGGGGAAGCGGTTGGCCTGTGGGGAGTGGGCTCGCGGTTCGACCCTTCCGCGACTCCACATCGCAGGGCTCATTGCCCTAATGGAAGTGGTTAAAAGCCTGCTTGTCCGAGGGCATGTTGGGGGAGCCCTCTGCCCCCCTTGGAGTGCGGGGGAGAGACGCACAGTGGGCCAGAGGACCAGTGTAGGTGGTCCAAATTCCGGACGCAGTTTGAGCTCCAGAGTCGCTGAAGGACTCGAACCGAGCGTGTGACCCCACCAATGGATTGCTCGTTCAAACAGCAATCCATAGGTGGAGTCACACGTTCGGTTCGAGTCCCATTTAGCGACTCTGGAGCTCAAAACGCGTCCGGGATTTTGGCCGCCTCCACCGGTCTTCTGGCCCACTGTGTGCCCCCCATGGGGTGAGGGGGAGAGACGCGCATCCCCCTCCAGCCCCCTTGCAGCCCGCAAGAGCATGCGACGGCAGAAATGGCTTTAGGGTCCGAATTACATTAGGGCTCTTTACGTGGCGCTGGTGGCGCGGGCCGTGTCGAAGGTCGCAAGCTCGCTTAAACCGCCGCCCTCTTTTGTTTCTCGTGCCGGAGGTCGCGGGTTCGAATCCCAACACGGCCTCGGCAGCACTTCCGTACTCGGTTTTTTTTTTCGACTTGTTCCGGCGCGGTTTGAAAGGCGTTGTCTCGCGGGGGCGGCGAGGGGCGGCGAGGGGAATCTCGTTTCATCTTTTCATCTCCGTCGTCCTCGCCGGGGCGTCTTCCTCAACTCTGTCGAGTTCGGAGGGGGGGGGGGGGCGCGCCGCCGCCAGCACCGCCAGCACCACCGCCAGCGGCGTGTTGACAAACGAGATTTGTAAGCAAGGCTGTGTGTATGTGCCTTGTTATATCGCGAACCGCGCGCACTGTGTGTGTGTGTGTGTGTGGTCGTGTTTGGCCTGCATAAGATATACCCCTCGTCGCGTCCTCGCGTCGATACCGGTTGTGAGGAATCCCCCCGGACGGATGCGGCAAGCTAGAGGCAAGCTGGAGGCAAGCTGGAGGCAAGCTGGAGGCAAGCTGGAGGCAAGCTGGAGGCAAGCTGGAGGCAAGCTGGAGGCAAGCTGGAGGCAAGCTGGAGGCAAGCTGGAGGCAAGCTGGAGGCAAGCTGGAGGCAAGCTGAGGCAAGTGGAGCAAGCTGGAGGCAAGCTGGAGCAAGCTGGAGGCAGCTGGGGGAGCGGGCAAGCTGGAGGCAAGCTGGAGGCAAGCTGGAGGCAAGCTGGAGGCAAGCTGGAGGCAAGCTGGATCACCCAGGTGGCGCGGCGCCAAGGCTGCCAAGGCGGGGGGAGGAAGAGGAGAACAGAGTCGGGGGTCACCAGGTCCAGGACTCTCTCCTCGAGCGCCAGAGAGACAGAGCGACTGTTGTTTTCGGACGGCAGTACGGCGGGCGGCGAGGCGTATTTCAAACAGACGTTTAGTCGCTGCGTCGTAAAAAGGGCGTCTCGGAGTTTGGCGGTGTATTGTGTGTGTTTTTTGCGGTGCAACACGCGGGCGGGCTGGAGCGAGACAGCGCGAAATTAATTCGATTCCGGGATCAGCTCGCGTGTTTGCGGGATTAATCTGGACCGCAGTAGCTACGCAAGCGGGAAGGAGCGGATCAAGCCAAGAAAGAGGACAAGTACACCAAGGAGGGGGACGGGGCTAGCGCACTTATTGCGGTGACGTGTTTTGTGTGCCGAGGGCGTAGAGCCTGGCCTAGGCAGCCAAGCTACACAGTGGGCCAGATGTAAAAATACCGTTGAGATTCTAAGGTACGTAAATAACGGTAAAATACGGCATTTTACCGTAATTTGCGGTATAATCGGGTAATGTTAATTTTTATCGTTTTGACCCACTTTGCTGCAATACCGCTCCCAAACTAAGGTGGCTAATCGCACTCCGTAACAAAGGTGTTCTAAAGGAAGGCCCAAAGATCACCGACCCGTTGGGGGAGAACGATTACGCGCCTTAGATTAGACGCAGTGGCTGCCTAAAGTCAGCCCAAACGACGATTTCTACACATTTTTCACGTTTTAACAAACTTTGCTGCAATACCGCTCCCAAACTAAGGTGGCTAATCGCACTCCGTAACAAAGGTGTTCTAAAGGAAGGCCCAAAGACCACCGATTCGTTGGGGGAGAACGATTACGCGCCTTAGATTAGACGCAGTGGCTGCCTAAAGTCAGCCCAAACGACGATTTCTACACATTTTTCACGTTTTAACAAACTTTGCTGCAATACCGCTCCCAAACTAAGGTGGCTAATCGCACTCCGTAACAAAGGTGTTCTAAAGGAAGGCCCAAAGACCACCGACCCGTTGGGGGAGAACGATTACGCGCCTTAGATTAGACGCAGTGGCTGCCTAAAGTCAGCCCAAACGACGATTTCTACACATTTTTTTTTAGTTGGTCGAGAGGGGTGGCCGTGTTGTGCTGTATCGCCGCTGTCGGAACTTTTTGCGGGACTTAGCGTCCTTGTCTGACGCGTCGCATAAGGGGGCTGCAGTGGGATTGGTTCGGGCCTGCCTGCCTGCCTCTGCCCGTGAAAGTGTGCTGCGGGGAAAAACCGGGCCCGCACGTCACCGTGAGTTGGGGTCGCAAGAAGCGTGCGCAGGCCTGGATCTGGACCTCCCCCCCCCCTCTCTCATTGTGACCGTGGCCACGGCTGCTGCGCGTTAATCTGCCCGCCTCAAAGACATCCATTTCCGTCGCCCCACCGCGAAGACGGCCTCGACGGCGGCCTCCAACACGTGCAGAGCGTGTTTTTAAAGTGGCGCTGCCCGGCCGATTTCCCATTCCGGTGAACCCGCCTGTTTGTTGTGAGTCTGGCAATCGGCATCCTTGTGGATTGACTGCGGTCCGGACGATTTCTCATACTCCGCCGGAGCCATATCTGCCCCAGCGCCGGGCTGCCATGCCAGAGCGCTGCTGCCGAAGGCCTCGGTTCGAGTCCCCCCAGGGGCCCTCTTTTTCGCCGAGCGCTCTGAGGCCCCCGTGGGGTAGGCCGTCCCGTCACACTCCGGTGCCGCGCTGTTGCCTACCCTGCGTTCGGCGGGCGCTAGCCGCGCTAGCCGCCAGGCGGTCTTCGGAGAGCAGTATTTCGCCATAAATTGCCCCGTCTGGGAACGCCTCCCAACAGAAGTTGTATAGTTCGTATCACGCAGTGCGGGGGGTTGACGGTTCGATCCCGGCCGCCTCCTGTTTTTCTGGCCGAGCGGCTGGTGATGTGGACGGCGGTTCGCCCCCGCGCGGCCGCAGGGCGGGGCCGCAGGGCGGTCGGGGCTCGGCAAGTTTAAAGCGCGGGAGCTAAATCACAGTGCCGCGGCGTGCGGAGGTGGACTCTGGAGTGGCGGTGGATCGAGAAGCGGTAAATCACGCCGGGCAGACCGAGCAGGCGGCCATTGTGCCAAATTTATTTGCCGGTCTCGGCGACACTGTGGAGGAGACCAAGGTCGTGGTGGCAGCGCCCGGCAGCGCCGTGCTGCACAATGGGATGGACAGACAATTAGTGGTGGACGCACGGACAGACGGACGGACGCAGACATGGCCCTTGTGAGGTCCGGGGTGGGGGTGGGGGGCTCCCGGACTGTCCTCTGTCAGCGTGGAAGCACCTTGCTTCTGTTGCTTTGACGTCCCGAAAGGAGCGCCACCCCTAGGGCCTTCCGAGGCCCTTTGGGGCCCTCTGGGGGCTCTCTGCCAAGCCCAGCCCATGGCCCAGCCCATGGCCCAGCCCCCCCCGCGGGGCCCCGGCCCGCCAGCGAGCCGCGAGCCGGGCCAGCCAGTCTGTTGCCTACACTGCACGTTGCCTACACTGCGAGGGACCACCTTGGCGTCGAATTGAGTAACGCCCCCCACCAGCCTGGAACACCTGATGACAGGTCGTAGAAACTGATGGCTGGTGGCAGAGGCAAGGAATCTACAAATTGTGACAGCTTTCTACAAACGTTGCAAACAGAGAGAAGAGAAAATTACTGGTGAAAGTTAACAAAAGCCAAAACATAATTTGTAAAATACTTTCCAGATTTTTTTAACTAATTATCCTTTTAATCCTCCCTGGAAGACGCTCTGGAGCAAACAGAAAAAATGTGAATGGCAAGAGAGCGCACACGTTTGCCGGAGGCATTGTCTCCGCGCTAAGCGTTCCGGCCGATGGATTCGCAGCGAGCGAAGAGGAGAAAGAACGTTTCGCTGTTTTGGTGATTTCCGTAATGGCGGTAATTAACTAATTTGCGAGACGGCAGAGCCAGCGCCCTCTGGAGGCGAGGCGAGAATTACGGCCAGTTTAATTGGCAACGAAATGGCAATCGGAGGAACAAACGGACAAGCGGAGTGATTGTCGGCGGGGCGTCTCGGAACGCGTGGAGGCGGTCCAAATCTCAGACGCGTTTTGAGCTCCAGAGTCGCTCAATGGGACTCGAACCGAACGTGTGACCCCACCAATGGATTCCTCGTTCGGAGAGCAATTCATTGGCGGGGTCACACGGTCGGTTCGAGTCCCATTTAGCGACTCTGGAGCTCAAAACGCGTCCGGGATTTTGACCGCCTCCGCCGGTCTTCTGGCAAACCCACTGTGTAGCGGCCAGGTGAGCTCTGCCCTTTGCCGTGTCCAGGATGGAAATATTTTAATTTGCGTCTGATTTTGTGACTCGCTTCATTAGAGGAAGAGCCCAAGGGCGGAGGCCAGGGCGGCGTGGGCAGGCCCGTGGGCAGGCCGGCCTGGTCGAGCGGGATTAAAACGGGGAGAAAATGAGGCCTTTGGAGGCCACGCCGCGCGTTGCGCAGGAAGCTTTACTTGCGTGGAGGAGCGCCGAGCCGCCCGCAACACTGCCACACTGCCACACTAAAAAAGGGAAATTATACTAAAATTACAATTTTTAATTTATTCCTGGGATTCCTGGCGTTTGCACCTCCCCGCCGCGAAAAAAAACAAAAACAAAACAGACGAACCTGTCTTGACGCGGTTTTTGAAAAGGCGGGGGACGACGGCGAGCGTTGCAGTGTAGGCACTTCCAGCGCAGCGAGAAACTTGGGTCGCACTACAGCTTATTCTAAACAAAGTCGGCCTAATCCGTTTTTGCGCTGTTAAATTATGGACCCGCTTTCTGAGTGACGTCCTCCGCCGCCCGGGCCGGGGCGTGCCACAGTGGGCCAGAAGACCGGTGGAGGCGGACAAAACTCTAGACGCGTTTTGAGCTCCAGAGTCGCTAAATGGGACTCGAACCGACCGTGTGACCCCACCAATGGATTGCTCTCCGAACGAGGAATCCATTGGTGGGGTCACACGTTCGGTTCGAGTCCCATTTAGCGACTCTGGAGCTCTAAACACGTCCAGAGTTTTGTCCGCCTCCACCGGTCTTCTGGCCCACTGTGGGGCGGGCCGCTCCCACAGGAACTCCCCTACATCGAGGCGGCGAGGCGGCCAGGCAGCGCGCCAGGCAGACAGCAGCGGGTCTTTGTGGAACCAATGGCCTCAAGAATTAATGATGGGTGTCTCAAAGAGGGCCGTATTATGGCGTTCCGCCCCCGAAGCCTAGCGCGGCAGCGCGGCAGCACGGCCCAGGTCGGCCGTGGCGCCGCAAGTTGGCCCACTTTTCAGAGACCCGTCCACTTTTTGCCGACGGATGGGTGAAATTTCCTGCCTTGCGTCGCCTTGACCGACCCCGACAGTGGGTCAGAAGCCCGGTGGAGGCGCTCAAAATCCCGGACGCGTTTTGAGCTCCAGAGTCGCTGAATGGGACTCGAACCGAACGTGTGACCCCACCAATGGATTCCTCGTTCGAAAAGCAATCCATTGGTGGGGTCACACGTTCGGGTTGGGTCCCATTCAGCGACTCTGGAGCTCAAAACGCGCCTGGAGTTTTGGCCGCCGACGCCGGTTTTCTGGCCCACTGTGGCCCGGCGAGCGGTTGGCTGCGAACGGGCGTGTGTACGCCACCTAGTTTGAGTTGAGCTGCTCTCGGCATCCCCGCCGGCCGCTGCCCTCGCCTCGCGGGCTGCTAGCTGGCAGGGCGGGCAGGGCCGGCGGGCCGGGGCAACACGCCCTGGAGGGCTAACTCGTGGAGAAGTCTCCCAAGTTTGGCAACGCAGTAAGGAGAGAGAGCCGGCGCCACGGTGTGCCACGGACCGCCTGGCTGCAAGCCTGGCTGCAATCCTGGCTGGTAATTGGCGCAGAGAGTTTAAAGGTGTCGCTCGCGCGTGTTCTACTCCCCCCCCCCTCATCTTTTTGCGGACGCACGCGGAGATTCGCACCCCACGCTTTTTCATCCCACCCCTCCCGTCCGACCGCATTCCCGCAATCTATTCGGGAACCAACAAAGCATTAGGATGGTCGGCGCGCCACTGTAGCACGGCACGGCCACACAAATGAAATGGCGTCTCATTGAGAGGTCGGAACAGGGTGTCATTGCCGCTATTGCAACAACAGCACTGCCTGTGTATGCCGGGCCTGTGTGTGTACGCTGCAGAACAAGCGCTGATAACACAGTGGGCCAGAAGACCGGTGGAGGCGGCCAAAACTCTGGACGCGTTTCGAGCTCCAGAGTCGCTAAATGGAACTCGGACCGAACGTGTGACCCCACCAATGGATTGCTCCCCGAACGAGCAAGTCCCGAGTCTAATGTATTTTTTTCGTGAAAATAACGCCAGCTAGTTTTAACCCCCTTTTTCTGTTCTTTTTCAGGTGAGTTTCTCGCGACCGTGGAGACGGTGACGCGGGTGAGCTTTTTCTTCTTCTCTTCCGGCTCCAAATTCATCCTCGTGACTGATGCGGGGTGGCTGGCGCGGGCTGGCGCCGTCGCAGCGGCACAGCACTGCCGGAGCACTGCCGGGGCACTGCTAGAGCGAGACAGAGGACGAGGCGAAGACGACCCGCACGCGGGGGAGATTTATGACGAGCCGCTGCGGACTGATTCCGAGAGTCGTCGCTCTGTCTCTCTCGCACTCACGGGGCGCCCCCTGTCGGTGCGAGAGGGACAGCGCGACGGAAACGACTGGCGTGCCGGAAGCAGACGGGGCTCGTGTCGTTTGCACTGTAAATGGAATCGGAAAGGAGAAGACGAGGTGCCTCGCTGTTCTCTGCGAGGGGCGGGGCGAGCGCAGTTCGCAGCCCCGCCTGATTGGGCTAATATCGTCGGCTGCTGCAAGGTGTTCCTCCTGGCGGGGCGGCGCGGGGGCGAAGTCGGGGAGACGCTCCCATAAGTGCTTCGGGCGGCCTCTTGAAACTCGTGGATGGCGGAGCGCTTTAAGATTCTATCGAAGGCGAGCCGGGGTCCCCGCCCTGCCGCGAACAGTGGGCCGGATGGCCGGCGGCGGCGGCCAAAACTCTGGACGCGTTTTGAGCTCCAGAGTCGCTAAATGGGACTGGAACCGAACGTGTGACCCCACCAATGGATTCCTCGTTCGGAGAGCCATCCATTGGTGGGGTCACACGTTCGGTTCGAGTCCCATTTAGCGACTCTGGAGCTCAAAACGCGTCCGGGATTTCGACCGCCTCCACCGGTGCTCCGGCCCACTGTGCCGCGCCCCGCCGAGGCACGGACGACGTCGTCGTCCCGAGAGGTGCCTCATCGAAGAAGTGGCAAGCGTCCCCGCGCCGCCGCGCCCCGGAGTGGGCATGGGCGCGGCCAATTGGCGACGGGGCATTAGAACGGGGACACGCCGAGCAGGACGAGGAGGACGAGGAGCAGATAAAGGAAATGCATAGAGCGGAGTGTGTGGGGGCGGACGGCGCGGACGGGCTGGCTGGCGCCGCTGCCCCACGCCGGGCCGGCGCCAGAGCCTGGAGGGGCCTGGCGGGGCCTGGAGGGGGCGGCAGTCGATATCGCTGGGCTGGCTGGGCTGGCCGGGCTGCCGGGTGGGGACTCTGCCGGTGCGCGGCGAACGCGGCGAGGTTCCGAGGTTCCGTCCCTCCAGCTCCACAGCGCTCCACAGCGCTCCGCAGCGCGCAGCCTCCCAGACCCGCGCTGGCTGGCCCCTGGAGTGAACCCCGCCGCGTCGCGCCGCCGTGCCGCCGTGCCGCCGAGCCGCCGTACCGCGCAACGCAGCGCGCCTGCCGCCGTGCGCCGCCGCCGTGCCGCGCCGCCGCCTCCCGACGCCCCCGCCGCGGCGCCGCGCCGCCCCGCGCGGCGCCAGTGTTGCGTGTGTTTGTTGTCACGGTGCCCGCGTGACGAAGTGACCGGGTGTCTTGTGGTGTGACCGGTGTGACGAGCACGTTGACGTGCGAGGTGATTGGCTGGAGCGATTTGGTTCGATTCCGCGTTTTTGACGGTCATGAGTCCCTCGCCTTCCGTCGTCGCGCAGTGGATTTGCCAAGGGACCGGCGGAGGCGGTCAAAATCACGGACGCGTTTTGAGCTCCAGAGTCACTAAATGGGGCTTGAACCGAACGTGTGACCCCACCAATGGATTGCTCTCCGAACGAGGAATCCATTGGTGGGGTCACCTGTTCGGTTCGGGTCCTGCTTAGCGACTCTAGGGCTCAAAACGCGTCTAGAGTTTTGTCCGCCTCCACCGATCTTCTGGCCCACTGTGCGTGGCGGTTTCGGCGCGCGCGCGGACAGGTCAGGGTCTGTCGGCCCGAGGGGCGGAGCGAAGCGCCCGGAGGAGTGAAATATCGCCGACAGGGTAGTCCCGTAACTGCGATCTGCATGCAAACAGCTCGCAGCGGAAAACGCGATTTGTGAAAAAAGGCGGGCATCGCATCGGTCGGTGGAATGGTTATTTTTACGAGTGCACCCCCCGGCGAACGGGTGGGATATGGCCGTGCCACCGGCGGGGTGCGAAAACCGACAACAACAACAACAACAACAACGAATTGGAGTTTTTATTAAACAACTTGGAAGACGCAAGACGCTAATGTGTCGTCTCTCGCACACAGTGTCAGCGACTTTGAAACATGCAAGACTCTCCTGCCCGCTTCCCTCCCGGCGTTCCCCCTGCGTCGCCCCGATCGGCTGCGTTCCTCGCATAGTTCCGACGGTGTGCCGACGCACTGTGGGCCAGGAGAACGGTGGAGGCGGCCTAAACTCTAGACGCGTTTTGAGCTCCAGAGTCGCTAAACGGGACTCGAACCGAGCGTGTGACCCCACCAATGGATCGCTCTCCGAACGAGGAACCCATTGGTGGGGTCACACGTTCGGTTTCGAGTCCCATTTAGCGATTCTGGAGCTCAAAGCGCGTTCAGAGTTTCGGCCGCCTCCACTGGTCTTCTGGCCCACTGTGCGACGGTGTGCCGACACGGCGAGGGCCGTGCGTGCTTCAATACGCCCAGCGGCAAAGGAAAATAGAAATATCTAAATATATATATACGCCAGTATGAAAAAGATAAATAAAAAAAGGCGGCGCTGGAATCGAAATGATTTTAGCGCCCACAGCGGGCGAAAGGACGGCAGGCAGCTGCGCGAACGGTCCGAGGGGGGGGGGGGCACACGTCAGTGACAACCGGGAGCCCTGGGCGGTGTAGGCCGTCTAGGCCGTCTCCAAGGGGCTTACACCAATTTCTGAACATGTGTCATTGACGTCCTCTTCTCTTCCTCCACTCTGTGTGTGTGTGTGTGTGTGTGCGCACGCGCGTGTGCGTAGTGTAGGGAGAAATGGGGGTAGGGGTGTGAAGTGTAGCCGTTCCCGACGTGTGTGTGTGTGTGTGTGTGTGTGCGCGCGCGCGTGCATTTATATATATGTTCGTTTAGTTTGTGTGTGTTTACGTGTGGTGTGTGTGTGTGTGTGTGCGCGCGCGCGCGCGTGTGTGTGTGTGTGTGTGTGTGTGTGTGTGTGTGTGCGCGTTGCGCTGGCCCGCACAACTTTATTGGGCTCACTTCGGCCGGGCTTGGTGGTTACTCAGGCGATGCTCCGAGTTATGATCCGGCCTCCTCCGGTCGGCCCTCCGGTCCTCCGGTCCCCGCCTCCGGCCTCCCGGCGGCGCGGCCGCGACACGACGCGTCGAGGTGTGATATGCGATATGACGGGAGGTGCTCCCCGATCGAGTTGCTTTTTATCCCACTCCGTTGTTCCTGGGGGGGGGGGGGAGGCACCCCCTCCTCCCCCTCCCCTCCACTCGTCACAGAAGGTGCGTGTCAGCGCGATGACGCGCGGGCCGTCGGGAAAAGGCGTCAAAAATTGGGCTGCCGCCCTCGTTTTCGACGTCGTCACACAGCGCGAAAAAAAAAAATTGGGGGGAATAAAGAGAAGCGTGGTGACACCCTTTGTTTTTTTTTTGGTGTTAAAACAGGTTTTTTTGGGGGGGAATTGCAAAGAAAAATTTGACCATCCCTCCGCGCATGTCCACGATTCAAAGTCAATGCCAATTACAACACGTGCGTTTGAATGGGGGTGTCCACGGCATTTTTGTGTGTGTGTGTGTGTGTGTGTGTGTGTGTGTGTGAGAGAGAGAGAGAGAGAGAGAGAGAGAGAGAGAGAGAGAGAGAGACACCAATACATGGTAATTGGATCAGTGTTGGCATCACTCGGTCGGGGTTCGATGGAATATGATGAGCATCGTTCATTTTGTCGGTCCCCGAATTCGGCCCGCCAAACGCCAAGTAAAACAGGAAAGCAGGCCCCCAGAAAAATAAAAAAAAGAGTAAAAAAAAGGGGGAAGAGAGAAATTGGGTGAGTAGGGAAAACAAACCTAAACAAGAAGGCCGGTGAGTTGGATTGGGCGAGGGCCGGCCAGGGCTTTCGGGCTTTTCGCCAGGCTGAGGCTGGGCGGCGCTGGGCGACCACCCTTCACCACCCTTGTCCCTTTTGTGCCCAGGCCGCGTCACGGCACGCCACGGCACGGCACGGCTCCTTTGCCATTGTCAGTCAAAGTATAAACCCCGCTCTATTGGTTTCGCCATCCCACTTGCTCCCTCCTTATTTAACGGTCCACGCACATCGTCACCGCACGCACACACACAAACACACACACACACGCACACACTTTCATTAACGGGAAAAAGGGGGGCTTTTTGTCGTTGTCCTATTTACACTGGCCCATTTTATACTGGCCTTGTCGCCGCACCCCTCCCTGCATTTTTCCATTTTCCCACTCAGTAAATTACTTTTGTCCACTTTTCTCATTTACGGGCGAGACGCCGCCGCTTCGAACGACTGTGATACAGGGGGGGGGGGTGTCTGATGGGTGACGGACACAAAGCATCGGCCGCCACCGGGCTGCCACCGGGCTGCCGGTACAAAAGGCGATACCTCAGAGCGTCATTAATCTTTGGACGCCATTATAGTCATTATCGCTAGAAGGAGCAAAAAAAAAAAAAAAAGCTGCGGAAGCTGCGGAGAAACGAAATAAAAAGAAAGAGTGCCTTTGATTCACTTTTGTGAAACGGGTGAATCCCGGTGGTGGAGTGGCTGGCCGCTCCAAGGACGTGTCTCAAGGTCACCACACCGCGAGCGGGAGAGAAGAGACATCCGTTGCCCCGACGACGTTTCGCCTCTTTTCTCCGAATTGTTTTCGTCGCGTTCGAGAGGCGGGTCCGGCGGGTCGCTGAAGGAGTGATCTGGTTTAATTACCTCGTCAAGCGCTGCCTCTGTGTGTGTGTGTGTGTGTGTGTGTGTGTGTGTGTGTGTGTGTGTGTGTGCGCGCGCGCGCGCCTGTGTGCGTGCCTGTGTGCGGCCGAGTGGGGAGTGAATTCCCAGGCCTCCCTTTGTGTGACGGTTTTTAAAATGGACCCCTTAATTCGTGCCTGCCTGCCTGCCTGTGTGCGAGAAGCAGCATTTAATAAACGAGAGCAAGCGCGCCGCGGCGTCTCATTTTCATTTTAGTTTTTTTTTCGTGTTGGTACAAAGGAAGCAGCCACACGCCGCGGCGGTTGGCGCCCTGTGCCTCGCCCCGCTCGCTTACAGTGAATGGCTGGCGAATCTCGGCCGCCGTGCTGGCCGTGCTGTCAAAGGCCCTGGAGCACAGTGGGCCAGAAGACCGGTGGAGGCGGCCGAAACTCCAGACGCGTTTTGAGCTCCAGAGTCGCTAAATGGGACTCGAACCGCACGTGTGACCCCACCAATGGATTGCTCTTCGAACGAGGAATCTATCGGTGGGGGCACGCGTTCGGCTCGAGTCCCATTTAGCCGGTCTGGAGCTCAAAACGCGTCTAGAGTTTTGGCCGCCTCCACCGGCCTCTCCTCCCTGTCCAGGTGGGGCGTCGTGAGGGGGAAGCCCCCCCCCCCTCCTTTGCGAGGTCTGCCGTCGTCGTCGACATGCCACCCGAAACAAGCTGGCGGAAAAACATAAAATGAATTGCCAAGCGGCAGGCAAGACGCGACCAGACGAGCGGGGCTGCAATTTTGACAAGGTGCTGCGAATTAGGACCTACCCTCCCCCCCCCCTCTCTCTCTCTCTCTCTTTCTCTCTCTCTCCCTCCCCGATACAGCCCGCGGCACCTTGGCCTAACGAGATTCATCATGCCTGCGATTCGCGCCATCATCGTCCCCATCAGCGTTTTTCCCGCCCACGCGCTGTCTCTCTCGCACACCGCGGTGCCGCCCGCAGGGCCGCAGGGTGCGAGGGAGACAGCCTCCCCCCGCGACGCCGCGCAGTGGGCCAGAAGACCGGTGGAGGCGGTCGAAACTCTAGACGGGTTTTGAGCTCCAGAGTCGCTAAACGGGACTCGAACCGAACGTGTGACCCCACCAATGGATTGCTCTCCGAACGAGGAATCCATTGGTGGGGGTCACACGTTCGGTTCGTGTCCCATTTAGCGACTCTGGAGCTGAAAGCGCGTCTCGAGTTTTGACCGCCTCCACCGGTCTTCTGGCCCACTGTGCGCCGCGACGCACAATCAGTCCGTGTCGCGCGGTCGGCGGGGACGACAGGCAGTTACGGGAGGACGATTTTGGTTGCGCCCCGCTTTCGGCGCCCGCAGTTTAGTCCGGCCACTAGGTCAGTGTGCCATTTTCGAAAAATCAAATCGAACTGTGTTGAAATTTTGTCGGAAAAATAAAATCCCGGCCGATTATTTTTGTCGTTTTCTTTTTTCCTATTTTAATATTTGGAAGGAATCGGCTTCGCGCGCGAACAAAAAAGTTTAGTGGGCTAAGCGAAGTTTATCGCGTAGAGGCCCCGGTCCTGGCAGCCTCGGAGTGTATTAGGTCTGTAGGGCGCCGCACCTCGCCCCGCCCCGCCCCGCCCTGCCGCCACCAACACACAAATGCATAAATTACCTGCACGCCACGCCCAGCGAGGAGTATTTCACGGGCGATCTTTTTACAAAACGCGAAAGCGCGCGCCAGGCCTTCTGTGTTGGTCAGGGCGAGGAGTGGGGCGGCCGGAAAGAGGGAGAGAGATGGAGAAAGTAAAAAAAGAGAGAAGATTTATTGTCCATCAGTCGTGTGGAACCACTTACCTCGTGTAACCAGCGCGTGTTCCTGTTGTCGGCACGTCGTGTTTCCTCTCACTCTCTCTCTCTCTCTCTCTCTCTCTCTCTCTCTCTCTCTCTCTCTCGCACACGAGTCGGATTGTCAGTTCTCGCTCGACGTTTTTAATGCTACGACGCGCCTCTTAGACGAGGACACACACACACACACGCACGCACGCACGCTGCGGGCTCGAGGCGCAGTATTACGCGTCTTTGTTGTTGAAATCGGATTGGCCCCCCATTTACAGCGCGGGGCCTAAGAAGCGAGGCGCCTGGCGGCCCTGGCGGCCCTGGCGGCCTCGCGGCCTCGCGCCGAGCGAAGGTTTGTCTCCCGATGAGGATGAGGCGCGCTTTCCGGGAAGCGTGCCTGCGTGCAGACCGACTCCGAGAAGTCGCCGCTCTGTCTGTCTCTCTCGGGGCGTCCCGCATGGGTGCGGCAGAGACAGAGCGACGACTCTCGGAATCGGTCTGCTGCACTGCTAAGGCGTACAGCGCCGAGGCCAGGGAGCTGGAGCTGGCTGGAGCTGGCTGGAGCCAGGGGGTCAAACAAGCGCCGGGGATCATGGGGCTTAGGCTTCGGTTTTGTCGGAGCTGCGCTCGGAGGCGCGTGTCTCTGTGTGTGTGTGTGTGTGTGTGTGTGTGTGTGTGTGTGTTGTCTCTGTCTGCGTGTGGTGTGTCTGTCTGTGTGGGACCGAATCGACACGAGAAGTCGAGGACCTAAGTTGTGGATTGAACGCACTCCTTGGTAAACAACAACAAAAACAACAAACAGCAGCACGGTACGAAACGGGCGCCATGCAGATTGGCCCGAGAGTGTAGAGGCGCCTAGGCGCGCCTTGCACGATGGCTTATTGGTGCCAATGTATGGCTTTCGATGCCCCGGGGGTGGGGGGTGGGGGTGCACGTTAGGGAAGCCTGGAGTGAGACAGACGATATCGCTTCTCAATATCACTATCATCTGGCAACGGGACACTCTAGGGGCTGCTGCCCTGCCGTGCCGTGCCGTTTTCACCTGCGAGTTCCGCATGGTGCAGTCCGAGTGCAGCCCGCTGGATTCGAATCGGACTCTTGAAGCCGTTTGGCCGGAAAACTGCGTCGCGTTTGCGCCGTTTTGTAGCGCGGTCTTCCCCGGTCTCCTCCGGGATCCTATCCTTGCGATCCATTCACAGAGGCGGCGCGAAGACGGCCCCGCGCAGCGAGAGAGAGAGAGAGAGAGAGAGAGAGAGAGAGAGAGAGAGAGAGAGAGAGAGAGAGAGAGAGAGAGAGAGGAAAAGCAAAGAAATAAAAAAGAGTGCCCTTATAGCCGTTTGATGTTTTTGCCTTTGTGGGCCACGGCAAGGCGAGGCGAGAAAGGGAGGCGGTAGACGCCATCGACGTTTTTTGTTTTTCGTTCCTCTTTTCTCTCAGTGCCTAATGAAGGGTGTAATCGGCTTGGTCGGGACGCGAACCCGCAGCCAGACGCGACAGACGATGTCTTGATGCCCGGCCTGCCCGGCCGCGAACGTGAAAGGGGAAAAGGGGAGAAGTGGCGCGTGTCGCGGCGCCGCCCGTGGTCCGCGGGCTACCGTGGATTTGCCAGAAGACCGGTAGAGGCGACCAAAACTCTGGACGCGTTTTGAACTCCGGAGTCGCTAAACAGGGCTCGAACCGAACGTGTGACTCCACCAATAGATTCCTCGTTCGGAGAGCAATCCATTAGTGGGGTCACACGTTCGGTTCGAGACCCATTTAGCGACTCTGGAGCTCAAAACGCGTCTGGAGTTTTGGCCGCCTCCACCGGTCTTCTGGTCCTCAGTGCGCCTGTCGTCCGCGGGGTAGGCAACCCGGCAGGCAGACGCGCGCGCCGCGTGGCCCGGCCGAGTTCCGCGGGCGCTCGCCTGGGAGGGGCAGGGAGGGGAGGGGGACCCGTGCACGAGTCGTGTGCCGTGACCCGTGTGTTGACTCGGAATCGAACCAAATCCGCGACGGGACGGCGATGCGAATCATGCGATGCTCTCTCGCCCAGTTGTCGCGAGATTGAATTATTGGGGCGGGGCGTCGCTGCGTCGCCACCTCTTCACACGTTTCCCCGGAAATCTTGCCAGATGGCCGGCGGGGCGTGAAATCGCGGAATCGCGCGGAATTGCACAAGGCACACACTGGAAGGCTGCTGATCTCGACGCCACCAAGATCACCGTCACGCTGGATTACCCCAGGATGTACCTCCGGCGCCGCCCCGGCCGCCAGGGCCGCCAACAGGGCCAGGGCCGCCGTCGCCGCCTCTGGCCGTGAAGGCCGCGAAGCTGGAGTCCCCGGAGGGGGACGCCGTCGTCGCCATGGACTCGTTGGAGCGGCTGGCGCTGCCGCTGGTGCGCGCGGACGCGGCCGCCAGCCGGCAGGCCTCGGCGGCCAGGACGCACGCCGCGGGACTGCCGCACGGCCTCGCCCACGGCCTCGCCCACGGCCTCGCCCACGGCCACCTCGACAACGCCATCGCCGCCAACAGCCAGGTGCTGGTATCCGCCTCGCTCGCCACGGCCATCGGCAAGAAGCCCGTGTCCGGCTCGTTCTGCCTGGCCGGCGGCACCATGGAGGGCATCATCCAGTGCCTCGTCTTCCTCAAGGCCTTCCAGGTAAATCCTTCCCACTGATTGACGTCGACGCGGCCGGCTGATGAGAGCAGTGCTGCTGGCCAACACAGTGGGGCAGAAGACCGGTGGAGGCGGCTAAAACTCCAGACGCGTTTTGAGCTCCAGAGTCGCTAAATGGGACTCGAGCGGAACGTGTGACCCCACCAATGGATTGCTGTCCGAGCGAGGAATCCATTGGTGGGGTCACACGTTCGGTTGGAGTCCCATTTAGCGACTCTGGAGCTCAAAAGGCGTCCGGGATTTTGTCCGCCTCCACCGGTCTTCTGGCCCACTGTGCACTGGCTCTCCGCGGATGCCGTTTAGCCGATGTCTGTTTTCCGCGCGAACAAGACGCCTCGCTCCAACCCCTTGGCAAGACGGCTTCCTTCTTCTTGGCGCCGCTTGCGCCGCTTGCGCCGCTCGGCGCCGCTTGACTGAAAGGCCCCGCCTCGCCGCCTCGCCGCTCCGCCCTGAAAAGAGCTCCGCTGTCAGCCCGAAAGCTGAAACCCCGAGCGGGGCCAGAGCCAGCTCGCGAAACGGCGTGGAGCGCCGCGACGCGCCGCGACGCCGCCAAACGTGCAACTCGCCTTATCCGACGCCAATGGCGCTGCCTCGCCGCCGCATCGCTCTTTATTCGGAAGCGGCGTCAGTTTTCACTCAATACGGTCCGACGCGCGATTGGCGGACCGGCGCACAGTGGGCCAGAAGACCGGTGGAGGCGGCCAGAACTCTGGACGCGTTTTGAGCTCCAGAGTCACTAAACTGGACTCGAACGGAACGTGTGACCCCACCAATGGATTGCTCTCCGCACGAGGATTCCATTGGTGGGGTCCTCCACGGGTCTTCTGGCCGGCCCACTGCGCGGCGCCGAGCAGCAGACTGAGAGTCGTTTTCGTCGCTCTGTCCCTCGCGCACCTGTGCGGGGCGCCGTTGAGTGCGAGAGAGACAGAGCGACGGAAACTACTCTCAGTCTGCGGGAGGGAGGCGTCGACGGCGACCCTAGCGCCGTGTCCGGGAGGTCAAGGCACCGTGGACCTGCTAGGCGTGCAGTACACTGATTCCGAGAGTCGTCGCTCTGCCTCTCGCTCCCGCACGGGACGCCCCGTGAGTGCGAGAGAGACAGAGCGACGGAAACGACTCGGCATTAGGCCAAGTCAAAGGCATTCCGGCGACAAACTGGCTGCGAGTTTTGAGAGGGGGCGCCCTGCCGCGCAATGCCGCCCTCGAGAGCGAGAGAGCGCCCTCGTCTCGCGAAACGGTTTTTGCTTTCCAGTCGAGTGTCGTCTGCTTGCTTTTGTCCGGGGCTGGCCTCGCCTCGGGGGCCCGCAGTGGGCCGCGAGGCCAGTTTTGGCGGCAACTCTTTAATTATTAAACACGGCTCGGATGAAAGAAGTGAGGGAACCAGTGGACCGGGTCGGTCTGGCGGTCGGTTTGAAGAAAGGCGCCATTGTCGCGTTGTATGTTTGCGGCAGTGGGCCAGAGGACGCGTTTTGAGCTCCGGAGTCGCTAGGACTCGAACCGAACGTGTGGCCCCACCAACGGATTCCTCGTTGGGGGAGAGCAATCCACTGGTGGGGTCACACGTTCCGTTCGAGTCCCAGTTAGCGACTCTGGAGCTCAAAAGGCGTCCGGGATTTTGACGGCCTCCACCGGCCCTCTGGCCCACTGTGCGTGGCGCCGCGGAGGTATTAGCCTGGGCGCAGAAAGGCGGCCCGGCCGACTCGGTGTTGTCTTCTCCCTTCCTCCCGCTTCCTGTTTATATTCCCCTCTCCCTCCCTCCCGCCGGCAGATGGCTTTGGCTCGCCGGTCACGTCCTGGGATTGGGGAAAATAAGGGATGGCAGGGGTGGCGGCGAAGGGGTTGATGGTTGGGAGGGGGTTAGCCAGGCAGCCAGGCAGGCAGCCTGCCGGAATCATTTCGGTTGAAAGCATTAACCCGCCCCTGGGATGTCCCTGATGTCCCTGGATGTGCCAGGATGTGCCACCGACATTGTCACTGCTGCTGAATGGCCCACGGCCCACCGGCCCTACCAGCCCCACCCGCTCAAATAAACCGGATGAGTGAAGACGGTGCGGTCGCAAAGGTGCCCGACACACTGGAAGGCGAGGCCAGATTGGCTGACGCACGCCGGGCCGGGCGCAGTGGGCGGAGGTGGCCGAAACTCTAAACGCGTTTTGAGCTCCAGAGTCGCTAAACAGGACTCGAACCGAGCGTGTGACCCCACCAATGCATTCCCCGTTCGAAGAGCAATCCATTGGTGGGGTCACACGTTCTGTTCGAATCCCATTTAGCGACTCTTGGGCCTTTTTTTTTTTTCATTGGACGCAGCGACACTGCAGATCCAAACCAAGGCGGCTAAAGATCCCCTGGGGTGCGAGGGAGGCAGAGCGACTTCCAGTGCCGCCTGCGCACACAATGGCCCAATGGTGGCGAGGCGACGTGGCGATGGCTCCTCGCGTTGGAATCGCTCTTCCACTCCCTTCCCCTCTCTTCCCCTCCCCTCCCTTCCCTTCCCGAATTATTGATATCATATTTCGGCGCAATGGAATGGCCTGTCCGAGCCGCTTTTGTGTTTCGTCCGCCGGAAACGGATACTATTGGGAATTAGGCCTGGGCTGTATGATTGAGCCTCTCTCTCTCTCTCCCTCTCTCTCTGTCTCTCTCTCTGTCTCTGTCTCTCTCTGTCTCTCTCTCTCCCACCCATCCGCTGCCCATTATCCTAATCATCTTTGCATGCAGTGCAGTGCCACATGCCCCGATGGACTGGTGCGCCCGTTCCCCAACCGGACTAGGACCATAGCGGACCATAGGGCCATGCTCTCGTAAACCGGACTCGGCTTCCCAGAACACACACTATATGCCTATGGACCATTTTTGCTAGTCACGGACTGGAAACAATTCCGTGCGTTGTTACCAAATCTGGCGCGACAAAAATAGCAGACGCAAATTTGTCACCAGCTGATTTTGTGACCGGATTGTGACCCCACCAATGATGGATTCCTCGTTCGGAGAGCAGTCCATTGGTGGGTTCACACGTTCAGTTCGAGTGCCATTCAGCGACTCTGGATCTCAAAACGCGTCTAGGGTTTTGTCCGCCTCCACCGGTCTTCTGGCCCACTGTGCCCCACCCCGCCCTACTTCGTGTACCTCCTTAGACTGCCGGGCTGGCCGGGGCCGGCTACCTTTGGTGCACGTCGCTCTCGGAATTTGGTCGCAAAGGGAACATCGCATGGTGCAGCCTGGCGGCGCGGGCATAGGGAGGGGGCGAGTGCCCCGCATTTGGGTGGCGAGGGAAAGATCTGCACTTTCGTCCGAACCCTGCGTCCCCAGGTCATTTCGAAATCAAAGAACCTTTTCCCTTTGAAAGTCTTATTCGGTTTTGTTCGTTTGATTTGATTTTTTTCTCGAATTGTATCGGTGCTGGAAGCGCACCGTATCCCAGCCAGCGTCCTGGAGTTTTGCTGGAGCTGGAGGTTTGCTGGAGGTTTGCTGGAGGTTTGCTGGAGGTTTGCTGGAGCCGTGCTGGAGCTTTGCTGGCCGTGCTTGGAACGCGAGCCCCGCCCGCTGGAATGCGAGGCTGGCTGGAGTGGCGGGCCGTGCTGGAGTGAGTCCAGTGTCGGGACGAGGGTCCCGGAATCAGACGCCCTCCGTGAGATCGGCGTTCGCAGCTGATTAGGGACATTTCTAACGACTGCCGCGGCGCGCGCCCTTTCTCGCAGTGTACTGTACTGTCTGGCCCTTTTCCCTCATTGCGCGCTGAGCTCGCGAGCCGGCCCGGGGATTTACTCGTCGTAATGGGAAACGCTGTGCCTTTTTGAGAGAGACAGGACGAGGCAGAGCGTGCGCACGCCGTGGCCAGCAATAAAGAGGGATGGACAATCCGGTGTGGTGTGCGCGGAGCCCAGCGCGTCATATTTGGGGCCGCAGTGGGCCAGAGGACCGGTGGACGCGGCCGAAACTCCAGACGCGTTTTGAGCTCCAGAGTCGCTAAACGGGACTCGAACCGAGCGTGTGACCCCACCAATGGATTGCTCTTCGAACGAGGAATCCATTGGTGGGGTCACGCGTTCGGTTCGAGTCCCATTTAGCGACTCTGGAGCTCAAAACGCGTCCGGTATTTCGACCGCCTCCACTGGCTTTCTGGCCCACTGTGCAGTGGTCCACCACGTTCACCTGCCTCACTGCCGAGTCCGTAAGTGTTTTCCAGAGGAACAAAAAGTCGTTCTCGAGAGGCCAAGTTTTTTGTTGTCGACCGCTGCACCCAAGTATTGCCCTCCACTTTTGTACGCGTGTGTACTTTCCCCGCCAGCCACTTATCCTTTTTGGGCGGGGCTGTACAAGCCAATGAGTGCGAGCGAGAGTGAGCGAGACTCACCGCCTGAATATTTGAAGCGGTGCGGTGGAGCGCGGTGGGTTTGGATCTGTGTGTTTAGGAAGGTTCTTTTCAGCGCCGTACCGCGTATGTAGGTCGGGGGTGGAACGCCCCGCCCCGCCCCGCCCCGCCCCGCCCGGCTCGGCATCTTGCTAGGGGAGGAAGTGGGCAAAGCCACAGTGCTTGCCCGTCTCCCTCCTTTTTTTTGAAAGGCGAGGATGTTGGATACTTGCGGCGATGACTTTCTTGCCTCCGTGGTGGACGTCTCGAAAGAGGCTCCGGGGCGCGCTCGGTTGCACACTGCACAGATCCGTTCTCGGGTTCGCCACCTGGCAAAGCACTTCGTCCTTCTTTATTTAAAACTGCAATTCAACTCCGAATCCATTTTTTCTTGAATTAACTGTTTTGTTGGCGGTTCTTACTCGGCACACAGGAAGGTCGGTCGGACCCTATCGTCAAGAAAAGAGTCGGATAATTCGTGCTCCCATCTTAAATTTAAATTGTTTCGATTAGCATTGGAGATGCCACATTGTAGGCGGCGGTTCGTTGTTGCAGTCTCACCAACGCACAGTGGGCCAGAAGACCGTAGGAGGCGGCCAAAACTGTAGAAGCATTGAGCTCCAGAGTCGCTAAAAAGCCTTCGAAACCGAACGTTTGACCCCACCAATGGATTGCTCTCCGAACGAGGAATCCATTGGTGGGGTTACACGCTCGATTCGAGTTCTGATTAGCGACTCTGGAGCTCAAAACGCTTCCGGTGCTTTTGCCGCTTCCACCGGTCTTCTGGCCCACTGTGCAATGCCTTGGCAACAGCAACAACAATACTGACTCCGTTTTTGTTTGCGTTCCAGGTGAGTGCCGCGGCCAGTCAGGCTGGGGCGATGACAGGACCGGCCGTCCTGCCCCGCCAAGGGCCCCGCCAAGGGCCCCGCCAAGGGCCCCGCCAAGGGCCCCGCCTTGCCGCTCCGCCCACGGGAGCATCGCCACGGCGTGCTAGTCCCTCCCTGGAGGGCTGGAGGCTCGGCTGGAGGCTCCAGGAGGGGGACTTTGACCGCCTCCCCGTCCAGTTTGGCAAGGGCGAGAATCCGGTTTGTAGACGGCCGAGCTGGCCGCGCCCCGTGAAAAGGGCTGGAGCGGCTTGCTGGAGGCTCCATGAATAGGACTGGAGGGATTGCTGCGGGAGAATGCGGCCAAACAGGTCATCGCCCCGTCAAATAGGCCGAAACAGATTCCATTTGGAGTGGAGAACACGAGTTGCCAAGATGCTCCAGGATTCTCCAGCAGGATACTCCAGGCCGGCCGCTGGAGAGGGCTCTGAGTCCACTTGATTTCGGTGGCTGGCGGCTCTCCGGCCTTCGGTGAGGCCTTCGGAAAGAATTCGTAGCGTCCATCCCATTGTTGTTCTCTCTCTCCAGACACTGACGGCCGAATCGGCCATCGCAGGTTGCTGGAGCCGCTGGAGCCGGGCCGAGCAGCGCCCCTTCAGCTCCAGGCCGCCCAGGCTCCAGCAGCTCGAGGGCCGGCCCAGGTTTTCGTATCAGAGCCGAGGGCTGCCGAGAGCCCCGCGCCCTCGAGGGCGCCGAGCTGTTGATGGACGCGAAGGGTTTCGAGGGGGCCCCGAGGGCGTGCAAGGGCCCCAGGCCGACGCACAGTGGGCCAGAAGGCCGGTGGAGGCGGCCAAAACTCCAGACGTGTTTTGAGCTCCAGAGTAGCTGAATGGGACTCGAACCGAACGTGTGACCCCATCAATGGATTGCTCTCCGAACGAGGAATCCATTGGTGGGGTCACACGTTCGGTTCGAGTCCCGTTTAGCGACGCTGGAGCTCGAAACGCGTCCGGTGTTTTTGCCGCCTCCGCCGGCCTTCTGGCCCACTGTGCGCACTGCTTTGTTCGGATCGACCAGAGAGATGACGGCAGCGATGAGCGCGGACCGCGAGGCACACTGCCAGGCCGCCACTGCCAGGCCGCCACCGCCGCGGCGTGTCAACAAGAAACTTGGGCCTTTTATTGAAACGGCGGTCGGTCGGGCATTTTGGCGCCGCGGCAACTCGCTCACTCAACTTGGGACCGCTAATGCGCAACGCTCTCTCTCCCGCCCCTGGCCCTGGCGCCGTGAACCCCGAGGCCGCGGAGCCGCGGACGGAGTGGCCATCTGCGGGTCGGTTGCAGTGTAGTGTCCATGCGGAACGACGCCCTACTCGCTCACTTTCGCCCGCTATGGGTTTCTGCCTGACCACTACGCACGCTCACATGCGCCCCCTCTGGCACACACACACACACACACACACACACACACACGACCGTGATGGCGGCTGTGCTCCGCGGGGGCCCTTTCCCGAGCCCCCGGGGTGACCCATTGTGCCCGGCCCAAGGCCCGGCCGGCCCCGCTGCCACTTCCTAGGCGCATCGTATTGGCGGACCAGAAAGGGCGCTGCATTTTAATGGCGGCGCTCAGTGCGAGAGAGAGACAGACAGACAGACAGACAGACAGACAGACAGACAGACAGACAGACACGGAACTACATCCAGCGGACAGTGTCGTTAGTGACACTGCAAAAAATAGAAGGACAGAGAGGGAGAGAAAAAGCTGCCCCATTTTTTTTTACAGGGACCACAGAAATGTCGGCCGAAATCTGAAGTGTCCCGGGATATCCAATTCAAATGTCATCCGGGCAGAAAATAATTGGAAGAGAGCCGTTTTGTCGTCGGAAATAAAACCACTGTCTCTGCGAAGAGCAAAGAGGCTCGCCCCAAACGCCCCCGGGGCCCCGGCCGGGGCGGGGCGAGTCGCCGAGACGCGCAGAGGCGGCCTTGACGCCGTCGCTCGCTTTAAGCGGTACAGATTGTTCATCCTGGATCTGCGGGGACCTGGAGGGGGGGGGGGGCGCACGCGCCTCTGCCGCCTCGGTGCCCCCACCGTGCCCCCACCGTGACACGGGACTTCACCACCGCACGGAAATTAAATCGGGGAGGTCTTAGTAGGAGGGTCGAAACTGGAGTCGCACAGCACGCGCACCAGCCAGCCGGCCGGGAAAGTCTCTCTCTCTCTCTCTCTCTCTCTCTCTCTCTCTCTCTCTCTCTCTCTCTCTCTCTCTCTCTCTCTCTCTCTCTTTCTCTCTCTCCCTCTCTCCCTCTCGTGACGTCATTGTGCCATAATTAGGTGGGCATTAATTTCCGGCCGCTTTCCGGCTGCGGTTTGAGTGCCGAGGAGTCAGTCTCGCTTGACTCGCCGGGCCGCGAGCCGCGGGTTCGAGTCCCGCCGACGCCTTGGGTTGTTATTCTGCCCTTTGCGGCGCTTCGCGGGTCGGGCCTTGGCGCCTCGGCGGCCCTCCACCGCCGTCTTCTCGCAGCTGTCTAGATCCACTCGATGATAGGAAAATAAAAATTTCATCAGCGGGAATCGAACCCCGGGTCAGTGGGTCGGTTGACGGCGTCGTTACCGACTGCGCCACCACGCCGCGGCGCCGCCGTGCCCTTGAGGCCGCGCCCCTTTTTGTTGCTCCGTCGTCATCATTGATTCATTGGGTTGCGTCTCGGAATGGCGTCCGGATTGGATTCAGAAGGGCTGGGACCCTTGTGGCCTGCGTGTAGCCCGCCTCGCCCCGCCCCGCCCCGCTTCGCCACCGCCAACCCCGCCACCGCCGTCCTTTCTGGCGCTCGCGAATCTTTTCTGGAGTATCGACAAACTCTCATCTCTTTGGGCCCGGCCGGCCCAGGCCCAGCCCGCCTGCATTCACGTCCGCGCTCCGTCGTCCCGCCTCCCGTCTCCATGACGACGAGGCGATGACGTCACTTCCTGCATCGCGGTCAGCAGACAAAACAACAACAACAAAACTTTTTAAAAATGGGGAAAAAAGCGGGAAACATTTTGGTTTGCCAGAGTTTGACAGTGGTACTCCGCGCCGTAGGCCGCCCATTTTGTGGCGTCAGTCACTTCTATTAGGGACTCCCTTTGATTCCGTTTTCGGCGGATAAAGGCGGGGGGGGGGGGGGGCGTTCCCGGCGGTGGAGGTGTGAAAAAGAGAGCTTCCTGTCCACGCTGGGCTTTCACGCCGCCGGCTTTGATCTGGGAGGGAGGGAGAGTGGAGGAAGCGTGTTCGGAATGAAACGGAGAAAGATTATTTTGATTATTTTGATAAGTCGGATGGCTTCCGTTCGCTTTCAGAGGAAGCGTGGAGGGCACGCCGTTTTGTGGGTCATGGTATAACTAAATCCCGCAGGGAACGGAAAAAAATTATTTTTTGTAAGTGGGGATTTGAACCCGGGTTGTTGGCCACGCCGCTGCGGGCTTGCTTGCTTGTTGTGGGCCCATCCTGGCGTGGCTGTGAAGGGCGGCGAGGACGCGGAACCGCGCGGAGTGGGTCGCAGCGATTAGCGCCCGGTGCGGGTTGGCTCGGTCCGGCTCGGTCCGGCTCGGCTCGGTCCGGCTCGGCTCGGCTCGGCTCGCACCGAGCTCCTTTAATTACTGCTGCTCCGTGTTTGGCCGTGTTTTGTCCCCGATTCTTAATTACGTGGCACCAGTGGCGCGGCATGGCGGGTGGACGAGTAGCCCCTCAAAAGCCCGCAAGACGCCCGTCGGCGGCGGACTTTTTTCCTTTTTTTCGCCTCTCCGCTTGGTCAGCGCACCCCGTTTATTTACAGTGTAAATTAAGGAACTTTGGTCGACTTTGTTTCTCTTGCCGAATATCTTTTTTAATTGGCGTGTCTCGTCGGATGCTGTCAGTACCCTTTCCACGCCGCGCGCGCCGTCCAAAGTTTGCGCTCGGACTTGGCGGGTTGTTTTCCGCGCACAAAAGGAGCGCTGCCAGCCCCGCCAGCCCCGCCAGCCAGCCCCGCACAGGGAAGACCGGTGGAGGCGGCCGAAATTCGAGACGCGTTTTGCGCTCCAGAGTCGCTAACCGGGACCCGAACCGAACGTGTGACCCCACCAATGGATTGCTCTCCGAACGAGGAAATCCATTGGTGGGGTCACACGTTCGGTTCGAGCCCTGTTTAGCGACTCTGGAGCTCGAAACGCGTCCGGGGTTTTGTCCGCCTCCACCGGTCTTCTGGCTGCCACAGAGGCGGCAAGACAGGCCGGGCACCTTCCGTGGGCTTCGCCAGCCAGGCTTCGCCGGCTTGGGTTTCAAAGCACCACCAGCAGCGCAGCGGCGCCGAGCTACGTGGCGGCCCAGCCCACTCATCTTCCCGGAGAATCGGACGCACTGCCTTGCCACTGCCGCACGGCACAGCACGGCCGCACGCTCAAAGACGCGCCGTGATTGGGTTTCAGTTTCGCAGTGGAGCAGCCTGCACCCTGCAGCAGTGACGACCGCGTCGCTTTCTCTCTCTCTCTCTCTCTCTCTCTCTCTCTCTCTCTCTCTCTCTCTCTCTCTCTCTCTCTCTCTCTCTCTCTCTCTCTCTATGTGTGTGTGTGTGTCCTCCAGCTTCCTCCAGCCGCCGCGTTTGTCGCAAGCAGAGCTTCCGGTCCGGGGTCGATGATTGGGAAAAGGGGTGAGGGTGGCGGAGGCTGCCCAAAGAGAGAGAGAGAGAGAGAGAGAGAGAGAGAGAGAGAGAGAGAGAGAGAGAGGCAGTCGGGCAGGCTTTGAGATGGCAAGCCGGCATAAGTCCCCTGCGGTCCCCTTCGGACGGACCCGTTCGGTCCTCTTCATTACCGAGCTTGTCATGTACCGCCACTGTAATGACTCGGAAGGAGGCGGAAGGAAGCGAGCCGACCGGAGAGACACGCGTCATGCAGCCGGACAACAATAACAACAACAACAACAACAACAACAACAACAACAACAACAACAATGTGGACATATGTCGTAGTGTCGGTTGCCAACCAGTCGCGATTTTCGCAACATTCTGCTTCACTTTCCACACATTCTGATAAAGATGAATTTTTGAAATGTTTGGATTTTTATTTCAATACTAAGTTTAATTTTTTTTTAAACGGTGAAGTTGAGTTTAAGTGGTGACATATTTGCTGTTGTTTTTGTTGTTTGATCGACCGGCAACCGAATGTGCCGCCTTATGACCCATGATGTGGGGCCCGCCGCTGTCACGGATCAGGGCGGGGACCGAGAGAGAGAGAGAGAGAGAGAGAGAGAGAGAGAGAGAGAGAGAGAGAGAGAGAGAGAGAGAGAGGAGGGGGGGGGGGGAGAGGAGACGATAGTGCTGCATTGTATCGAGTCCACTATAGCCTCGTTCTCGGCATTCCGTCCACGCTCGCGGCCGGAGCACGCGCTCCGCTTTTGTGCCGCAGATGTCGTCTGCTACTGTACGGCTCGGCTCGGCTCGGGGAAGTACCTCGTGCTCGTCGCGGCCGCCCCGAGGCCCGAAGCCCCGAACCACAGGCATTCCGATCGCGTCGGAGGCGCAGTGGCACAGCCATGGCACAGCAGCGCCTTAACAGCGCGCGTCCGGCCGCCTCGTCCTCAGTTTTCATCCCTTGTCCTCCCCCCTCCAGCACTAGCAGTGTCGTGTACTTCGGACAGCGCGGCGAAAGCAAACGAAAGCCGAGACTTTGTTTCTTCTGTTTTGGCGCGGCATTCGTCTCACTTTTCCTCCTGTCCGAGCGACCCTTAATTATTGGTGTGGGGGCCGCCGCCGCCGCTGCCGGGTCTCCACGGCCTGCTCGGCCTCCTCGGCGTCCGGCCCAAGTTTCGCCGGCGACAAGAGGGCCTGATTCGTCCGCCCTCCCTTCCCCGGACCGCAGCACACTGCCAAACATGGGCACTGTGGACCGAAACTTTAGACGCGTTTTGAGCTCCGGAGTCGCTAAGCAGGACTCGAATCGAGCGTGTGACCCCACCATTGGATTCCCCGTTCGGAGAGCAATCCATTGGTGGGGTCACACGTACGGTTCGAGTGCCGTTTGGCGACTGGCTGCGGAAAGGGACGCAGGAACTTGCCGGCCTTTGCCTTGCCAGCCTCAGCGCGCCTGCGGACGGCAGTGTAGGCAACGCGCCACACTGCGGAGCGCGCAATCCGCAGCGTGGCCTACCTCGCAGGCGCTCTCCGCTCCGCGATTCTGAGCGCAGAGAACCAGGGTAAGCCATTTACCGGCTGAAAAAAATATCGGAGTGCGGAGATTCGAACCAGCGACCTTCCCCTTCACGTGCGGCTGACTTGCGCGCGCGGCCACGAGCACCGCGCATAGAGCCGTGGCACGCGGCGATCTATTTGTCACGCGGGGAATCAGTGATTCGCTAATGGCGCCTCGCTCCGTCTCGGCCGGCCCCTGGAGGCTGCCTGGAGACTGTCCGGGCCGCCGAGCGTGAACATTGATTAGCGCTGCGCGCGCTCTGATTAATTTTAGTCCCCGTGAGAGGCACGCCAAGGCACGCGCGGCGCGCTGGCGGTGTTGCGCGAGGCGGTCCGCCCCAACGTGGCGCGATAGCGCTGCGAACGCGACTTGGGAAACGCGGCTATCGGCGACGTGCTCCAAGAGTCCGCCGCCCCGTGGGCCGGAAGACCGGTGGAGGCGGCCAAAACTCTAGAGGCGTTTTGAGCCCCAGAGTCGCTAAATGGGACTCGATCCGAACGTGTGACCCCACCAATGGATTGCTCTCCGAACGAGGAATCCATTGGTGGGGTCACCACGTTCTGTCCGAGGCCTGTTTATCGACTCTGGAGCTCAAAACGCGTCTGGAGTTCTGGCCGCCTCCACCGGCCTTCTGGCCCACTGTACCGCGCTGGGAATTTGCCTTAGAAAAGTGAGCGGAAGTTCACGTGGACCCAGTGCTAATGCTGCCGGTCTGCTTCCTGGAAGACTTCCTGGAAGGCCTCCTGGAAATCTCCTTCTCTGAAAGGTCTCTCTGAAAGGCCGCTCTGTTTATCTAGCTGGCCGGTAACGCTACACTCCTCGCATGGGCCGATGGAGCGGCGGCAAAAAGCCTAAACAGATTTTCTTTTTAAATTAATATTTACTGTAGACAAAGTTTTTTTTATTTGTGACGGTGTACCGACGGCCATGCTGTCTGCCCCAACTCGCCACTGACAGCAGGATGCTGCGGGGCGGGGAAAAACTTGTCCTTCGTGTCACTCGAGGCAGGTCTGTTGATGGACACGGCCGGGAGCCGACTGTCAGCTCGCTGGCTGTCGCACTGTCAGCTCGGTGGATTTCAATCCGAGCTGACCTCCTTGTTGAAACGTTGATGGATGGTGCTCCAGGCACAGGGGTGGGCTCGACGTGACTGTCGCGCAAGTTAGAGCGGGTGGACTCCAACATAGTTGGTCTCGAATCGAGCGTGTGACCCCCACCAATGGATTGCTCTCCGAACGAGGAATCCATTGGTGGGGTCACACGTTCGGTTCGAGTCCTGTTTAGCGACTCTGGAGCTCAAAACGCGTCTGGAATTTTGGCCGCCTCCACCGGTCTTCTGGCCCACTGTGTGTTGCCGCCTGGTACAGGATGCAGGTCACGCTATAAATCTGGCTCCCTTGGCTTTCATCACGTGGATTGGGGAAGTGACTCGACACGGGTGTAGCGGTGGCAGCCCGCCTGGCCGGGGGGGGGGGGGCACCAGTCGAAGCACAAAAGCAGGGCGCGGCAGGCATGTAGCGTGGAACGTGCGTTGGTTTTATTCAACTTTTACATCCATTTTTATACTATTTTTTTGCAAATTTTTGTCGCGGTGTGGTTGGTGGTGCGCGCGTTGGCGCGAAAAGTCTCTTTGTGCTCAATCGTTCTTCGTTTTTGGCCCCGCACCGCGGGCTCGCTGTAATTTGGTGGATGTAGAGCCGGAGCCGGAGGAAACTCCAGTTTAAATAGTCGGCCGGCTCTAAGCCCGGGGAATACCTAATGCCCGCGGGACTGACGAGTTTCCGAATGGCATGGCCGTACCCCCCGTAGCGTGCCCGTCGCGCAGTGGGCCAGAAGACCGGTGGAGGCGGACAAAACTCTAGACGCGTTCTGAGCCCCAGAGTCGCTAAACAGGCCTCGAACCGAACGTGTGACCCCATCAATAGATTCCTCGTTCGGAGAGCAATCCATTGGTGGGGTCACACGTTCGGTCCGAGTCCTGTTTAGCGACTCTGGAGCTCAAAACGCGTCTGGCGAATCCTCTGTGCGCTGTGCAGTCCCTCCCAGTGTGTCCCCGCTGGGCCGTTGTGCGCCGTTGTGAGCACCTCACATTGCACCTACCGTCCCGACATCAGTCTCCGCCCGGCATACATCCCTCGTCACGAAAGCCGTACAAAAGCATCCAAAGCATCCCCCGTCGCGCTCGCCCCGCCTCCGCCCTGCTCTGGCCCCCTCCCCTCCGTTTGGGCCCGTAATGAGTGCGAGAGAGACGGCGCGTGTTTCGAGAAAAAGGGGAGGGCCATTCGTTGGGCCCTATCTGAAAAGCCAGCGAAGGGAGGAGGGCCGGACGGGCGGACTGGAAGGGCTGCAGCGGAGGAAAGCATACACGCTAAAAGTGCCCACTGGAATCAAAGCGACTCTGGAGCTCAAAATGCGGCTAGAGTCTCGGCCGCCTCCATCGTTCTTCTGGCCCACTGCATAGGGCAGGGCTTGCAGGGCGCGCAAAGGGACTGCGAGCCTTGCAGTGCGATGTCGGAATGGCTGACCGTGCTCGCGACACTGCCCGTTGTCGACACCGTGCCATATCGGGTGTGCCCCCGCCCCCGCCCCCCCTTCCCCTCCCCCTCTCGGCCACTCGGCCGGCCCTGCATGTGACAGCGGGGCGTTGCAGGGACAGGCGCTCGGATCAAGGGGCCACGCTAGCCGCGCTAAACAGAGCCCCGCCCTGCTTTCTCTCTGCTTTCGCTCTGCTTTCCCGCGTCGAGCCGTCGCTCGGAAGTGGCTTTCCTCCGGGTGGCTTGGCCGCGCCTTGGCCGTGCAGGGCCTCAGGCTGCACGCGCCCACCCCTCTGTGTTTGCGCGTAAACATGACGTTAGGGGCCAGTCCGATTGCGACGCCCACTCGGACGTGTTCGGGTCCTTTCGGGTCCTGTCGGGTCCTTTCGGGTCCTTTCGGGTCCTTTCGGGTCCTTTCAGGTCCTTTTGGTGGTCCTTTCGGGCCCTTTTGGTGGTCCTTTCGGGTCCTTTCGGGTCCTTTCGGGTCCTTTTGGTGGTCCTTTCGGGTCCTTCCGGTGGTCCTTTTGGGTCCTTTCGGGTCTGTTCGGGTCCTTTCGGGTCTGTTCAGGTCCTATCGGGTCCATTCGGGTCCCTTCGGGGCTCGAACCCGGGCCGCCTCGACACGTCGATATCTGCCCCCGTCAATATTAAATTCCATAATTCGTTGTCAGAGCAGCTTTGTCGAGTGGCGGCCGTGGCAGGTGACTGGCCGACAATGCAGCAGTCGCTGTCTCTGTCGCTCTCACGGGCCGCCGCGTGGGAGTGCGAGAGGGAGCAGGGACGGGCTAAGCACTTCGCTGGCAGGTTATTAGTGAAGATTGGCGAAGTGTTCTGCGGACTCTGTTTCCCAGCGCAGTGGCCGCACGGGTCAAGCGGCATGGCACTGAGGACCAGAAGACCGGTGGAGGCGGCCAAAACTCTAGACGCGTTTTGAGCTCCGGAGTGGCCAAATGGGACTCGAACCGAACGTGTGGCCCCACCAATGGGTTCCTCGTTCGGAGAGCAATCCATTGGTGGGGTCACACGTTCCGTTCGGGTCCCATTTAGCGACTCTGGAACTCAAAACGCGTCCAGAGTTTTGGCCGCCTCCACCGGTCTTCTGGCCCACTGTGGGGTGGCGCCGATCGGCCCCAAGTTGGTGGCGGAGAAGAACCGCTCGCATTTATCGTGGCGCAGCAGCGCACCTGCCCGTCAAGCCAGAGGCAGCCAGCCAGGCCTTGCTTAGGGCGGCATCACTCCGGTCGCGTTTGGCCCTCACGTCGCGGGGAACGGCGAGAAGCACATGACGAAGAGTCCGTCGGAACACCGGCCCGCTTGCAGTGGAGTGGACTCGCATCCGGCTGGAGCCATGTCGTCCCATGAGAGAGACAGAGATTGCTGGTGGCACCGGCTACGCGGCCTGTTGGTGATCTCCAGCGTCGTCTGCCTGTTCGAAGAGGCAGCCTTTGGTATTCCGGGGGCGTCCTTTGTGTCTGCCTGCCTGGCTGCCTGCCTGCCTGACGACAAATGACATTATGGAAAATCCATAAGTACACATTTGCATGGCGAGCGTTTTTCCTTCCCTTTCGGCATTATTCAAGAAGAGCGTTTTGTCTGGGCGGCCAGGCCTGTTCTTCGGGGCCTCGGTGACACCTGGAGGGGCCGCCCCGCTCAGTGGGCCAGAAGACCGGTGGAGGCGGCCGAAACGCTGGACGCTTTCTTTGAGTTCCAGAGTCGCTAAATGGGACTCGAATCGAACGTGTGACCCCACTTATGAAGGGATTCCTCGTTCGGAGAGCAATCCATTGGTTGGTCATGCGCTCGGTTTGAGTCACTTTTAGCAACTCTGGAGCTCAAAAAACGTAAATTTATTTTTGTGTTGCAAGAAGTGCATTGGGTATTTCCGAGATTTTTTTTCCGGTGGCGGTGCTTTTCTGTCCGCGAGGCGCGAGGCGCGGTGCTGACAGTGCTGTGGCTGGCGAAGCTGGCGACGAGATTAGTCGCCTCACTTTTCCGGCAGCTGCTGCTCCGACGGGGGACTCCATAATGGGCTGCCAATTTGACCAGCACGGACCGGCGCACAGTAGGCCAGAAGACCGGTGGAGGCGGACAAAACTCTAGACACGTTTTGAGCTCCAGAGTCGCTAAATGGGCCTCGAACCGAACGTGTGACCCTACCAATGGATTGCTCTCCGAACGAGGAATCCGTTGGTGGGGTCACACGTTCGGTCCGAGTCCCATTTAGCCACTCCGGAGCTCAAAACGCGTCTAGAGTGTATCATTTCCGTTTTTGGCGGTGCTGGCGCTGCCGGTGTAAGCGGCGAAGTGTACCCCCCGGCCCAGGGAACCCTCGGGTACAACTCGCCTAGGACCAAGGTACCCGGGGGTACACAACGCCTAGGCTCAATGTACCCCGGGTACCTCAGGCCTGGGGGGTACACTGAGCCTAGGCGAGTTGTACCCCGGGTACAAAAAGCCTAGGCGAGTTGTACCCGGGGTACAAAAAGCCTAGGTGAATTGTATCCTCCCTCATCCGAGGGGAGGATACAACTAGCCTAGGCGAGTTGTACCCCGGGTACAAAAAGCCTAGGCGAGTTGTACCCGGGGTACAAAAAGCCTAGGTGAATTGTATCCTCTCTCGCCGAGGGAGGATGCAACAAGACGAGGGGATTTATATTCTTCCCCGGCAGGATTGTGATGCGTCAATGGTTGGTTTTTAATTGAACCGACGGAAGACTTCTAAAACTGAATTGTCCTACCAATCCTAACCAAACCTAACGGGCTCGTGACAGATCTTACTCTACTCGCGACAGATCTGATTCTCAAAAGAAATCGTACAACCTTTCCTAACCAAACCTAACGGGCTCCCCTTGGATGGAGGAGGATACAATTTGCCTAGGCTTTTTGTACCCCGGGGTACAATTCGCCTAGGCTAGTTGTATCCTCCCCTCGGATGAGGGAGGATACAATTCACCTAGGCTTTTTGTACCCCGGGTACAACTCGCCTAGGCTTTTTGTACCCGGGGTACAACTCGCCTAGGCTCAGTGTACCCCCCAGACCTGAGGTACCCGGGGTACATTGAGCCTAGGCGTTGTGTACCCCCGGGTACCTTGGTCCTAGGCGAGTTGTACCCGAGGGTTCCCTGGGCCGGGGGGTACACTTGTCCGCCGACACCGGCGCTGCAGGCCGCCAACTCGATGTAATAAAGTGTCCGGCCAGTCGATGCGGGGTAATTAAAGATCCCCCTCCCCTTCCCGCCTTGGCGGCCCTGCCCGGCCTCCTCGAGTTTTATATTAAACCGGCGCACCGCGCTTTAAATCACCTGGCCTGCCGGCCGGGCCCGGGGCAGGGCTGTGGCGCCGCGGCTTGCTTGCCGAATTCCTCCCAGAGGCCCACCGCCAGCCCCGCCGCGCCCCGCCGCGCCCCGCCGCGCCCCGCCGCCCCAGCGGCACTGATTTAGGGACAGCCTTACACGGTTCGGCTTTCGCGAGGGCTTTCGCCCTTTCGGCTTTCGGGCCGCGGCGCCAGCGCTTCGCTTTCGCCTCGCCCCGCCCCACAGACTTCCACCCCGACGGGGCGGTCGAAACTCCAGACGCGTTTTGAGCTCCAGAGTCGCTTAATGGGACTCGAACCGAACGTGTGAACCCACCAATGGATTGCTCTCCGAACGAGGAATCCATTGGTGGGGTCACACGTTCGGTTCGGGTCCTGCTTAGCGACTCTGGAGCTCAAAACGCGTCTAAAGTTTTGGTCGCGTCCACCGGGCTTCTGGCGCACTGTGCCTTCGGGCTGTTGCAGGGCGGGGCCGGCGGGGCGCTGTAAGTGAACGCAGGGCCGCTGGGTCCAGCAATTAGGGGAGTGCAGGCAGGCATAGCCACAATGCAGCGGGGGAAGGGGGTGGGGGTGGGGGAATCTGGCTGAGTGCGGAGCAGTGCGGAGTAGTTGGGCGGCCCTCCCCGAATCGTTCCTCCTTCCCGCGAAGAACACGGACGCCGCCGCTGCCGAGCTGCAGAGCTGCCAACACCGACGCGCCGAATTAATTAGTTGATTGATTCGCGCTCGCTTCGCGCCCGGCGTCGGGGCGTGAGGTAAACAAGGCGGGGCGGGGGAAGGGTGCTGCAGTCCCGGCGACTCGTCGGTTGGCAGCACAGTGGGCCAGAAGACCGGTGGAGGCGGCCAAAACTCCAGACGCGTTTTGAGCTCCAGAGTCGGTAAATAGGCCTCGAACCGAGCGTGTGACCCCACCAATGGATTCCTCGTTCGGAGAACAATCCATTGGGGGTCACACGTTCGGTTCGAGTCCCATTGAGCGACTCTGCAGCCCAAAACGCGTCCGAGATTTGGGCCGCATCCACCGGCCTTCTGGCCCACTGTGCGCTACTGCCCCACACTGCCTCTCGACGCGCTTTGCTTCGCTGTGCTCTGCCGCCCTGCCGCGCTTTGCTGCCGGTAGGTTGGCAGCACTAATGGCCTCGCCCAGGTCAGGGTCACGCGTCGGTGACGTCATCACCTTTCAAACCAGGCGCAAGTATTTTTTTTTCAATTCGATCTAACAAAATAATAACAAGATAAGTAGAAAAGTTTAGTCTTAGTGACTGAAGGGTCCATAGTGCGTATTTTTAGCAGGGCGGCTAACGCCCTTAGAAGGGGAAAAATGGCGGGTGCCCGTCTGGCCCAGATTCGGAGGGTGATTATCATTTTGAGGGTCCGGCCCTACGCAGTGCCGTGGCGTGCCTCGGCCCGCCTCGTCGGGACGAGCTTCTTGGGACACTCTATATGCAGAAGACGGTTATTTTCCGAGGCCCGCCCAGGCCCGCCTCGCCCCGCCCGGCCCCGCCCCGCCCCGCCGCGTAAGCCGGATTGCTGTACGTTTCTCGAGAGGGGCGCTGTGTGGCGGGGCTGGCGGGGCTGGCGGGGCTGGCAGCCTGGCGTGTCTTACGGGGATGGGCCCATCGAGATGCGCGTACTCGCCGGCAGGGATAGGCCCGTGCAAATCCCCGCATGAAATCGCCCCCCGCTCCCTGTTCAGCCGCCACAGTGGGCCCAGAAGACCGGTGGAGGCGGTCAAAACACCCGGCGCGTTTTGAGCTGCAGAGTCGGTAAACAGGACTCGAACCGAGCGTGTGACCCCGCCAATGGATTGCTCTCCGAACGAGGAATCCATTGGTGGGGTCACACGTTCGGTTCGTGTCCCGTTCAGCGACTCTGGAGCTCAAAACGCGTCTGGAGTCTCGGCCGCCCCCACTGGTCTTTTGGCCCACTGTGCGGGGACCGCTTCACGCTTCGCGACGCTCGTCTCCTGCTGACCCAGTTAGTTGCAGTGCAGGTGCGTGGCGCGCGACTCGGCGGTGACTCGCAATCCCGCTTTCTAAAGCCAATTCAACGCGCCGCCGGAGGAATCGCGCAAGTTGACTCGGCAGTCGCGCTCACACACACACACACACGAAGGTGGGCGCCGCGAGGCGGGCAAGCCAGATGGAATTCACTTGGGCAACTCGTGGGACGTGTGCGGGCAAATCAGCGAAAGGCCTCCCCCCCCCCCAAGCCTCATCCCATCTCTCCATTACGCTCACGCTGTTGGGGGATTAGGGCACACGTGTGGCAATGAGTGCGAGAGAGACAGCGTCCATCCGTCTCCCGGACGAGGCACAGTGGGCCAGAAGACCGGTGGAGGCGGACAAATCTCTAGACGCGTTTTGAGCTCTAGAGTCGCTAAACAGGGCTGGAACCGAACGTGTGACCCCACCAATGGATTGCTCTCCGAACGAGGAGTCCATTGGTGGGGTCACACGTTCGGTTCGAGTCCCATTTAGCGACTATGGAGCTCAAAACGCGTCTAGAGTTTCGGTCGCCTCCGCCGGTCTTCTGGTCCACTGTGCGAGGTACTGCTACCCGGTCCGCGTGCTGGTGGTGACTGCTGAGCGGCGGAACCTCCAACGCTTTGAACCTCGCTTCCAGTGACCGCACTCTTAATGCCCTCGAGGCGGGGCAAATTTAAAAATGAAAGAGTGTGTTTTAATTTGGCGGTGCAGGCGCGCCTCTCTCTCTCCCACTAATGTGGGGCGTGCGAGGGGGAAATTAATTCGCCGCCTCGTGACGACCACCCACCTTGTTGTGCTTGTAATGCCTTCCAGTGTGGGTGGCGTGGCGTGTTGTGTCCGAGCGGACCCGGCTTCGAATACTCGCCACTCGCCACTTTTTTCCCCCCTCGTTTCGTTTGGATTTCACTGCTGTTGTGTGTTTGGAAAGATGCAAAGTGCGCTCGGGTTTGTTTGTAAAGGGAGATTAAATCTCGGAAGGGGTCGCGCCGGCAAATATCGCGAAAACAAGTTGGGGTGGGAGGGCATTACAAAGGATGTGTGCTGCGAGGGGTGGGGGTGAATACCTGTGGTGTACAGTCGCTAAACAGGACTTGAACAGAACGTGTGACCCCACCAATGGATTCCTCGTTCGGAGAGCAATCCATTGGTGGGGTCACACGTTCGGTTCGAGTCCCATTTAGCCACTCTGGAGCTCAAAACGCGTCTGGAATTTCGGCCGCCCCCACCGGTCTTCTGGCAAATCCACTGTGCGGCGGTGGAAAATTCGGCCAGGGGGAGCGGGCTATCCCGATTGCGGCCCCAGACATTTCATTGAAATTTCCGGTTTGGCTGTGCGGTTCCCTCCGAGGTTCTCGCTCGCTCCAGCCGGCCCCGGCCGGCCGGCAGACTCCAGGCTGTTCCAGGCTAGACAGAGAGCGGCCCGGAGCAGGCCACCCTTATCACGACCAGATCTCCCCTCTGGCGGCCCGCTCGGCCCGGCCCGGCCTGGCTCGGCTCGGCTCGGCCCGCGGAAGCAGATTTGGACCGAGCGGGCAGCCGCTGTTCGACTCGGCTGCTAGGCGCACAAAAGCTGCCCTGTCAACACAACAAGCCTTTCTTTGCTGCATTTCCCCGTCATGCTCGGCGGGTGGCCCCGTGGCGTGCTTGCCCCATGCTTGCCCCATGCTTGCCCCATGCTTGCCCCATGCTTGCCCCATGCTTGCCCCATGCTTGCCGCCAGGCTGCGGCCCCGAGGCGTCCCGAGGCCCGGAGCACGTTTTCCACGGACTCTACTGCGCGTCTCATTTTACCCTCCACTGCCGTCTCCCGGGCGGCGCACAGTGGATTTGCCAGAAGACCGGTGGCGGCGGCCAAAACTCTAGACGCGTTTCGAGCTCCAGAGTCGCTAAATGGGACTCCGAACCGAACGTGTGACCCCACCAATGGATTGGTCTCCGAGTGAGGAATCCATTGGTGGGGTCACACGTTCGGTTCGAGTCCCGTTTAGCGACTCTGGAGCTCAAAACGCGTCTAGAGTTTTGGCCGCCTCCACCGGTCTTCTGGCCCACTGTGCGGCGGCGGCGGCCCTCTGGACGGGCTGTGGACTGTGGGGTCCACGACGTCGGGCACACCGAGGAGGACAAGGGGCCGGTGGGCAATCCTATGCTGCGGAGGGGTAGACGAGCAACAGACCGAGCGACACACACACACACACACACACACACACATCCAAAGAGTGAGGGGGCGGACGGTGGGATTGAGAAGCAGACAGGCTCGCATGAGCGGAAAGAAGATCAGAGCTGTCGGGTCTTACAGTGATATATTGTCGTCAGGCAGTCGTCATGCTATGTTTGTCCGCGACGTCCCGTGTGAAAGGGAGGGCTCCAGCCTCGCTCAAGCAGACTCAAAAAAGGTTTTTTTTTTTTTAAAAAAAATTTGGATCGTGGTTTTGAGGGGAAGAAATGGAGTTTGTTTTTTTTTGGTAGAAGTTCCGGCGCTGAAGCATGACAATTTGGGGATCGGGATTGTGTTATGCTGATTCCCCGCAGGGCTTTCCCTACGGGGCTTTCTCTGGATTCCTGCCTCCCTGATTCCCCCCCCCCCCACGAATCCCAGGGGAGCTTCCTTAAGGCGCTACTTCGGCCCTCATCAATACTCCCCCGGTCCATCCACCCCCAGCCCTCTTTCCCTCCCTCTCCCTCCCTCTGCGAGCGTGTTTTTGAGATTATTTTCTGCAAGAATGTGTGTTGATCCTTTTGTTTGATTGGGTGGTGGACGGCCAAGTTAATCGCCGTCTGGCCAATCCCTCTGCTGTCCGCACGTCCCGTCTGTCTGTCTGTCTGTCTGTCTGTCCGTCCGTCCGTCCGTCCGTCGATGGGCTTGCCACCTGCACGATCAATCTGCGGTCGGCGGGCAAATTAAGCTGCCCGGCTCACATGGCGTGGTCGCCAAACAGCAATACTTGAGCCGGTCTGCGGCCGGGGGCTGGCTGCCTGCCTGCCTGCCTGCCTGCCTGGCCGCCTGGGGGCTGTGGCTGCCAGCTCGGCCTGGCTGTCGGCACCGCGTCGCCAGCCCCGTAGGGATTTGCCTCCCCTGCCAGCCAAAGCAAAAAAAAAAAAAAAAAAAAAAAAAAAAAAAAAGGACGAAGTAAATATGAATAAATTGTTCACTGTTTGCAACGCTTCACTGAACCGACTTGGCTTTGATTCTTTCTCGCTTGTTTCGTGAGGTATTTAGTTTTTCGATGAATTTCTCCAAGTTGTCTGTCAATTTCTTTTTTGAAACGGGCGCTGGCGGTGTACAAGCATTACTCCCAAGACTAGGCCTGGAAGAGGCAAGCCGGGAAAGCCGCCCCGAAGTTGCGCGGAGGGAACCTTGGAGGGAACCGCCGAAAGTAAACGCTCAAAGTTGTCAACGGTTTGTCTTCTGGGAGGGAACGGGGGAAAAAAATCGAGCCGGGGGAAATTTGCGTTGGATCCGTTGAGTTCCGCAGCACTTTGTAGATCCGGGTTATTCGACGGTACGTCCACTGTATAAGTAACGGAGGAATCGCAAATATTCGCGAAACATTCGCTGGCGATTCAAAAGCAGACTCGGGGAAACGGGTGCCGTTTTCTTTTGAATCATCTCACCGAATTTACTGAAAGAGAGGCAGAGGAACTGCCAGAGGAGGGGAGCTGGAAACGAAAAGGTTGTTTTCTTGTCTGGCAGACGGACACTGGCATGCGAGCTTCCCCTGCTTCTCGGGGGATGCGAACCAGACCCCTCCATTGACTCTGCGATCGAATGAAGAGCGACAAGAAAGCAGCCTTACCTGGCTTTGCCGCGTCTTCCCCCTGCAGGTCAACGGTCGCCCCTGATTGGCTCTGATACAATCAGGCTTCTTTTTCTGCCTCGCGATTGGTCGAAACAGGGCGAATATCCAGCGACCCCTGTCGGGATGATCCCCTCCGTCTTTGAGGGCGATCCCAGTGGATCCCAGCCTGCGTGTGCGGGAGGGAAAGAGACACAGTGGGCCAGAAGGCCGGCGGAGGCGGGCAAAACTCTAGACGCGTTTTGAGCTCCAGAGCCGCGAAACGGGACTTGAACCGAACGTGTGACCCCACCAATGGATTGCTCTCCGAACGAGGAATCCATTGGTGGGGTCACACGTTCTGTTCGAGGCCTATTTACCGACTCTGGAGCTCAAAACGCGTCTAGAGTTTTGGCCGCCTGGGGTCCGCGGTGAGCAAGAGAGAGAGAGAGAGAGAGAGAGAGAGAGAGAGAGAGAGAGAGAGAGAGAGAGAGAGAGAGAGAGAGAGAGCACAGCAAGAAGAGGGCAAGCAGAAAAAGTAGCGTTCTGCACCGTGAGTGGCGGGCACGCCGTGCTTTGCAGTGAGACAGCTGGCCTCAAGTTTCCGCGCTAAATTGTGCCAACTTTGCGAAAGGGCGCCTGCACCGCAGCGGGGCGGGGTGGGGCGCGGCGCGGCGGGGCGGGGCGGCCGAGACACTTATTGCCGGGGGAGCGCCTCAATCTTCAACTTGGCTTACTTTGACTGGAAGAGTCTATAGTTCGGCTACACTGTGAGCCCCGAGTCAACAGGAAGAAGGTACAGGCCGCCGCTCCGCCGCCCCGCCAGGCCGACGACGCCACGCCACCGGCCTTCTCGACATTTGTAGGTCTTATTTATAATCTGAAATTCCGAGTCCTCGGAGCGACCTGGCCACCGGGGCTGCTATTGACGTAAAGGCAATTGGATCCCCTCAAACTTTTTTTTTTCATGTTTTCGGAAGTTGAATTTGTCTTACGGAGTCACTCCAGTTTCCCCAAGGAACATGGCGGAGGAAAAATCTGATTAGGTTTATCGATTTCACACAACTCTCCAGGTAACTAAAACTCCAAGTTGTGGTGTTCTTTCGTCTTAGCAAGACTTCGACTAAAGCCGGTCGAAAGAACTCGGGAAATTAGCTAATTTTTAGTCGAATCAAGTTGTTTTGGTGTGCGCGAGGCATTCACCCTCAAGTTTGGTCCATGCCTTGGGCACGGGGCCGTCCCACAGTGGGCCAGAAGCCCGGTGGAGGCGGCCAGAACTCTAGACGCGTTTAGAGCTCCAGAGTCGCTAAATGGGACTCGAACCAAACGTGTGACCCCACCAATGGATTGCTCTCCGAACTAGGAATCCATTGGTGGGGTCACACGCTCGGTTCGAGTCCTGTTCAGCGACTCTGCAGCTCAAAACGCGTCTAGAGTTTTGGCCGCCTCCACCGGTCTTCTGGCCCACTGTGCGTCCGGGCCCGTCCTCGCTGGCCGGGCCGGGCTGGCCGGGGTGTGGCTCGGATGCGCATTGTTTACCCTGGCAGCCCGGAGCCGGGCAAGGCGGGCAAGGCCAGGGCGAGGCAGAGGCAACCTAGACCTGCCGGCGGCGTGGCCGGGCCTGGCCGGGCCTGGCGGTGGCTGCCGCTTTCCGGGAGCTCTCCAGCTTCCATTCAACTTCCAGTGCTTCCCCTCTTTCCCTCTTTTTCACTCGCCTCATTTTCCCCGCTTTTTTTATTAAATTTTTTTTTTTTTGGTGCCGCGATTTTTCCTGCTTTTGCTTTGCACTCTGTGGCGCGCCTGATCACGCCACGCGTCCTCGTTTTCCTTGTCCGTCTCTCTCGCTCCCGTCGGCCCGGCCGCGCTCCGTGCCGCTCTGTCTCGCTCTGCCCCGCCCTGCCCTGCCCCCCGCGGCTATGTGCGATATTCACCACGCATCACTGCCCCTAAGTCAGCTCCCAACAACAGCAGCAACAACAGCAAGAGGTCCTGCGGAGGTTATTTTATCGACGGAGAGAGAGAGAGAGAGAGAGAGAGAGAGAGAGAGAGAGAGAGAGAGAGAGAGAGAGGGTAGAAAAGAAAGGAATAATACCCGCGGCAGGCTGCACTGCTGATTTCCTGGGACAAAATGGCGGCCATATTGCGCGCACAGTGTGCAAGGGTTTTGTTTGCGAACCCTAAGGGTGGGGCCCGCAGGGCGGAGGGTCAGGCCGCCTCGTGCCGAGTGTTGAGTGCTGCCCCCCCCCCCCTTCCCCCCAGCCTGCAGAGTCGGCCGTACCGCAACGCTGCCATGCCACCGGGTTGCCTATCCTCCGATTCGCAGGGGCGCCAGGCCGGCACGTTTTGCCTTGCTGTTGTTATTGTTGTTTGCTTCGCTATCCTACTTTTGTTTCTATATATATTTATTTTTTTGTCGGCGTGTGAAGTGACCGCGCCGTCCAGGATGTGTAGCGGTTTGGAGGGTCCCCACAAACGAAGACCTTCCTTCTGTGCGCTCCATTTAGTCTCTCTCTCTCTCTCCCTCTCTCCCTCTCTCCCCGCCGCAGCGCGGTTAGGTGTCCCCGGGCACGTTTTGCGCGACGTGGCTGCGAGACGTATTTGAACCTGCCGCCTTGCCTCGTGTCGGCCTGCCCGGAATTGGCCACATTTGTTCCTTTCAGCGGCCGAGGCCAGGCCGAGGCCAGCCAGCGAGCAAGGCGGGCGTGGCGGCGTGCGAATAAAAAAAACAGAGAAGGCGTGGAAAAAAGGCGTCGGGGACAACAAAAATGGAAAAAAAAGAAAGGGCGGGAATGATGAATGTAAACAGGAAAGGGAAAGAAACAGATAAGCAGGCAGTCAGCTGTGAGCGAAGCGAACACACACACACACACGGCACGCGTTCACAAACGGAGCGGAAAATAAAAGCTCTGATGTCGCCAGCGTCATTTGGCGCTTTGTTTGTTGTGATAAAGTGCTTGGCAGCGTGCGTGGCGGTGTGTGTGTGTGTGTGTGTGTGTGTGTGTGTGTGTGTGTGTGTGTGTGTGTGTGTGTGTGTGTGTGTCGTAGATTCTGCTTGGGCATCATTGTTTTCATTATTTACAGCGGCGTGGCGCCATCACACCTCGTCGTGCGGCCCGCCAAAATCAATTCGATGAGGGGGAGCGCGCGCCAAAAAAAGGGGGAGGGCCTGCCGGGATTCGAACCCGACCCCGGCCCGACCGGCCCGCTACGGCTAATAGGAGTGTGGAAAAGTCGCACCGCGGTAATCCAGCGTAATTTCGGAATGAGAGAGAGAGAGAGAGAGAGAGAGAGAGAGAGGGAGGGAGGGGTGTGATTGGTGGCGGGGTGCCCTTAAGCCTGGCGATGTGTCTCCACTGTCTGCACTGTTTTGAATCAGGTGAAACCGTTTCTGGCAGTGTGGCGGCAATAATGGGCCCACGCATGCGCAGACGCGACGCAGACGCGTGGCTGGGCCAGGCTGGGCCAGGCTAGGCCGTGCTGGTCGTCGTCTTGAAAGACGGCCCACAGGCCCTGGAGTTTGGCGGCGAGGCGGGTGGGACGCGCTAAAATTAAGTGGTGGCGAAGGGACGGGCTTTTAGAGGGCCTCATGAGTCCCTCCCCCCGCTGCGGGCAGGCCTGCGGGCCTCGTGCGCCTCGTGCGCCTCGTGCCTGTGGCTGCGCGGGCGGCGCCATGGCGGCGTGGCGCCGCGGGGCTGCGAACTAACCGCCAAGTGACTGAGGGAATATTCCGCGCGTCCCGGGTTCAAATACCGGCCCCGGAACGGAGATTTTTATTTTTTCCTCGTTCCCCGCTGCCTTTTCGTGTTCGTTGACCCTGGCCGGGCCGGCTAGGCTGGCTAGGCCCCTGGGCACTGCCTGGGCTCTCACAGTGGGCCAGAGGACCGGTGGAGGCGGCCAAAACTCGCGTTTTGAGCTCCAGAGTCGCTAAATGGGACTCGAACCGAACGTGTGACCCCACCAATGGATTGCTCATCGAACGAGGAATCCATTGGTGGGGTCACACGTTCGGTTCGAGGCCTGTTTAGCGACTCTGGAGCTCAAAACGCTTTTGGCCGCCTCCACCGGCCTCTGGCCCACTGTGGCTCTGCCTGGGCAGCGCGCCCGGAGCATCGCATCGAGCTGCAAAGGCTTCGGCCGCGGCACCGCCACGCCACGCTCCACTCTGTGTGCCGATACCATTCAGCAGCAGAGCCGTGTCTCATTACCACAGCGCTATCCGCCCCCGGCGAGGCCTGCCCCCCCCCCATCTTTTCCTTCTGCCCCACTGGAAGCGCATCCCTCATACCTACCAAGAGGCTGCCAGCCCCCCTTCCCCCCCCCCCTCTTTTCACCGAACTGCTCATGTACCGCGGAAAGAGGGTACTAATTGCTCTCATCACTTTCAGACTCATAACAGAGCACGGGAACACATGCACACACACACACACATCAGACCACACACGCACTGCCCCCCCCCCTCTCTCTCTCTCACACACACGCACACACCTACACACACACAGGCGCGCAAGCAAGCAATAACCTACCGTTATCCTGTAGAGTGTGCATGTTTGCCTCATCGACAGCGCCACCAGTGGAGATGCGTTGTTGACCACACACACACACTTGCACACACATTCACGTGCATGCATTTATTCACACACAGACACACACACAAACGAACGTGTGTGCGGGATAAAACGGGAGCGACATTCGATTGAATATATACGTTGATGTTGTGCGGCGCGGCGGGCGCGGTTTGGACGAGCGACAAACATTTGCCGGCACACACCTGTCTGGCGGCAGACCGCGGCGGCCCGTGCCTTTTCAGTGCTGTTCCCGTGAAACTCCACGCGCCCCCCTGATTCGTTCTCGATGAATATTGACGCGGCGACTCGCTTTATTGAATCACGGAGTGAGAAAACGATCGATCAAAGTCGGCAAATACAGGTAAATCCCTCTGTTTTTTTTTAGACTGGGGGAAATGGAGGAAAAAAGGGTCCATCATATCGATAAAATATTTCGAGGATGACGGCATTGTCAGTAGTCGAACCCGGGTCGAAAAAGAAAAAGAACCTACAGATGCCTGCTGACCTCTTAACTCACTGAGCCAACGTGCTCTCGTGCTTCAAGCACTGCTGCTGGGGAGTTCGCGAATCACAAGTGTGTGGAATCAGAGACGATGATTCCAGGCCAGTCTGCGCAGCAGTGGGAGAGAGATGCAGAGAGAGAGAGAGAGAGAGAGAGAGACATGCTCCTAATTGGCTGTGCATCCCACGGTGTCGCATGCGGTCTTTTGTACCCGAGCCCCACGGAACGACGAAAGCCTTGCCCCCCCCCCCCCCTCCGGGACGGCCCCGACCGCAGTGCCGTCGGCCACCGGATGCTGCAAGTACAGTAGAACACGTGGAAAAACGCCATTCCACAGTGGATTCGCCAGAAGACCGGTGGAGGCGGTCGAAATCCCGGACGCGTTTTGGGCTCCAGAGGCGCTGAACACGGTTCAAAACGAGCGTGTGGCCCCACCAATGGATTCCTCGTGCGGACAGCAATCCATTGGTGGGGTCACACCGAGGGGTTACCCACTCCGGAAATCATGTGTACGCTCAGTCCGGGAATCATTCGTAGATCTTTTAAAATTTGATGGAAAATCCTCATAGTTTCAATTTAAAGTCATGGTAATCATGTGATACACACAAAAACATTCAAATACAAAGCAAATTTTCGAAAGTTCTCTCTTTGTCTCAGGGATATGTTCTGGGAATCGCGGGAATCCGGAATCGTGTGTACATTAAAACAACGAGTGGGTAACCCCTCGGGTCACACGTTTGGTTCGAGTCCAATTTAGCGACTCTGGAGCTCAAAACGTGTCTAGAGTTTTGGCCGCCTCCACCGGTCTTCTCTGGCCCACTGTGTGTGGCGTTGGCCATGATTGATTATCACCCTCGCTGCGTTGGCAACAATGCTGGGGGATTTGGAGGGGAAGTTGGTCCGTCTGCGTCTCGCTCTGCGAATAGCCCCGCGAATACGGCGCCGTGTTTTCGTTATTGGCAGTCGACGGCAGCACCTGTCGGACGGAAACGCTGAAATACTGCAATTGTCGGAATCGCGCGTTTGATGACGCGAGCAGCGCAGCGCTCCGCCCTTTCACGTGGAGTCTCTCAGGTTCTGTAAACGGCAAGGAAACGAGTTGGAAGGTCGGATGTCTGTAAAGAGTCGCGCGAACAGAAGATACAGTATTTCCCTTTTCTCTCTCTCTCCTTTTGCGTTGATGTCGAAGCTGACTACGTTGAACTGTTTTTTCCCCTACATTGTGATTTGAGTCCTTCAATTTTTAACGAACTTGTTGTTTGCTTGCTTGCAGGTGAGTCGAACGAACGTGTCGCCACGTGGGGAGCGAAACATGGTCCGTACGTACTTGATTACCACCTCGTTACTGCGCTGGCTGCCTGCCTGGCTGGCTGTCTGGCTGCCTGGCTTGCTGCAGACCCCCCCCCCCCACCCGCGACCTTCTTCAGCGTCACCTTGTCAGCAGCCCGGTTGAGGCGTTGCGCCCATATTGGAATAGTTGCGGAGGCATGTCCCGAGGCGAGGCGGGACGCTTTCCACAGGCTTTCCAGCAGCGCTTTCCACCAACCTCACTGCCCCGCCAAAAACACCTTTCCCGCTCCGCGAGTGGATATTGACGCCGGCCAAAATTCTAGACGCGCTTTGCGCTCCGGAGTCGCTAAATGAGACTGGAACCGAACGTGTGACCCCACCAATGGATTCCTCGTTCGGAGAGCGCAGTGGAGAGGACTTGGCACCCCAAGTCCCTTCGGCGCTTTCGGCGTTATGGCGACGGGCTGTCCAAGCACAACATCCCTATCAATACCTGATGGACTCTTTGTCCGCTGGGCCCCGGCCAGCAGACTGACTCCGAGAGTCGTCTTCGTCGCTCTTTCTCTCTCGCACCTGCACGGACCGGCCCACGAGTGCGACAGAGACGGGCCACTCTCGCAATCAGTCGGCAGCACAAACACGGCAGCAGCCCTCAGCACCCAAATTAGATTCCGCGCGAACAAAGCAAGGAGCCGGACCGTATCAGTGGAAAGTCGTTTCGATACACCGCCGGAAAAGCGGGAGCCAGCGGGGCACAGTGGGCCAGAGGACCGGTGGAGGCGGCCAAAACTCCAGTCGTGTTTTGAGCTGCAGAGTTGCTAAATGGGACTCGAACCGAGCGTGTGACCCCACCAATGGATTGCTCTCCGAACAAGGAATCCATTGGTGGGGTCACACGTTCGGTTCGACTCCTATTCAGCGACTCTGCAGCTCAAAACGCGTCTGGAGTTCTGGCTGCCTCCACCGCACGGTAAAAACGCTTCCTGGGAATCCCAGGAATCTCCTGGAAACTCCTATACCTTATAACATAGGGCTCCTGGGAATCCCAGGTATCGTTTTTACCGTGCGGTCTTCTGGCACACTGTGCGCTGGACGCCCTCCGTCTGAATCACATTTCGTTCATCAGGTTATTTCCCTCCCGCTCGGATTCGCCCTCACCCCACTCGCCTCTTGATTCCCTCTCCATTTCACCGCCCCTCCCTCTCCCCCGCCCCTTCCCCCTCCCCTCCCCAGCTTTCAAGACTAGTCTTGCGAATGACAAGGGACTTGGCAATTACAACCAAGCTTGGACGCGCCCGCGAGGCGCCAAGACCTTCCAACGCCTTATTTCTTCGCGATACCGCTGCTCGCCGACGATGAGAAATCGCGCGAGCGTCTCTCGGTGTGTGGCGGCGGCCTGGCGCGCGCGCGCACACACAAACACACACACACACACACGCACACGCACACACACACACACACACGACGACGACGAGTCGCACGGCCCATTTCCCCCGCTTGCCTCGCTTGCTCTCGGGTAATTTGACGACAAAGCAGGTGGGCCCGCTGATTCAGTCGGCGAGGACAGCAAATTAAGCGGCGGAACGTCGCGCGGGTTCGAATCCCGGCGCTGCGGCGGAGAAAGATTACTTTTTTTTCCCCTCTCTGGTTTTTCCTGTTTCCGGTGCGGTGGTCTATTTGCCGGCCGGGTTATGGGGGGAGTTTGAAGAAGTGGTGCTTGGATTCGCTTCATTGGAGCAGCAGCTGGTGGAGCGCGGCGCGGCGGGGCTGCCTGTCAGGGTGATGAATGACGTCATAAACGTCGCCGTCTCTCTCGCACTCATTACCAGGGACACACTTAACGCCCGTCCCTCCCTCTGTCTGCCCGCCTGTGTCCGTCTGTCTGTTCGTCTGTCTGTCCGTCCGTCTGGCTGCTACCCCCTGGCCGTGCCTGTAAATAATGTGACTGCTGTACATAATGCACGGCCCCCTTAAGTGTCCTGTCGATCCCCGCTGGCGTCCCTGACCTGGGTCTCGATCCTCGTCGACGTCAACGACACCATGAAGACCGCGCGGGTCAGGCGCCCCCTTCCCTCCTGCATGTCCTGGACACAGTTTCCCATCCTGAGTGACCAGTCCCCTGGCTGCTGCCAGTTCCAATCCACACTCGAAAAAAAAACAGCACACCGTACAGCAGCGAGTGTTGTCTCGTGTTTAATAGCCAGTCGGTCCCCGAGGCCAATTAAAACAACGAGGTTGTTCCATTCCGCGGCGTGCATCGGTGTCCCGGCCCGGGCCCGGGTTCGATCCCCGTCGGGGTACTTACTATTCTCCGCCCTCCTTTCGCCCCGTTCTACCCGCAAACTTTGCAGGCTCCGAATTTAATTTTGTTCCAGGTGAAGGGTTGTAGTTTCGGCCGAGAGGGCGGGGCGGGGTGAGGTGGCGTGGTGGGGCGTGCTAGGGTGGGGTGGGGCGTGCTAGGGTGGGGTGGGGCGGGGCGGGGCGGCCTCGAATCCCCCGCCCCAACTTCGGGATGCCGCGAGCATGGATTTCGTTGTGCGTTGCTGCCGTTCTAATCTCCGGCGAGTGGACAGCTGTCTCGGCCCGGAGCGCCGCACCCCGCCCCGCCCCGCCCCGCCCCGCCCTGGAGCACTCCATAAAGTCAACAGGGGCCGTCCGTGGCGCGCGTGACCTTGAGGACCGAAATGCTGGGATCCTCCCCGGCAGGCCCAGCAAAGAGTGGGCCGTGTTTTGAGAGGTGGTTTGTCGCCGGCCCCCGAGAACTTTGCCATTAGTGTGTGGCTGGCAGTGTAGTCCCTTTGAGGTGCGCAGACTCTCACTCATTTGCAAGGACTGCCGACGCGGCGAGATGATTCCACGCGAAGGAGGAGCGAAAGTGTGAACCACCAACCCCAGTCTGCTCGCTAAACAGGCCTCGAACCAAACGTGTGACCCCACCAATGGATTCCTCGTTCGGAGAGCAATCCATTGGTGGGGTCACACGTTCGGTTCGAGTCCCACTTAGCGACTCTGCAGCTCAAAACGCGTCTGGAGCTCCAGCCCACTGTGCGGCTGGAGCGGGCCCAAGAGAAACGCGCCCGAAACGAATGCACCGCGAGAAAACGGGCTTGGCAGGGCGGCCAGCCGGGCGGCCGCCGGGGCCTTTGGGTGGTGGGCTCGAGCTGGCTCGCGCGCTAAACGACGTAACTGCGTTAGTCCGCTGGGTAATCACAGAACGGCCATTCAAACTTGGCGCCGCCAATTCGTCCCAATTTGGCGGCGCCCCTTCCGCCAACTTCCGGTAACTTCCGGTTACATCGCGACAAAGACATTGCCCAACTTGGAGCGTGCATTATGCCCCCGCAGGTAGTTTGTTCGCGGATGTTTTTTTTTTCGCTCTCTCTCTCTCTCTGTCTCTCTCTCGCTCTCTCTCTCTCTCTCTCTCTCTCTCTCTCTCTCTCTCTCTCTCTAACTCCCTCTCTGCATCTCGCCCCCTCCTGAGGGAAATATGGCAGAGGCGGAGTGCGATTATGAATCTGGGCTGACGATTACGGTTGGATTTGTTTGCAAACGCGCCCCGCCGTGTTGGCCTCACTCCGTGCGTGTGTGTGTGAGAATGTGTGTGTGTGAGAATGTGTGTGTGTGTGCGTGAGGTTGCTGATATTGATGGACTGCGAGCACTGCGTCATCGGAGTCTGGCCGCTGTCGCTCAGGGCGAGGGCCCTCTGTCAGTGTAGCTGCCGAGCGCTGCCGGTGACTGCAGGCGAACCTTTCGTTTCGGCTGCCCCGGTTCCGTATCGCTCTGTCTCCCTCGCACTCGTGGGGCGCCCCGTGTAGGTGCGAGAGAGACAGAGCGACGTGACTGTACGCACTGCCGCACTGTGACGTTTGCGAGAGTGGCCCAATCCCGTTGGTCATTGGCGCCCGCTGCTCTGTCTCTGTCGCACCACTGGGGACTGCGGGGGCCTCGGCAGCCTCGGCAGAGATGGAGGGCCCCGGGTGTGTCGTGCCGCGGGGCCGTTGCGCGCCAGCCGCCGCGCCAGCCGCCAGCTACAGTGGAAGGCTGCCTACTCCACGGCGACACTGGAAAAATTCGAAAACTGCCTTGGATTCGAACCTGGGTCAGTCAGCGTACTGCCTATCCCACACCCACACCGAAAAAAAAGGACCTGGATTCGAACCTGGGTCAGTCGGCCTACACGGACAGCACTCTAAGCACTCGAGTGTTTTCTCGGTGCTGTTTACCTCCGACCCCTCTCAGCTGGGAACCGAACCAAGTCCGGCCGCCAGACCGGCCCCGCGACTCCAGATATGAGGTTGTCCGATATCTTTTTTTCCGGTCCCGTTCCTTCTCGGGAGGGCTCGGCCTATAGTACTTTATCAGTTCTATGAGCTTACCCAACTCGAGCTGCACAGGTCTGGCCGAGGGCGGCCGAGGACCTGACCGGCCCACAGTGGGCCAGAAGACCGGCGGAGGCGGCCAAAACTCTAGACGCGTTTTGAGCTCCAGAGTCTCTTAACAGGCCTCGAACCGAACGTGTGACCCCACCAATGGACTGCTCTCCGAACGAGGAATCCATTGGTGGGGTCACACGTTTTGTTCGACTCCTCTTTAGCGACTCTGGAGCTCAAGACGCGTCTGGAGTTTTGGCCGCCTCCACCGGTCTTCTGGCCCACTGTGCAGGGCTCCCCGGGGACGCGAGTTGGCCGACGGACGGGGCGGCCGGGGCGGCCGGGCAGCCATCTGTTGTGGAACTTTTGGTCCCGTTTGCGTTTTCTTTGCTGCGCGGAACAGAGGGTGCGAGGGGCAGGCAGGCCGGCTCATATTTTGGCCACATCATCCGGACTGCCTGCCTTCGATTCGTGGCTCTGTCTGTCTCAGCGGTTCTCAACCTTTCTCGGCTCGCGACCCCAAATTTGAAGCCAAAAATTTCCGCGACCCCCAGGAAAAATTTCGCGACCCCACGGGACCCCTCCTTTAACATGCCACTGCGTCTGATCCGAGGCGGGCATTTTGCTCCCTCAACGGGCAACTGGTCTTTGGACCTTCCTTTAGCATGCCTTTGTTACGGAGTGCAATTATCAGTCTTAGTTTGGGAGCAGTATTGTCTCAAAGTTGGCCAAAACGCTCAGAAATGTCTATGAAAAATCGTGTTTTGGGCCGATTTTAAGCAGCCACTGCGTCTGATCCGAGGCGGGCATTTTGCTCCCTCAACGGGCAGTTGGTCTTTGGACCTTCCTTTAGCATGCCTTTGTTACGGAGTGCAATTATCAGTCTTAGTTTGGGAGCAGTATTGTCTCAAAGTTGGCCAAAACGCTCAGAAATGTCTTTGAAAAATCGTGTTTTGGGCCGATTTTAAGCAGCCACTGCGTCTGATCCGAGGCGGGCATTTTTCTCCCTCAACGGGCAGTTGGTCTTTGGACCTTCCTTTAGCATGCCTTTGTTACGGAGTGCAATTATCAGTCTTAGTTTGAGAGCAGTATTGTCTCAAAGTTGGCCGAAACGCTCAGAAATGTCTATGAAAAATCGTGTTTTGGGCCGATTTTAAGCAGCCACTGCGTCTGATCCGAGGCGGGCATTTTGCTCCCTCAACGGGCAATTGGTCTTTGGACCTTCCTTTAGCATGCCTTTGTTACGGAGTGCGATTATCAGTCTTAGTTTGGGAGCAGTATTGTCTCAAAGTTGACCAAAATAGTCACAACGATTTTTCAAAGACACTTGCGACCGTTTTGATCGACTTTGAGACAATACTGCCCCCAAACTAAGACTGACAATCGCACTCCGTAACAAAGGCATGCTAAAGGAAGGTCCAAAGACCAATTGCCCGTTGAGGGAGCAAAATGCCCGCCTCGGATCAGACGCAGTGGCTGCTTAAATCGGCCCAAAACACGATTTTTCATAGACATTTCTGAGCGTTTCGGCCAACTTTGAGACAATACTGCTCCCAAACTAAGACTGATAATTGCACTCCGTAACAAAGGCATGCTAAAGGAAGGTCCAAAGACCGATTGCCCGTTGAGGGAGCAAAATGCCCGCCTCGGATCAGACGCAGTGGCTGCTTAAAATCGGCCCAAAACACGATTTTTCAAAGACACTGCTGACCGTTTCGGCCAACTTTGAGACAATACTGCTCCCAAACTAAGACTGATAATTGCACTCCGTAACAAAGGCATGCTAAAGGAAGGTCCAAAGACCGATTGCCCGTTGAGGGAGCAAAATGCCCGCCTCGGATCAGACGCAGTGGCTGCTTAAAATCGGCCTAAAACACGACCCCAGCATCGCCGCGACCCCTTAAAAAAATTTCGCGACCCCGCTTGGGGTCGCGACCCTAAGGTTGAGAACCACTGGTCTGTCTGTCTGTCCGTCTGTCGGTGGCAGAGGTGGCGCGAGTGTGTTCTCGGCCAGCTTGGCAGCTCTTAGCAGGGCAGGATGCCAGCCTAAGCCCTCCCGCGCCACACACACACACACACACAGACGCACCTGGATCTCGGCGAGTTTTCCCAAACTGCCATGCAGAATGACAGGCAATGGCTGCCAAAGTCAATGCGACGCATCCACCCTCCCACCCCCCCCTTCCCCCCCCCCCCCCTCACTGGCAGTCCCGCAGAGATAGCGCCCTCTCGCTCGCACCTCTCGCTCGCACCTCTCGATGATTTAGTATCTGGGTCATGCATTAGTGAGTCCCCAGACCCGACTGGAGCTGAGCCACTGCGGTGCCACCGGGCTATCCAGGTGTCTCCCCCCACCCCCATCCCCCCTCCCCTCCCTGATGCGTCCAATCCCTGCGGGACCGCACGTGAGGCCGCCAAATCCGCTAAAATGGCGCCTCGGTAAACCGTTCCAAAACGCGGGCCAAACTCGCCAAAGAGCACAGGCGTTAAAAAAAATCACTTTTTTTGTCACCCTGAAAAGTTTTGTCCTTGTCCCTAGGAAAGGATGAAGGTAGTAGCGACTTTTGAATTGTCCTAAAACTGTATCTGAAACCTCTAGTCGTTGTCGCATTTAATGTTTTTCTGTGGAAAAGAAGTAAGATTTATAGATAAACCTGTTTCTTTTATAATCTTAAAAAGGTCGGAAGTTCCATCCAGCCTCTGTACAGTGTCGCAAGCAACAGACGTGCCTCGCTTCCGAGAGAGTGAAGTATATATTCGGCGAGGCAAAATGACGATGCTTTTTTCCCCCCGCCGGCGATGACGACGGCCGGGGGTTCCATCTTGAGTGGCAAATTAGAAACCCAGTCTGGCCCCGTTAGACTCTCCGCTGCCGACGTCCCGGCGGCCCGATGGCCCGATGGCCTGTTGGTCATCATAATTGGATATTGATTGGTCGGGCTCCCCTCCCCCCTTCCCCCTGGCGAATCCGGCCCGGGGTATCTTCCTTCCGACCAGATTGCCGGGGGATGACGCTGTCCGAGCAGCGCGGCGTGGCGGGCAGGCTGGCGGGCAGGCAGCCCCGCAGCAAGCAGCGAAACAGGATATCTGGCGCCCCTCGGCGTTCCGCCCCGGGACGTCGTTCTCGACCTGCCTGCCAGGGCCTGCCCCGCAGCAACAGCGCGACGCACAGCGACGTCTCGTCCTAGCGCTGCACAGTGGGCCAGAAGACCGGTGGAGGCGGCCTAAACTCTGGACGCGTTTTGAGCTCCAGAGTCACTAAAACAGGACTCGAACCGAACGTGTGACCCCACCAATGGATTCCTCGTTCGGAGAGCAACCCATTGGTGGGGTCACACGTTCGGTTCGAGTCCCATTTAGCGGCTCTGGAGCTCAAAACGCGTCCAGAGTGTTTCGCTCGTTGCGCGTTTCCCGTGATTCCCCCATCGCCATGACAACGCGACGCCGCCAGCTCGCTGAACGCGTTTCCAATAGCGACTACGGCGTCACCGCCCTCCCTTCGCCCGCCTGGCCGGGCCTGCCTCCGCCCCAGAATGTTATTCATAATTTGGTGCCGTCCTCGCCCCGCCGCCCCGCCCGGCTGGCAGGCAGACTGGCAGGCAGGCAGGCAGGCAGCCCGCCTGGATTCTTGTCATTTATTTGCGTGTGCGCGATGACGGTGCTGACGACACGACTCCCGCTTAGCTGCCATTCTAGTCGGGGCTCTCCTTGAATCCCACGGGACAGGCCACCACGCATTACCCTACACCTCTCTCTCTCTCTCTCTCTCTCTCTCTCTCTCTCTCTCTCTCTCTCTCTCTCTCTCTCTCTCTCTCTCTCTCTCAACAGTCGGTCCCAATTTTTCCGTTTCTTTTTGTTGTTGTTTTTTGGTGTGTCCTATTCCTTATCTACAGTGCCGAAATGAAGTTTGCCGCCATAACGGCTGGGCAGGAAAGTGAGGAGATTTTTTTTGGCGCGTCTTTGTTATTCGTCTTGGTCCGGCCGGGGCGGCCAGGCCGGGCCAGCCTGCGTACAGTTTGATGGGCCCTCTCTTCGCTGGCCACGCGGCGCCGCCGCATTTTTCTCGTCTTCTCTCTCTTTATGCGGCTGGAAGGAGATTTAATGTAAAAGCGGGAAAGGCGTGTTGCGGTGTTGCTACCCCATTCGGCCGTGATGTTGGTTATTAAACGAGCCGGGCCTTGCTCGCGCTGCTCCCGCCCCACGGTCGCCTTTTACTATTCTGTTGGTCGGCCCGTAAACAGCCGGATAGTTCATAATTCGTGCCTCGCTGAAACGAAAACAGTGTAGCGACCAGATTTTAGTTCTGAGGCGCGGTGGCTCGCGGCCGCATACTGTAAGCCAGAAGGCCGGTGGAAGCGGCCAAAACTCTAGACGCGTGCAGAGCTGCAGAGTCGCTAAATGGGACGTGTGACTCCACCTCGTTCGGAGAGCAATCCATTGGTGGGGTCACACGTTCGGTTCGAGTCCCGTTTAGAGACCCTGCAGCTCGAAACGCGTCCGGGGTTTTGACCGCCTCCACCGGTCTTCTGGCCCACTGTGGCCCAGCCGGACCGAATGGAGTTGTCAAGAGTCAAGTCGGCGCGTGTTTTGAATACGGTCCAATCTGGCGCCTTGTGATGGACTGCGTTTAATCTCTTCGGGCCGCGGCGCGCCGCGGCGTGGCCAACACCATTCCAAAAGGCCGCGGCAAACTTTGGCGCGCCCCCTGCCATTGCTGCTGTTTTACTGTTAGCTCCTTCCCCTCTCTCTCTCTCTCTCTCTCTCTCTCTCTCTCTCTCTCTCCCGATCCCCTCGTTCCCTGGCGGCGTGATAACTTACGACAAGGCACTGGATCGTGTCCCGGAGCTCAACTTGTTCCCAAGGACACTAATTTTTATTTAAGGGCTCCTGGCGAGCCAGCCCTGGAGGCTTCAGGCTGGAGCCCTTCTCCCCGGAGCCCTCCCACACGTCAACGCTCGCCGTCTGTTTCCTCGACTGTCCCCTGCTCCGTGGGGCCCTTGCGCTCCGAGGGCGGAAAAGGAGATGAAATCGGGGCGAAAAAAAAATTGTGTGCCCAGTGTGTTTGGTATGAAAGGGGCTCAGTGCGAAAAATTGCCTCTGCCGGAGTGGTTCCCTCGCGTGATCTGTGGGCGTATCTTGCGGCAGTTTGGATGGCGATGGCTGCCGGGAGAAATAAATACGTCACATTAGGAAAGTTGTTTCACGCGGGGCGCTGCACAGTGGGTCAGAAGACCGGTGGAGGCGGCCAAAACTCTAGACGCGTTTTGAGCTCCAGAGTCGCTAAGCAGGACTCGAACCGGACGTGTGACCCCACCAATGGATTCCTCGTTCGGAGAGCATTGGTGGGGTCACACGTTCAGTTCGAGTCCCGTTTGGCGACTCTGGAGCTCAAAACGCGTCTAGAGTTGTGGCCGCCCCCACCGGTCTTCTGGCCCACTGTGCGCCGTATGCCTCTCGAAAAATAGCAGCGGAATCCACCGAGAGGTGCCGCGATTGGCTGGCGGGGCGGTTTTTGCAATCGGAAAGGCGGTCGGTCGACGAGTGAGTGAGACATCTAGCCGAACGGCACTTGTGCGAGCGGGACAGACGAGCGGGGCAGAGAGGGTCACTCAATATGTATGAGATGGGCACCGAGCTGTTTGCACGACTGTGTGTGTGTGCGCGTGTGTGTACTTAGTGCGCACACCCCGCCCGGTACAGCCAGCCGCTCTTGAAACAACTCTTTTACAACTCGACTGGCTCACGAGTTTGTCTTGCCGGCACAGCCGCTGGCAAAACTTTGGCACTTTATGATATCCGGACCGTGGCTACAGTCGCTTCTCTGTAGGCTTGGCCAGGCTTGCTCGCGGTCGCACATTCACGGTGGGCCAGAAGACCGGTGGAGGCGGTCGAAATTCCGGATGGGTTTTGAGCTTCAGAGTCGGCGAATGGGTCTCGAACCGAACGTGTGACCCCACCAATGGATTCCTCGTTCGGAGAGCAATCCATTTGTGGGGTCACACGTTCGGTTCGAGTCCTTTTTAGCGACTCTGGAGCTCAAAACGCGTCAAGAGTTTCGGCCGCCTCCACACCGGTCTGCTGGTCCACTGTGCATGCCCAGCTAGATAAGCTTGGCTATGACAGGGCTATGCCAGGCGTTGTCTCGGGATGTCCGGTCGTTCCGAAAACAGCGTGCTTTCACTTTTCCACGCCGTCCCCTCCCAGGCCGTGCCGAGCCGAGCCGAGCCGACGGGCCCTCCCCCTCAATCGGAGCGGGACACTTTAACTGCTCCAGATCTCGCCGTACTTCTTTCCCCGTTTTCTCCCTCTCTCTCCCTCTCCCACTTTTTCCCTCCGTTTTTTCCCTCCTCCCGGCGAAGTGCGCGCCGTTTGGAACAGACCCTTCTGCCTCTCATATCCACGCTTTATCTCATAGATCTCAATTACAGCTGTCTGCCCCGATCGCCGGCCGGAGTGCTCCATGCACTTTTCCTATATTTTTCCCTTTTTCCGCCGGCCGTTTACCATTTCCTTTTTCTAAAAAACAAAAACAAACAACAACAACAAACAAAAACAAACCGGTGTGTGATGCCCGGCCCAGACACAGCAAACTCAGTTTAGCCATCCTTCCCCCCTTTGGTGCCGTGAGACGAAGGTTGGAGCCGTGGCAAACTTTCCGAACTAGACGAAGAACGGAAAGAAAGAGCCGGAAACTCTTCTTTTGTCTGAGAGAGAGAGAGAGAGAGAGAGAGAGAGAGAGAGAGAGAGAGAGAGAGAGAGAGAGAGAGATAGGGGGTATTACTGGACCGGCAGGCTATAATGACGGCAAGGAACCGTATTCTGTAAATGCCGAGTGCTGCAATTGCTACCTTCGGCCTGGCCACAACCCAAAGCCCTTCTCCCAAGCCACTTTGGCGGACCGCGATTTTACATCTCTCTCTCTCTCTCTCTCTCTCTCTCTCTCTCTCTCTCTCTCTCTCTCTCTCTCTCTCTCTCTCTCTCTCTCGTCTGGCTTTGGTAAGAGAGTCTGTGTCCCCGCCACTGCGAGGGCCGTGCGTGTGTTTGTATGCGAGAGAGAGGCAGACAATGGTCCCTCTCACATAATTTGGTGTTAATGCGATTTGCCGGTGCTGCTGCTGCGCCACGCCCTTAAGCCCCTTGGTTTCCTTCCGCGCCACCCGAGACTTTCGGTTCGATCGACTAATTAAATTTATTTTCCTCTCGGCTTCCTCTTCTTCCGCGACAAAATTTGGACAACCGTTTCAACTTGAACAAACTTTACAGGACGCAAAGCAATTACCCACACCAGCTTCCTTCGCGAAAAAAAAAAAATTGACAGAGCTCTTCCAAATTCAAACTGGGGAATTTGGAAACTGGGGGAAAGTGCGGACCATCAACAAGTCTTTTTGCTGTGCTACGTACTTTTGGAAAATACTAGTAGACATCAGGACAGTGATCGAACGTTCAGGTGGTTGAGTTTCGAGTGACAGAGTGCTAACTGCACCTTCTTCTGTTGCAGGTATGTACCACGTCCGATGCCTGCTCGAGGCTGCCGCCTGTACCCGCACAGTGAGGCAAATGTCTGCTGAAAGGCAGACCAAGACGGTTAACCGTACTTGATATGAGTCCCTCACTTTTCAAGGAACTGCTTTGTGGACACGCTGTGAGCTCTTCATACTTCGGGAATCGAACACAGTCAATCCACTGTCAATACCTCGAAGCAAACGCACGATGGTACCTCGAAAGGCAATCCTTAGTCGCACGTTCGGTTCCAGTCCTGTTTAGCGACTCTGGAGCTCAAAACGCGTCTGGAGTTTTGGCCGCCTCCACCGGTCTTCTGGCCCACTGTGCGCCTCCTTCCTTGGCCCCTTTTCTCTTGGATGAATGGCCACCTAGGTACGGAGGTCGTGTGTCAGGGCTTTGATCCATTTTCCCGGGCAGCCAGCCGTCGCCACGCCGCCCTTGTGGGGCCCTTACACTTTTGGCCCCCGGGAAAAACAGATTGAGTTGACGAGGGTGGTCAAGAGGTCTTTCCCTGCCCCCGGAGGGAGGGAGCGAGGGAGGGCTTGCCAGCCTGACTGCCCGGCCGGCCCCCGAGGGGCAGTGTATATATGTGGGTCGCATGCCGGCAGGGCCATTAGGACGGCAACCTGTATCGCGCTGCTGAGTTTAGCGGTCAATTCCACACACACACACACACACATACAGCAGGGGCGCTGACACTGGAGGAATTAGAGATGAGGTGATTACGAGCAGTGTCGTTGGCACCCCGACCATTCAGTAGCACACGTCTTTTCTGTTCCTGCCCCTTTCTTGTGCCTGAACACTGTGCTGAGATGTCATCCAAACCAAATTAAATAGAGAAAGTAGCGGTTTTGAGTCGGTAGTGGAATGATAGAGGAGGCTTCATGTCAGGGTGAAGTGACTCCTTTAGGCTTTTGAATCAGTCAGGCACGACGCAATCTGGTTTTGAAAATATCTCTAAAATTCGAGAAGGAACGGACTGCTCCCTTCACGAGGTTCTTGAATCCATCCTGAAAGGCGTGAACCGTTTTTCACGGCCTCGCCAAAGGCGGTGGAATAAAAATTTATCGCCATCGCGACACACTAATTCCAAGAGAAACTCAAGTCCCTGGGCTCAATTAAGGATCGGGCCGCTTTTAGCATGCAGCCGCGTGCACCCCAGGCCACGGCAGGCCACGCCAGGCCACGCCCGGTGAACAGCTTGCCGCCCCGTCCGTCCTCTCACTTTCAAACTAGCTGGATGCTGCACGGGCCGTATGCAAAAACATGCAAATGAAGGTTAGGTTATCTCATTGCGATCTTCACCCCGGGCCCACCCGGCCCGCCCTGCCTTCATAAGGTAGCAGAACCGGGCGACAAGTTGCCTCATGACCCGGACGCGTGGCCTAGGGTGGCCAACGGGCCCCGTGGGGCGAGCCGTGGGGTCACCGCCGCCCGGAGAAGATAGGGTGACCAACTTTTTGTATCTCCTGGACAACTTGATCCATAATGGTAGTTCGCCGTCCCCCCGGGCCGCCGAATGCAGCGCCTGGCATTATTCCTGAATTTTAAGTCGGTTTAACTCGTTTAACCAGTCCGGGTCTCCTCGGCGTCCCCCCATTGTGCGACAGCCCCTTGTCTGAATGTTTAAAACGGTCGAATTTGCTGGAGTGTCGTGAGGCGGCAGGTGGGTGGGCCGAGCTCAATCAGCTCCATTAAAGAAAGTCAAGATTGGACTTCCGGCAGTCTCGCCAGGCCGCGCCTTGCCGCCTCAGGGACTTCCGGGAACGTCATGGAACGTCGGTATAGTGTCTTTTTGACGGTGTAGTGGACACCCCGCGGCAGCGCTGGGCTACGCTGGGCTACGCTGGGCCACGCAGGGCAGGCCGCCCGATCCAAGGAAGGCTGGATTACTCACAGCTGAATTCTCTCTGTCCTGTCCTCTGGAGTGTGTGCCAAGACGCCGCTGTGTGAGAGTGTGTGCGTGTGTACAGTTTGGGCAATGTGTTCCCGAACAGCATACAGCACAGCTTCTCGAGATAGTTGCCACTAACAAGTTAAAGGGCGACCCTTGCGCCACATCGGAGCGCGCCGCCCCCCGCTGCCGCCCCCTCGCCGCCCCCGCGCTCCGACGCACTTACGGCAACAACTTGGCGGGACTCGAACCCTCCCCGTCCGTTTCCCTTTGTGCCTCGCAGACAGCAGATAATGCTCGCGTCCAATCACAGCGCGGCTCGCCCGGCCAGGATTCGAAACGCGCGCCCAAATTGGAGGCCGGCCGAGGAAGAATACAGTGTACGTCACCGGCTGGCCTCGGCTCGCCGGGGCACAGTGGGCCAGAAGACCGGTGGCGGCGGCCGAAACTCTCGACGCGTTTTGAGCTCCAGAGTCGCTAAATGGGTCTCGAACCGAACGTGTGACACCACCAATGGATTGCTCTCCGAACGAGGAGTCCATTGGTGGGGTCGCACGTTTCGGTTCGAGTCCCATTCAGCGACTCTGGAGCTCGGAACGCGTCTAGAGTTTTGTCCGCTTCCACCGGTCTTCTGGCCCACTGTGCGACGGCCCTACCTCGCCGTGCTCTCGGCCACCATTTACCGTTTAGCGAGGGAATGCGGGGCACGGCGGCACGGCGGCCCAGGGAGGGGCTGCCTTGCTCGGCCTTGCTGCGGTCAGCAACTTTGCCAGTGCCCCAGCAGATGTCGCAGCCTCATTGCAGCAGACTTAGCCACCTGCGCCACCCTGGCCGCCCTGGCCACCCTGGCCAAGCGTTTGCCACAGTGCTGCTTTAAAATGCTGCTAGGGCACTCACTTCAAACGCAGCGTCCCGACGTAGTCGGCGGCTTTTCCTCGTCGCGCCACTCCACGTTCTGTTGGCAACCCTAGCCGCCGTGCGCTAATGAGGAACATGTCGAATCGAAGCAACAGACCTGTCCATCCCGCTAGAGTTGCCAACTGGGTCCGCACGCTTTTTCGCAGGGCGGCAGTGCGAGTTGCTTTAAGTTTGGCCACCGCCATCGTCAGGGTCCTGGCTCTTCTTTTTGATGGTGTGCCGGCGGGGCCGAAGGGGCGGCCACGACTCTGGGAATCGCGTGAACGAAACCGAGTGCCGAGGGGCCCTGGCTAGAAGAACAGAGTGCTTTGTTTGTGTTTTAAGCGAGCGGTGCGGTCGGGACGAGGTCGGGATGGAACTAGGCGTGTTTTTATCTCAAGCTCTTTTTGTAAGTGTAGTGGAGAGGAAAATGGCCTTGGGCCTTCGCGGGGGAAACCACGTGGGGTAACAATGGAAGGCGGAAATGTTTTCTTGCCTGTCGTACATCGTGTTGTGGAAAGCTTTGCCCGCCCCCGGCAGCCCCCTGGCTGGCAGCCCCCAGCAACCGCGAGACGAAAAAGTGGTCGGCCTCGGTCAAAACCCCGCGCCGCGCGTGTATCTGTTGCTCTCGGAAAAGTTGGGACGCGTAAGGCCTCCTTTCTGGCCGTGCATTCGGCCGAGTCTGTTTTTCCTTTTTTGTCTGTCGTTTGTTCCGCTGGCCGCCTCGCTCAAACTTCGCAAAGTATGTGCCACCAGTTTTATCACGTAATAAAGTCTGTAAAACAATGCAGATCCGCTTCTTTCTGCCGGCCGCGGCCACAGCCTCGCCCGCCTCGCCCCCATTCCCATTCCAGCGCCTCGGACGAGCGCCTCGGAACGGCGTAGCGGCCAAAGACGCGTTTTGAGCTCCAGAGTCGCTAAGCAGGACTCGAACCGACAGTGTGACCCCACCAACGGATTGCCCTCCGAACGAGGAGTCCATTGGTGGGGTCGCACGTTTCGGTTCGAGTCCCATTCAGCGACTCTGGAGCTCGGAACGCGTCTAGAGTTATGTCCGCCTCCACCGGTCTTCTGGCCCACTTTACGACGGATTACTCCTCGGAGAGAAAGCCGTAGGTGCCAATGTACCTTCCAGTCCTATTTCACTGAGGGTAGTCCAGCTCGAAACGTGTCCAAGGTTGTGTCCGCCCAAACGACCGGCCCTCTAGTCCACTGTGCGCCTCTCTCTGTCTCTCTCGCACTCGTGGGACGCCCCGTCAGGGTGCGAGAGAGACAGACATCCGGCCTGAGCAGCTCAGGCCTGTTGCGGAGGTTGGCCCGGGTTGGCAGATGTGAATGTTGATGCGAAGACGAGCACCGAGGTGGAGGCCCCCCCCCTCTCTCTCTCTCTCTCTCTCTCTCTCTCTCTCTCTCTCTCTCTCTCTCTCTCTCTCTCGACCGCGGTGACATCCGGCTCGGCCGTCCGGTGCTCAAGATTAGTGCTGGCTTTGGCTGCGCCTGCCTGCCTGCCCGGCCGCCTGGGCTAATACTTGACAAATTGGGGTTGGATGAGCTGGGCGGCCAGGGCACACCAGCAGGGAGTCACGCCGTGGCGTGCCTTGGCGTGCCGGCATTCTGGTTGTGTCTGCCTGTCTGTCTGTCTGTCGGTCTGTCTGTCTGTCCGTCCGTCTGTCTGTCTGTCTGTCCGTCCGTCTGTCGGCCCGCGACGTGACGCCCGCCGAGTGCGGAAACTTTGCCCAATTGGCGACAGGGGCGCACCTGCTCCATCCGGAGGGAACAGAAGCCGGTCCTAATGGCCACATGCTTAGTCGTACTTGCAGTGTGCCAGCGGTTCCAGTGTGCTTCCAGCATGCTTCCAGCGTACCGCCATCGGCTTTCGGGCGGACTGACTGACTGGCAAGTCGACAAGACGAGGAGTGCGACTTCTGCGACTAGCGGGGCGATGAATACCTCGTTATTCCTGTCTACCTCCTCGAAGTACCTCCCGCTCCACACACACACACACACACACACACACAAAACTGGGACAATGAGTGGCTCACACATGCACGGCACGACTCGCGAGCGCGCTGACGACACTAGTTTCCGTTCACACGCGCCCGTGCTCTACAAATTCGAGTAATATGTTCACTTTACGCACGCAAGCGCTCGCCACGCAATCTAATTCTCTGCTCCGCCACCTCTCTCTCTCTCTCTCTCTCTCTCTCTCTCTCTCTCTCTCTCTCTCTCTCTCCCCCTTTTATTCCCCGTTTCCGCCACGACTATTCGACCGAATCATTGCCCGCCCAAACTTTGAGACCACTCGGCGTGATTCCGATTTTAATTAATGTTGCCCGTCCACTTTTCTTGGCCTTCGTCTCAACTTTGGTTCATCCCTATCCTCTCTCCCTCTCTCTCTCTCTCTCTCTCCTCTCTCTCTCTCTCTCTCTCTCTCTCTCTCTCTCTCTCTCTCCCTCTCTCTCCTCTCATGCCTTTTTCCTATTGTTTTTGTTTGATATACGCAACATGTAGAGCTATTACCAGTCGGCGCGGAGCCATCACCGTAGATTTGGACTGTGTGTGTGTGTGTGTGTGTGTGTGTGTGTGTGTGTGTGTGTGAGCGCGGCCCTGCTAGAGTTGGGCACAAAGCGTTTCCGTTTCAATTTGCAATCGGGTCGAGCGAGAGCACCATAGCAGCAGCGGAGTAAGACGACTCCGGGTAGGGGGGGGGGTAGGGGGGGCTTTAAAAATGGGCGGGGAGCGGGAAAAAAATGGGCGGGTGGATCAGGCCGGGGGGTCGAATGGCAAAAGGGGTTGGCGATTTACGCGCGGACCCCCGAGGCAATACCCACTGCCTGCGATTTACGGCAGTGTAGCGAATGCTGCAACACGCACAGCCATCGGCGGGGAGTGGGGGCACATCGGGCGGGAAAATTGAAACGATGGGGACGATGGGCGGAGCGGGAATGGAGGGGGTCGTTGAGTTGATTTCCGGGGAAGGCCGCGGCCGCACGCGCGGAGCCGCGGACGCTAAGCACGCCCTGTTGGAGTGGAGGCGAGGCGAGGCGAGCCTGATGATCCCGAGTGTTTGCTTGCATTCGTTTGTTCTGCTTGCCACGTGTCTGAGCACGGTCTGTCTGTCTGTCTGTCTGTCTTTCTGTCTGTCTGCCTGCCTGCCTGCCTGTCCGTCCGTCCGTCTGTCTGTCTGTCTGTGGCGAAGAAGTCTTGGGAATGGCTTCGTCGGCCGCGCGCACCCGACCCAACCACCTTGGGCCCGCCCCGCCCCGCCCCGCCCACCTTGTTGTCTCTATTCCACGTTATCAAAGGGCCGGGCCTCGAATCGGATTTGCGTAAATCTGGCGGGGCGAAGGCTGCAACTGGCGCTGCAGCGTCAGACCGCCGCAAGTGCGGCGCCGCGCCACGCAGATGGCTGATTGTGGCGACGGCCCACTGGGGGCGGGGGGCCCACTGGGGGCGGGGGGCCCACTGGGGGCGGGGGGCCCACTGGGGGCGGGGGGCCCACTGGGGGCGGGGGGCCCACTGGGGAGGCCGAACCCTCCGCCTCGTCCTCGCCGTCCTCGCCGTCCTCGTCTACGGCGAGTCGCTTCGAGTGCCGCTCCAGGATTACGCCGCACCTCCACAGCGGTGGCGGCCTCGTCGAAGGCCTCGCCGTGCTGCAGCGCGGTGCACCCTGCGGCACAGTGGGCCAGAAGACCGGTGGAGGCGGCCAAAACTCTAGACGCGTTTTGAGCTCCAGAGTCGTTAAATGGGACTCGAACCGAACGTGTGACCCCACCAATGGATTCCTCATTCCGAGAGTCTCTGTCGCACTGGCGTGCCCCAAGCGCCTGTGAATCCGAGGGTAGGCAGCTTGCTCGCCTCGGCCGCGCTGCGGGCCGGCCCGCCCGGCACTCCGCAGGCGCGCTGCAGCTCTGGAGCTCAAAACGCGTCTAGAGTTTTGTCCGTCTCCACCGGCCTTCTGGCCCACTGTGCGAGGCAGCAGCTCGGCGTGCTTCCCGTTTCGGTCTGGTCGCTCTGTATTTCCCCGCGGCCTCACCTGCCCGGCCTGCCCCGCACAACCCGTGTTGTTTTGTTCCGCCGGCATCCGCCGCCGTTTTCTTTTCGTTCTTCATTCCTTTCTTTTTTTTTGCGGTGAATATCCGCGGTTCGTCGATGAGACTCTCTTTTTTTTTTGTCAGGTTGACATGATGCCGCGCGGCCGCGCCCACAATGACTGTCACATCAGCTTGAAGCACCATCGGGCGCCATCGGGGCCTTGGTCGCCGCCGCGCCGCCCGCTTTGCCTCCGATTGTTTTGCCGTCCGCCCCTCACTCCCTGATTCCGCATTCCAATCGCGAACGGGCGCCAGCCGAGGCGCCAAACCGCACTATTTTCATTCTTTCTCTCGACATTTTTTTCCTCCTTTTTTTTTTCTTTGTCGTTCTGTTTGTTTATTTTGAACGTTTGGCGGAGGCTCAGGCCGCACAGTGGGCCAGAAGACCAGCGGAGGCGGCCAAAACTCTAGACGCGTTTTGAGCCCCAGAGTCGCTAAATGGGACTCGAACCGAACGTGTGACCCCACCAATGGACTGCTCTCCGAACGAGGAATCCATTGGTGGGGTCACACGTTCGGTTCGAGTCCCGTTTAGCGACTCTGGAGCTCAAAACGCGTCTAGAGTTTCGGCCGCCTCCACTGGTCTTCTGGCCCACTGTGCGGCGCTGGGCAAGGCGGTGATCCCGTTTGATGGATGAACGGGACTCGTGGCCGGGCATGCTGAGAGACCCGCCGCGCCGCCGCAGCCAAGGGTGTTGTCTGCGCCGTTAATCTGATCTCCGATAGCCCTAATCCTAATCCGGCCGGCCCGGATAAGGGCCCGGCTGCCTTTGTCCTGACCTCCGGGACTCCTGGACTCCGGGACCTCCGGAATGTAGTCTTGACGACCTCGCGTCGCCGCGCTATGCGACTGTCGTCCCGCGGTCGGCGGGGCGGGGCGGGGCAGCGCGGCGCGGACAGAGTCAAACACCTGGCAACGGGGCGGACGCTTAATTTTGCATGCCGTGCCCCCACGGCACTGTACGGACCAGCGCTGCTCCCTCCAGTGGGCGAGTGTGTGTGTGTGTGGGGGGGGGGGGGGCTTTCGCTAGTGGTCACCACTTCCTCTTGTATGTATTTGTATGTGTGTTGTACAGTGACAGCAGTACAGTGTGCACTTGGAAATGTATGTAGTCCAGTCGGGTGTGTGAGAGGGAGAGAGAGACAGAGAGAGAGAGAGCGCTGGTGTGTGACGCATGCGCGGTCGTCTCATATGCCCGGACAAACATCAATATTAACTCGACGCCGTTCGACCGGACTGGCGTCTAGTGAGCGGCACGGCACGGCGCGACACGGCGCGGCCAGCCGGTCTGCCAATTCCACTGCACTGTTTGGCACGCGCGCGGCGTGCCTGTCACGCGCTGTCGGGCAGCGTGTCCGCCCGCCGCGGCTAAATAAACAATTATGAGCAAGCTAAACAGGGAGGCTGCGTTGGTGCTGCCATAGGGGGCAAAAGTCGGGACGAACCACCATTTCGACACGTTTGTGACCGTTTTGAACAGCTTTGCGGCAAGAGCGCGGGTCGTGGCGCCCCGTAGGAAAGGCAGGCTAGCGTCAAAGGATGCTGCTTTGCGAGTAGGCAGGCTGATATCGGCAACCCTTTCGACGCAGCGCGGGGATTTTCTCCTGCTCGCGTGGCTACACTGCGAAGCACAGTGGGCCAGAAGACCGGTGGAGGCTGCCGAAATGCTAGACGCGTTTTGAGCTCCAGAGTCGCTAAGTGGGACTCGAACCGAACGTGTGACCCCACCAATGGATTGCTCTCCGAACGAGGAATCCATTGGTGGGGTCACACGTTCGGTTCGAGTCCCATTCAGCCACTTTGGAGCTCAAAACGCGTCTTGAGTTTTGGCCGCCTCCACCGGTCTTCTGGCCCACTGTGCGAAGGGCTGCCGGTGTTGGTGGCGGCCGAAGACTGCCGAAGACGCGCGAATCGGTTTTTTGGTGGCGCCGTGCGACAACAGCCAGCCGCGCCGTGGCGAGCCGCACGCCCCGCACAATGCTGCTCGCTCGCCTGCTGCGTAAATCTGGGGGAGCGTTTCTTGCCGCGCTGCCGCCCTAACCCTCCCCTAGCCCGGCGGCCTTGCGTAGCCCTGGCGTTGCCCTGGCGTGGCCTCGCAGTGTGCCATCCGTCTTGCCCTCAGCACTGCCTCACCGGCCGGGCCCCACTCCCACGCCCCACTTCTCACACCCCGCCAGGCGCCCAGCCAAAGCTCTAGACGCGTTTTGAGCTCCAGAGTCGCTAAACAGGACTCGAACCGAACGTGTGACCCCACCAATGGACTCCTCGTTCGGAGAGCAATTGGTGGGGTCACACGTTCGGCTCGAGTCCCATTTAGCGACTCGGGAGCACAAAACGCGTCCGGGGTTTCGACCGCCTCCACCGGTCTTCTGGCCCACTGTGCCTCGCCGGGCCAGGCCGCCACACCGCCAAATCCGCCCCAAAGCCGGCGACGCGACACTGTCCAAGTATTTTAATTACCACCTGAGTGGCCCGACCAGTGGCCTGCCAGTGCCCCGCCAGTGCGGCGGCCCGCCCCGCCACAAGAAATCTTAATTAAACTTTCTCGTTTCGGGGTGATTAACCAAGAGGAAAAATGCGTAGCGGCGGCGGCAACACCGAAAGAGGATGGCCAAATAAAATGCCGAGCCCAGCGCGGCGAGTGTGCACACTGGCAAATAAATCACAGACAGAGCAGGGCGGATGGGAAGGTGTGTCAGCTTGACGTGTGGCGGGGCGGGGCGGGGCGGGGCGGGGCGGGGCGGGGCGTGGCGGGGCGGGGCAGGGCGGGGCGGGGCGGGGCAGGGCGGTGCGGACGCCAGCCTCTCTCCGAAAGAGCCACCAAACTTCGTCCATTAATCAAAGGTGCCACGGCCTCATCGGCAGCCCTTCTCTGATTGGTCGCTCTCCTCACAGTGCCGTGCCGAGCAGCCTCGCAACATGTTTCTACCCACCACTTTACCCCGGCCATCCCGGCGCTTCCGCCCAGATCCTCCTCCTTGTGCGGATTCCCCCCCCCCCTCTCTTTCTCCCTCCCCTCCCCCTCCCCCCGGGCCGCACTTCCCGTGTCAAGTACTTTTCGTGTCCGGAATACCGGAGGGGTATATATATGGCCCCGCCGACCCTCCGTCAAGTCAAGGTGACCCCGCACCGGAAAACCGGCTCGGCTCGGCTCGGCTCGGCACGCCTCGGCTCGGCTCGGCTCGGCCCGAGAGCAGGAAGCACGCTGGATTGGCGGGCTTCATCTTGTTCTCCGGAGATGTGGCGAAGATATAAAGGGAGGGCACACTGTATCGCCCGGCCGACGGGCCGGATCGGCCGAGGGGAGGGGGAGGGGGTAAGCCAACAACAACAACAAGGAGGGAAGGTGGCGCGTCCCGGCGGGGAAGCATTGGGTGCGGCGATCGCACAAAAAAGCAAAAAACAAAAAACAAAAAAAACACAAGTAACAACAACAACAAAGACGCTTCCAACGAGGACGGCCGCGCATCGCGCAAGTTGATGCCGCTGCCTCCCATGCATCCCGGTGTTGTTGTTTTTTTTTGTTTTTTTTGGCATTCACACGGTGCTCGCCCTGCCGCACAGTGGGACAGAAGACCGGTGGAGGCGGCCAAAACTCTACTCTACAAACTGAAGTGTGTACTCAGTATGCATCTACAGATGCATACTTACAAGTACACACCTACAGATGCATACTAAGCTGGGTACACATCTACAGATGCATACTCAGCTGAGTACACGTCTACAGATGCATACTAAGTTGAGTACACATCTGCAGATGCATACTTGGAGAGGTTAGGTATGCATCTGTAGGTGTGTACTTGCAAGTATGCATCTGTATATGCAGAGTCGCTGAACAGGACTCGAACTGAACGTGTGACCCCACCAATGTATTCCTTGTTCGAAGAGCAATCCATTGGTGGGGTCACACGTTCGGTTCGAGTCCTGTTTAGCGACTCTGGAGCTCAAAACGCGTCTAGAGTTTTGGCCGCCTCCATCGGTCTTCTGGCCCACTGTGTGCCGGGCCTGCCCTGCGAACAGGCGGATGATTATGCGGCACAGGTGAGAGTGGTGCTGGCTGGGGCGGGGGGAGGGGGGGGGGGCAGGCTTGCCAGCACAGCGGCCTAGCGGACCCGGTATCGCCACGTCAGCGCGCACGCCGAGCGCCGCCGCCCAAAAACGAAGCCATTTAACACGTCGGATTTTATTTCACTTTTATTTGGGAGGAACAATCCACGCACGCGCACCGCAGAAATTCTTTTTTTTTTTTTCAAAATGCGACTTTTTTTTTAATTTTTTTGGCCCTTTGAATAGTAAAACGCACTAATGTGAGTGGCAAGGCAAGGCGCGACTCCGGCAGGCAACTGAAAAGACACACACTTTGAAAAGCTGCCTCTGGAAGTGGCGTATATTTATTTGGTTCCGCAAGCGACCCTCGTTTCTTTCAATTTGGCGCGGTAATGCTGCTCTCCCTCGTCATGCTCTCCCACTCCGGCAATTATGCTCAGCAAGGTAGTCGCTTTGGTGCGAGAGAGACAGGCACACAATGAGCAGCACGGTGTACAGTGCAGCAGCGCAGCCAGCGCAGCCCCGGGGTAATTCAGCCGGCCATTCGCGCAACGCAGCGCGGCACCGTGAATGCTGCTACTTGTTGAAAGAAGGGCCGAGCCGTGGGGCTGCGGCACAGTGGGCCAGAAGACCGGTGGAGGCGGCCAAAACTCTAGACGCGTTTTGAGCTCCAGAGTCGCTAAATGGGACGCGAACCGAACGTGTGACCCCACCAATGGATTGCTCTCCGAACGAGGAATCCATTGGTGGGGTCACAAGCTAGGTACGAGTCCTGTTTGGTGACTCTGGGGCTCAAAACGCGTCCGGGTTTTTGGCCGCCTCCACCGGCCTTCGGGCCCACTGTGCCTCGGTCGGCCGCTGTGTAAGCGGTCGCCGCGGTCGCCAGATTCGCTAATAGGGTTGCCAACTCTTTTCGCTCGCTGTCGCTGCGTTGGTGGCTCCCCTCTGCCGACCCCTTTGGCCCACTTTGCACGATCAACTTTGCACTGCGCGTCCATTCGGCATGAATGTGCCCCGCCCCGTCCAGCCCGGACAAGTTTGTAATTCGATTTTCGCGGGGGGCTGGCTTTGAACAGCCGTGCTGGGACTCGGCGCCGGGGGTACCAGCCTAAAGCACCCGTCCCGTGGCGCGCGCGGCGCGCAGCTCGGCCAGGGATCGTTAACTCGGGTGCGATACTCCAGCTCACCGTTGTAAGCTCAGTTTGGACTCGAATCAAGCGCATCACCCCACCAATGAGTTCCCCTCCGCGCGTCTGGAGTTTTGTCCGCCTCCACCGGTCTTCTGGCCCACTTTGCGTTGGTGAAGTCACGTGACCGATTCGGGTCCTTTCCAAGGACACCGCCGAGGCCGCCTGCTTGGACCGCTTTTTGCCGGGGGCCGTGGAGGACCCCGCCGGCCCTCCGGTGATAGCGTGAAATAGGTGAGGCCGTCAGTAAGGACCCCCGCTTATCGCGTGGCGCGCCGTGGAGCGCGTCGTCTGCGAGGGTCCGCGCCGCACCACCAGGAACCGAACCCCACCCCTCTTTTTCCCCGAGAGCACCTCCGCGCCGTTTTAATGCAGACATGGACGGCATCGGTCGCAAACTCGCTCGGACAAAGTAGGATGCGATTGCGGAGGCGGCGCGGCGGCACGGCGTACTCGCTCCGGGGACGCCGCTCTCCGGGGAGCCCTCGCCGCGCTTAGTCTGTGCGGAACGCCCGTCGGGGCGGGGCGGGGCGGGGCGGGGCGGTCTCTGGTGGAAACGGGGCGCTTGCCGCGCTTGGCGCTTCCACTACCCCGCAGTGGGCCAGAGAACCGGTGGAGGCGGCCAAAACTCTAGACGCGTTTTGAGCTCAAGAGTCGCTAAACAGGACTCGAACCGAACGTGTGACCCCACCAATGGATTGCTCTCCGAACGAGGAATCCATTGGTGGGGCCACACGTTCGGTTCGAGTCCCGTTTAGCGACTCTGGAGCTCAAAACGCGTCTAGAGTTTTGGCCGCCTCCACCGGTCTTCTGGCCCACTGTGTACCCCCCGCGTTCCACTGCGTGCCTGCGAGGCGCTGTTCACACAAAAACGGAAAAGGCGGTGAGGCCGGACTGAACGCGAACGAACGCGAACTCGGTCCGTGTGTGGCACACTGTGTGCCGAGCGCCCGCGAACCGAGCTATAGGCAACCCGCTACGCACGGCTGCTTCGCTCCGCCGCGCGCTGCCTACCTCGCAGGCGCTTCCCAGCTTGTTTTGTAGTTTTTATTTTTTATTTTTTGCAGTGGTCGACTAGTATCCCGAATGAAGTTAATTGCGAACACGCTTTGTACAAGCGTTTTTTTCCGCGCGTTCCCGAACGCCGCATTAAAATTGGCGCTGGTCCGGTTTGTCCCTCTACACGCGTGTTGGACGGTAATGCATCACTGTCGGCCCGCTGGCCCGCTGCAGCCAGCCGATGGTGGATAGGAGGGAGGGAGGGGGGAGAGGGAGAGAGAGAGAGAGAGAGAGAGAGGTTGCATTATTTCACCATTTGGCTCCGCTCCTAAGTGGACGTCTGTGATTTGGCTCGGACGGTCGGACAAACAGACAGACAGACAGACAGACAGACGGACCGTCGCGAGCATTTTCCAGTGCGTTGGTCTACTCCTAGTCAAAGTGGTTCGGTTCCCCAGCTCCAGTATTGATCCCCCACTCACTCCCGGAAATAAATGCTGGCGCGTTTTTTCTTGTTCGTGTGCAGCCGAGCACTAGCGCGTCCTGCCTGGCGAGTGGTGCGTCCCCGGCCTGGCTGCCGGCATGGGTGCCGGCCTGGCAGAAGGATGGATTATTTACAGATGAATTCTCTCGGTCCCGTCCTCTGGCACAGTGGGCCAGAAGACCGGTGGCGGCGGTCGAAACTCTAGACGCGTTTTGAGCACCAGAGCCGCTAAATGGGACTCGAATCGAGGTTGTGACCCCACCAATGGATTGCTCTCTGAACGAGGAACCCATTGGTGGGGTCACACGTTCGGTTCGAGTTCCATGTAGCGACTCTGGAGCTCAAAACGCGTCTAGAGTTTTGTCCGCCTCCACCGGTCTTCCGGCCCACTGTGTGCCGGGCATGATGTGCGTCAGCGTTCTCATTGAGACCCCGTTCGTTTGCCTTGCAGCTCGTCGGCGGGGAGTTCGACATGGAGCTCAACTTCGTGATCCAGGACTCCCACAACATCCGCCACATGCTGGAGCTGCTCGACCACTGCCCGGCCAACCTGCAGGTGAGCCTCTTTGTAACCAGATCGTGTCCAGGGCCATCACAGAAATGCTCAAAAAATTACAGAAATGTTCAGGCAGCGTAAGAGATGTTCAGGCAATGATAGAAATGTTCAAGCAGTTATTGAATTTTTTTTTTACATCCCGTTTTTTTTGTATTCGTTTGGGTTTTCCCCTTGTCTTGTCGGGGCCACACATTTGCTGCGGTGTACTCTCGCCGCGGTGCCCCCGTTGTTGTTTACGCGCGGGGCAGCTTCAAAACAATAGCATCAGCGGGTGACGTCACCGAGGGGGGCGGTTGCCACACACACACACACACACACACACACACACACACACAGTCTAATTACCCACCGCCGCTCTCAAACTTTTAAGTGCCCATGTATAGCATAACCGCGTCACTGCTGCCAACGCACCCAAAAAAAATAATTAAAAAAAGGTCCATTTCCAAGATGGCGGCGAGCAGACCGGCCGGCTACACTAAAAAAAAAAACGATTCCGCCAAAGTTGGTCGTCCTCCGAGCCTGGAGCCGGGTCCGCGATGCTCCGCGAAGCTTCAGGCTTCACATTATGCGGATAGCACGGCAGATTTTCACTCAACTCGCTGGGCAAAGTGGTGGTGGCGCGGCGGGGGCGGCGGGGGCGGCGGGGGCGGCGGGGGCGGCGGGGGCGGCGGGGGCGGCGACGCAGCAGACCAGACCAACCGCCACGAGCGCGCCGTGGCGGCAACACCACCGCCACGGCCACCGCCTGACTTTTTCATGAAATGTTTCAGAAAGGGGGGGGAGGCTCTGAGTGCGCGCTGGATGGAGCAGAGGGGGGGAGGGGTTGTAAAAGATGGAGGTAAGAGAATTGGCGGGAAGGCGATAGTCCGGAAGATCGGTCCGAGCCGACGGGCACGCGTACACACACATACACACACATACACACACATACACACACACACACACACACACACACGTGCGCGTAACAGTGCGTTGTTTTCCGGCCGACTCGTTCTGTCTTGGGGGACGTGTCCTCTACAGTGTGCCGCAGGGTGCCGCACTTTGCCCAGCGGTGCACAGTGGGCCAGAAGACCGGTGGCGGCGGCCGAAACTCTCGACGCGTTTTGAGCTCCAGAGTCGCTAAATGGGACTCGAATCGAGGTTGTGACCCCACCAATGGACTGCTCTCCGAACGAGGAGTCCATTGGTGGGGTCACACGTTCGGTTCGAGTCCTGTTCTGCGACTCTGGAGCTCGAAACGCGTCGAGAGTTTCGGCCGCCGCCACCGGTCTTCTGGCCCACTGTGCGGTGCGTGCGAGGCCCGCGTCGTCCCGTGACGGCCAGGGGAAGGGGGAGGGGGCATCAAATCAAATTTCCCGCCCAAAACGGGGACATGCCTGGCATAGAATGCGAGGGAAAGGGGGGGGGGCATTGGCAGTGCCAGCAGACGCAGCACTGTATTGGCAGAGGTGTGTTGACAGTGGAGTGGCAGAGCCAGGCGGGGCGCTGGCAGCGAGTATCGGCAGTGCCAAGGCAGTGCCAAGGCAGTGCCAAGGCAGTGCCAAGGCAGTGCCAAGGCAGTGCAGCCCCACGGGTGGAAACTTGTTACAGTGATGGGAAACGAGGCTGGCCGGCGAGTTGGAGAAACAAAGGAACACGTCTCGTTTGCACTCCACCCCCTTCCTGGAGCTGCAGACCGATTCCGAGTGTCTGTCTCCCTCGCACTCGGAGGGCGTCCCCTGCAGGTGCGAGAGAGAGACAGCGAGGCGAGACACTTGCCCATGCGCCGCCCGAGAGACCGGCCAAAACAAATGTTTGTTTCGCTTCCCCTTTTTTGGCCGTTTAAGCGGCCCTTTTTAGCCGACCGTCGCCGTCCGTGCCTGTCCAGCGGTCGGCGTCTTAAGACAACACGGGTGGCGACCCTCCCCATACCAGCTTCAAGCCGCCATATCTCGCCGGAGGCAGGCTTATCAAGCAGAAAACTAACTTTTTTTTTTGTAAATGTTTATTTTTTAAATAATGCATTGGAGTGCACTCTAAATGTCTTGCAATGAAATTTGACCTATGTTATTCGTATGTTACAGTGAATTCGGCGCAAGCATAATACGAAGCAATATTTCTTCGTAATACGAATCTTTTTAGATTTATCATTGTAAGATACAAAGAAAAACCTTCGTATTACCAAGAAAAACCACGTTCTCATTATGCTTGCGCCATTTCCTTCGTGTTATGGGAAATTTCTTCGTAAGACATTTTGAGTGTGACGTTCACTGAAAATTAGCACCTTTTTTTTTCGTTAAGTTGGCATACGGACGGACTTGAAAACACACCGCGATAAATGCTTTCCTCCGTCAAGTTGGCTCGACGGCGCGGCAAACGCAACGCGGAGGCTGTTGTGTTGGCTGCCCTGGCGGGCCCTGGCGGGCCTCGTGGCCCCGGCGTCACTAATAGGCCCGTTTGGCGGCGTTTCTCGGTGATTCATCTTTGCATAATGAGAAGCCTGGCGTCGCGGCGTCGCGGCGAAGCGGCAGCCCTAAGCGGTTGGCGCCCCTGGCCGCCCCTGGCTCGTCTGCCCCGTCGGATTACACTGCAGCTGGCGCACTGTAAAAGGCGAGGCAGTCCCATTTGACGCGTGCAGCGCAGCCGAGCCGAGCGCAGCGCCCCTTGCGGCCGCCGGATGAACTAGCCGCGGCGGACTTTTGTTTTGTTGTTGTTGTTGTGCGTGTGGCCGGCTATTTATCGCTATTTTCGGCGCAGAAAGGTGTTGTTGATTTTATTTTTAAGAGGCGTGGCTGTGGACTGGAATCGTCTCTTGTCGCGCCCCGGACCGGTCCGCCGCCGCGCAGACGGCTGCTGGCCCGCTTTTATGGCAGTTTGGGCGAGTTGCCCTCCTCTCTCTCTCTCTCTCTCTCTCTCTCTCTCTCTCTCTCTCTCTCTCTCTCTCTCTCTCTCTCTCTCTCCCTCTCTCTCTCTCTCTCTCTCTCTCTCCTGCCCGGGACAACCATCACCGGGGTGGCTCCGTCCGGGTACCGTCCGGGTACCAAAGGGGTCCACCGCGCGCGGTCAAAGTAATCAAAGTGTTGTCGACTACAATTGCGTCTGGGTGCTGGGCGCTGCGGGCTTCACGTGGCTTCCCTGCTGAACCCAGTGCTGCCACACTGATAGGCAAAAATCCCCGCGAGTGTCGAAAGGGTCGCCACCTCAGCCGTAGGCAACCTCTGGAAGCCCCAGGCGCTGTCCGGTCGGCAGACTGAGGTCGGCGACGGCAAGCCCAACACGGGTGCGACGTGGGCCGAGCGGTGCCGAGCCCAGTCCACTGGAAACACGCCGCGGGGGCGGCGTTGTGGCGCGGGGCATCGCGCGCGTGAAACATTAAGCGGGGCGCTTTAAGCAGTGCTTAGCGCGCTTCGAGCTTCAAGCGGCGCCTACGTCCGGGGCGGGGCGGGGCGGGGCGTTGAACCCGGGCCGCCTCCACCTTCCTCCTCCCACTGTGACTGATGAGCAGGGAGCAGGCAACTGCTGCAGCCGGCCGCCGACGTCATGGTGGCCGTCATGGTGGCCGTCATGGTGGCCGGCATGGTGGCCGGCATGCCGACGGCGGGGATGAATGTAAACAAGGACGCGGATCAGCGAGGGATGAGCGTGTGTGTGTGTGTGTGTGTGTGTGTGTGTGTGTGTGTGTGTGTGTGTTGGTAGTGGGGCTCCGGGCCTCATCACCGAATCTCTTTTGTTTCCTCGTTCGCCAGCAGGGGCGGTGCGGGGCTTAGAGAGCCCCCCCCCCCTTTCCCCCTTTCCCTCTTCGGCACCGCCGCCGTGTTTCAAGGGTGCCGTAACAAGGAGTGGTCGGAACACCTTTAAAAGTAACGGCGCTGCGCTGCCGGCACGCGGGGCGGGGCGGGGTGGGGCGGGGCGGGGCGGGGTGTTCCCGCGCCGAGGTTACACCAAGAAAAAGGGATCACGCCGACACACGCCCCGCCTGGCCCTCAGCCCCTCCAAACTTGTTGTAGCGATTGTCGTAGTTGGTCTGGAATCGCCAGCGCCTTCAGTCCTTCAGCGTCCTTCCTTTGTTTCGCCAGTTTCCTGAGTTTTTTTTTTTTTTTTCATTTTTTGCGTGCTTTTTTTTCACACTTTTTGACCTGCGGCCGAGTCCGGCCGAGTCGGTCTCTCGGTTCGCGGAGTCCGCGTTCCGATATTTATGCGTATAAACCTCCTCTCTGCCTGGAGGCCCGGCCGGGCCCGGCGCCCAGGGACGTTCCCAAACAACGAAAACAACAACAACAACAACAATAGTAATGATAAGGCGCGGTCGCGGCAACACTGGATCGCTTGTTTATCCCGCCGATTTATTTCCGATGGGCCGTTTCGGCCATCCCACCTGAATGGCGCAGTTTGGCGACAACGCCGCCACCCGCAGCGGCCGATCGCAGGTCAGCCACACGCAAAAAAAAAAAAAAAAAAAAAAGTCGAACACAACGAACAGCCAGCTGCGCGATACTGCCCACCCTTCCCGACCTACCTACACTCTGCGGACACATCGGCACCCCCTCTCCCCCCCCCCCTCTCCCGGAGGAGGGCCCGTCTATAAATAATGTGGACTCGTGATGGCAGCACTGCGCCCCGAGGGAATGCATACCGCTCCCGTATTTTTGTCGCCGCTCCGGGAAGGGGGGTGGGGGTGCGCACCGCAGGGCCGGCACCACACCCAAGTGTGTTCCATTTTCACGAGAGAGTGGATGTGTCTGCGACACGGTGAAACCTCCCTTGCTTTCCCGCTCTCTCTCTCTCTCTCTCTCTCTCTCTCTCTCTCTCTTTCTCTCTCTCCCTCGGCCCCGGGGTGCTGCGTGCGTGGACTGGGGGGGAAAAGCCGAGCTAGTTAGAAGGGGCCGCACTTCCCCGGCAGCCGGTTAAGGCCGCTGGATTTCGGGAGGCGTCGCGTCGACGTGGACCCGGCAGCAGACTGATTCCGAGAGTCGTTTTCGTCGCTCTGTCTCTCTCGCGCTCGAAGGGCGTGCCGAGGGGCGTAGGTGCGGCAGGGACAGAGCAACGACAACGACTGTCGGAATCAGTCTGCTCTGCGACCGCGCTGTCGGCGCTGCGCTGCGTGGCTGCAGTTTGATTTTGCCAGTGTCTTGTGCGCAGTGTATCGTGCGGTGCACTACATTGTCGGAGCGCTCCAAGACCGCGTCACCACTTGCTCCTGTTTTGAACGGCCCTAGTTGCAGTGCGCAGAGTTTTCGCCGCGGGGGGGGGGCGTGAAGTAGGCCCGTAATGTGCAGCTTATCGCGTCACACACATTGTGTGTGTGTGTGTGTGTGGTGTGTGCCAGTTTAATAGCGTCGTTGTGTCGGCCAGACGGGTTGCTACCTGCTGCACTGTTTGAGTGTGTGTGAGTGTGTGTGTGTGTACCGCTGACACTGTCTTATATGGCGGGGCCGTGAAAGCTGTGTACGGTGGGCAAGCGCGACGCGCGGCCGGCAGTCCCCGGGTTCGAGTCCCGCCGCCGCCCTCCCCAGGCGGCTGTAGTTTATTTTCACAAAATTAGGGGGCTCATTCATGTTTGTTTCGCGCGCGTGTGTGTGTGCGTGTATGTGTGTGCGTGTTGTGTGTGCGCGTGTGTGTGTGGGCGTGTGTGTGTGCGTGCCCCTCGGGGGGCACACTGGCGCACAGTGGTGCGGAGGGCTGGCGGTGCCGGCGGGTCGGACGGCCCCTCGACTTCCTGCTGCTACTGCATTGTTTCGGAGTGAAGTATGTTCGAGTCGACGTTATGGGGCCTCGGAAACGGCCCAAGTTGCTGCGCGAGCTAGCGCATCATGGTCTGGCACTGCCTGGCACTGCACCCCCCCCCCCCTTTCCACTGTCCGCTAGCAGGTGGACCGAAAACCTCTTTAAGACCGTCTGAGCAAGTAATGGTGGTGGACTGGGCCGAAAAAAAAATATGGAGGTGGGCGTGTTTGAACCCGGAACCAGCTGTCGCCCGCCGCACGGTTGCGCCGAGTGCACTGGGCCTGCCCGAATGCAGTGCTGCGGGGTCCTCTTCAAACAGTCAAGGACGCCCGGGACGGGCCCACAGTGGGCCAGAAGACCGGCGCAGTCGGACAAAATTCTAGACGCGTTTTGAGCTCCAGAGTCGCTACTCGAACCGAGCGTGTGACCCCACCAAAGGATTTCTTGTTCGGAGAGCAATCCATTGGTGGGGTCACACGTTCGGTTCGAGTCCCATTTAGCGACTCTGGAGCTCGAAACGCATCTAGAATTTTGTCCGCTGGCCCACTGTGGGGCCCCGCCAGCTCGCTCCAGCACTCCCAGTCGGCCTAGGCCTGGTCCGAGGCGCCAGGCGCAGCCAGGCGGTCCTCACTGCAGCACCTGCTCTGTATGCGCCTGCACTGCAAGGGAGAACCGCAAGGCCGAGCCAAACCAGCGTGCTCAGCCTGCACCTGCCAATACTGCGAATATCGATGTGAATGCGAGACTGGAGCACCGACATCCCCCGGGAGCCTCATCAGCGACACGGCGACACATTCACATTGACAAACAACGGGCAGCCTCCCCGAAGCCTCGTCATCCGCGCGTCGGCGACGCCAAAACCTTTTCGACACATTCACATTGGCTTTGGCGGGATGATAACGCCCCGAATAGCAATGACGCGATAAGGGGACGGGCCAGCCGGGTCAGGAGGGGCGGCTCAGCCGCGGGCCGCGGGCTCGGCGATGACTCATTTGAATAATCCCGCGGAAAAATAATAGGGGCTGCAGCCCTACGAGGCACAGTGGGCCAGAAGACCGGTGGAGGCGGCCAAAACTCTAGACGCGTTTCGAGCCCCAGAGTCGCTGAACAGGACTCGAACCGAACGTGTGACCCCACCAATGGATTCCTCGTTTGAAGTGCAATCCATCGATGGGGTCACACGTTCGGTTCGAGTCCCATTTAGCGTCTTTGGAGCTCAAAACGCGTCCGGGATTTTGGCCGCCTCCACCGGTCTTCTGGCCCACTGTGCGCCGCCGTGTCCGGGACTGTGCCCCGGACTGGCGCCCTGCCCTCGCCCGGCCCCGCCGCGCGTTTTGGCGGCAGTTTGGAGTCCGTAATGGAAAGACACGACGGCGCCGGCTCGGCTCACTGCTTGCTGACTTATGTGCAATTAGTAAACCACTTTTGCCCCGGCACAGCCCCCCCGCCACGCCACGCCACGGCCCGCCGCGCGAGGCTGGGCAAGGTAAAGCCCCGTAAAGGAGCATTAAGAGGGTTGCAGCGATATTTTACGGCCACACACACACATGCTCATATTCACTCGCACGCACATAGACACACACACACACTTACTTACACACACACACGATGTCGTCACTATGGTGGAACAATTACGACGGCTCGGGAGGCGGGTTGGTTCAAAAAATGCGCCCCCCCCTCTTTTTTGCCGTGTGTGGGTTGTTGCTTTGTTTGTTCTGCCTTTCAGTTCGCCTGAAGAACGAGTGCGAGTCGGTGGCGGAGGCGTAAGGAGTCTGGGCGTGACAAATGTATTAGTGGCTCGGTGGCGGTCGACAGGCAGACAGATGGACAGATAGACAGACGGACTGACAGACAGACAGACAGACAGACAGACAGACAGGTGGGTGGGCGGACGGACGGGCACCGCGATACATGGGCAGTGTGTACCGAAGACGGACGGGCGGGGCAATAAGGGTGGGGCGGACGGACAGGCGGACAGACCGACGCAAGGGCCGGTTTAGCAAACAGCCTGACTGTTTGATGGAACTGACCTGTGTGGACACAGCCGGCATGGCGGCGCAGCGGCGCGGCGCTAGCCTTGGCGCTAGCCCGCCACCAGGTGCAAGGCGCTCATCTTGCGGCCGGGGAGGGCAAGAAAAAAGTGGATGAAAAGGAAGGGCGGCGGCGGGAGTCGAACCCGAGGACGGCCGCGGGGACCGAGATTAGCTCGCCGCAGAGGCGCCACGTGGCGTGGCGTGTCTCTAGGTTAATTAAGCTGCCGGACGCAAGGGACACGCGGCACGCCCCCCCGGGGGGAGGGGGAGGGGGGGACACGTCAAGACCATGCGCCCCAGCGCAGAGACGCCCCCCCCCCCCCACACACACACACACACAGGATGGCGCGCTGATTTGGCTGACAGTCGAATGGCAAAAAAGCGCGCCAAACACGTTCATGACACGTGTCGAAAAGGCAGACGGGCTTGCTCTGTGTGTGTTGTTGCGTGTGTGTGTGTGTGTGTGTGTGCGTGTGTGTGCGCGTCTGTGTGTGTGTGTGAGTGTGTAGTTGGACCTAAGAGCCTCACGGTTGTTGTTTTATTTTTTCCCCTCGACCACAAAGGTGTGAGTGTTTTTTTCACCTTTCTTTTTTTTTTTTGAGCAGAGCAGAGGAGAGCTGGCTCCTGGCCGACGGGCCGACGGCGAGGTCAGGTCAGGGGAGGGTTGCTCCGTGGGCGTGGGCTTCGCGGCCAACCGGCCGGGCCCTACACCGTGAGCCGGGCGGCCAGGCAGCCAGGCAGGCGGGCTGCAGCTGCTGTGCGTTCCCAGGCCCCACTCCCCGGTCAGCAGGTCCAACACGGGGCACCGCGCGGCCGCATAACCCGATGACCACCGCGACCCCATGGGAACATGAGCGTGGATGCGACGTTGAGGGGATGTTGACTGCCCACGTCGAATCGACGTGTATCGTCGAGTCGACATCGAGCCTTAAGTGACGCGCGAGGCGGCGTGGATGGGACGTGGATTAGTTCACCGATCAATATTCTTGTAAAATTTTCACCTTCTTCAAAACAAAACTTTTTTTTTCTGCATTTGTTGTTTAGACTGTGTTACATTCCTGTTACCTTCGCACTCGATGAATTGTGGAAGGGATGTTCTTTGTTCCCCGGGATCCGAACCCAGGACCAGTGCCTTACGACACCGCAACGCTACCAACTGCGCCACGAAGCCACCTGAGGGACGACACGAAGGCGGGCGATGTGCCTTGCGCTGCTCGCGCACCTTGGTAGACCCGGGCTTTCTACAACGTTCTAGCAGATTTTCTCCTCAAGCTGGGGAACAGTCTTGACTTGGAAGCGGTGCACGGCATTTTAACAGTTGTTTCCTATACAATTAGTGTTTGCGGCTGAATATACGCAACGATTTTACAATCCACAAACGATCAACGTGGATTAAACGTCGATCCGCAGCAACTCTTTCTTCGACTGAAAATCGACGTGGAAGCGATGTCGAATTATAGCAACATTTATATCGCTGTAAAATCGACGTGGAATTGATGTCGATCTACAGCGTCTCTCATTCGCTGCAACATCGACGTGGAATCGACGTTGAATTCTTGCAGTAATTATTTCGCTGCAAAATCGACGAACGCTCTACGTCGATTTTGGGTGGAAAAAATCCATCCACCTAATCCACCCATTGCACGTGGATGCAACGTGGATATCACGTGGGTGTTCCCATGGGGGACCAGCGTGACCATGATGACCGCAGGGCAGCCCAGGGCACGGCAGCCAAGCGCAGTGCAGCGAGGAGGCAGTGTTCCATTTCCATTTCACTCTCTTTTTCCTCTCTCTCTCTCTCTCTCTTCTACATTTTTTTACTTCACGGAAGGGCCGTTTGTCTTGGGCGGGATTTATAGCATCCTGGACGGGCCAGTGCGATCGGGACGCTGTCGAATATTCAGAACCAAGAAGGGGGAAGGCACGGACGCGCCGCGCAGATGTGGCCCCGACTGCCGCCTTATTGTGGTGGCAATTCTCGGCCGAAGCCACCGCACAGTGGGCCAGAAGACCGGTGAAGGTGGCCGAAACTGCAGGCGCGTTGTGAGCTCCTGAGTCGCTAGACTCGCACCGAACGTGTGACCCCACCAATCCGAACGAGGAATCCATTGGTGGGGTCACACGCTCGGCTCGAGTCCCATTTAGCGACTCTGGAGCTCAAAACGCGTCTAGGGTTTTGGCCGCCTCCACCGGTCTTCTGGCCCACTGTGGAACGCCACGCCACTGGAACTGGAAAGCGGCACAGTGGCACACTGCGGTCGGCCCGGCACCGCCCCGCTGCCCTGCTGCACAGCAACCACCTCGCGGGCCATAATGGGGCAATCCCACCAAAGTTCGGGCCTGCAAATAAAAATCGTGCGCCGGAAAAGAAATTTCGTTTTTTGTTTTCTTTTGTGACGAGTTTGTCATTGAATTTGCATGCGTCGGTAAACGGGGTGGAAAATAAAGGGCATAAAAATATTTCCTTCTGGTTCTACGACGTTCCGCGACCACGGCCTCCACATGTGGGTTGTGGGCGGATTCGATCCCGGGCCCTCGAAGCCTGACGTCCGGGGCGCTCTCTGTGAAGCCCGCCGAAGGGGGCCGCCCCGCCCCGCCTCACCCCGCCCCGCCCCGCCCCGCCCCGCCCCGCCCCGCCCCGCCCGAAGGACGAACGGCCAATTTCCCATGTCCTCGAGTCTGCGGGAAAAACCGCGGAAACGCGAAGCGGGGCGGCGGGAAAATGCGGTCTTGGTCGTCGTCGCACGGATTGTTTATTTTTTTTCTCCTCCACTTTGTCTCACTGCTCGCAGTAAGTGTGCTAATAAAATAGAGCCGCGGAGAGCGGCACTGCGTCAGAGAGAGAGAGAGAGAGAGAGAGAGAGAGAGAGAGAGAGAGAGAGAGAGAGAGATAGAGAGAGCGACAGCGAGCGAGAGAGAGAGAGAGAGGGGGGGGGGATCGCGCCGTGTGTGTGTTGTAGCGTCTGGAGGGCTTGGAGGCGCCCCCGTCGGTCCGCGGGGCGAAGCAGGCGAAGTAACGCAAGGTAAAGGCAATCCTGCGGCCGCGCGAAGGGCGAAGGACCAAGGGCCCGGCCAAGGGTTGTGCCAAGGGCCTGCCTGGCCCTAGCACAGTGGTTCTCAACCTTAGGGTCGCGACCCCAAGCGGGGTCGCGAAATTTTTTTAAGGGGTCGCGGCGATGCTGGGGTCGTGTTTTAGGCCGATTTTAAGCAGCCACTGCGTCTGATCCGAGGCGGGCATTTTGCTCCCTCAACGGGCAATCGGTCTTTGGACCTTCCTTTAGCATGACATTGTTACGGAGTGCAATTATCAGTCTTAGTTTGGGAGCAGTATTGTCTCAAAGTTGGCCGAAACGCTCAGAAATGTCTATGAAAAATCGTGTTTTGGGCCGATTTTAAGCAGCCACTGCGTCTGATCCGAGGCGGGCATTTTGCTCCCACAACGGGCAATCGGTCTTTGGACCTTCCTTTAGCATGCCTTTGTTACGGAGTGCAATTATCAGTCTTAGTTTGGGAGCAGTATTGTCTCAAAGTCGATCAAAACGGTCGCAAGTGTCTTTGAAAAATCGTTGTGACTATTTTGGTCAACTTTGAGACAATACTGCTCCCAAACTAAGACTGATAATCGCACTCCGTAACAAAGGCATGCTAAAGGAAGGTCCAAAGACCAATTGCCCGTTGAGGGAGCAAAATGCCCGCCTCGGATCAGACGCAGTGGCTGCTTAAAATCGGCCCAAAACACGATTTTTCATAGACACTGCTGACCGTTTCGGCCAAATTTGAGACAATACTGCTCCCAAACTAAGACTGATAATCGCACTCCGTAACAAAGGCATGCTAAAGGAAGGTCCAAAGACCAATTGCCCGTTGAGGGAGCAAAATGCCCGCCTCGGATCAGACGCAGTGGCTGCTTAAAATCGGCCCAAAACACGATTTTTCATAGACATTTCTGAGCGTTTCGGCCAACTTTGAGACAATACTGCTCTCAAACTAAGACTGATAATTGCACTCCGTAACAAAGGCATGCTAAAGGAAGGTCCAAAGACCAACTGCCCGTTGAGGGAGCAAAATGCCCGCCTCGGATCAGACGCAGTGGCTGCTTAAAATCGGCCCAAAACACGATTTTTCAAAGACACTGCTGACCGTTTCGGCCAACTTTGAGACAATACTGCTCCCAAACTAAGACTGATAATCGCACTCCGTAACAGAGGCATGCGAAAGGAAGGTCCAAAGACCAACTGCCCGTTGAGGGAGCAAAATGCCCGCCTCGGATCAGACGCTGTGGCTGCTTAAAATCAGCCCAAAAAGCGATTTTTCATAGACATTTCTGAGCGTTTTGGCCAACTTTGAGACAATACTGCTCCCAAACTAAGACTGATAATTGCACTCCGTAACAAAGGCATGCTAAAGGAAGGTCCAAAGACCAGTTGCCCGTTGAGGGAGCAAAATGCCCGCCTCGGATCAGACGCCGTGGCATGTTAAAGGAGGGGTCCCGTGGGGTCGCGAAATTTTTCCTGGGGGTCGCGGAAATTTTTGGCTTCAAATTTGGGGTCGCGAGCCGAGAAAGGTTGAGAACCGCTGCCCTAGCAGCCCTGTAGGCACCTCCCTCCAGGCCCGCCTCCAGGCTCAGGCCCAGGAAGTGGTTTAGGCTAGTACCGACCTAATTCGTCCGAGGGCAGCCAAGGACTGCAGCTGAATCGGCCCCGGCCCTTCAGTGGGCCCCATTGGCGCATTGGGCCGCGAGTGCCCTTCAGCTAGGGCCGCAGGGCGTGCCGCAGGGCCGCAGGGCGTCCAGGGGGCCAATACCCTTTTCACTGCCTGGCCTGCCGGCCCGTGTTGGCGTACCACCGGCCCGGTGCGTCGCTCGCCACGCCACGAATTACCCGGCAGGTAGACTGCTTGGCTGCCCGGCCCGGCGTCCAATCCGGGGCCCCTGCGGGGCTCTGCCCGGTCACGTCCCGCCCGACCGCCTGCATGCCCTAACCCACAGTGGGCCGGAAGACCGGTGGAGGCGGCCAAAACTCTAGACGCGTTTTTGAGCTCCAGGGTCGCTAAATTGGACTCGAACCGAGCGCTTGACCCCACCAATGGATTGCTCTCCGAACGAGGAATCCATTAGTGGGGTCACACGTTCGGTTCGAGCCCCGTCTAGCGACTCTGGGGCTCAAAACGCGTCTAGAGTTTTGGCCGCCTCCACCGGTCTTCTGGCCCACTGCGCAGCGCCGCAGCACTCGCCTACTTTTTGTTGCTTTAAATAACAGTTTTTTACCGACTGGTGTGCCTCGGTTACCCACTGACCCATCCTATCGCCATCGGCGACAGAATCTCGATATTTTTTGTTTCCCTTTTTTTCGGCGGGTATTGCGCTGGAAATAGTTGGCAATTCACGCTGGCCTTTGCGCCAACTTCGGCTGCCTCGGACGGACCGACGTGACCAACCCCTCTGTTTTTTTTTCTCTCTCTCCTTTTTTTGGGGGTGGGCGTGTGTCCGTCTGTTTATTTGTCTATCTCTCTCTATCCCCTTTTTTTCTCCTCTCCTTTTCTCGGCGTCGGCTGTACTCTTTTCCTTCCGCGACGGGTCGCTTTTTTCTTGTTACAGGGCGTAGAAAACCACCACCACCACCACACACAAGCGCGCCCACTCACACGCACACACACACACACACACACACACACACGAGGAATTACTTCGCGCGCTCTGCTGGCCCCATGAAAGGATGGCAAAACCTGGCCACCTATTCCTGGTGTGCTAGACCGCTACGCCAGAGCGCGCGAGCGCTAGCCGCGCTAGCTGGGTGTGAGTGGTCCCCCCGGCCAGGAGTGGCGGCTTAGCGTGCTGGCTGGCTGCCCCGTCTGGGTGGCCTGCCTGCCGGCTGCCTGCCCGCCGGCTGGCTGTCCGTTGATGAGCTGCCGACCGTTTGTCTGGGACGGAGTAGGAATGCAAGCGAAATTCCCGCCAGTCCGTCCAGCCCGGACTCCGACGCTGTAGATGCAGCCCGGCAACAAGACCCAGAGCGGGGAGCTCACTCGGAAGGCGGCTGGAGCTGCAGAGTCGCTAAACAGGACTCGAACCGAACGTGTGACCCCACCAATGGACTGCTCTCCGAACGAGGAATCCATTGGTGGGGTCACACGTTCGGTTCGAGTCCCGTTTGGCGGAGTCAGCCTGCGACCGCCATCGGGGCAGTCCCGTCACACTGCCGAGCGCCGCGGGACTGCCTACCTGCTGGACCGCAGGCGGCAGAGCCAGGCAGAGCCAGGCAGAGCCGCGCACCGTGCACTGTGCAATGCAGGCCGCCAGGCCGTCGAACGAGCAGTCTAACAGCGTCCACCGATGCAGCTGCCACAGCCAGGGGTAGCCTGTCTGTCTGCCCGTCTGTCTGCCTGCCCGTCTGTCTGCCCGTCTGTCTGCCCGTCTGCCTGTTGTGCTGCCGATAGGCTGGTGGGACGTCATTAGGAGCGTCATGGTCATCAAGAGCGAAAGAGAGGAGAGAGAGAGGAGAGAGAGAGAGAGAGAGAGAGAGAGAGAGAGAGAAAGAGAGAGAGAGAGAGAGAGCAGCGGATGGAAGCAGAAAGACACGAAGAGAGCGCTGTGCCCCTGGCGTGCCGGGGCGTGCGGTGCATGCATAGAAGGGACGTACCCGGTGCTCAATCACACCCCTCCCCCTCCCCCTCCCACAGCGTGCCCCGTATTACTCCTAATGGAGAAGCCATGACTCTGGAAATGACCCCGCATTCGTCATGCGGAAATGCAACGTCAGCAGCGAAAAACACAGATCACTTCCTTTAAAAAAATTTGCAAAAATTTTATCTGGGAAAAAAAATCTCATTCAACGAACGTTAATGAAAGCAGATGATACTCGTTTGGTTTTCTTCTAGGTAGTAATTCGGGATTATTTATACTTGTGTATGAAATAAAATAGCCCAATAGGGTATTTTAACGAATCCCTGGCCCGGAAGTCAAAGAACAAAAGTAAGAACCAAAACGGCTTCTGCGCATGCGCAGACGCTGCCTCAGAGTGGAGGGGGGACGTCTGCGCATGCGCAGAAGCGGTTTTGGTTCTTACTTTTGTTCTTTGACTTCCGGGCCAGGGATTCGTTAAAATACCCTATAAAATACATAGACCTAAGCAAGCTGGACAGTGTTGGTGCGAGCCGAGCTGTGGCTTGCACTGCTGCGCCGTGCCCGGCCGTGCCCCGAGCGCGCCGAGCCGTGCCGAGAGGCATTGTAGCTGCTCTGTGTGCTGTACCCGGGGAGGGACTGTGCGAGGGGGGGAAGGGCATTGTTGGCCGGTGCCGCTCGCGCTGTACCCGGAGGAGGAGTTGTCGATGCGTCGCGCAGGCTGAGCCTCACTCATTCACTCACCAGCCCGCCCCACCAGCCAGCCCCTATTATTGTTAGGATACAGCCTTGGTTTCTGGACTCTCGAGTAAAAGCTAGCTGACACCTTTAAGTGTCTTGTAGTGTTATAGGTACGTTAAAGTAGTTAGTAAAGGTATCATCTGCTAAAAAGCGCGGTGGCGGGAGTTGAACCAGGGTCCTTGGCGTTGCCACGGGGAGGGGGATTGGACGGGCCGCCCCGACCGATAATTTGATATTCCGCCGCCACGTCGGGTATTTTTCACGGCCGAACTTGCAGATGTTGTGGACGGAGTGACGGAGGCGGGGACTGTATTAGGTGGGACAGCGCTGGAATGGCAAGCAGAGAGGGGGGAGGGGAGGGCGACGTCACCTTATCTTCGGGCAACTCTTCCTACTGCAGGCTGGCTGAGGCTCCGGCTCTGCAGACGACGTGCCCCTAAATTAGCGGCCAACTCTTTTTTGTCCGTCTGCCTGGCCGTGGTTGGCCGTGGTTAACCGCGGTTTGGTTCGCCTTCTCTCTCGCTCTTCACTCTTCGCGCGCTTTTTGCGTGGCGTCTGCTGGCACCCTGCCCGGCGGCTGGTGCGGCCCGGTGTTCCGAGGAAGGTACACCGTGACGACGCCGAGGCGGAGGTACTCCCGCACAGTGGGCCAGAAGACCGGAGAGGGCGGCCAAAACTCCAGACGCGTTTTGAGCTCCAGAGTCGCTAAATGGGACTCGAACTGAACGTGTGACCCCACCAATGGATTCCTCGTTCGGAGAGCAATCCATTGGTGGGGCCACACGCTCGGTTCGAGTCCTGTTTAGCGACTCTGGAGCTCAAAACGCGTCCGGGGCTGGGCCGCCTCCACCGGCCTTCTGGCCCACTGTGCGGAGGTACCCCAGGCAGCCTCCGCCGCGTAGCCTGCGCCTCCTCATAGAAAAGCCATCTCCTCGGCCCGCCGCCCGGCCCGGCCGTCGGTGCCTCGGTGTCGGCGTCCAGAAGAGTTGCCCTCATTTGCATATCTTTTACGTCCTCGCCTTGAACCCCTCCCCTCCCCTCTGGACTGTTGTTGCTGCGCGGCGGCGGGGCGGCAGCGAATTGCCCGCCTCTGTTTCAACTTGCCTGCGAATTTCAGCTTTTCTGTCCGTCCGCCGCGAAAGGGAAGGACGGGCCCTTTAATTCAGCCCGGGTCAATGCCACCTTCTTTTTTTTTGGCGTGGGGTTGGCGTCGCTGGAGAGACGCGCGCGGCGTGCACGCTGTGTCGTAAAATCGCCGTGGGATGGCCGTCATGTTGGCAGCGCTGGCGGAAGCGCCTCTCTCTCTCTCTCTCTCTCTCTCTCTCTCTCTCTCTCTCTCTCTCTCTCTCTCTCTCTCTCTCTCTCTCTCTCTCTCTCTCTCTCTCCGGCCACGCAAATAGTCGCTGTGCTCACTTGAGCACGGATGCGGGGCGCTGCCGGAAACGGGGAGGGAGGGGAGAGGGGAGTGGGACACGCGCCGCCGTGGAGGGCGTGAAAAATGCTTGTTTTCCTTTGGTTATCGGGCAACGAGGCTCGAGGGGGTTCGAGGGCACAGCCATGGCACAGCAAGCCGTGCGGCAGGCCGGGCGGGGCGGGGCGGGGCGGGGCGGGGCGGAGGGCGAGGTGCCGGCCAAGTAGCCACTTGTTGAGCGCCACCAAGTACCTCGTGGTGGTGCCGAGGCCAGGCAGGCCGGGGAGGCGAGGCGGGCCAGGCCCCGCACAGTGGGCCAGAAGATCGGTGGAGGCGGCCAAAACTCTAGACGCATTTTGAGCTCCAGAGTCGCTAAATGGGACTCGAACCGAACGTGTGACCCCACGAAAGCGCTGCATGCTTTCCTCAAAATTGATGGGTTGGAGAAAAAGGCTTGGCCTTTGAACCGAACTGTAAAATCCCCTCAAAATCGTTGAGGTAAAAAATGTAGGCGATGTGGGGTGTTGAACCCGCCTCTTATGGCTCGGTAAGCAGACGCCGTATCCACTAGGCTAACCCGACGTGCCCTGAGCGCTCCACGCCTTTCGCCCCTAGCGCTCTTAAGGGAGTAGTTGCCGTTGCTGCGAGAGGCATTCCAGTGAGCCCTGTCCTGGAACGCCCCTGGAGCCCCAGAGGGGGTCCGCTGGAGGGGCGGAGAAGCGCGCGGCGTGTAGTTGGAAGCCCCGATTTGACTTGCTGCCATCCAGAGGTCAGGGCTGCCTTGCTGGAGTTAGGGACCCTGTCCGGAGGGTGTCTGTCTCTCTCACACCCCTACGCGACGCCCCATGAGAGCGACTGGCTGTACAGTACAGCTCGGCTGCAGTTAACCCGATGCCGGCCGCAACGGTGCCTGTGGTCTCAGCGACAAAGGGAAAGAAAGCGAATAGAAAATCTACACTATGAAAGTGGGCATTCGAACCAGGAACCTACGGGTTGGCGGGCGGTAGCGCTAGCCACTCGGCTGTGACACGGGGCCAGTGTGTCACGCGCTGGTGAGCCCAGTGGCAGGAACGATACAGAGGTGTCACACGCCAGGGCGCACGGCCCCTCGATTCCCTTGACAGGGCGGGGCGGGGCGGGGCGGGGCGGTGCGGAGCGGGGCGGGGCGGCCTGGAAGTTGAGAGGATAAAGTATGGCAGCGGATCTTTGGGGGAAGGGGCGACGCTCACGTGGCCCGTGGATGTGTCTGTCTGTGACGGCGGCCGGTCCTTGGGGGCGGCGAGGCATGGCATGGCACGGCGCAGCACGGCACGGCACGGCACGGCGCCATCCTGGAGGAGTCCTGGCGGCGTCCCCGGAAGATTGCGCGATGCTGGATGCCGGATCGGCGCGGCTGGCGTGCCTGCCTTCGACGCCACGCGTCTGGGGACGCCAGCGCACAGTGGGCCAGAAGACCAGTGGAGGCGGCCGAAACTCTAGACGCGTTTTGAGCTCCAGAGTCGCTAAATGGGACTCGAACCGAACGTGTGACCCCACCAATGGATTGCTCTCCGAACGAGGAATCCATTGGTGGGGTCACACGTTCGGTTCGAGTCCCATTCGGCGACTCTGGAGCTCAAAATGCGTCCGGGATTTTGGCCGCTTCCACAGGCCCACTGTGCAGCGCCGGCAGCGCCAGGAACTCCGGCGAGGTCGAGGAAGCCAAGGAAGCGGAGGCCTCGAGACGGAAATGATTTTTCACATGGTGTTTTAATGCCGGTGTAGGAGGCGAACTGTACCCGTCGGCGCAGAGTACCCCCGGGTGCACAACGCCTAGGGCCATAGTACCCTGGGGTACATGACGACTAGGTTCAATGTACCCAGGGGTACAATGCGCCTAGGTGCGAGGCGAATTGTACCCCGGGTACAATGCGGCTAGGCGAAATGTACCCCGGGGTACATTTTGCCTAGGCTTATTGTATCCCCCGCCGGCCGGAGGAGGATGCACGTCGCCTAAGCGCAATGCATCCCCCCCGGATACAAAGAGCCTAGGCGAGGAGTATCCCCTCGGCCGGCCGGAGGGGGATACAAAAAGCCTAGGCGCAATGCATCCCCCCCCCCCGGATACAAAAATCGAAAAAAAAGAAGAAAAAAGGGGGGCCCTTCTCCCACCTCCGAGATCGGAGGGCCGCCTGCAACTTCGGTGGATCGGGGGAACCGGTGCTTTACAGGCGGCGACCCCAGGGGTTCTCGTCTGTATATGGGCCGGGCTTGAAGGGCGGGTTTGACAGTCTCTCTCTGCCTTGAGAGCCTTTGCTTTTCGCGGGGTGGTCTGTACCAATGTACACCCGCTGTCCGGCGCTCTCTACCAAACATACAGCTTGTTTAAGGGCCAGCTTCAAAGGACTTATCATCTCCTCCCGACGAATCAGGAGGACCCACCCGCGACCAATTACGGGTGGCTGGATTGACGGATCAAATACTCCGTCGCTCCAGTGCCGAGGCCAACCCGCCGAAGCGCAGTTGCTTTTTAGACACCCCAGCGGAGTGGCCAGGTGAATGTGACTCTGACCACTACGCTATCAAGCTTGTACGTCTGGCGTCGTGTTGGACGACGGGTTTGAGTTGCAGTGGAAGGAAGCCAGTCGAAAAATGTAATGAAATGATGGGAGTCGATCCCAGGACCCTACTGCCGGGACCGCACGACTTTTGCCGCTCGCCCACCACGGCCCAAGACGAATGGAGCGGCGTGAGGCGGGCTCTTGACGCGACAGGAATGGACCGACCCGGTCAAAATTTCACAAGAAGTTTGGGGAGTCGAACCGCCGACCTCAGCACGGAGAAGCGACGCCTCTACTCCCTAGACCACCACGGCACATGCAGTTCGTTGGCTGAAGTCACGCTTTTCAACCACACTGGGCGAGGCAGTAAAATTAAATGTTAATGTTTGTTAGGAATCGAACCCCCGACGTGTGGGACTGTTCTACACGGCTCCGCTCTGATGGCCTCAAACCGTTCCACAAAAGAAAGGAAATCGAAAAAAAAAACATTGAGATGCCGGTATTCGAACACCGCACTGTGCAAATGCGATCGAACATCTGTAACATTTGCACAGTGCGGTGTTCGAATACCGGCATCTCAATTTTTTTTTTCGATTTCCTTTCTTTTGTGGAACGGTTCGAGGCCATCAGAGCGGAGCCGTGTAGAACAGTCCCACACGTCGGGGGTTCGATTCCTAACAAACATTAACATTTAATTTTACTGCCTCGCCCAGTGTGGTTGAAAAGCGTGACTTCAGCCAACGAACTGCATGTGCCGTGGTGGTCTAGGGAGTAGAGGCGTCGCTTCTCCGTGCTGAGGTCGGCGGTTCGACTCCCCAAACTTCTTGTGAAATTTTGACCGGGTCGGTCCATTCCTGTCGCGTCAAGAGCCCGCCTCACGCCGCTCCATTCGTCATGGGCCGTGGTGGGCGAGCGGCAAAAGTCGTGCGGTCCCGGCAATAGGGTCCTGGGATCGACTCCCATCATTTCATTACATTTTTCGACTGGCTTCCTTCCACTGCAACTCAAACCCGTCGTCCAACACGACGCCAGACGTACAAGCTTGATAGCGTAGTGGTCAGAGTCACATTCACCTGGCCACTCCGCTGGGGTGTCTAAAAAGCAACTGCGCTTCGGCGGGTTGGCCTCGGCACTGGAGCGACGGAGTATTTGATCCGTCAATCCAGCCACCCGTAATTGGTCGCGGGTGGGTCCTCCTGATTCGTCGGGAGGAGATGATAAGTCCTTTGAAGCTGGCCCTTAAACAAGCTGTATGTTTGGTAGAGAGCGCCGGACAGCGGGTGTACAATTGGTACAGACCACCCCGCGAAAAGCAAAGGCTCTCAAGGCAGAGAGAGACTGTCAAACCCGCCCTTCAAGCCCGGCCCATATACAGACGAGAACCCCTGGGGTCGCCGCCTGTAAAGCACCGGTTCCCCCGATCCACCGAAGTTGCAGGCGGCCCTCCGACCTGTGTGCGGAGGTGGGAGAAGGGCCCCCCCTTTTTTCTTCTTTTTTTCTCGATTTTTGTATCCGGGGGGGGGGGATACATTGCGCCTAGGCTTATTGTATCCCCCTCCGGCCGGCCGAGGGGATACTCCTCGCCTAGGCTCTTCCGGGAGGGGTGCATTGCGCCTAGGCGACGTGCATCCTCCTGCGGCCGGCGGGGGATACAAAAGCCTAGGCAAAATGTACCCCGGGGTACATTTCGCCTAGCCGCATTGTACCCGGGGTACAATTCGCCTGGCACCTAGGCGCATTGTACCCCTGGGTACATTGAACCTAGTCGTCATGTACCCCAGGGTACTATGGCCCTAGGCGTTGTGCACCCGGGGGTACTCTGGGTCGGGGGGGTACACTTACACGCCGACACCGGCACGCGGGGTGCTGAAGGGCCTGCTTCTCTCGGTGCGGCGCGCCGCGGCCGCCGCCGCCATTTTGCGTTCGCCTCGGTACATATTGCAGGGCTGCCAATCTCGCCTTCCGCGGAAGGGCACTATCAAAATAGACACTGCGCCGCCCTTCGCCCGCCCCGCCTGCGTGCGGTCGCCTTCCCCGCCCCGCGCGGTTCCGGCGGGGGCGGCTAACGAAATTGCGGATCTGGGCCGCTAATGGTGCGAGAGTTACCCGGAACAGGAAACAAAAATGGCGAATCGAATTTGGGGATGGTCTTCGCCTCTTCCCCGCCCGAGGTGGCTGCGAGGCGTGGCGGGCGCGGCGCAGAGACTCGCGGCCTGGCGGCACAGAGACGCGCCGCACAGTGGGCCAGCAGACCGCTGGGAGTGGCCAAAACCCCAGTCGCATTTTGGGCTCCAGAGTCGCTTAATGGGACTGGAACCGAACGTGTGACCCCACCAATGGACTGCTCTCCGAACGAGGAACCCATTGGTGGGGTCACACGTTCGGTTCGAGGCCCATTTAGCGACTCTGGAGCTCCAAACGCGTCCAGAGTTTTGTCCGCCTCCACCGGTCCTCTGGCCCACTGTGCGGCGCGCGGAATCTTGGCGGAGTTTGGTTTCTGGATGGCGGCGTCGCGGTGCTGGCGGTGCTGCGGTAGGCCGTCTAGGCCGGAAGTTGTAGCGCCGCGGCTGACGGCGGCGAAAGCAAGTTGGCGTCCACCCCCCCCCCCCCCCTTCTCATCGGCCGCTCTGAAATATGCAAACCGAGCCATCGAGGCGCTTCATGCATTTGGAATGCTCGGTGCAAAAGTCATCACTTGAAGCTCAACTCGGCGAGGCACGGCCACGGCCAGGGCATGACGACGACGACGAGCCGGCTGCACAGTGGGCCAGAAGACCGGTGGAGGCGGCCAAAACTCTAGACGCGTTTTAGGCTAAACAGGCCTCGAACAGAACGTGTGACCCCACCAATGGATTCTTCGTTCGGAGAGCAATCCATTAGTGGGGTCACACGTTCGGTTGGAGGCCCACTTAGCGACTCTGGAGCTCAAAACGCGTCTAGAATTTCGGCCTCCTCCACCGGTCTTCTAACCCACTGTGGGGAGGTGGGAGTCCCTGCGCGCCACGGCGCTACCGCCCGCGAACCATCTTCGGGAGGGACAACACCACACCCGGCACCGCCACCAACAGCAGCAGCAGCCCCACGCCCCCGCATTCATGTTTTCGCTTTTCGCTGCTCGACCCGAGGCACGGTAGTCCCGGCGTGTCCCGGCGAGCACACGGCAATGCTTGTCAACACACATGTACTCCCACACACACACAAGTGTACCCTTACACACACACACACACAGACGTGTGCCCTTACACACATGTTCGCACAGTCACACACACGCGCCCTCCTTGCGTTGGAACCACTCGGCACGATATGCCAAATGGGGATCCCCTCCCGCTCCGGCTGCTCCGGTCGGGCTTTCAGTTGGCTTTTGTTTCTCGTGTTACACTGCAGGGAGGGATGCCGCGCGGCGCTACGCCACCGGAAAGGGAAAGGAAAGGGGGAGCCGAGCCCCGCCGAGCCCTCCGCCTTCTTCGCCAAGTTTGGCTACCTGTCACCAACCTCTGGCTGCCGCCATGCCGCCCACGCTGCACAGTGGGCCAGAAGACCGGTGGAGGCGGACAAAACTCTGGACGCGTATTGAGCACCAGAGTTGCTAAACAGGCCTCGAACCGAGCGTGTGACCCCACCAATGGATTTCTCGTCCGGAGAGCAATCCATTGGTGGGGTCACACGTTCGGTTCGATTCCTATTTAGCGAGTCTGGAGCTCAAAACGCGTCTAGAGTGTTGTCCGCCTCCACCGTACCTCTGGCCCACTGTGCGCTGTAGCGCGCGCCCCGCGCCCTGGCCCATTGTCGAAAGGGTTGCCAACCTCAGCCTGCCCACTAGGCAACATCTTGCTCCCGACGCTTGAACTTACTGTGTGTTTTGTGTTGCTTTGTCGGCAGGCCGAGATCTGGAGCGTGTTCATCGCCATCCTGAGGAAGAGCGTCCGCAACCTGCAGGCGTGCACCGACGTGGGCCTCATCGAGCACGTGCTGCACCGCCTGCAGGCCGCCGAGCCCGTGGTCGCCGGTACGTGCCTCTGCCAAAACCCCGGACGCGTTTTGAGCTCCAGAGTCGCTAAGTGGGCCTCGAACCGAACGTGTGACCCCACCAATGGATTGCTTAGCGACTCTGGAACTCAAAACGCGTCTCGAGTTTTGGCCGCCTCCACCGGTCTTCTGGCCCACTGTGCGGGGGCTTGCGAAAAGAAAAATAATATTACCCCGTCCCGTCAATATCCCCAGCCCCGCAACGCCCGCCACGGAAGGCCGGAAAGTGTTCCCCCTTCCGCAAGTTGGGCCTTGGCTCGCCTCGACTCGCCTTGGCGCTTGGCGGCGCACAGTGTACAGTGTAGCCCCGCCGCTAGTTTCTGCCGGCCCCGGCGGCCCCCGCGGCCCCCGGCCCCTGGCGTCCTCTTCCCCGTCTTCCCTCGCGGCGCTCCTGCCTCGAGCACTCCTTCCAGCAGGGGCGGGGGAGGGGAGGGGGAAACCTGATGGTCGGATGGGTAGTGCCGAGTATGCACTCCATATTTTTCCCCCCACCCCTTCCCCCTTTTCCTGCCCGGACCGCAGTACCGTACCAGCATTGGTACCAGCGCCCACCCTCTGCCCTCCCCCTTCCCGGAACGGAGTGCTTGGCGCCATAAAAAGAGGGCAGAGTCTGCTGGTGGTGTGCAGAGGATGCTGCGGATCCCAAAACTGCTCTAAAATCGGGAAACCGACAGCGCATCCAAAAACTTTTTCATACTCTAGTCTTCTTTCTTGCCCCTCTTCCCGCCGCTCCCCTTTAAATTAAACGAATTTCAGTCGTTGATTGTTTTTATTTCTGTTGCAGATCTGTTGATTGAAATGCTGGGTGTGCTGGCATCATATAGTATAACAGTGAAAGAGTTGAAATTGTTATTTGGAGCCATGAAAGCTGTTAATGGGAAATGGGTAAGCGTAATGTGCTTAAGAAATTCTTCAAAATCCCTAGACACCCGCTGTTTTCACACTAAATTGTAATTTCATTTCAGCCAAGGCATTCAGCCAAACTATTGAATGTTCTTAGACAAACACCACAGCGGAATGGACCAGATGTGTTCTTCAGTTTCCCGGGAAGAAAGGGTTCAGTACGTATTCTTAAACAAAATCAAGATTCAAACCAACTTTTTTTTTTTCCACTAATTGAAATTTCCTAATCACTAAATTGTTATTTTTTGCTTTTGCCCTCACAGGCAGTAGTGCTTCCACCTCTAGCTAAGTGGCCTTATGAAAATGGTTTCACATTTACCACCTGGTTTCGACTAGACCCAATCAACTCTGTCAATATTGAACGGGAAAAGCCATATTTATATTGGTGAGTCATGTAGTTCTGCTGGCCTTTTTTTTTTAAGATCGTTCATCTGAAATAATTTGAATGAACCTCTTTGTTTCAGTTTTAAAACAAGCAAAGGAGTTGGTTACTCAGCACACTTTGTGGGAAATTGTCTAGTCCTTACATCAATGAAAGTCAAGGGCAAAGGCTTCCAGCACTGTGTCAAGTATGAATTTCAACCTAGAAAGGTAAGTTCAGTCCTCTTATTAATTTTTAATTTGTTTTTCCTTGGAGCATATTTTTATCATGACACTTACTTTTATTTACAGTGGTACATGATAGCTGTTGTATATATTTATAACCGATGGACCAAAAGTGAAATCAAGTGCCTAGTGAATGGACAACTAGCTTCAAGCACAGAAATGGCATGGTTTGTGTCAACAAACGATGTGTTTGACAAATGCTACATCGGAGCAACCCCAGAACTGGATGAGGAAAGAGTGTTCTGTGGTCAAATGTCAGCCATCTATGTCTTTAGTGAAGCACTATCAACGCATCAAATTTGTGCAATGCACAGACTTGGTCCTAGTTACAAAGTGAGTGCCTTAAATTTATGCCTACGCCATTACGTTACTTTTTTTCCTGGCCTAGATTCTTTAATCCTGTTGAATTTTGTTTGCACAGAGTCAGTTCCGGTTTGATAATGAATGCAACTTGAATCTGCCTGACAATCATCGACGGGTGAGTGAGTGGGGGGACTTAGAATCTGAGCTTGAACCGCCTGAAGCCACCCATGACCCTCAAGCCACTGAGCCACCTCGCTGCATGACCGAGCAATGGATGCGTTCAGTAAGCATGCTTTGTGTTTTGTATCTTGATCTTTGTTTATTGTGTTATTTCATTCAGTCAATTGAGCCGTCTAAAATAATGGTATGGAATACAGAACTGCTGTTTGTAAATTATGTTTCAAACAAAATTTACAGAAGATTTGCTTGGTTGTTGTGAACACAATGTTCACTTCTGTATTTAAAGGAAAAAAAAACAAAGGCAGACAATTTTCTGTTGACTAACTTTTCATGTTCTTTGTGCAGTGCAGGACTGATAGATGTTTGTGTGATCCTTTCCTCCGCCTAGCTGGATAAGCATAGAGATTTCTTTTAAACCTAGTTTTAGCTACTTTTTTAAAGATTTAGTAGATTTGTAGTTTCTATTTTATTAACTGTGTTGTTGCATTAATATTTGTGTTTTGTGTTTCTGCTCATACATGTAGAATTCTCAGTTTTGTAATCTTATGAAGTTTGTTGTGTTTGTTTGTTTTCTTTAGTTATTTTAGATTTTTTTTTTCTTAATTTACCTAGTAGATAGACTTTGTAGCTAGCTCAGTAGAAATTTTGCACCAATGCTTGAGCAGTTTGGACAGACTAGCAAAAGCTACTTAGTTACCAAAAAATATGCTGTGTGAAATAATACTTTTCCCATCAAGTACATGATTTTACATAAATTTTTAATCTGTTCTGGTTCTAAATTTCTGAATCATTGATCTTACAGGTTCTGTATGATGGCAAACTGTCTAGTGCAATTGTGTTCATGTACAATCCAGTTGCAACAGACAGCCAGTTGTGTCTCCAGTCTGCTCCAAAGGGCAACCAACCATTTTTTGTCCACACTCCACACGCCCTTATGCTTCAGGTATTATATAGTCCATCCCTGTTCAGTCTGACCTATCATAGCATCTACTGTTTTAAAAACTATTTTTTTAAACTATTTTTCAGGATGTGAAGGCTGTTATTACACACTCTATTCACTCCACGCTCAATTCAATAGGAGGAATACAAGTGCTATTTCCATTATTTTCTCAGTTAGACTTGCCCTATGATTCACCTTTAGGATCTCAGGATACTAAACGGGATTTACAACTTTGGTAAGAACCTGTTCTGTTTTAGTATCTCAATATGTGGAATTTATTTAAAATAATTGAAATATTGTCTTGATTTTAGCTCAAAACTGCTTGGGTTTATTTGTGAGTTGGTGGAAAGCTCTGCAACCGTCCAGCAACACATGATTCAGAACAGAGGTTTTCTTGTCATTAGCTTAATGCTTCAACGCTCCTCCAGAGACCACCTCACAACTGAGGTGCTCTTATCATTCCTAGCTCTAACCAAACATTTAGTTACGTGTCTCACTCCCAATAGTGAACTTCTTCTAAAACAGGTAATTTCTTTTCAAGGCTGCCGTTGATCTATAATCTTTAGTTGAACATTTCTGACTCAGTCAATTTTATTTCCAGCTGCTGGACCATGTCCTTTTCAACCCTGCTCTGTGGATCTACACACCAGCTAATGTTCAAACTAGACTGTATTCATATCTAGCATCAGAGTTCCTCTCTGACACTGGAATCTACTCCAACGTCAGGAGGGTCTCCACTGTTCTTCAGACTGTACACACCTTGAAGTATTATTATTGGGTTCTAAACCCAAGAGCCAAGAGTGGCATCACTCCCAAAGGCCTGGACGGGCCAAGACCTGCACAGAAAGATATCCTCGCCATCAGAGCGTACATCCTATTATTCCTTAAGCAACTGATTATGATAGGCAGTGGTGTGAAGGATGACGAACTTCAAAGCATCCTCAACTACCTCACCACCATGCATGAGGTAAAAAATGACCCCGATCACAATGTTAATTTTTGAGTTCACTGGATGTACTTATATTCTTTATTTTTTTCTCACCAGGATGAAAATCTTCATGATGTACTTCAAATGCTGATCTCATTAATGTCAGAGCACCCTTCTTCATTGGTACCAGCTTTTGATGTGAAACAGGGTGTTCGTACTATTTTCAAGCTTCTTGCTTCTGAGAGCCAACTGATTCGTTTACAAGCTCTGAAACTTCTTGGCTTCTTTCTAAGTCGTAGCACTCACAAGTACGTATAAATGTGTTGCTGTTTCATTTTTAAATTCATTTTGAAAGGCAGAATGTAAAACATGACATCATTTTTTAGGAGAAAGTATGACGTTATGAGTCCCCACAACTTGTATACGTTACTGGCAGAACGATTACTTCTCAACGAGCAAACACTGGGACTGGCTACATACAATGTACTGTATGAGGTATGATCTAATCATTTCTAATAGTCTTACCAAAACAAATAAAATTACTTTTAAATTACCTTTGTTAATTTGAATCTTTTTGCCTCGCTTTGTGCAGATCATGACGGAGCATATTAGTCAACAAATCCTGTACACGAGACATCCAGAGCCAGAGTCTCATTACCGCTTAGAAAATCCAAGTAATGCTCGCAGCATACCATTCTAATTCCATACCAATGAAGTGACTCATATTAAAAATTTTGTAATTTTTGTTCCAGTGATTCTTAAAGTGGTGGCTACTTTGATACGGCAGTCAAAACCAACCGAACAGCTTTTGGAAGTCAAAAAGCTTTTCCTGTCTGACATGACTCTTCTTTGTAATAATAACAGAGAAAATCGAAGGACTGTTCTACAGATGTCAGTTTGGCAGGTCAGTACTTAAAATTTATTTTAAAATTAATAAAAAAAATTTGTCAATGAAAAAAATATTTTATTTGACTTGGTCCTTTACTCTTCTAGGAATGGCTCATTGCTATGGCATACATACACCCTAAAACTGCAGAGGAACAGAAGATATCAGACATGGTTTATATTTTGTTTCGCATGCTGTTACATCATGCAATCAAGCATGAGTACGGTGGCTGGAGGGTGTGGGTCGACACCCTGGCTATTGTGCATTCAAAGGTAAGTTAACTTGAATAACTTCCCTGTAGTATTTAATTTAAGTCCTCAACAAACTCCCTTCTGCAAATTGTTTGCCCTAACCACAAATCTGATTTCAGGTTTCTTACGAAGAGTTCAAGCTGCAGTTTGCTCAGATGTATGAGCACTATGAACGCCAGCGGTCTGACAACATAACTGATCCAGCCCTGCGACAGCAGAGACCAATCAGCACCATCTCTGGTTGGGACCAGCAGCAGCAGAGCGGCCAACACCATCAGGGCCACCACCCCAACGGGCAGCGCGCCATCGCGCATGCTGAGGGCCAAACCAACGGCTACCATGAGTGGCACAATGGCGAAACAGATCATTCCCAAGTACGAGTTAGAGTTCTTTCTAGACATTTTGAGCTGAATCGGTAAACAATTGAGAACGTTGTCTTATTCTTATAATTTGTCTTTGACCAGGAAATGGAGGACCAACAACAAAGTAATGCAGTTTGCAGCTGCGAGCTCGACTCTGAGAACTCAGACACAGCAGCGAGTGCATGCCCAGAGGGCACTTGTTATGTTTCTGCTGGTACCAAGGATGCGGCGACTCTGGTTCAAGACGAGTCATGGGCAGCAACCCCTGAACCAGTGGTAGACGCTCCATCGGACTCAGCATCCAGTGAGGCTGTGGCTCATCATCCGCAGCAGGGTAGTGACGAAGCAAATCCCCCAGCGAGTGACAGTGTGGAAGTTGATACAAGAACTTTAATGGAACCAGAACCTCCAACTAGCAGTGCTAAATCTTCCCCTGTTCGGTTAGCTTCTTCCCCTCCTCTCAGCAGTCCCAAAAAGACTGAATCTTCAGTAATTGAAGCTAATAATTGCTCAAGTAGTAAAAGTGATATGGAAAAGGAAGGTGGTGTAGATGTTGAAGGAGGTGTTAATTGCTCAAGCTCAGTCTCAGAAGTTAGGGAAGGAGTGGTAGACAGTGCAGATGAGAGTGTGCCTCAAGTCTCCAACACCGAAGCTGAAGTTGATGCTGATGGGGGCGATGATGACGAGGAAGATGAAGAGGAGATTATCTGCAGGCTTGGGGAGGAGACATCGTCAATGCATTCTGCCATTGAGGAGCTTTCAAGTCCTGCCCGAAGTAAAATTAGTGAGTCTTCAGAAAAGTCTCCAGGATTTGAGGCTCCTTCACCAACAAAAGCTGAAGAGGACAGTGATTCTGTCGTCACTCCAGAATCCAATGAAGAGTTTGCCCCTGTGATACCTATTCAGAACTTACCTGGCTCCCCAGTGAGTGATGATAAAACTACTGTTCCATCTGAATTGTCACTAAGTAATGTTAGTGACAGTGTGCCCTCTGATTCGGGAGTATCTGGGGTCACACCAACAACCGAAGATGTTTCAACCCCTGGTGATACTGATACTGGTATGTTTAAAAATAAATAATTTCATTGTCTATTTGGTTTTTCTTTGAATGTATTGATGATATAGTCATCTTTTACATTCAGTTGCATCTTTTTTATATTCTCTCTTGTTCACAGCATCAGAAGAACCACGGCTAGAGTTGAGCGAATCGGAGGCTGTTCCCTCAGCTGCCTTAAGTGAGGAGGCGTTACCTACAGACAACTCGTCAGAATCCACAACTCTAGCTGAACCTGAAGAGACTGAAAAATGTGAAGCCACTGATGCTGCTGCAGCCCCACAGGCTTCAGCAGAGGCATCCCCTGAAAAGTCAGCTGAAGCTTCGCCTGAAGCTACCCCTTCGGAGGATGTTTCGCCTGACCTAGCGTCAGCTGTTGCAACTTCTGCTCCGTCTGATTTGGCCAGCTCTCCAAATGATTTGGAAAGCTGTGCACCAGTTGCCGAACCCTCTGTTCCAACCCCTACTGATGCTCCAATTGAAGAGGTGCAAAGTGAAACTAATGTGGAAGTAATTGCAGACAAGGAAGAAGTAATTGCAGACAAGGAAGAACCTTCAATACAAGACAATGAAGAAATTGCCTCCATAGAACAAACTGAAGTACTGCCGCCTGTTGAGGAAATTACGTCAGTGGTTGTCACACAAAACGCTTCCATTCAAGAAGATGATGGATTAATTCAAAGTGAAGATGGCTTAGTTCAAAGTGAGGAAGGAACTGAAACTAATTCTACACCTCACAAGCCTCATAGCACTTCCACGGCAACCCAAGTGGAACATTCTCATTTCGGTTAGATTATTGATTGATCCTAAAAATTGTGTTACATGTGACGAGAGATAAGAATATTTTGTTTGACTTACCTCTTTTTATTTTCACAGATGCAAAACTGGGCAAGGACGAAAATGTTGCTTCAGAACAAGGAGGGGCTGCAGGAGCTCAGGGAAGGCCCATGTTTAGTCCAGGACCTTCAAGACCCCCTTTCAGAATACCCGAATTCAAGTGGTCCTACATCCACCAAAGGCTTCTCTCCGATGTTCTTTTCTCTCTTGAAACAGACATACAAGTGTGGAGAAGGTAAGGTCATTCTTACCAAGTTTTGACAAAAGTGTTTCTGTTTCACTTTGATTTTAATTACAGTTCAGAGAAATAAATTTTGTCTTTGTTCATTTTGCAGTCATTCAACCAAGTCTGTGTTAGATTTTGTAAACAGTGGAGAAAATCAAATCTTTGTTGTAAATACTGTACACCTGATCTCACAGTTAGCTGATAATCTGATCATAGCTTGTGGAGGATTGCTCCCTCTCTTAGCTTCGGCCACATCTCCCAATGTAAGATTGTACCACTTTGCAATTTAAAATACAATTACTAAGTGAGCTAGTTGATCTGAGCTTCAATTAATTAATTTAACCATTTCAGAGTGAACTGGAAGTTATTGAGCCTACACAAGGCATGCCCATTGAAGTGGCAGTTTCATTTCTGCAGCGTTTAGTAAACATGGCAGATGTTCTTATTTTTGCAAGTTCACTGAACTTTGGCGAACTAGAAGCAGAGAAGAATATGTCAAGTGGAGGTATCTTGCGACAGTGTCTTCGACTTGTAAGTAATCTTTCAATATTTTTTTTGGACAAACTCATTTTCTATGCCAGGGCAATTGAGACTAAACCTACCTTTTTCTCTATAATTCAAATAGGTCTGCACATGTGCTGTAAGGAATTGCTTAGAATGCAAAGAAAGAAATCGACCCTTTTTCAACTCTGCAGTTACACCTGTCTTCAATGCAAATAATAAAAATGCTCATGTGCAATCACTTATTCGTGGAGTTCAAACATCACCAAAGGTAAGATAAGCTAACAGTAATATTATTGTGATCACCTTTACCTAGACCTTATCAAAAAATTAATTTACCATTTTCACATTTGAAGCAGAATATAGTAGAGAACTTATCTACACAGTCAAGCCCTGTAAAAGATCCAGAAAAATTGCTACAAGATATGGATGTAAACCGACTGAGAGCTGTGATCTATCGGGATGTGGTAAGCTATCAGCTAATTTGTGTGTTAATGCATGCGCTGCTATTTACACTTTCTAATTTGTCATCTTATTGTTAATGTTTCAGGAGGAAACAAAGCAAGCCCAGTTCCTATCTCTGGCCATTGTCTACTTCATCTCAGTTCTAATGGTTTCCAAGTACAGGGATATTTTGGAACCACCCCTTGTAGCCAGGGTCCCCAGCCCACCTACCCCTGTGCCTCGAAGCAATGGAACTTCTCAGCACAGCAACAGCCCACCTGGTATGTGATCATTCAAATATGCTCAAGCTTGGTAATCAATATATGTTTTACAGTGCCTCCACCCACAAATGTACAGGGCAGGTGAGGCACTTTTGCACCTCTGACCTAACCGATATGCAGAAGAAATTGGAGCCGCTCCTGATGTTTTATTTTGTAATGCTGCTGATGACAGATTTATTTATAGAAACTTGTTTTTATAAGTACTTGTGTCAATGGCAAGATAATATGTGTTGTACAATCTCTTTTTTATGGTAATTTAAATGCATTGACTTCATCCAATTGGTGAAGTTAGCATCTTCAGGTGCACACTAGTTCACTCAGCAGATATTTAGTCATTTGCACATGTGCACATGTATTTTAAATGTTCCTTTCACATGTGGAACAAAAGTAGACAATTTTAAATATCCTGACTAGGCCAGATATATTTTTAAAAGGAAATAGAAAAGTGTCATAAATATTGCCACAGGAAAAATAAGATTACTTCAGAGATCAGAGATCTTTTACCGGGGCAATGTCTCAATACATTGCTTTTTTGTCCTTATTGCACTTGGGTTTACAATGTAGATCTCATCAGAAAATCTGCATAATAATTGTTTGATATCAAGCTTAGCAGCGTACTTACTTTGGTGATTGAGGTGGTATTTGTTCTGACAGAAGATTGGTTGATTCTCTTTCATGCTGGCTACTAGAAGGAGGAGCGAGACCCTTGTTCCCACAGTGGTCCCATCATGTGTACCCACAGTTCCTCCCTGGCTCCCATCCTGATGCCTCGCCCCCTCAGAACACCCACACAAATTCAATGCCTTCTCAGAACACCAATCTAAACCACAATACCCACCATCAATCCGTTCAGCAGCGGAACCACCAACTAATTAGAAATCACATCAACAACAAGCTTGATCAAGCAGCACCTCAGCTGCGCTTCCGTAGAAACATGGTGAAGCCAGGTAATAGACACTTATCTGGTGTGAGCATGCATCACATTTGGCATGTTTTTTTTTACCCTTTGGAGAGCAGTTCTCCACCCACCCCAATACATTATATTTTCAGAGTGGTTCTTATGTTGAGTAGTTTACATTGTATATTGTTGTTAGATTGCATGAAGATGCTTGAACGTATAGTCATCAAATCATTTCTATGTGACTGTAATAAGACATTTTGCTGAGCTTCAGTGTGGCCAATGTGGCCTAAGAAAGTATATCAACTTGTAATACTAAGTATGACAGTTTATTTCTATCAATGAAATCAAGCAAATTAATTTATTTAAGAAACAGTTTCCTCTTCATTTTACCCCTTAAAGAAAAAGATCATCACTGTACATTTGATATCTATTGATTTCCAGCTTTCTTTTCACAGGCTACAAGGCTTTGCTGAGTACTGTGTTAAAGTTTACGTGTATATGTCTGTCTCTTCCTCCTTCTTTCACTCTCATCTGTCATTCTTTTGCATGAGTATCTTTGAGTCTTTGATCTGCTCTTGCACTAGGTACAGTTCATTTCGTTAATCCAAATTTCTATTTTTCTTTATCATTTCAGTTCACATTTCTTTTCTACAGCTCTCTCTTCAGAATGCTCTGTGTAAGAGACCCCCAGTAACAATACAAGCTGTAGAATTTGCTGATACAGACATTCCCCATTATGCTATATTTTATTTTCAGCATCAAACCAGAGTCCTTTGAAAACACCTATGAGCTAGTGTCCATTGTAAATTATTGGTTCCTAGTGTTCAAAATAGTTATTTTAGTAGTATCCAAATTCTTTAACTTTTTTTTTTCATTTTGTTAGTAATTTCCTGCTTGAACCATTACTCTCTATTCCTCATTCTAGATTCTAGTTTGCTGAGTTAATTTGTGTACAAATCACATGACAAAGGAATGAAATATGTTTTCTGTTTTAGAAACAGTTCTAGTTGTACTTATCTCTAGCTTTAGCCATGTTCAACTTGTTTCCTTTCTAATCTCCTCTTGAGCTCAATATATTTTATTCTAGAAAGACAAAATTATCTTTGACATTATTTTAATTTTTACTTTATTATTCCAGCCCAACATAGATCACTGTGCTCTCATGAAGACGGTGAGTACGATGTGATCGTAGTGGATGAAAACAATTCATCGGTTCTTGCGGATCACGACTCACACTCCAGTGGACCAACTTCTCTTAAGGCAAGTCTAACTTTTCTGGCTTCTACCTCTTTGAATCATCTGCATTTCTATTATAAGCCTTGTCTCAGGGATTGCTGGGATTAGTTTGTGTTGTTAAGGTGATAGTAAGTGTTCATTGAGAACAAAATTGCTTGTGTGGGCTTAAACGTGAAGTGTTTTGGTGTGCGTGTGTCTAGCTGTTATAAAATGGGACGTGCATTTGGGCCCAAACAAACTTTTGCTCGACATTAATATGAAGCCCTTAACATTACCTCAATGATAAATAACAGTGACTTAGTCCATCTTTAAATCAGACAGTGGGCTTGAACTCCTAGAAATTTTATTATTATCAGTAGTAAAAATAAATAGATGAATTAAATAGTGTCTAGGGTCTACCTTGATGTATGGTTTTCTAATGTAGTTTCATTAGTGTCTGTACTGTTGAAATCTGTCTTGTTTTTAATTTAGGTATTCACTTTATGTGTGATATGGCCATTCTAGGCCTTGAATTGTTTGAGCAATTTTGTAGATATTTTTTATTTGAGTTCTCTGGCATGAGATTGAAACTTATTCTTCTCAACCATAAGTTTTACTCTGTAATTTTGGCTCAACATAGGGACAGAATGCTAGATGCTCAGATGCTCTTCTGCCATCACTCCTGGCATGTTCTGCCTTCTTCGCATGTTGGATCATTAACCATTTCATTTTAACTTCAAAAATGTCATCATCAGAAATTTTTCCATCATTTTTTCAAAGCATGATTCCATTAATTAACATACCAGTTTTTATGATTGCAAAAAGTTCTAAAAGATATCACTAAGATTCAAATTTTAGCCGACAAATGACAACATAATGATTGGTGGTGCTTCTCTGGATCTGGTCTCATGATAATGGTGTTCTCATGGTGCTGGTCTTTGTGTCTGTCTGCTGCCTGCCACATTCGTACACCTTTAGGCAAACGAGCGGACCCATGTAACAACTACTTGCCACACTAGCTACCCACAGGGAGCAACCATATGCCCTGCACCAAACAATGCAGCACAAGCGCAAACTGCTCAACGAGCCTCTCAAAGGCAACAACCAGCGGCCATGCTGTGCAAGGTATGACAGATGCATTGAGAGCGAAAACTGTTTTGCCGTGATAAATTGGAGTTACTGATTTCTGAAAAGCAAATTTTTTTGAACTTCAGTCATACACCCAGCTTTAGAGTGTTTTCTCGCAAATTTCAAATATTCATCACATGCTTTGTCCCAAAGGTGCATTAAATTATAAGTTCACTCTACAGAGTCCATTTGCATAAGTTGCCACTATTTTTTTTTTTTTCCATTTTTATAATGATTTCATGAATCTACTTTTTACTTAGAAGTAGTTTGTCTTTTGTTTGCTTTCTTATCGTTATTTTTTACTGGTCACAGAAGTGGTATTTTCCTTATGGTAGGTTTACCTCTGCCTCTGTATATCTTTGATTTCTATTCCAATTTTTGGATCCAAACAAAGTACACTCTGCATGGTTTGTTCTTGCTCACACCTCTCGACCCTTATAATACAGCCTTCTCATTGGGTTTCAAAGTTTCCTCTGTTGCATGCTTGAACTGGGATTTTGAATCTTTTCTTTCTTCACATGTTCATTGTCTTTGGCATCAATTCATATGTGGAAGCTTACACTTTCAACTTAACGATAAAAAAAGAAAGTTCAACTCGCTTGTGTGCTTTTTAATAACTATTATGTCAGTGAAAAAAAGGACGGGAAGTGGTTTTGTTGTATAGCTTCACTTTTTTAATTATGAAAAATTTTCTACAGAGTGCTGGGTCTGTTGAAGACATAAATACACAACACACAGCTGTTGTCACTCTGGAAAATGCAGATTACAACCAGACCACAACACCTCTTTCAAATGATGAAAATAATGAGAACAACAATGAGGAGCCTACCACGAAAACCATTGGTGAGTGAACGGTAGATCTACCAGCCTTATTCCCTCATTGAATCTCTTTCTCAAAGGCTTTGATGTGATTTGCGACTCAGGAATGGGAGTTGGCATGGAGGACAACGACGACAGCTGGACTGACGTAAACCTCAATGAGGATGGTGACCTGGTGGCGACTGCTCGCATCAAAGACAGAGCAGAAGAGAGTCGCAACCTGCACAACATTTCCCAGTCTCAAGGTACATTCATGTCAAAAATTGATGGACTCCCAGTGTGACCGCTCCAAAAATTTATTTTTAATTAATTTTTTTTTAATTTTTTAGGCGCTACTTTAGACACGGAGGGCAGCCTGGAGCGCGGGGAGAAGCCCGCGGCCGAGATCTCCGTGGTGCGCGTGCCGGCCGAGGCCAACCCCTGCGTGGTGCCGGGCCCCGGGCAGGGCCCCGGGCAGGGCCCCGCCATGCACCAGCCCGGCCAGGGCCTGGGCCAGGGCCCCGCCATGCCCGCCATGCCCGACAGGGAGCTGCCCAGCTCGCTGCCCAGCTCGCTGCCCAGCTCCATGAAGGGGCTGGAGGCCGTGCCGCTGCCGCTGCCGCTCGCCACGCCCTCCAGGGAGGCGTCGCTCACCCAGAAGCTGGAGACGGCCCTGGGCTCCGTGTGCCCGCTGCTGCGGGAGATCATGGTGGACTTCGCGCCCTTCCTGTCCAAGACGCTGGTCGGCTCGCACGGCCAGGAGCTGCTCATGGAGGGCAAGGGGCTGACGACGTTCAAGAACAGCCAGTCCGTGGTGGAGCTGGTGATGCTGCTGTGCTCGCAGGAGTGGCAGAACTCGCTGCAGAAGCACGCGGGTCTGGCCTTCATCGAGCTCATCAACGAGGGCCGCCTGCTGTCGCACGCCATGAAGGACCACATCGTGCGCGTGGCCAACGAGGCTGAGTTCATCCTGAACCGCATGCGCGCGGACGACGTCCTGAAGCACGCCGACTTCGAGTCGCAGTGCGCGCAGACGCTGCTGGAGCGGCGCGAGGAGGAGCGCATGTGCGACCACCTCATCACGGCGGCGCGGCGCCGCGACAACGTGATCGCCATCCGCCTGCTGGAGAAGACGCGCAACATCCTGTCCAACAAGCACGGCGCCTGGGGCTACATGGACCCGGCCGGCGCCATGCTCAGCGAGTTCTGGAAGCTGGACTCGTGGGAGGACGACGCGCGGCGCCGCAAGCGCTTCGTGCACAACCCGCGCGGCTCCAGCCACCCCGAGGCCACGCTCAAGGCCGCCCTGGAGCACGGCGCGCCCGAGGACGCCATCCTGCAGGCCAGGGAGGAGTTCCACGCGCACCTCGCCGCCTCCAGGACGTGCTCGCAGCAGCAGCAGCAACAGCAGCAGCACGCCGACCTCCTGGACGACAGCGAGCTGCTCGCCGACGACCGGGACCTCGACGTCGACCTGACCGGTGAGTCCTCGCCTTCGCCACATAGTGGGCCGGACGACCAGTGGAGGCGGCGAAATTCTGAACGCGTTTTGAGCTCCAGAGTCGCTAAATGGGACTCGAACCGAACGTGTGACCCCACCAATGCATTGCACTTCGAATGCGCAATCCATTGGTGAGGTAACACGTTCAGTTCGAGTCCCATTCAGCGACCCTAGAGCTCAAAATGCGTCTAGGGTTTTGTCCGCCTCCACCGGTCTTCTGGCCCACTGTGCGTCAGTGTTTCCTAGTGGCCCGGACGACGGCATGCTCACCGCCACCGTGTCTGTCTCTGTGCCGCAGGCCCCGTCAACATCAGCACGCGCGCGAGGCTGATCGCGCCGGGCATCGTGGCCCCGGGCACCGTGTCCATCACCTCCACGGAGCTGTACTTCGAGGTGGACGAGGAGGACCCAGAGTACAAGAAGCTGGACGCAGAGGTAAGTCCTCCCGAAAGCTAAGCAGAGCGGAGCGCCCGGCGCCTAGGCAGCCCATTCGACGCGCTGGCCAACCCACACCGTCAGTCCCCTCCCATCCCCTCCCCTCCCCTCCCTCCTTAAACTGGACCGTCCACCTGCTGATAAATGAAACGAAGGTTTGATGAATGGAGCGCTCGTTGCCGCCGACACGACACTGCAAGGCACTCGCCGACAGCGAGGCAGCCGGAGGCAGCGAGGCCAGAAGCCAGGGCCCTTCCGTCATGTGCTTGACTCGAGTAGACCGTTTCGGGGCTCGGACGCGTTTTGAGCTCCAGAGTCGCTAAAGGGACGCGAACCGAACGTGTGACCCCACCAATGGACTGCTCGCCGAACGAGGAATCCATTGGTGGGGGTCACACGTTCGGTTCTAGTCCTACTTAGCAACCCTGGAACTCAAAACGCGTCCGAGATTTTGGCCGCCTCCACCGGTCTTCTGGCCCACTGGCCCCGCGTCCTTCCTAGTTCCTGGCAGTCCTCAGCCCTGCGGGATGCCCTGCGGGATGGCCGAGACGATCCTGTTGGTCCACTGCTAATCAATCTCCCTCCAGGGTCAGGCAGGCAGCCCCGGCCAGACCGACCACCTTGCTACCGACTTGGGCGCGCGCGTTCAGGACTCGGACCTCTCCGTCGCACAGCCGCCCTCCGCGGCAAGATTTCAAATCGCCACGAGAAAAAAAGGATGAAGCAACGCCCCGGCCGGGAATCGAACCCACGTTCTTTGGCCTGGGCGGCGAGGCGCGCCGCGCAAAGGGCCCGCACCGCAAGTGACAGCAGTGACAGCGCGGATGACGACCGGGACGCGGTGCCGCGATCGCCGCAAGAAGCAAAAAGCAAAAAGGGGGAGCGAACAAGGGGAGCGGCGCGGGAGGAAAAAGGAGGCTGGAAAAGAAGAGGAGAGAGAGAGAGCAGGACTCACGTGTGTCCTGTCCGGCGGCGCGGCGAGCGACACACTGGCTGGACTGCCTTCTTTGCTCTGGCTCTGCACCGCGGTCGGCCACAGCGACATTGCGATTATGTATTCCTCTGTGTGTGTGTGTGTGTGTGTGTGTGTGTGTGTGTGTGTGTGTGTGTCGCCACGCCCCCTGCTTGCACCCGTCGCCGCCCATCACTTGATCAGCCCGTTCACACCCCTCGGCGATGACGTCATCAAGGCACGCACGGCGACGCAAGGCACCTGAACGCCGAGCGACGCCGAGCCGCCCCTCCCCTGCCCGCCGCCTGTCACGTGGTCGTAGTTTTACATCCGTCCGTCCTGGCGAGGTCACCGTCAGCGACTCGTCTCGCCGCCCAGGACGTCCAGGACGTCCAGGACGTGCAGGGCGGCCCGGGGGACGCGGCGTTTCCGGAACGGGGTCGGGGGAAGACAATGAGCGCGCGATGCCATACTCGCCAAAATTGAGGTTTTTCAAAAAAAAGATTAATTAATTGAAAAGTACCGGGGTGAATTAAAACGTTCCCCGATCGGCCGCGCCGCACGCCGCGCCCACTGACGCGTCCTAATGACATCTTTTCCCATACGAAGTACGAAGCCGGCCGGGAATGTATTATTTGTTGTGCGTACGTGGGCGAGGGCGAGTCTCTCTCTCTCTCTCTCTCTCTCTCTCTCTCTCTCTCTCTCTCTCTCTCTCTCTCTCTCTCCCTCTCTCTCCCTCTCTCTCCCTCTCTCTCCTCTCTCGCGGCCCACGTCCGCCGCTCCGCCGTCGGGAGGCACTTGATAGCGACTAATGATGGCGGTCCGTGGTTCGAATCCCCGTCAGGCCGTCCTTGCAGAATTTTAAAAATGTTTTATCGTTTGTATTTTTTTTTCTTTTGAGTGCGCGGCTTGGCGCCACTGCAGACCCAAGCCGCGGGAATCCGTTAAGTCAGGCGAGTGTCTGTTCCGGTCTTGAAGGCACGGAGTACCCGTGGACGGGCTGGCGGTGCCCTGCGGTGCCCTGCGGCGCGAGCCCGGTCTGTCCGTCCCTCTCGCCCTGCCGGAGCCTCCAGGGCCTTGGCCGGGCCTTGCCTCGCTCCGTCTCTCTCGCACTCGCTGCAGCCTCCGGACCGGCTCCATAACTCACCCGGCTAAGGACCTGGTAATTGATTTTTAAACGGTGTTTGGCCGCGGCCCTCTCTCTCGCACTCATTGCGGCCGGCCGGGCCGCGCCGGGCCGCGCCTCGGGTGCGACAAGGACAGAGCACCGCGCGCTGCATGTGGGGTCGCGGAGCGGAGCGCGGAGCGGAGCGCCAGTTTTCGGCCGGTCCCAACTCAAACTGTCGCGACTGTCGCTGCGAGGAGGCGGTGGGATTGAATGCGCACACATTCGGTTGTATAAGTCTGTCGGGAGAATTGAATCGCTCGGAATGGAGAACACAGAACCAGGTTGGCTCTCTCTGTCTCTCTCCCCGCCCCGCGTAGCCCCGCGTAGCCCCGCGCCCTGCCGTCGCGTCCAGCGCCGTCCTCGTCTGATATTTATTACCATTTCCCGTCCGCTGTGTTTACCCAGCATTGATTTATCGAACGGTCGCTTCGTCGTCACGCGCATTGTCACATGCATCGTCACGTGCAACATTTTTCGAGGCCTCGGTTCCCGGTCTCGAATATCGAGCACGGCGGTCGCAGTTCCGGACGCGTTTTGAGCTCCAGAGTCGCTAAATGGGACTCGAACCGAACGTGTGACCCCACCAATGGATTACTCTCCGAACGAGGAATCCATTGGTGGGGTCGCACGTTCGGTTCGAGTCCCATTTAGCGACGCTGAAGCCCAAAACGCATCTAGAGTTTCGGCCGCCTCCACCGGTCTTCTGGCCCACTGTGCGCTGCCTCAAGCATTGCTACTGTCGTCCTGCCACTGTGTGCAGCTCGCTCGGCTTCGGCCGCTTCCCGTGGTGACTGCTGCTTGAGTCACCGACGGGTACGGTGCCCTGAGGTACCGGCGGAGCAGGCGCGCGCCGGGTACCGACGGGCCGCCGGCGCCGACCCCATACTGCGCATGGGGATGTTCGGACGGGTACACGAGTCCACTCCACGGCGGACTTTGTCAACGCCACCGGGGTACCTTTCGGGTACCTTAGCGTGACTCATAATCGTATGACTCAGGCACGCGGCACGCGGACGCACGCAAGGACGCACGCGCGAGCCAGCCCACCGCCTCTACCCCGCGGCCCTGTTGGGGGTGACTTCATGTGGAGCCCGGAAAACTCGCTGGAAAATCCGGAACGACCGGAGGAAAGACTCCGTCTTCATGGAACAAACTATAAATAGCACATCTGAACAAGTAATTTTTTCCCGGGGAAAAGTGGTGAAATTTTCATTTGAGAAGTCGTGCGTGCGCGCCGGTGCTCCAGTTTGGCGCCAAATTTTTCCTCTCACGCACATAAATAACCCTGCGGTTCGATGTTGATCTCGGGCCGGCGGTTTGGATTATCTGCTCGCCTGGGATCGATCTGCTGCAGGAGCGCCAGGCAGCTGTCGCAGACCGAGAACGGTTCGCCGTCTCTCTCGCACTCATGGGCGCCCCGTGTGGGTGCGAGAGAGAGAGAGTGTCCCCGGTCGGCAGTGGTTCATATTCCCTAACGACAACGACGGCCCGGTCCTGCGATGCCCAGGCGATACCCTGCCGATGCCGGAAGAGATAGCCTACCCCGTTCCTCCGCAGCGCTCCGCTGCTTCGCTATCGCCGCCGTTGTCTAGCGATGGCCCTGTCGATTAGTCGATTGTGACAAAGCACGAGGCCCGGCTCGACACGGCTCGGCTCGGCGGGGACAAATGGGCCAAGCAGACGTCTCTGTCCATTGCGGTGGAGGCGCCGAATTTTCACCACACAATTTTTACGTTGATTATTTTTCCTAGGGGAAAATATGTGGTACCTTTTTTGTTGCGGTTGGTGCGTTTACGGGCGGTCACAAGTGTCTCGCAGGAGGCGCTTGCACGACGTGAAACGGGTCCAACGTTCGCTCGGAGTGATGTACGGTACCGGCCCTGACCCTGCCACGCCCCTGGAGGCCCTGGAAGCCCTGGAAGCACATGCCGGCCGCGGAAGCCACAGGACGGGCACCCCCTGCACTGGAAAAAAATAAAGAAATGTTTTATATAAATTTATGCTCGTGTATTTTATAAACACATAGTCGATACGGCTGGTAGTTTTTCCCGGTAACACGTCCGCTAGAAAGTGTTCCTGGAACGGTGCACTGGAACGCACCCCGGCGAAGTACCTGGCCAGTAAAGTCCTCGAGCACGCGGTGGACTCGCTGTCACGCACACGGACTGCTGTACGGCCTTATTGTGGTTAGTTTATGGTGGGCCCACGGTGCCACCGATGCCCCAAACCGAAGATGACACTGCGGGCCGTGCGTCAACACGGTCAACACGTTCCGGAGTTATGCACGCCCCCTCAACGGGCCTCTCGGCTACTGTCGCCGGCTGGCGGGGCTGGCGGGGCTGGCGCCACGGGGACTCCAGGGCCCTCGGAGGGCCCACGGGGGCCGTGGGGCCCACGGGGGGCCCCATAATTGGCTGGTCAGGGAAGGGGTGGAGCGGGGTCAGAATCGTATGTTTGTTTTCCCTACTCCCCTATGGCGTTTACAGCCCATAAAAAAGGTTGCAAGTTGAGAGCGAGAGGCAGGGAGACAGGGCACCCCAATGCGTACCCAAATGGCTGCCCAAATGGGCGCCGGCCGGACGCATGGGAAAGTGTGATCGCGGCCTTCCAGTGACCTTGTCCACCGTGTGGGTCCGTCCGCGGCGGTCCATGGGTGGCTAGGGCAGGGCTGTTTCTTCGGGAAGGCAAGCAAACCTTGACGTATTTTTAGGTTAGGTGAAGGAGCGGACATCGGTGGGTAAAATGTGCAGGAGAAGTGCTGCGTGCACCTGTGAGGTGAGACCTGCAGTGGCCAAGGCCGAGGCCGTATCGTCTTGGCAATCTGACAGATTCCAGATGGATACGTACTTCGCGCCGGTTTGCAGCGTCGTTTCAAAGTCCGTGGCGCGTCGGCCGGCCGGTCGACGCTGCGGTTCGAAAAAGAAAACTCGTACTGCGCATACAGAATCCCCGGGGTGTGCTTCGGGCTTCAGAGCATGAGGCGGGGAGATTTATTTTATCGCTGAATTCCGACCCAAAACTGCCGCAGCATTTCCCGCATCACTCTCGAATAAAAGTCACATTTATGCCCAGTTTATGCTGCGCTGTGTCGAGTACTATTTTACATCCCCCTTCCCTCTCTCTCTCGCTCAGAGATTAGGTTTCGTGATAACCGAGCCGCGGGCATCATCAGACGGTGGCTGCTTTCAAATTTGGCGCGCATGTCCGCTGCTCAGTGGGCCGTGCTGAGGTTGGCAACCCTTTGACTTTCTGATGCATTCAAGCGCCCGTTTCGAAAATTGCAGAAACTCCTTCGACGACAACGGGATTCCGTCACTTGAATGCGTGGCTTCCGGCGCAAGAATTAAGTGGTTTGCATACTGAGCAATAAACAGCAACACGGCAGGCAGCAGCTGGGCTTGATGCCTGCCCTGCCTGCAGCCAGCCAAGCAGGCAGGCAGCCGCTCAGGTGACGTACACCTGTCAATCATCGCTGTCATGACTCCTTATATACATGCTAATGTCTTTCCGGTCGGCCAGTGTAAACAAGCCGGGGAGAGCAGCCGCCTTTGAGCCCTTTGGGCAAAACGGAGAGATGGAGCACTAGACTCGTGCGCACGGAGTGGCACGAGGTGCGGACTCACGGTATCGGACTCTAAACGCGTCAATGGGCGCGCCTGCAGCCCGGAGGCGCCCAAGGCGCCCAAGGCGGCCGGAGCGAGCTTGGGTGGCGGGGAGGCGAGTTCGTGGCGTGCCCATCCTCGCGGCCCGGGGCTATTTGGTCTCGCATTACAGTGCAGCGCCCCTTTCCCCTTTCACTCAGCCAGGATTACAACGGCCGCACGCCACTACATGATTCACGGACAGAAGACGGGGGAGGGCGGCCAAAATTATTTACGCGTTTTGAGCCCTAGAGTCGCTAAATGACCCTCGAACCGAGCGTGTGACCCCACCAATGGATTGCTCTCCGAACGAGGAATCCATTGGTGGGGTCGCACGCTTGGTTCCTGCCCTGTTCAGCGACTCTGGACCTCAATACGCGTCTTTTGGGCACCTCCACCGGTCTTCTGGCCCACTGTGCTTTGGGACCGGTGGATTATGGTCCTAGCCGCGACCCGCCGCGGGGTGCGAGGCGCGGTCTATCGACACTCTATAACAAACGGCTGCCCTGGCCCAAGGCCCGTGGAAGGGCCTGGCGCCTGAGCACGCCTTGGACTAGCAGTGGAGCATGCGGGTCTTGATGTGGGGATCCTGTTGTTGCACCCCGCGGGGCACTGGCGGGCACTAGGGGGTGGGACAGCTTTTCGTGTTCCCGTTTTTCCCTCACGCACTCAACGGTTCGATGAATGGAGGCCGTGGATGAATGAAATTAATGAATGACCATCCGAAGGCATGCCTGGTGTTTGTTGTTGCTGTCGTGTCGCTGCCCTGTTTACTATAAATTGACCGCTCTTCGATGATCGAGCCATGGTAACGTGGCTTTCTCAATGCCGAAATTAGAGAAAATAACATGGTGCATCGGTTGTCTCCTACTATTCCCGGTGCTTGCAGGAACCCGACGTCGCGTTTCCTGAAAAAATGGCAAGGCGACCCTTCCTTCCGACCTGTGAATAACGGGTGAGTGGAAATAACTCACGGGTGGCGCCACCCGTCCGTGACTGTTGACAGAATGCGGTCTGGGGGGCCTGTTGGCCTGCCTGGGCTGCTAGCGTTTAGCCTGCAAATGCCAATGGCTGGGGTCTCCACGCCACGTTGGCAGCCACCACACCGGAAGCTATTTGCTGTCACCCCCCGTTTCCTCCGTGTCGTCCTTGTCCCAGCCACCGTCTCGCCAAAGTTGCAGAATGCCAACTTTGTGTTCATGAGCTTGGCCGAGGTGATTCCCTCTGCGGAATGTCCGCTCGCGTCTCGGAGTGCCCTAAGGTGGAGCACTAGAGCACGCGCACACACACACAGCCCCCCCCCTCCCACACACACACACGTGCACATCACGCATACGGACGCGCGCATCAGGTGGGGAAGGCAGCAATTACCCTTTCTCATTATCCGGGCGGTCGGAGACGTCAACGCGGTCCCGTAGCTGTGTGTGTGTGTGTGTGTGTGTGTGTGTGTTAGCGTGCTAGCGGTCGGGCAGCTGGAGAATGTCATCGGCTCGCTGAGGAGGTGACTGATGTAGTAGGTGCAGCGTGCCAGCGAGCGCAGCGCAAGGGACCGATCGACCAACGCACCTATCGGCTCTCCAGACCGCCCCTGCTCCGCGGCGGCTCCGCGTGGGCAGGCTTGACAGAGTGGCCCGAGTCGGTCCGAGTGCTACCGACCTGCCGGCCGGCCCGATGTACCGGCGTGGTACCAGGGTACACCAGCGACCGCGGTAGGTAGGGTACCCGTTTCGGTATGCAGCGTTGAGTGCGCTGCGGGCGTGGCGGGGCGTGGCGGGGCGGGGCTGGTTGCCCACGTGATGGATGCCCGCCTCGCCTCGGCCGGACGGTTCGCCACGGGAGGTCCTCGGCGTCCTGGGGGGGTCCCCGACGACGCCAGTGGCGCCGTCCAGGACGACTAGCGCCGTCGAGGAGAGAGACGTCCTTTGCGACGCCTTGCAACGCGCGACGGGCGTAAACGTCAATTGCAATATTATGGCATTCACGCGTTTCGGGGACGGTCGGGACAGCAAGGCAGGGCAGCGTGACCGGACCGAAACCAAGCCGCATGCACGGTGCATTGCAGGTGCAGCCGGGGGACCGGCCAGAAATGCCGCCAGACATTTGCTGAAACCGAGAGAATTGCCCAAATTTTGTCCAAGTTTTTATTTATGCAGGCTGTTTTCCTCCGGGCAAAACTAATTCATTTCGCACCGGAAGCGCTTACCTCGTCGGTGATTCATGTGGACTGGAGGCTGCTCTCATAAATATTACCCGCGGGTTCAACTACCCGTTTTGGGGCGTTTGTTTCTTTGAGAAAGTGCCCCACAAACTGGGATGAAGATTACTTGATTTTTTAAAAAGTATAGAGGGGATGTGCATCGAGTGGGGCTTTGTGTGAGGAATGGTTACTGCGTTTGATTTCATTTTTGGCGTGGCGGAGCGAGAGAGAAGGGAGAGAAGGGCCGTCTGTGGTATCTGGCCATCGCCTAATTGTAGACTACCGGCCTATAAGTAATGGGGATAAACGGCCCGGTCGCCTTGGGTGGTTTCGGAGGGGGGCCCATTCATGACTTCCATGAGCCAAAACGCTGCATACGTACACACACACACACGCACGCACGAGCGCGATCGGGTATACACGTGTTGACCATGTCCGACAGCCTAAATGTTGGTAATTTATGGAAACGCTTAGCAACATGAATTATATTTTTTCGCCAGGAAGCGCGCAGACTTTCAGATTCTGGGCCTCGATCGGGATACGTCACTTTCTTGCTCCGACTTGCCAAAATAAAAGGTGATGACAGAAAGCTTTAACATCATTTAAACCTAAAATTTTTGTTTCATCTGAAATAAAAACGGAGATTGGAATAAAACCCCGAGATAAAGTTTTACGAAAGTGAACACATGGACCGAATCACAGTTGTTAACAAAGAAAGGCCAAACTAATGTCTTGAGACTTTGTCTCGTGGCCGTGAAAGGATGGAAGTGTCAAACGGAGTGCCGTGGTGGGTGGACACTGTCTCCCGCTCACGGGGAGGTCCTCTCGCTTCCTTGTGTGTGTGTTTGTGTGTGGGGTTACAGTGTATGACAGTGGACACCCGTACGTATTGCAACGCGCCGGTATCAGATTTCCTGGTCGGCGAGCCACCCTCGGCGCGCCTTTATTCGTGGCTTCAAAAACTCGTGTCTTGCGACGTCGCGGTGTCTTGCGACGTCGCGGTGTCGCGCGCGCGCGCTACACGTGTACAGCGGCTTGTACTTGACCACTTTATTTTCTTCTAAATTCGTTTGCAACTCTCCGTGGCGCGCGTTGGCGCGGTGGTCGGTCAAATGGGGAAAGGCCCCTCGTAGACAATCGGATGCCTAATCGATTCGGTGTGTTGATGGGTGAGCAGTGCTCACGGGAGCGTGTGTGTGTGAGTGTGTGTGTTGGTCCCTCCCAGCCCACACACATGCAGCGGTAATCATAGTTATTAGAGAGTGGCCATTGACAGCTGCATGCGGCCGTCGGCGATACCCCCGCCGCGCGGCGATACACCACGCCGTTGTCGATACGCTTGGCGCCCCGCCCCCGCCGCGCCCCACCCCGCCCCGCCCACGGCCGCGGGCAACCGTTCATCTCCGCGCGTGCCGGTCGCTGTTGCCACCCCCGCCTCCTCCCCCTTCCCTCGCTTCGTTATCCGTAGCGAGCTTCCTTCGCCCAAAGCGGTGTCCTAAGCGCGTCTTAACGATGCCTCAGGGACACTCTTTTGAATATCGAGTGCCTTCCCAAGTTAGGCTCACGTTCACACTCTCAAGTTTCTCCCGAGCTTTTTCTTCGCTGTACAAACAAAAAGCTCAGTCTTATTACGGCACAGCTTAATTGTGGCAACCTTCTTGACAATACTAAAAGAATTCTCACTGGATAGTGTATGGTACAAGCAGTTCAGTGCACTGCGCGCGTCGAAAGCTGCTAAAAAAAAAAGAAAGTGGGTGGGCGAGGCGCGGAATTACTACGATTATGTGTTTATCCACTCTGTATTCATTGATACAAGTTATCCGTTCGTTAATTTCCGGCGATTGAAATAAAACTGTGAATAAACAATGTAGCCAGCAATTACCTGTCGGCTGCCCGGTCCCCGTCACTCCCCCCTCCTTTTTTCCGTCCAGTTTCGCCACCATGTGTGGGGCGCAAGCGGTTCTCTAACGCTTCTCTCTCTTTTTCGCAGGTAAGGAATGCCGCCGTTCGCAAACACGCCGTCGACCGGGCCGTCCAGGTGAGGGTCATCGGGGCGCAAAAACGGGCAGGTGTCGCCCGTGCGGACAACAAGTGGACATGAGCCAGCCCTCGCATTTGTATTTCTATAACCCGAATGAGTTTCGCTACTCGCAGAGGGCTAGAGTCCCTCGCGCGGCGACGGCCCGTTTCTAGTGAAGGATTGCGCGTGTCTCGTGGCGCCGTCGAGTCCTCCAGCCCTCCGAACCGTGAGCGTTATGAAGCACTTGCCCGGGGCTGGCTGGCCGGCCGGGCCCACACACAAAGCACGGCGCTGCAGGCTTGAACGGCTGTCTCTCTTGCACTCACGGAGCGCCCCGAAGGGACGCGAGAGAGACGGGGAGCACCGAGCTGGCCTCTCGGTTTCACGTTTCAGGGCGCCGCGTCGTCGAGGACGGTCCAGGACGGGCTACACTGCAGCGCGCTGCGCATTAAAATGCCTGCGAGTTCTGACGCATAAACGCACTCGGGGACAGGACGCGGTGTCGGGTATCGGTACCGCACTAGAGTAATAACCAGCCAACCGGCATGGTTTGTTTGGCTTTGCGGGCGACAGCCTGCAGCATGCTGCAGCAGCGAGCCAAATGGATCTGGGACCGCCGTGCCCTGCCTGCCGCCCCTGCCGCCCAGCCGGCCGGCGGACGGACGGGTACCCAAACCAGTTCTGTGTTGGTTTTTCGGCTGTTTCCCGCCGGACGGCTCGCCGTCTCTCTCGCACTCGTGGCGGTGCCGCCGTGCCGCGCGTGTTAAAGGTTAGGTCAACAGGCAATCCCTCTTCCTCCCTGTCTGCGCGAGCTGCCCTCGCTTCGGCGGGCTGCGGTAGCGCAAGGCGCGCGCACGGCTGGACAGTTGCCGGTTTGGGTTGGCAACGCCGTCGCAGCCCCTTTCGCAGGGCAGGAATTAAATTTGAATACCTTATCGAGAACCTCTGAGCCCTACTAGGCGGCCGAAAAAACAAAAATTGGAATCGACCGTGACAGGACTCGAACCTGCAATCTTCGGATCCGAAGTCCGACGCCTTATCCATTAGGCCACACGGTCCCGGTGGTGGGAGCCGCGCCGGGCGCGGGGCACGTCCCAGTGCGCGGCGGAGCGGTGCGCGGTGAGGCAGTGCGCATGACCGTCGCGTCGGCGTGGCGGGGAGGGGAGGGGGAGCAGGACCGCAGGACAAGGAAGGTGGACGGCGTGCGGAGTCGCCCCGCGGCTGGCTGCTAGGGCTGGCTTCGACGCCTCGTGATAAGGCACGGAAGGTCAAGCTTCGCCAAATCCTATCTCAGCCATTTCAACTCCAACGGAGCTGGCGTGTCGGCGGCTATTGTGGAGCCGCGGTCGGTTGGCGTCGGGCCAGACTTGGACGCGAGCACTGAGCGCTGGCCGCCGCGTCGCCGCGTGTTGTGTCTTCGCCAAAGAATAGAGATGTACCCTGAACGACCGCTACATTTCGCGCAGCTCGAACCACAATCGTTATTTCAACGGACCGGACCGTCGTCTCTTTCTCTTTAACATTCCAACGAGTCGTGTCTTCCGCTTGGATCATGATATGACACATGCACAACGGGGGGAGCACACACACACACACTCGTGACAACCGTTGTGACAGGCAAGACCCAGGGGTCCGGAGAATGTGGCCGAATAAGAAAGGTGGATGTGGGAGAGGGGCGGTCAAGGCGTCCTGCCCAACGGGTCGGGCCCTCACTGCGTCTCCAGGACGTCTCCAGGACGTCTCCAGGACATCTCCAGGACGTCTCCAGGACGTCTCCAGGACTGGTGGAGTTTGGCGCTGCAGCGCGCGTCCTCGTGGAGCCTGCGCGCGGCCCCTCCTACTCGGGCAGTAAAATGAACGGTTAAAATATCAGCGCCGTGCGTGCTGCATGTAATCGACATAAACAGCCGTTATTTAAAGCAGTTCTGGGTAGTGTGGCGCCCGGCCGAGGGTACCCCAGGTACCCCTGGCCCCGGCCGCGGCATGCGGAGAATCCCAAGTACCATACGGGGTACCAACACCGCCACCGCATACGTGGTTGGGATAGGCCCTAAACCAAGCACCTTGACACGGTCAAGAAATTCGGAATTTTGTTTTCGCTGCGCGGTCTAGAGTCCCTGCTTGCATGCACTACGTTGGCTGGGCTGCGCTCTGCGCTGCTCGCCCAGAGGTGATCCACATCTCCTTTCCCCCTCGTCACGAATGCATCGCCATCGCAGGGGGGCCTCCTGTTTACCTTCTCATTGTAATAAGAAGCGTGCGTGCGCGTGTCTGTTCTCTTCATTTTTGATACACTTCATGCTCCTTTTTGCAAGTTTTTTTTTTATCTCAGTATCTCCGCCTTGCCCAGGTGCGTTGCCGCATCGCCGACGCGACGTATATTCACTTAGTGCCGGAGAAAAATATGGGCCCGTGAATATTTGATGCCCGAGGACGCCGTTGTGGCGAAGGCGGGGCACTCTGCAACGCCGTCGTCGCCGTCCTGTGCGTCGTTTAGGAACGCCACACCTGGTGCCCGCCGGGAGTGTTGGCCCAAATAATCCATCGACGCCGGCCTTTTTTTTGCGTGCTCCGGGATTGGTGTCGTCAATCGGGGGGTCTTATTAATTTTGATGGCGATTGGGCCGAGTGTGGCGACTCTCGCCGGACTCGTCGAGGCGATCTTTCTCTTCCCGGTTTCTCGTTTTGGCGTGTTTTTGCGGGGACATTGCACTTTGTTCCGAGTCGGCGCACGTCCCCGTCACGTCGGCCTCGTCCCCGGCCGCGCCACCACGTCGTTATGTCAGCTTTTGACGTCCCGGAACGTCCCGGACGCGACCAGGCCTGCAGGTCGTCAACAAGCTTGCCGTTCAAGGATTCAGAGCGCGCGGCCCCGAGGCGCAGAAACCGATTCCATCAGAATTGACAATTTTCGGGGACCGGACACGTGTACACTCTCGCAGACGTCGCAGGCAGCGGGCGCTTTCGAGCGACTACTGACGCGAGTCAAATGGGGCATCCCTTTCGCGCGGGGCATCGCCGGGCGCTGTTTCTTTGGCTCTAATGCGGCGCTACCCCGCGCGATAGCGCCGGGGCGATACCCCTTGCAGTCCATCGGCCGCAGCAGGGTGCCGCGCTGCAGGCGGCTACCCGTCTTGCGTTATATCGGGGCACTTGTCACGCCGCGCGCCCCGCCGCGAACGAGTACCTCATTTCGAGTAGCCGCGTTCTCGTCTCGGATGCAGACGCAGTCTTTTGAATTTCGACCTGTTTCTCGCGTAAAGTCCAGCCGCTGGCCAACCTTTCCAGGCGGCTTCTTATCGGGATTTCAAAGTCGTGGGGCCGTAAAGTGTAACCGGCCTTCTGAGTCACCTGTCCCGCCGATTCGGCGATAAGCGGACGCGGCGGACGCAGACATGGAGGCACCAGACAATTTGACGCTGGCCGTGGAATTTGCTGGAAATGATGCGACAGTCAGAGCCGTCCATCAACCACCAACGGAATCCCCTTCTTGTCCTCCTTGAGGATCTCGCAGCTGATCCACTCCCTTGCCTGTGTGTGTGTGTTTGCCTGTGTGTGTGTTTGTGCGCGCGCGCCCGGTTACCCATCATCCATGCACCATTTTTATTATGAAGTGACGTTTTTTTCGCGAGTTGAAAACCCGACAGGCGAAAAAAATTGCACGAAAAACACAGCTTTAGTCGGGAAGCGAGCCGCCTCCGTTTGTTTGCTCTTTGGACGAGTGTGCGATTGCGGGCACGTTTTTTATTATTTCAAAGCGAAATGCGAGCAAAAGCAACGAAACACAGTTTTGTTGAAGAATGTAGACGAGTTCCCTAGACAAAATGACTTGGATGGAGTTGTTCTGTGGGCGCTGCACTGCGTCCTTTGCGTGCGGCTCGTTACTTGGGCCCCTCGGGGGGCGGCGAGGCGCAGGCCGGCACAGTCAGGCCCGGCAAAGCCTGGGCAAAGCGGCCCCTTTGATCCAGGCGATGAGAACCCTGACACATTACCGTGCTAACAAGGACGGCCCCGCCCTGTTCCCTCCGCGGGGACCGTGCAACAATTACGCGCGGATTATTTGGTCTACCAAAAAGCAATAAGCACATAATTTTCGAGAAAATAATTTAAACATAAATATTGATGAGAAATAATATTGTTCCCGAATAATATTTAGAAATTTTGGAAAGGCGGTGGTATGGGAACTAGCAACCTATCGCGACCTCTCCCGCGCACCAATTCTGATTCGGACCGGCGGCGGCGGATCGGCCCTTGTTGTATTATTTATGCCCTCCGCCGCTGCAATCGTTAGTGTGTGTGTGTGTGTGTGAACGTGCTGATACGCCATACCTGCCCAATCGTCGTGGTTTATTTTGGTATTTATTTAGTGAGGCACACTGGTTCCGTAATTGGCGGCGAACAAGAACGCCTGGCCTCTCTCCCTCACACTCCCTCCGTTACTTTGTACAGTCGGCAACGCTCTTGTGTGTGTGTGTGTGTGTGTGTGTGTGTGTGTGTGCTTACGCCCCGACGGGTCTCAGCCCCGTGGCGCCGGCACTCTTCATTGATTAGGCTCTTATTTTGTCGGCGTTCCGATTGGTCAGGTGTGTGTATGCGTGCGTGTGCGTCTGTGTGGCGCATGGTTAAATTTATTGTCGCCCTATTGTTTGTTTGATCGCGGATAGAGAAAGGGCACGCTGGGCTGGGAGTGCGGCGTGCCGGTGGAGAAGTGGGTCAACAAGTGGACATGGGCGAGCCCTCGCGTTTGCATTTCGATTACCGGTCTGAGATTCGCTACTAGGAGAGGCGCGTTGGCATTCAGTCTTGCACACGTGTCCTTTTGGCCCAATGCAGCCACCTGCGTTGGTGAAAACTCCCGCGATGCACCACTGTGGGTTGCTTTACCTCCGTCTGCCTACTCACGCTTTTCCTCTCGAGAATTTCGCAACCCTTTCGACGTTGGTGCATCGTTGAAATTTTAAACCACTTTGGGGTTTTTTTCGAGGGTGACAAGCGGTTTTCCGATTTCTAAAAGCGATTTGAGAAAGAGGCCCGCTGAGCACCGCGGACAGCCATTGGCCGGGGAGGCGGTCATCCCCACCTTGGCGGCGGCTCGCCGCGCTCGCCGCGCCTTGCCCGACTGACTTATGACTCCATTAGCACTCCGACAATGGCGGCGACGCAAGGAGGCAAGGCAAGGCGGCACCAGGCCGGGATGGCGGACTGCGAAGTACGACAACAGCTGCACGGCCAAGACGGCGCGGCCGAGAGCGCCATCGCGGCGACCGCGCCACGCCGGCGTCCGCAGCCGAGTGCGAAATTGGCTAACCTGTTCCCCGGCGTGCCGCGCGCTGCCGCTGCGCGAGGAAGACGTCAACCGCGTTATGATGGTCGCTCATCCCGCGCGACGAATCGGCCGCGGTTCGATCCCCCGCCCCGCCGTTCCCAGCCCGCGCCAGCCTCCCCTCGTGGCCGTGAAACCCGACGCGGCCTGGGAACGCGCCGCGCGCCCTCCTTGTCCGAATTCTGCCGCTCGTCTGTCCGGGGCGAGACGAGTGGAGTGGATGCGAGGCCGGGGCCGGTCGACGCCTCTGGCTTCCGGGCGCCGCCACGCGGGGCGCTGGCGTCGCGATTTGTCGTGCATCTCCTTCCTTCCTGACTCATCCCGCGCCCTCCCCGTCTCGCTCTCTCGACCGTGATATGAGCAGCGCGGCGCCCTGGAGTGTGTCTCCTTAACGCAGATTAATGGTGGCGCGTGCGGGTGGGGCGGGGCGGGGCGAATTGCACCCGCGGAGTGTGCCAGCCCGCCAGCGGGTGCAGCGGCAAGGGTCATCAGGCGGACAAAAGAGGAAAAGAAAACGCTTTGGGGGTGGTTTTCCAGGACGAGCACTTTATCTAGTGGAAAAAGTGAAATTCACTTGAACGCTAAAAGAGGCGTTTTAAAGAAACGCTGGGTGTTCAGTAAGTTTTGCCCAGCTGTGACTGCAAGACGCTCTCTGACTAATGGGCAACAACAGCATCCACCTCGCCTCTATCTCAATCTGGTGACGAGGAGTGGACGCGACGCGACGGCGCGGACGAGCAAGCCTGCCAACCTATTATGGCGGGCCGAATTTAAATGCGATGGTACGCGGTGGTACACAGCGGAAAGAAAAACGAAAACGAAAATCAGATAAATGGCACGTAGAGACTTGCTGCTGAGAGGTGTCGCAAATCGTAGGCGAGATATCAAACACGCCATACCGTGCGCCTTTACCCCTCCAAGACGCTGAGCCGAAACGCGATCCTACCGGCAGACAAGCATGGCAAGCAGCAGCCCATTGTGGAGCTGCGCACTTTGGCCCGGCACAGCCTTCAATTACAACACATGTTCGGCATTGTTGTAAAGGGTCACAGGGGTCGAGGGGAAAAAAAAGAGTATCACTTCTTATTCGAACCCGCGACGCGAGGCCACGCGAATGTCCCAACCAACCCCTTGCTGTCCTCGAGCGAAAGGTGAGCAAATTTTAATAATGGGTTCAAGGTACAAACCTCGCCAAAAAGTATCTTTATTTTAATGGTTGTGTTTTTAATTAAGCTGATGGACGTAGTGGTTCAAGTACCAGCCCAGACATGACACAAAATATTTTTTTGCAAGTGTGTGAGTTGATGGAGCGCTGGCTTTTAACCTGCGCGTTGACGGATGGGGTCGCGCGGGTCGCGGGTTCAACTCCCGACGGCGGCGTGCCCGGCGTGACATTAAGCCATCGCCAATTAGGCCGGATTGGTTGTGTAATCCGACAGGGCAACCCTTTGGCGGACTGGCTTTGGCGCCCTGCACTGCGAGGACTGAAGTGGCACTCCAGTAATGCGCTCTCGCCTCCCCTCCCCCGCCGTCGCGCCCCGCCGCCCTCCCCACCTCATTGCAGCCGGGCACTACTTCAGATTAATCCAAATTTGATTACCGCTGGGACCTGGGTGCGAGGGGGAGGGAGGCGGAGGGGTCGCCTCACACATGGCTGGCTGGCTGGCGCCTGTCCGCTCCGCGTCGCTTACCGAGCCCCGGGGGAAATGTCACAGCAAGCAACAGCGAGCGAGAGAGACAGAGCCGCGTCCGCGTTTCAGCGCCATCAGTGGGACGGTGACACCATCAGCTTGTCGAACACAGTACACTACGAATCGAGAAGCTCGAGAAAAGAGCACGGAAAAAAATAATTAGCTGCACAGGTAAAAGTTAGCTGTGCAGCTAAAAACATTCGCTTTCTGAGAGATAAGTAATTCCTTCGCTGTACAGCTAAATTTATTAGCTGGACCGAATTAGCTGTGCAGCTAAGCCATGTTAGCGCTAGAGATTCACAAAATTTATCTGCTCCGGTCAACTGACCCGATCAACCGACATCTAATGTTGTTATTGTTCGATGGATATCTGCCGGACTCGAACCCGAGTCTGCCGATTGAGAGGCGCGCACGTTACCACTACGCCATCACGCCATCAGGGCATAATGTAAGAAATTTTTACAACTGCCCTATCCGGGCGACGGAAAAGGGGGGGGGGGAACAATGGGGCCCAGCGGCCGCGATCAGGTGTCATTGTTAAGCGCGTCAATAACGAGGCCGAAAAAACCCAACACCAAGAAAATATTCTGATTCTAAATAAACTTTTTTGGAAAACTGCTCACACACTCCGTCATTTCCCACAAAACCTGTGTTTTGCCACATTTCCTTACCCTAACTTCACCAAATTTGGCCTCGAGACAACTGCCCATTTTTTCGTTAACAACTGCCAAATTGAGATTAAGAACTGCCCAAACAAGCCACAACTGCCCGTTACATTATGCCCTGCACGCCATCTCCTCGAGTTCGGGCCTTCTACCTTGAGACTATCCTCGCCGCTTAGCCACCTCGGTAGCTAACGAAATTTAGCAGGATGGCTAAGTCTACTCGGCTAAACTGCAAACTGCTTTGCTAAAATGCTTTGCAGAGCAGCTAAATAAAATTAGCGGGACCGCTAAATATTAGCTGCAACGATAAAACTTTTAGCGGTGCAGCTAAATCTGTCTAGCTAGTGAATATTAGCTAGGTTAGCTAAGTAATTTTTTTCCGTGAGGAGCTCGCCACGACGGCGCTCCAGCTGACGGCGTGCTTGGTGGTGCTTGGCGGTGCCGGCCGCCGCCGCGGACGGAGTGGTCCAGTTGGACTAACAGCCTGCACACACGCACGCGTCTCGGCCTGGAGTCGGCCTGGAGTCCGGCCCAATAAAACGATTCGAGAATGCTTCCCTTTCTGGAACACCTGGAGCCATTCCTTGGCAGTGCCAACACCGGGAGCGCTCAGCCTCGTCCTCGTCGTGGCGGTAAAAGACGCCGTTTTTTGCCTTTTCCGAGTGTAGGAACACCTTGGCTTCCTGTGGCCCGGCGTGGCCCGGCGTGGCCCGGCGTGGCGTCGCCAGCCTGCTTGTTGTGTCTATTGATACATCAGCTTGTAGAACAGCGCGCCGCACTCAGAGACCCTCCCCGTCCCCGGGGTCCCCGAGGCGGTCCCCGAGGCCCCGGACTCCCTCATAGCCCTCGGAGGAGGCGACGAAGGGCGCGCCGAAGGCAAGCCCAGCCAGGAAGCCCCCTTGTTGCGCAGACTTGAAAATTCGCGTCGAAAATTAGTTTCCAACAAACCGGCCTGGGATTTTTGTAAATTAGATTTGAATTTGACGCAGACTGGGGAAAGTTGCACGTGACCGTGTGTCTTTTTTCTGCCTTGGAATTTCTTGCAGTCCCGCCCCCGCCCGCTCCTACCTGCCCACGGCCTCCACGGCCCTCTCGGGCTCCATTCAAAAAGTGTTGTGATCAATTATGAATGTGATCTGGCCATTTGTCAAGGCTGCGCCGCTCTGCCGGAACGCGCACCCACTATACACGACCACCTCCGGGTAAGTGCCCCCCTCCCCCGTCTGGGATCGCGCCCCCAACCCGGCATGTATACTACTCCCATAGACGCATCCTGAACAGCTGGTTCCTCAATAAAACCGCATGGCATGCGCCCGCCGCCCCGGCACCGCGTGGCCCGGCAGCGCTGGTTCGAATCCCGCGCGGGGCGAAGCGCTTTTTGGGGTATTTTTTGTAGGCCTCCTTTGCCTTGCTGTGTCCCTTTGACACTTTGCTCGATATTTCAGAGGTGCGTTAGCCGAGTGACTCGTCAGTGGCACTTGTTAAGCGCGCATCTTTGTGGGACTTCCCCCCCCCCTCCTCTCTCTCTCTCTCTCTCTCTCTCTCTCTCTCTCTCTCTCTCTCTCTCTCTCTCTCTCGCGACAGTAATCGTCCATAGGGCGTTGCCGCGAGCGGTTTTACGGCTTCTCCTGGTGCCATCCACTTGAGCGTGAAACAAGAAAAAAAACGACACTCGAATAAATAAATAAAAAAATATTGAAAAACTTCCGACGGACGCGAAAAAAAAAAAGAGGAAGCATTAGTTTTGATGGTTGTTGGCGGCACTGGCGCTTGGCGGCAGGGAGGCGCGTACAGTGATGTCGCTCTCTACTTCTCTGATTGGATATCGATTTCGCTCTGCCTGGCGGGAAAGGCGAGACTGTGAACAAGTGTGTGTGTGTGAGAGAGAGAGAGAGAGAGAGAGAAACAACAGCGTGTGAGTGAGAAGGACGATCCTCCCACGCATTAGCCGCGTTATGGTAATACCCGGCAGGCTGTCTCCGAACGGAACAGTGTCTGTCTCTCTCGCACTCTTACGGGACCTCTCACATCTTCTCGCAAGTGCGAGAGAGACAGAGCCACTGTGGAGGGGTGAGCTCATTAAAGCCTAAGTCGAGGCGGTGACCGTGTCGGCGGGCAGCACCGGCAGGGTGCAGGTGGGGGCGTATTTGCTTATGAAGTACCAGGGTGCCGATTAGAGGTAAACTGAGCCCTGATGGCGAGTGAGGGTGGCGGGGTGCTGCACCTGCTGCCCGGAGCCCCTCCTGGAGCCCCTCCTGGAGGCCCTGGAGGCTTGGCTCGTGCCGTCACTTCAGGAAGGAACTCCAGGACGAACTCCAGGAGGAACTCCAGGGGGACCACACTGCCGAGCCGCTTGCTCCTGATTGATTGCCGCCTTTGTTTTTGTTTTCACCCGGGGGAACGAAAATTGATTTCGACTGCCCATTTTTTAAGCCTCGAAAGGGGAACACTTTTCTCGCGGCCGTGCTGCTGCCGTTCGTTTTGAACGAAGGGCGGTTTGACTTGAAGATGAACCACGGTGTAAAACTTAATTTTTCTAAATGCAAATAATTATTTTTTAATTTTTAATTTTTTTTAAACAAAAGTTTAAATTGTTTTATTAATTAAAATAAACTAAAAGGTGAACTTTGTGGCGGGGAAATGTCTGCTAGTTTCGGCTGCGCTGCAAGACGCTTGGCTGCGCAGTGTTGCAGGAAGGCGAGAGTGGCCGCTAACGACGGCTGTCGTTTGTTTTGGCTTGTGCCCGCCGGCACCTGGCTGGCTGCCTGCCTGCCTGGCTGCCTGGCTGCCTGCCTGCCTGCCTGCGTGACGGACTCGCCAGGGCAATTAGGCCCGAAATTGAAGCCTTTTAGTGCATCGCCGCAGTTTTGAACCGCCCGCGGCGAAGCATCACGTCGCCGTGTAAATAAACGGCCGCGCCGAGGAATCATGCGGCGGCAGCGCTTTGAGGTCGGGGGTTCGAGTACCGGTACCGGCCAATTTTTTTTCCTTTTTTTTTTTTTTTTTGCTTTGGTGGTTTGCAAGCAAGACCCTGGTAGATCAGAGCTCAGGTGGTTGCGATGCAGGGCCGGTTCGTACTGGACTGGGGTTCGACTCCCGCCGGCGGCGGCCCTTTTCGAGCCGTTGCAGAGCTTCAGGCCAGATGGCGCGGGGGGCGGGCGGCCTGTTCCTCCAGGGAGGCCCTGTGACGCTAATCGGAGATATCCTCGTGTTATTGATTAGCGGCAACCGCACGCAGGTAATGAAATGTTCCGGACGACTCACCAAAGCGGCGGCTTCCGGTGCGGACTGTCCACACCAGCGAAAAGTGCAACGCGCGTGTGTGCGCGCCTGCCTGTCGGTGTGTGCGTGTGTGTGCGCCTGCCCGTCAGTGTGTGCGTGTGTGTGGCCACGCCCCCTGCCACCCCCTCGTACTATCAAGCGCACGGTAGTTGTGGGTAAACTCGCTCCGTTATTAAAATAGATTAAGTTGCAGACAGGTTGCGTTCCTTTCGGGGAGGGATCTTTGACGCGATACCCCGCTGCGCACGCTGTGCCGCTGGATTTTTCATACGGACAGCCGACTCGGGTTCTTTCTCTCTGTCATGTGCTCACTCTTTCCCCCTCTGTTGCAGGTACGTACTGCCGGTCCGTGTGTCGGGAGGCGCGGGGTGGAGGCGCGAAAGGTAGGACTGCGGCGTTGGAACTTGAGCAATGTTGCCAACTTAAAAATCTAAAAAAAATTTGAAAATTATTCTTTTTTGTGTGAGTGTTTGCGCTGGCGCCGCTGGCGCCTCGGCCGGCGCCTGGCAGGGAGATGGATGCGGTTTTAAGTGTGCTGGTTAAGCCCCAGCGACACCGCCCCTTACAAATGACGCGCCGACAGCCCGCGACACGCCTGTCGGGAGAGAGAGAGAGAGAGAGAGAGAGAGAGAGAGAGAGAGAGAGAGAGAGAAAGAGGGAGGGAGGGAGAGGGAGAGGAGGGAGAGTTATTCTTGAACGCGTGAGTTAGAGCCCCCTTTGTGGCGGACCCTCCCCTGCGAGATGAAGCTCTAGAGTCAAGTTAATTGACTGCATCGTCCCGCCTAGCTTCCCCCTCCCCCTTTTTCCAAGGGCGTATAGGCCGGAACGTAGGTATAACACCAAGGCGCGTTTCGCTACAGTGCTTATGCATTTTGTTTTGTGTGTGTGTGTGTGTGTGTGTGTGTGTGTGTGTGTCGCGCGACTCGTTAAACGTTTGAATTTACCGCGCGGCCCGCCCGAGGGGCCGCACGACCTGTTTACCGTATTAAATTCGAGCGGATGACCGTGGTCGCTCGCCACACAACCGCAGAAGCGCAAACTTTGAGCAGACAAAGAATCGCAAGAAAGCAGTTTTCGTTTACATTGTTGGTAGCTGTAAGCGAGCACTATGCGCGCTCGCGCGCGTCTTGTAAATTTGCGGCCGATTTTTATACTAAATTATTTTGGCAGGGTCGTACCTGCGCCGGCATTATTTTTAGAGTTTATTATTCCCAAGAGGCGCCCCGGCCGCCGCGTCCGCCCCACTGCAATGCGTTGCCATGGCGTTGCCAGGGCGACGGTCGCTTAGCAACCGCCGGGGGGCCTGGCCGGCCTGGCCGGGCGGGCGGGCACTCTCCTCGTAGTACAGTAAGTCGCATTGCGCAGCGCAGCGCCCCAACCGTCCGAACATGGCGGTTTGGGATTAATTTCAGTTTGAAAATGCCCAAGGGTTGCTTTTGCCGAGCGCCCTAACCAAAAGTGAACCCCGAGCGTACAGTACCCTGGATCTTTGGGTCGTTAGAGACGCGAGGTTTCCGCGATGAGGTGCTCTACTCCCCAGTAAAGCAAAAAGTTAAAGAAAATGAAACAGAAAATAAAAAGACTGCTTGCCTTGGCCCAGAAAACGAGTCGGGGACTTTGAGCCTAGACGATCGCCCGGGATTAAATTGGCGCGAATCTGAACGAGGCCCGTTCCGTTTCACAGCGTTTCACAGCGTTTCACAGCGCTTCGCGGCTTCGCGGCCACCGTCTATCTCTGTCCGCCTCGGTTCTTTATCTGGTTTTCGCCTCGGAGGCACTCGTTTCCGGGCGTTTCCGTCACGCCCGAGTCACCGCGACGCCGGAACCCAGCCGGAAAAACAAGATGGCGGCCAGGGTGTTTGATTGGGCCTTGCAAGGCGGTGAAAAAAGGAGGGGGACGCCTTGCTATTGTGTGCCGGACCGGTACGGGACGCTCCTCTCAAATGCAAAAGCAGCGCTCGCTTTCGTAATCAAATTTATTGTTACAAAGTTAACAACAGCGAACCGGGCAAGTATTGCACTGTAACAGTGGTGGTGACAGTTGTCTCCGTAAAAAGCGTCCTGACGAATCAGGTTAAGTCTAAATTTTACAAGTCTTCTAGTTGCTAGGCGTACCGGGTTAATGTGCTAAGGAATAACATGCTTTCGGAATTGAGATCCATCTTATAATCTTAATGCGTTTATCATAAGTCGTCTGGCAGTCTCCGTACTGCGACAAACAGTATACGTTTCTGTCACAAAGTATATAAAGATAAATTTAAGTGTTATTTACATTAAATTAAGGGAAAGAAGCAGCGGAGCCGCACCTTGGTCGACCCCGCTGCGATACATAAAAAAGAAATAAAAACACAAATGTAACACAAATATTTAAACACAATAGTTCAACGAAATATAGAATTTGTACGTATACATGAGACACGAGTTTCGAGGCAACTTCTGTCCATCTGGTGTGTGTCTGCTGAGACTAGTATAGCGGGTGACAAGTCAGCACCATCACAACCCAACTTCCCTATTCACTCACAGTCTTGTTTTAATTCTTCGGATTCAACAAAGGGGCAATAATAAACAAAAAGCTAACAAAGTCTTTGACGGCGGCCCCTCCAGGACGCTCCCGGACGCTCCAGGGCGGCCTGGGGCGTCCGGGAGCGCCGCCGTCGTCCTCGGGGACCTGAACGCTGGAGGCGGCTGGAGGCGGCTGGAGGCAGTCCTCACAGCTTCTCCAGGGAGCGGCTGTTGGTGAGCAGCTCGCGCGTGAGCCTCCACACTTGCTTGGCGGCGTTCTCCAGCGCGCTGGGGGACTTGCCCTTGAACAGGTCCAGGTTGGGCAGGAAGTAGTGCGGGCAGCGGCGGCACTGCAGGCACGAGATGAGCTGCAGCAGGATGCCGTTGATGCGGTCGCCCAGGCAGGACTCGTCCCACTCGGCCTCGCGCGGGTGCTTCTCGCACTCGTACAGCAGCAGGGTCTTCATGTGGTAGCTGGTGACGGGGTTGCCGGGCAGGTCCAGGTGCCGGTCCCGCAGCGTCTTGAGCAGCGACAGGCACCGGCGCCGGCAGCCGCCCTGCAGCAGGCGCAGCTCCGCGTCCGTGAAGGACAGCACCCAGGCGTCGCCCTCCATGGCGGACTGCTTGCCCTGCATGGCCACCGACTCCTTGCTCAGCAGGTCGAAGCCCTCCGTCTTGACCTCGGCCACCAGGTTGGGGTGCGGCCAGGGGATGTGGGGGATGGGCCAGTGCGCCGCGGACCGCGGCCACACGCCCGAGCACTTGAAGGCCGGCGTGATCTGCACGATGTACCTCTCCCGGATGCGCAGCTTGACCTGCGGCAGGAGTAGGCAGTTAGACGGGCGGTAAAAATCCCGGACGCGTTTTGAGCTCCAGCGTCGCTAAATGGGACTCGAACCGAACGTGTGACCCCACCAATGGATTGCTCTCCGAACGAGGAATCCATTGGTGGGGTCACACGTTCGGTTCGCGGTGTGGTGTGGGCACCCACCTCGGTGGTGTCCGCAATCATCTTGACCGAGTCCCTGTAGGCGCACTTGTCGCACGCCTGGGCGACCAGCGTCTGGAACCTGGAGCGGATCTTTCGAGCCGACAGGTATCCGGACGCCGTGATGAACTCGACCCACAGGGACATGGAGCGCTTGCGGCCGTCGGACAGCTTGAGCACCGCGCACCCGGGGAGGGAGCCGTCGTCCACGAAGTTGAACACGCCTGCTTTAAGCAAGGAGAGGGAAAGCTATTTAATTCCGTCAGGGCAACTGTCACACGTCAGGGGGACGAAAACGAAAGCGATATGCGGGCCTAGCTAGCGTCAACGGTCAGTCGTTCGCGCCCGGCGGGCTGCAAACCAGCTGCAAACTGGGAGCGAAAAATTAAAACGAAAACAGCAAACTGAAAACGGCAAAATAAGAAAAAACGGGCGACCAAATCGGGGCTGGGGCGGCCGCCGTTTGGGACAGTTTTGAACGCACCCATTTGGTTGAGGTAGAGGACCACCTCGAACTCGCCGGGGGAGACGACGTCCAGGCCCTCGTAGCGGCCATTGCACTCCGTGAGCGACGAGATGAACCGGGGCTCCTGCACCTCCACCTCCTTGAGCACGTCCTGCACCACCTTGCACACCTGCACAACACGGCCCGGTCACTGCACTGCCAAACTGGTGCACTGGAAATCCAAGCGTGCGCTCGGCACACACTTTGGCACCAGTCCTCTTTGTGTGTACTCAGCACACACTTGAATTTTCAGTGTGTGAGTTGGAGTAAAACAGAAAGCTGTGAGTGTCTTTGTGAGTGTGCTTGTGGTGCCGCGGTCAGTTTGTACTTGTAATCAGAGCGGCCGCTCCGAGCTACCGGCTTTCCAGTCAGCTGGAACTCTGGAACCGGCAGGGGAAAAAAAGTTGAAAAAGTTGAAACCGGGTCGCAAATTCCGGCGTAGTCCACTGTATAATGGATTGACAGTGAGCACGGCATGCTTCGCTCTCCGCGTGCGAGGCGGCGGACTGATTCCGACGGCCGTCGCTCTGTCTCTCTCGCACTCATGGGGCGTCCCCTATAAGTGCGAGAGAGACAGAGCGACGAAAACGACTCTCGGAATCAGTCCGCCGGGAGAGAGGCTGAGCGGAATGGCGCCAATTTCGAAGGCGAGTCGCCGCGGGGGGCGCCTGGAGCTTCCAGTGCCGTGCCTCCAGCGCCTCCAGTGCCGTGCCTACAGTGGCGTGGAGATTCCTCCCCGACAGCGGCGGTGGCGGTAGCCAGCGACAGCCAGAGGCGGTTTAGAGTTGCACTTTTTATTTTTTTCGGCCTTTCTCAGGCGGGCTGGCTCGGATAATCCTGCTCTGACACACACACGCACACACACACACGCACACGCACACGGTGCAGGCGGCGCGCTTTGTCCCGCGTTTTGTTTTGGGGCTGGACGGACGGGCGTGTGTTAGTCCGGCTGGCTGCGTCGCCGGGCAGGCCAGCCCGTATCCACCGATACATTCAAATGCTGTCCGGGTGCTGACAGGCGGGGGCCTTGGTCTGGCCGCCCGGCCGCCCGGCCCCGGAGGACCGGGAGGCCCCGTCGGGGGCTGGCCGGGGCACAGTGGGCCAGAAGACCGGTGGAGGCGGCCAAAACTCCAGACGCGTTTTGAGCTCTAGAGTCGCTAAACAGGACTCGAACCGGACGTGTGACCCCACCAACGGATTCCTCGTCCGGAGGGCAATCCATTGGTGGGGTCACACGTTCGGTTCGAGTCCCATTAAGCGACTCTGGAGCTCAAAACGCGTCTAGAGTTTTGGCCGCCTCCACCGGTCTTCTGGCCCACTGTGCGGGGCTGGCCGGGGCCCGGGGCTGTAAGCCCAGACGGCGCCTCGCCACACGACTGAGCACGGAGGCCAGCCACGGCGCCACGGAGCCCATTTTGCACCCTGTGCTTCTGTGTGTGTGAGTGTGTGTGTGTGTGTGTGTGTGTGTGTGTGTGTGTGTGTGTGTGTGTGTGTGTGTGTGTGTGTGTGTGTGTGAGAGTGCGTGGGGAGTCAGCGAGGCGGTGTGTCGGTCCGAATCGATTTTGACATTCGGCATCGCCATAATAACAACATAAACCGGCCTGCCGCCGGGCAGGGCAGCCATGGCAGGGCAGGCGGGGCCGGCGGGGCCGCCCCCCGCGGACTCGGAGGCCCCCGAGCCCCAATTAGGCGGCGTTATGGAGTCATTGACGAGTTCCTTTGTTTTTTCGCCGCGTTCCCGGCGTCCGCAACGCCGGGGTGGCAAAAGGGGCGTCGGTTTGGGTGGTCACCGCGCGGGGCGACGCACAGTGGGCCAGAAGACCGGTGGAGGCGGCCAAAACCCTAGACGCGTTTTGAGCTCCAGAATCGCTAAATGGGACTCGAACCGAACGTGTGACCCCACCAAGCGACTCTGGAGCTCAAAACGCGTTTTTTGGCCGCCTCCACTGTGTGGTGTACGGGTCGCGAGGCCGGAGCACTGCAGTGTGGCGGGTACGCCCCACGCTCTGTCTCTCTCGCACTCGGGCGGCTTGCTGTGGCGGTGCGAGAGAGACCACGCTGCTCTGAATCACTTGCAGTGCAGGCACGCCGAGGCACGCCCACGCGCGTGGCCCGATGTTGCACCGGTTAATAGTGGCGCGGACGTCTGGAGCAGGGTTTACGGGTCTGCGGGTTTACGACCGAGGTTGTGCTTTACGGTGTGGGCTTTCCCACGCGCGAGGGATTCGCGCCGTTTTTCTGCCGCCAAACGCTCGGCTGCGAGGTTTAATCGGCCGAACCGCGACTGAAATCCGGAATGGAGCCTGCGACGCCTGTCTGCCCCTGCTGCGGTATTTGTCGGTATTTGTTGTGAGAGTTTCTGTGGAGGTTTTGCGTGGCCGTGTGAGGTGGAGGAGGGTGGCAAGGCTTCGCCATCGGCTTCGCACCTCTCGTATCGTCTTGGCGATGTGGCCCTTGCGAGTCTGCACCCGCTCGCCGTAGTATTTGTTGATTTGGTAGAGCAGCTTGGATTGCGAGGCCATCATGTCCTGCGGCACGAGCATGCTGGTCCCGGGGCGCGGCGGCACGGTGGTCGGCGGCAAGGTATCCAAAGGGCAATCCAAGAGCGGCGGTAATCCAAAGGGCACTTTCACTCACACACACACACACTCACACTCGCGCACGGCACTGTATCACTTGGGTTTCGAACTAGTCTTGGTTGTATCACAGTATTGGTTATCCTAGCGCGGGGACGCCGGGGTCCCCGATGAAGCCATGGTACTCGCGACGGCGACGCGTTTCCACCGGCGTCTGGACGGCCACTGGAGGCAGGCGGACACCTTAGGCCGGCCGGCCTGGTGGGGGTGGGGCCTCGCTGGTGGGGGGCGGGCCAATGGCAGCGCGCCGCGGCCGTGCTGCCCGCCCATTGGCTGCCGCGGGAGAGGCGTGGTGGGGGGCGGGCCTGCCGGCCTGCCGCTCGCGAGCACGCGGGGTTGGTGCTGGAGCAGGCTGCGCGATTTTTCATCCTCACGGCGCCGCCCCGCCCCGCCCCGCCCCACCCCGCGGCACCGACGCGTGACTTTGCCAAATGGGATCGAGGCAACGCCAGGGGTATCGGAGGGAGAGACCCCGCTGGCAGGAGAAAAAATCGCCGTGAGTCCGAATGTACAGAACGTACGTACACAACGGTGTGCAGGATGGCGGTCTTGCAAGCGGAGCCAGCGCTGCAGGTGCACCGGCAGTGCACTGCCAAGCTCCGCAACGTACCTCCCTGCCGCCTGGGAGGTAGGCAACCGGCCCGCTGCCGTGCCGGCGGGTTGCCTACCCGGCGCGGCGCTCGGTCGGGCCGACACGTGTTGAGCTCCAGTCACTAAATGGGACTCGAACCGAAGGTGTGACTCCACCAATGGATTGCTCTCCGAGCGAGGAATCCATTGGTGGGGTCACACGTTCGGGTCGTGTTCCATGTAGCGACTCTTGAGCTCAAAGCGCGTCTAGAGTTTTGGCCGCCTCTCCGGTCCTCTGGCCCACTGTGCAGTGTAGCGCGGCCGGGGCGGGGCGAGCGCATTGATCCCCCTCGAGGGGCGCAGCCCGCGCAGCCACCCCCTCGGGGCCGCGGGGGCCGCGGGGGCCGCGGGGGCGCGCGAGGCGGCAGGTCCACAGATCGAAAAACGCGGCTTGTGGGGTCCAGCCGGTGTAGGGCCCGATCGGCCCTAGGCGACGTCCCCCGAAATTCGTCCCGAAGCCCCTCAAGTCCTTGAAGCACGACATCCGGCCGGCGCCGCGCCGACGCTCCCGCGCGTGCGAGTGTGCGTGCGTGCGCGAGGACGCCGACGACGCCCTTCCCCCACATCTGGATCGAATTTGAGGAGGCTGCCTTCACTGTAATCGCTGTAGACAGCCCCTCCGGCAGGCAGGCCAGGCAGGCCGCGCCAGAGGCCCGGGTTCGAGTCTCGGCCGGGGAAAACAAATGACTGTCGGACCGGCGGGGCCGAGCCGGGGCCGAGCCCAGAGCCTCCCACACGTGGCTCCGTTTTGGGGCGCCCCGTCTTGTCTCCTGCTCGTTCCTCTCGGCCGAGACGACGGGGCACTCCGACAGCGAGCCAGCGCATGGGGGAAAAGCGAGAAAAATACGGGGATTCGAACTTAGGAACCTGCGCTCCGAAAGCCGCCGTGCTACCCGTGCGGCTAGCTGGAGGGCGGTTCGGAGACGGGCGTGTGCATCTTCCTCTCTCTTTGGCTCGCCGCTGCCGGCGCTGCCCGTGCTGGGGCGCCATCGCTTTTCGCCCGGCTGGCAGTGCAGTGGCAGCTTAATGGAAAACAGCGTCGGCGGAAAGGGGTTCTTGCCCCCCCCCCCCCCCCCCCCCGCGAGCGCGGCGCGGCGGAACCGCCGCCTCGCCCCGCCTCGCTACTTTATTTCCATGTTTCCGAAAGTGAATCATTATACCCCTGTGTGGCTGCCGGCTTGTGACACAGTGTGCCTCACAGCCCTGGCAGTACAGTGTGCCGCCCTGCCCGCTCTCCCGCCCTCTGTGTACTTTGTAACGGAACACCCTCTCCGACAAGAACGCGGCCAATTGTTGCCGCGCTGCGGCAGGCAAACTGTCAGGCCGCCCTCAGGCCGTCAGGCGGACGGATAGGTTTCCCCAAAAATTTTAAACGTGTTGATTTTATTTTGAAGGTACAGGCAGACGGACGGACGGACGGGCAGACAGACAGACAGACACAGACGCGGCAGGCCGAAATCAAAGCACTCCTCGCGCGTCGCCGGGCCTATGATATGTTGGCGTCGCCAAGACGTCCCCCTGCGCCTCTCTTTCCTCTCTCTCTCTCTCTCCTCTCTTCTCCTCTCTCCCCTCTCTCTCTCCCTCTCTCTCTCTCTCTCTCTCTCCCTCTCTCTCTCTCTCCCCTCTTTCCTCTCTCTCTCTCTCTCTCTCTCTCTCTCTCTCTCTCTTCTCTCTCTCTCTCCTCCCCTCTCTCTCTCTTTGTTTTGGACGAATTTGCGCCGCTCCAACAGTGTCGCGTCCTTAGAGATATGGTACACCTCCCCGAAGCGGCATTTCCAGGGACGCGCAGGGACCTCTTTCTAACGCCGTCCTGGCCACACCGTTCGAGGTATCGATATGAAACTTGGCACACGGGCTCAGAAGGAATCAATCTCAATGACGGTGCGTTCAAAAATTTTTTTGAACGCCTAAGTTAGGCCCCAGGGCAGTCCAGTTCTGGTCCAACTTTCGTTCACACACGTCCTAAGAAATGGGAATATCGAAAAAGGGCGATGGTACGTTCTAGATTGACATTTGCTCTTTCCAGTGATGATATCCCCGTTCCTGTGCGACTAAAATTAGAGGCCAAACCCGGTAGACCGCAGACCTCTGCACGGTGATTTTTGTCATCTCGCAGAGTTTTGAAAAGGCACGTCGTAGACGGGCTATGCTGACCCCAGCTGCCCCGCCCCTGCCCCTCCTGGCTGCCTGCATGCAGCCTCTGCTTTGTCTCTGCACCGGGCCCCCTGCCGCCCCCCCCCCGCCTCATTCACGCGCCGGAGCCGATGAGTCGAAGGGTCGGCAGCGTGACAGGCCGATTTATGGGCCCCAGACCCCGGCAGTTAAATTTTTGAACGGATTATTTTAGAGTTTTAGGATTTGGCGAATGGGGTCCAGCGCACGATTGTGGTTTCAGGCAACTCAAAAATAAAGTTCTACGACCATTTTGACCTTAGCTCTCCAGTACTAGCCCCGCCACCGGACTTGATTACGTTCGGGACAGCCTAGGTCAAAATAGTCGCAAGAACTTGAATCTTTAGTCGCCTGACACCGCAATGGCCCGTTGAATCCATCTGAGCAAGTTTCACAACTCCAAAATGAACCGCTGAAAAATTTAACTATTTAGGCACGGGGCCATAAATTGACCTGTCACGGTGCCGATCCTTGGGCGAGGGTGGCGGGCCAGGCTGTGCCCAGGCAGTCCCTATTCAGTGAAACAAAGTCGGCGACAACATGTGCGGAGTCTGGGGCCGGTACAGCTCGTCGACAGTTACATTGCACTTCCTCTCTTTGACCGGCTCCGGAATCACCGAAAGTCGCCGTGCAGAGGTCTGCGGTCTACCGGGTTTTGACCTCTAATTTTGAACGCACAGGAAAGGGGATAACATCTCCGGAAAGAGTAAATGTCAATCTAGAACGTACCATCGCCCTTTTTTCGATATTCCCATTTTCTCAGGATATGTTGTGAACGAAAGTTGGACCAGAACTGAACTGCCCTGGGGCCTAACTTAGGCGTTCAAAAATTTTTTTGAACGCACCGTCATTGAGATTGATCCCTTCTGAGCCCGTGTGCCAAGTTCCATATCGATACCTCGAACGGTGTGGCCAGGACGGCGTTAGAAAGAGGTCCCTGCGCGTCCCTGGAAATGCCGCTTCTGGGGAGGTGTACCATATCCTCTTAAAGTGCAGCCGAGCGGCAAACCAAAGCCAAACACTTCAACACTCATTTCCGAGGCGGGGCGCGACACACTCACACACGTGGGCCCGCGCGCGTGTGGGTGTGTGTGTGCTTGTGCGTGTGTGCAGGTCCTCACCGTGGATTCTCTTCTCACTCCAAATTCCTGGCCTGAGTCATCCTGCAGGCGGACTGATTCCGAGTGTCGTTTTCGTCGCTCCGTCTCTCTCGCACCTACCCTGGCCTCCCCGTGTGTGCGAGAGAGACGGAGCGAGCGCCTCGTGAATCAAGGCCCTGTCCCCTGGATTTATGCCCCTCGGAACCGCATCAATCGCAGGCGCCGTGTCGTCATGTTCAGCGCGCTGTTTTTGTTTTGGTTGTTTTTTTTTGCGGTGGCGGCGCGATGTCTCATTCGGGTGTAGTGTCGAAACGCGGAAGAAATAAATTTTAGTTCGGGGACTTGAACCCGGCGAAAAATGTTGCGGGGCGGCGCCTTAGCGCACACGGCCACGGCGTCGAGGAGTAAGTGTCAGGGCTGCTGACCCAGAGCTTCTGCGTCGGTTTGTCTAGTGTGCTGCCGGCTGGCCGATGCGACCGGACAGCGAACAGCCAGTCGTGTTTGTGTGTGAGTGTGTCTCCTCGGCGGGGCGCGGCGCGGCGCGGCGACAGCGCGCCGTTGTCTCTGCCCGGGGAATTGATTGTAATGCGTGAGGCATGTTCGCGCCGCGTTCGCCGCGTTCGCGCCCTCGGTGACAGCGGTGGCGACAACACCGTGGCGGCACGCTTTTTCTTGTTGCCCCGACATTCTGCTGTCACCTGGCCGACGGCCTGGCCGACGGCCTGGCCGACGGCCTGGCCGACGGCCTGGTCGGCGTGCTCTGCGAACGCGCCGTTGAACGTTGAACCTGGCTGTGGCGGCGGTGGGGGCATTCCTGCGGGGGTCGGTGTCGTCGGCGCACAGTGGGCCAGAAGACCGGTGGAGGCGGCCAAAACTCTAGACGCGTTTTGAGCTCCAGAGTCGCTGAACAGGACTCGAACCGAACGTGTGACCCCACCAATGGATTGATTCCTCGTTCGGAGAGCAGTCCATTGGTGGGGTCACACGCACGGCTCGAGTCTCATTTAGCGACTCTGGAGCTCAAAACGCGTCCAGAGTTTTGGCCGGGGGCGCCGCTCTTCTGGCCCACTGTGCGGCGTCGTCGCCGTCCTGGACGACCGGAGTGCCGGAGTGCCAGTCGGTCCCGGACACGTCCAGATGAAACTGATACGGGTCCAGGACACTCAGGACGGCCGAGGCCCGGTGCCATAAATAAGGACGCAACGGGGAGGGGGCGCGACGCGCAGCACGCCGAGCACCGCGAGCACGCCTACGGGGTCCTTCCTGTCTGTCTCCGGGCGCCGCCGGACAAAACTCCAGACGCGTTTTGAGCCCCAGAGTCGCTAAATGGGACTCGAACCGAACGTGTGACCCCACCAATGGATTGCTCTCCCGGACGAGGAATCCATTGGTGGGGTCACACTTTCGGTTCGACTCTGGGGCTCAAAACGCGTCCGGGGTTTTGACCGCCTCCACCGGCCTTCTGGCCCACTGTAACGTCACGTGACACTGCCGACCTCCATGTACTGGGCCGAGTGCCCGGTGGATTTTCACACAGGCCGCCGTTTGGGCCGCGGCGACGGTTGGCAAGACCGGGCCGGCGGTCTGGCGGTGGTGTGGGCACGGTGTGGGCACGCGGAGTGGGCCTGCTGCTTCACGGGCTGCTTGGGCAGGGCCAGGAGCAGATAATGATCTGTCCTTTGTTTTCCCTCTCAGGTCGTGTGTGTGTGTGTGTGTGTGTGTGTGTGTGTGTGTGTGTGTGTGTGTGTGTGTGTGTGTGTGTCGCCGGGAAGGGTCCTCCTGTGTTGAGGGGGGCCCAGGACCAGCCTCGCCTCGCCAGCCCCGCAGCCCTTTGCCTACGCGGTCCTACACCTGTCCTCCGCTGCTTCCTCTATCCATCGCAAGCGGTTTTATTTTTATTTTTATTCCCTTTATAATTCCTTCCCCGCCGCATATTCTCGCTCTTTATTATGCTGTTGTCTTATTCCCACCTCTTGTCTGTCTGCTTGCCCGTCTGTCTGCCTGTCTGTCTGTCTGTCTGCCTGTCTGTCTGTCTGTCTGTCTGTCTGTCTGTCTGTCTGTCTGCCCCACCTGGCTGCGACGGTCCACACTCGCCCACTACACCTGTGTTATCGGTCCCCGATCTGTCTCCCTTCTCCGGACACATTACTCGTTGCCTTGGAGACGGCTGGCTGGCTGCCCCGTCTGCCCGGCTGGCTGCCTGGCTGGCTGGCTGCCTGGCTGGTGGGGTCATATCTGGCGGTGGGGTTATTTCGGGGCGACACCGCGTTTTGTTTTGTCGTTTTTGTTTGTTTTGTTTTGGCCCTGTCATCGCGCGCGACAGTGGCGTGGCGTGTTCCGCGAAGCAGCGAGGCAGCGAGGCACCGGAGGTCGGCAAAGCCGGGCATAGCGCACAGTGGGCCAGAAGACCGTAGGAGGCGGCCAAGTAGCGCCCCCTGGCGGCCGAGCGCGGCCGAGGGTGGCGGATTTGATTAAGGCCGCCGTAACGACTCGCGCTGTCTCTCTCGCACCCCAAGGGGCCACCCGCCCCGCGAGTGCGAGAGAGACAGCATCGCAGCGGGGTGGGCCAAAGTGATTCGATTACGGCTGCGCTGCCAGTGCAGGCGCTGTGTTTCGTCCCGCCGCGATACGGCACGGAGTGCACGGAGTGCACGGAGACGGGGGCCTCGGAGGGGCCGGGGAGCTGCACCACTGCATCGCCGTCATGAGCACTGCTAAAAAAGCAATAACAGCAGGAAAATTGCTTTTTTGAAAATTCGTCGTGGGAAGGTCAACCAGGTGCTTTGCTCATTTTGTGGTGCAGGGGTACACTCTGCCGGAAGCACTGCTTTCGTGTGTTTGTGTGTGTGTGTGTGTGTGTGAATGTGTGCAATTTGTGCCTAGCAGGTACAGCTCCCGGCGCTAAGGAGCAGGCCCTCCAGGATGCCCCCTAACCGAGCCTAGATTTATGGCCTGTCAAATCAACAATTCATAACTGCACTTGTCCCCCTCCGGGCGTCCTCCGGGCGGGCAGGCCACGCCACGCCACGCCACGCCGGGCCGGCCACCCCTCACCCCTCCCCCGGGCGCCATCCCCTACGGCGGCCAGGCACGCACGCTCGCGGTATCCGCCAACACAAACAAGGCCCTGCGGGCGGGGCGGGGCGGGGCGGGGCGGGGCGGGGCGGGGCGGGGCGGGGCGGGGCGGGGCGGGGCGGGGCGCGAGGGCGTGGGGATGCTCGCTAAGTGCACCCAAAGTGAATCTTCATTGCTGCAGCACTCTCCACGCAGCCGAAGTACTATTGAATTTGGACGCGGTAGCAGACGACGCGAATTAGAGCGACGTTGAGGCTGCGCGGGAAAACATGATTTGGCCGGTTTTTATTCAGACTTTGGCGCTGTGTGCGCTTTGGCCGGACTGGAGGACCGGAGTCGGGCGGCTCTCCGAGCAGTGTGCCGAGCAGTGTGCCGAGTGTGGATCGGGTTTCGGAGCTTTCGGCTGTTGCTTTGTGCGGAGCAGTGCGGAGCCTGCAAGGCAGGCCAGGCGGGCAGCGCAAGGGACGCCACGCCACTGCCAAAAACACTGTGCTCCAGTTTACCATTTTTGAGCTCCAGAGTTGCTAAATGCAACTCGAAGCGAGCTTGTGACCCCACCAATGGATTGCTCTCCGAACGAGGAATCCATTGGTGGGGTCACACGTTCGGTTCGAGTCCCGTTTAGCGACTCTGGAGCTCAAAACGCGTCTAGAGTTTTGGCCGCCGGCAAACCCACTGTGTGCGGTCCATGGAGCTGCGTGAGGGTGGTGCGTCCATCAGCGTGGTGGCGTCGGCGTGGAGGTGGAGGACCTGGTGGCACCTGGCCGCGCCCGCCGCGGCCTGCGCGTGTTCCCACAGTTACTCACCTCTCTGCCATCCCGGGCGACGCGGCGCAGACCGTCTGCATGGCGCTCTACACCGCCTGCATCATCGTAGCGCATCCTCTAATGCTCTTGGGCTGGAGAAATGCTAGAGCCAGGCTGAGGTTGGCAACCCTTGTGAATTTTCACCTTCTAGTGTGGTAGCACTGGGCTGAGTACTCGATTTTGCTGCCGCGATGTTGGCGGGGCTGGTGGTCTGGTCGCCCTGCTCGTGCTGGTCGTGCTTGGCGTGCTGGGAGTGCTTCCCCCGCGGCCTCGTCGGCGGCCCATAATCTGAGCAGTCTGCCAGCCTCCCCTGCTGTGGCCGCGGTGCCCGCGGTGCTCTCGCTCCCCATGATGCACCCCCAGGGCGATGATGTAGATGTGTCATCCTCTCTTGTTGTCGCCGTGTTGTCGTGTTGTTGTGTTGTTTGCATTGTCGCGTGCTGCTTTGTGCCGAGCCCTGCAGAGCAAAGCCAGCCTTGGCCGCCACCAAACGAAAACGAGGTTCAAGGCGCACAGTGGATTTGCCAGAAGACCGGCGGAGGCGGCCAAAACTCCAGACGCGTTTTGAGCTCCAGAGTCGCTGAATGGGACTCGAACCGAGCGTGTGACCCCACCAATGGATTGCTCACCGAACGAGGAATCCATTGGTGGGGTCACTCGTTCGGATCGAGGCCCATTTAGCGACACTGGAGATCAAAACGCGTCTAGAGTTTTGGCCGCAGCCACCGGCCTTCTGGCCCACTGCGGTCCAACGGGCCGACCTCCCGTTTCCCGCCATTTATTCCTCATGTTGAATGTTTTTGAATTCATTTTCGTCCCGTTCGGCCAGCAGCGCGCCCTGCGATCTGCCGTCCGTGCTCGCGCACTCGTTGTCCTGCTCACCGCGCGCGTCGCTATAATCGGACCGCCACACTGATAGTCTCTGTCTCTCTCGCACCGACAGCGGACACCCCGTGAGTGCGAGGGAGGCAGACACTCTCGGAATCAGTCCGCATCGCCGTGCTCCGCCTCATGTCGAGCGGCACGTCGGTACTCCATCCACCCCCTGATGCAACCGAGATTAGCTCTGGCGGGGCGGGGCGGGGCGGGGCGGGGCGGGGCGGGGCGGGGCGGGGCGGGGCGGGCTGGCGCGCCGAGTGGAGTGTCGCTTTCTTTCGCCGCCTTTTCAAGTGTCAATCATCGGCCAGACGCGTCAATCTGGACCCCCTTTGCCCGCGCCGCCCCGCTCATCCCCGCTCCGGTTTGCCGCGATGGCCATTCCGCGCCGCCGTGGCCGAGGGCGTAAAGGCGTCGCTCCGCGACCGCACGACCGCGGGTTCAAACACCGCAATCCGTTGCAATCCGTTGGTGGGGTCACACGTTCGGTTCGAGTCCCACTTAGCGGCTCTGGAACTCAAAACGCGTCCAGAGTTTTGGCCGCCGCCGGCGCCGGTCTGCTGGCCCACTGTGCGCAGTGAGGCTGCCTCGCTCTGTCACGCTCTGCCACGCGCCCTCCCCGACTAGTGCCAGTGCCCGTTCCGCCGTTGCGATGCGAGCGGTTCCGACCGATTCCACTCCATTCCACGTCCTCGCTCAGCTCGCTGCTTTGCCCTGCGCTGCCACTGGCTGCCACTGGCTGCCACATGGCCTGCCGAGCCAGTGGCTGAGCCAAAGCCAGAGCCTCTCCAAATGACTTTGCTAAATAAATGTCACTGTCCATCGAGACGACTCCATTCGCGTCAAGCCGAGTGCCTCAGAGACGGCAAACAGAAACAGAACGTCGCCAAAATAGCACAAAATGGAAACCGCGAAATGTTTTTAAACTTTGGGACAGATTTTTCGGGGTCTTCGCTGTGTTGCATCACGCAATGGTGCACCTACACTGTATATAGAGGTCCAGCCACGTCCCAGGTGCCGCAAGTTTGCCGGCGGAAACCACAGCCTCTCTCTGCTGCCCTCGCCGTGAATCCTGGCCTCCTCTCCTCCCTCGTCGAGGTCCTCACCCTCCCCGACGGCCTCCCCGCCGCCACCCCAGCGTCCACCCGCACACACCAAATTACTGGTACATTACACGAGGATTACTGGCAGGGGAGGGGAGGGGAGGAGGAGGGGAGGAGGAGGGGAGGGGAGGGGAGGGAGCACCCCGCTGGGGATCAAAAATCCCCGGACCGGAAACTAAACCATACAAGTTTGATTGCGACTGCGGTGCTGCACTTGCACAGTGTACCACCACTCGTGCCAACGTTGGGGAACCAAGAGTGGTACAAGACTGGGGCGGAAAATGTTGGCACCGTAATGGAAGTTTAAAGTTCAACGCTGCACTTTGAGGGGCGGTTCTCGCAAGCGAGAAAGCCTGAGATGCACACTGTAAGCAGGACTAGCCTCCTGAAGGGCCCTGCCTCCGCACAGTGGGCCAGAAGACCGGTGGAGGCGGCCAAAAGTCCAGACGCGTTTTGAGCTCCAGAGTCGCTAAATGGGACTCGAACGGAACGTGTGACCCCACCAATGGATTGCTCTCCGAACGAGGAATCCATTGGTGGGGTCACACGTTCCGTTCGTCCCATTTAGCGACTCTGGAGCTCAAAACGCGTCTAGACTTTTGGCCGCCTCCACCGGCCTTCTGGCCCACTGTGCTCCGTAGTGATGCCTCCCTCGGCAGGCTGCTCTGCTCGCTGCAACGATTCCGCCCCGCTGAACGCGCAGTCTATATATTTCAGTCGAATTACGAAAGGGGTGTCTGGCCCGTTTCTGTTTTTGTTGTGCTCTTGCTCTCGGAGCCCAGCGGGGCCAGCGGAGCGGAAGGGTGGCTGTCGGGTCCTCTGCGGTGCGGGGGTTCTCGGGGTGCTCTCGATGCATCGCTACAAAATGGCCAACAATAGACACATCTCATTGGAGTGGATAATGACATTTGAGGGGCGCAGGCTGGCGCAGGCTGGAGGGGCGCGGGTTCGACTCTCACTCGCACAGTTTTTGTTTTGACGCTGTGTGTGTGTGTGCGTCTCTTTCTGCGGTCTTGTCTGACTGCTACACCGTAACGGGGTCGAGGGTGGCTAGGCTAGCCTGGCTAGCTCACCCCCATCCCTGCAGACTGCAGACAGCAGAAACGCGTTGGGGCCTTGGTTGGTTCGGTGAGGCGGTTGGCGGTCTGCACGTGGTGGTTGCCTACACTGTAGCTGGAGAGGGCCTTTGAGTTGGCGGTGTGGCGGCCCTCCTCTCGCCCGGCCCGATCAATGCTGGAATTCAAGATGGCGGCCGCGACGGGCTCAGCGGGCCGGGGGAGGGGGAAGGGGGGGGAGGTGTCGGAGGCGGGGCTCGCAGACAGAGGCGTGTAGTACGCTGTGCGCCACCCGCCCCGCCCCGCCCCGCCGACGCGCAACGCCCCTCCCTCCCCTCACCCCGTTCGCACGCGACCCAGCCAAGCGGGGGAAATATACTTTTTACAGAAAGTAAAAAAGTTGGAAAGCCGAGCGTCATTTGTCTTACCGGCGCGTCTTGGCTGAATTTTTCATACTCGAGGCGGGGAGGTAATTTCGCAGAGGGCGGCGCTGCGGTGCGCGGGGTTCGGGGTTCAACGCCCGAGGGGGGAATCGTTTTCTCCGCGTCAGAAAAGACGGGGCTTTTCCGAAAGCTGCTTGAATCAAAACAATGCAGCGAGCAGGGCCCGTCCACCGGAGCACGGCGTGCCAGTGTGCCAGCCCGGACTCGGAATGCCTGCCGGACAGAGACAGATAGACGCTTGCGGGTCGTCCGTCGCCCCCGTCGCCCCGAGTGCGAGAGAGACAGACAGACGTCGCCCGGACGGCCGCCTGGCCGCCGATACAGGGGACTATATCACTTTTACAGCGCCGCGATAGGACCCTCTGGCTTTGGACGCGCACGCACGCACCCTCTCGCTCGCACTCGGGCCGGGCCGTGCCGGGCCGGGTGATGGTGGCAGGCTGGGCTTGTAATGTTTCAAGGAAGCCAGCAGCGAAGCAGCGAAGCCAGTGTAGCGTTTTATTCCCGACGTTAACTATCGCCAAGGCGAGTCGATGGGGCTTCATGTCGTCTGCTGGTGCGTGCGTGCGTGTGTGTGTGTGTGTGTGTGTGTGTGTGTGTGTGTGTGTGTGTGTGTGTGTGTGTGTGCGTACGCACTGTGGGCCGTAAAGAGCCGCGCGAGGCACGCAAGGCGACATGCCGCACGCGTTTGCCTAGTGACCCTGAAAACGCCGCCTTGACTTCGCACGCCGGCTCACAGTGGGCCAGAAGACCGGTGGAGGCGGCCAAAACTCTAGACGCGTTTTGAGCTCCAGAGTCGCTAAACAGGACTCGAACCGAACGTGTGACCCCACCAATGGATTCCTCGTTCGGAGAGCAATCCATTGGTGGGGTCACACGCTCGGTTCGAGTCCTGTTTAGCGACTCTGGAGCTCAAAACGCGACCGGTCTGCTTCGTCTGTGTCGGCAACCAGGCGAAGGGCGGCGAAGGCCCTTGTGAAGTAGAGGGCTCCGGGACGCACGCGCGCGGCATAGGCCGGCCGGCCGGTTCGTGTTCTCATGTCCATTTTATTAATATCGTTTATTACGCCCGTGGCTCACGCAAGCGCACGCAAGCTGCGGAGGTATTTACTGATAAATTAGTGCGAGGGAGAGTATTAATCATGGGCCGGTACGGCGCCAGCGCGCCAGCCCTGCGCCAGCCCCGCCAGCCCGCCGGGGCTCCATGCGGCGCCAAACCGGACGACCCGCCGGAACACCGCGGAGCACCGCGGAGCACGCCGTCATGCCGACGGCCTGCCGACGGGCGCGCCGTACAGGGTAGGCAACCCGGCCGCACCCAAGTGCGTTGGCTGCCTGTCTCCCAGGCGGCGGCCGAGACTTTGCTCTCCATTTTGGAGTTTTTGTTGTCAGCACTTCCGATTCGTGGTTATCCAGGGTTATCCAAGGATATCCAGGGTTATCCGGGGTTATCCAGGGATGTCAGGGGTTATCAGGGGTAATCCCTATCCGATGTACACCAAATTTCTCAGTCGTTTCGTTTCCCCCTCGAGGGGATCGCTGGCAGAGCTGCGACGCGACGAAACTTTTTGCCTGGGAGACACCGGGCTGGGTGTCGGCCGGTGCCGGGTCGGCCGGCCGGGCGTTAGTTAGGTGCGTCTCGATGACACCGGCCCGGCGCGGCCCGGCTCGGCTCTGCCCGTCTCGGCCGGACTCGGCTCGGCTCGGCATGCTGCTCTCTTTCGGATTCCGGAGAGCGAGACAAGGGACCGGGCGAGGGCAGCGAGGCGGGCCGATGGCCGAGGTCGGTGCGCCCCCCAAAAAGGACGACACCGAACCGAGAGTGCTCTCTCTCTCTCTCTCTCTCTCTCTCTCTCTCTCTCTCTCTCTCTCTCTCTCTCTCTCTCTCTCTCTCTCTCTCTCTCTCTCTCTCTCGCTCCCCGGTCGCCATTTTCGACATTCGAGTGCATTCCCGGCGAAGCGGAGGCCGAGGACCCCGAAGAAGGCGCCGAGGCTGCATGCGCTGCATCTGGACGTCGTGACGGCCAGTGGCGGCCAGTGCCCACGTTGGCCCACAGCGCCCTGCCCGTTTATAGGCAGATTTATTGGGCACTCGGCTTCAGACTGATTCCGATCCATCGCTGTCTCTCTCGCACTCTTGGGGCGTCCCCTATCGGTGCGAGAGAGACAGAGCGACGAAAACGACTCTCGGAATCCGGCTGCCGCCCTGTCATTCCCCTGCGATTGCCCGGCGTTTGTAATGAGCGGGCAGCCGTTAAAAGGTTTAGTCCCTGGTTCGCTGGTTCGCGACGCGCCTCTGACCGATTTCCTTTTTTTGTCCCGCAGGTGCTCAAGTACTGCGACCACCTCCATGGCAAGTGGTACTTCTCCGAGGTGCGCGCCATCTTCTCGCGACGCTTCCTGCTGCAGAACACCGCCATCGAGATCTTCCTCGCCAGCAGAAGTGAGTACCAACACACTAATAAAAAATTTTTTGGAAAAAAGAGTTGAGTCAAATTTAGCGGCCGTTGGGCATAAGGGCGTAAGTCACACGTAAAACCCATTGGAAATAGGTTGTTCTGTCCGATGACCACTCAATTGACTGAACCTACAAGTAGTTTCAGATCTTTTGAACTGAACCCTAGTGAGGGCTTCATCGAAATCAACCGCATCTCAGTCGATTTGACTCAAAAGTTTTCACAGTGCGAGGAATAGCTGGCCTTTAAAAAAAAGTGGGGAGCCTTGGTCTTCGGTCTTTGGGGGATTTGCCTGTCGCAGTTACACAAATGTTTATCCCTCGCGGCGTCCTTTGGGCCGCGCTGCTCCCTTAAATAAACTCGCCCTTTAGAGAGAAAGAAGAAAAAACGGGTTGCATCTGCCGCATACATCTCGATTGGTGTCACTGGGCCCCCACCCGGACACCAAGGCAGGCGGACGGCTGTTCCTTCGCGGGGAAGGGGCTTCTGCGCCCCGCGCTGTCAGGCGTTCATCACACTGGGGAAAAAATTCGTCGTCCAATGGGGCTCGAATCGAACGTGTGATCCCACCGATGGATTGCTCTCCGAACGAGGAATCCATTGGTGGGGTCACACGTTCGATTTGAGTCCCATTTAGCGACTCTGGAGCTCAAAACGCGTCTGGGGTGTTGACCGCCTCTACCGGTTTTCTGGCCCACTGTGGTACGGTCTACAGTGCCCTGGCACCCTTGCAGTGCGGCCCGAAATGGCATACAGTTGTGGTGTAGCCCGTAATGGTAATGGCAATGGTAGCCGGCGTCCCTCCCTACCGCGGCGTCGAATGGGCTGCCTACCTCGCGGGCGCTTTGCAGTGTAGTGTCGTGGGAAGCGCTCGGAACTCTGACCCGCTTGCTGCTTGTTGCAGCGTCCATCATGTTCGCGTTCCCGGACACCAACACCGTCAAGAAGATCATCAAGGCGCTGCCGCGCGTGGGCGTGGGCATCAAGTACGGCATCCCGCAGACGCGCAGGGCCTCCATGATGTCGGCGCGCCAGCTCATGCGCAACTCCAACATGACCCTCAAGTGGCAGCGCCGCGAGGTCTCCAACTTCGAGTACCTCATGTTCCTCAACACCATCGCGGGCCGCACCTACAACGACCTGAACCAGTACCCGGTCTTCCCTTGGGTGCTCACCAACTACGAGTCCAGGGAGCTGGACCTCAGCCAGCCCAGCAACTACAGGGACCTGTCCAAGGTGAGCCTGTCTTTTCAAACGAACGTTGAGCTCTGTGAGTCCTGTTGCTGAAATGTTTTTTTTTTTAATGCACAGCCCATCGGTGCTCTCAATCCGAGTCGGAGAGACTACTTCGAGGAGCGCTACAACACCTGGGAGCATGAGAGCATCCCACCGTTCCACTACGGCACTCATTACTCCACTGCAGCCTTTGTCCTCAACTGGATGATCCGACTGGTAAGCACATTTCCTTTTGTTTAAAGGTTGTTGTTTGTAATGCTGCATATATAAAAACTGTCCCTCCCTTCTCTTCGCAGGAACCAATGACCACCATGTTCCTGGCCCTTCAGGGAGGCAAGTTTGACCACCCCAATAGACTCTTCTCCTCTGTGGCCCTGTCCTGGAAGAACTGCCAGCGAGACACATCCGATGTCAAGGTCTGTTTTTGTTTTACATCGCCCTTTTCTCCTTTCTAATTTTCATTTAATAATGTTTGTTTGATAAAATTTTTTAGGAACTGATCCCTGAGTTCTTCTTCTTGCCTGAGATGTTTGTGAACTCCAATCGTTATCGGTTGGGACTCCAAGAAGATGGATCAGTAGTCAGTGATGTTGAGCTTCCACCTTGGGCTTCATCGCCTGAAGAATTTGTCCGCATCAACAGAATGGTATACCACTATCTTTCCTTTCTATTTTTTACCATAAACATGAACAGAATATTCACAAGATTTGTTGGTTTCAGGCTCTTGAATCTGAATTTGTATCATGTCAGTTGCATCAGTGGATTGACCTGATTTTCGGGTACAAACAAAGAGGACCTGAAGCTGTTCGGGCAACAAATGTGTTTTATTATCTGACTTACGAAGGCAGTGTTGATATGGAAACCATAACAGATACAGTGATGAAAGAAGCTATTGAAAATCAAATCAAAAACTTTGGCCAGACTCCATCACAGCTGATGATGGAACCTCACCCACCTCGCAGTTCAGCAATGCATTTGGTATGCTTTGACTTCATTACCACTGTTTCAACATGTTCCAGTTTGGATGTACTATAATTATTTTTTTAATGTTTCAGTCACCAATGATGTTTGCAACTGCACCCGAGGATGTGTGCATGACGATGAAATTCCCATCCAACGCTGCCATCTGCCATATTTCTGCGAACACTTATCCTCAGCTGCCTCTTCCATCAGTGGTCAGCGTCACCACTAATCAGCAGTTTGCTCTCAATCGGTGGAACACTAGTTATGCAGGTGCGTAGAGACATGTGAAGAGCCTCCTATGATGCCAAAGGGTGTAAACTAACTTCCAACAACTCATTTGTCCACAGCCTCAGTTCAGTCTCCTAGCTATGCAGACGCACCTCACACACCTTCAGCTAACTTGCCTCTGTCCATGGATCCAGTGTTGTGTATGTCTCACAAAAATTTGCTATGCACTTTTTCACCCCTCTTTTTTTAAAATAATGTTTCAATTTCTTACTCATTTACTTCTTTTTTTCAGTGCAAGGAAATAACAATAGCAATAATTCTGCTGCCCTTCGTCGTCATCTTGGGGATAACTTCAGCCAAAAGCTTAAAGTCCGATCAAACTGCTTTGTGACAACTGTAGACAGCAGGTTCCTTGTAGCATGTGGATTTTGGGACAACAGCTTCAGAGTGTTCTCCACAGAAACTGGTAAAACAAGTAAAATTTTATTTCAATTTCTATGATTTTCAATTGAAAGGGTAAAATAACATTACAACTCTTTCTTACTTTCTTTACCAGCTAAAATTGTTCAGATTGTGTTTGGACATTATGGCGTAGTTACCTGCCTGTCACGATCGGAGTGCAATATCACATCAGACTGCTACATAGCCTCTGGTTCTGCTGATTGCACTGTTCTACTCTGGCACTGGAACGCCCGCACACAAACTGTGGTTGGAGAGGGAGGAGGAAGCGGAGAAACACCCACACCAAGAGCAACCCTCACTGGACATGATCAGCCCATATCAAGTGTTGTTATTTCGGCTGAGCTGGGTCTTGTAGTGTCTGGAAGCATAAGTAAGTTAGAGCATTCAATTAAACTATTTTAATGTATAGTATATTGTTGATTTTAAATCAAATTAAACTCTAAAATTATTTTCAGTTGGGCCAGTTCTTGTGCACACCACATTTGGTGATCTTCTTCGAAGTTTAGAACCGCCCTCAGGTTTCCGATCACCTGAGAACATCGCAATGTCTCGTGAAGGTGTCATTGTAGTGAACTATGAGCGTGGACATGTGGCTGCTTTCACCATCAATGGCAAAAGACTTCGCCATGAAGCTCACAATGATAACTTACAGGTAGGTATCCGTTATTTCTCACTAAGCGTTTGGTCGTAAGTGCAGGAGAAAGAGGCAATAATGTACATTTTTTCTTTACTTGTATTTTTTTTCTTGCAGTGTCTACTTCTTAGCCGTGATGGTGAATACGTAATGACCGGCGGTGACAAAGGAATTGTGGAAGTTTGGAGAACATTTAACCTGGCATTGCTGTACGCTTTCCCTGCATGTGACAGCAGTGTCCGTTCACTTGCTCTATCTCACGATCAAAAGTAAGTGTTCATACAAGTGCCCCAATTCATATTTTCAATTACAAATCCATTCATTCATTTAATTTTTCATCCCTTTTAGGTTTTTACTTGCGGGACTAGCCACAGGTTCCATTGTTGTCTTCCACATCGACTTCAACAGATGGCATCATGAGTTCCAGCAGAGATACTAGGATAATTTCATTCCGTAAGAAGAGCTGACTGACGTCTTTATGACAATGATTTGTACCAATCGTCACTACAGGAGCTAGAATTACTCTCATGAATTGTTACTAGATTTTGTTCTTTTTTCGGGGAGGGGGAAAGGTTTATATAAGCTTTTAAAAATGGTAGATCCAAGACTGCTTTGAAAGAGGGAGAGCATAGGAGAAACAGAACATGAAGTTTATTTACTCTGTAAATACAATTTGTGGTTGCCATATATTTTCAACGGATTTGTTGTTTAAAAAATAGAGAAATAATTTTCATGGTTTATAATGTACATAGATATGATTTTATCCAAACAAAGAGTCTTTGTTTGAAGTATTGGTTATTGGTTGTGGGTTGATAAACTAGTATTAGTTCACTTAATCTCAGCTGTGTTAGCTCTGGTAAATTATGATGTACCACAATCATTGAAAGGCCGTCCAGGTGTGCAAAGTTGCTCTCCATTGCTATGAACCATTTTGTAAGTTTCGCTGAACATTTATGTTTACCGCAATCATCATCTGTACTGCATGTAAAGAAAATGCTGCTACTCTTTGTGGTATGAGAAAGAGAGAGAGGGGAAATACAACATCCAACCAGCCAAACAGCCAAATTTGTGCCATTCAACCAGATTTTTTCCTATCAGCATTTAGAAATTCGATTTACGTGATACACAGATAGAATGAAACGTTGTTTGCTCTAGGAGCATTTGTTTTGTACTTATTCATCTTCATTTCTTGTTTGTTATTGTGTATAATATTGTTTTTATTAGATAATTGTCTGGTTTGGATTTGAGGCTTTTAGAAACAGTTAGAAAGCTTTGTCAATGTATAAAAATTCTTATAAATTCCCCAAGAAATATTTGTAAAGTAAAATTTATGAACTTACACCATTGGTGTTATGATTATCTGCATAATAATGTGATGATTACTTGCATAATGAATATTCTACCAATCATCATTTGTTCCATACTTTTGTCTCATATATTTTATTTATATTGGATTTATTCCTAGTTCTGTTATAAAATTATTGGTGCCATCTGCATAATTATTGCTTGATAAGAACAAAGATGTTACAATGTTTTAAAGGTACATTTGATATACTGTACATATATATACTAGCTACAGCAATGGAATTGAAGTAGCAGTTGTACTTATTAATGTGATATAGGCTTTGTTCTTGATTGTCTTGAAATAGTGAAATGGTGGAACTAAGAATGGTCTTCTATCGTCAAGCAGCCATAGATCTTACTTCTTCCATAAAATGTAGCTACAAAATTCTGAAAGTATCTAGGAAAAAAAATTAGAAAATTCATACTAAGATTAATATGGTTTGGAGGTAAGGTTTTGTTGATTGGTATAATGTTTGTGACAGATGCGACACACTAGTCAAGAGTCTTGGTGGCTCGAGGGAGTTCTGTGTATTTCACAGATTTGTTTTATGTGTATTGAGTACTTCATTCAGAACTGTACTGCTTCTAGCTGTTGTAAGTATAGCTCATCCCATCTAATGCATTGAAATTGCATCGGAAATGTTAATTGAGAAACAATGTAGAAGAGTTTAAAACATATTTTTCCCTTATGTTTTATAGCTCTATAGGAAACTCTTCATTGTAATTGTAGTGTCAATTTGTGGCGAGAAAGCTTAATATTTCATATTGTTCACATCGTTCTCTAATACAAAGCACTTTTGTCCATCAGTTTCTACCTAAGCAGTGAGATGAGCTTGTTGAACATTGGGAACATTGTTTAAATGTATTATATACTATTGTATTTATTTTGTTAAAGTTGCCGTCCAGCCTTCCGAAGTGTTTTAGAAGCACATCAAAGGGAGAATTGAATAATGCTTTGTTTTGGGTTGTAGACTTTCCTCTTGTTGAGGAGAGAACTCTAATTTATGCCTAGATAGTGTACTTATCATCCTTCACCTGGATTTATTTTTTGTTGATGTTTTTGTTTTAATTTGAAAGGTTGTTTTTCTTTTGTTTTCTGTTGGAACATTTTCTGATGTATAGTTGTGTTCAATGTACTATATTTTGAATACAAAAAGATTGAGTTTTATACCTACCAATCCGTTCCAATTGTCTTCACTTTTAATAATTTTATGAGAAAAAAGTTACTTAAGTAGTCAACCTTATATGGTTTCAGGAGAAAATTTGGCCAAATGTTAATGTAATCTGTAACTTGATATTTTATCATGCGCAAGTCTTTATTGCAATACTACAAGGGTTTCTAATATTGCACTGTGCCTACAGATGCTCACTTTCAAATCGAGCTGTTGTTTAAGAGCTCAGCCATAGTTCCAGAACTTGCTCAGGAAGAAGAAATGTGCGGCAACAATGTGTGCTTATGTGTAAGAATGGATTGGAATATAAGGCATAGATAAGGGTTTCTAATTTATGTACACTTTTTTTTTGTTTGAGTTTTTATTTTTTGTTCAAATTACAATGTCAAAACTGGTATGGTAGTTGTTTTGTTAAAAATGTACTTAACATTTTTTTTTTTAAACGCATTTGTTTGTGTGAGATAGTATTATTTATCACCTTCTTTGCACTATCACATTCCATCCAGTCCTTTATTGTTAATCTTAGTATAAAGACCAAGATATGAAGCAAATAGTCACATTTTTGACAGTTTTTGTGATCTGCTAAGTATTTTGGGATCGGAGTTCATTCAAACAAATCAATTTGGGTACTGCTTTGCACGTTTACTCAAAGGAAGCTTTGTTGCATTTTTGTAGGTAAACAGACATTGGCTTGCAATTAGCAATATTGTGGGGTTTATTGACCTCTAAGCAATGTACTTAGTGTTGAATGTATTGCTTTTCATTATTATTTTCTGAATTGAAGGTGATGCATGTACTTGAAAATACTATAATGTGCCCTTTGTAATAAAGTTAAGTCATTTTCAACCTTGAGTTTTATTTCGCAATGAGTTGAGGAGTGAGGAGGGGCGATGTAGCATCTCTGTGGCGACACTGACTCGCGTTTCCAGGGCGACGGCCCCGGGCGCTGGGCAGTCCCACAGTGCCAGCCCAGTGCAGTACAGTGTAGTGGCAGGGACATGAGGGGCTACCCCCGCAAGACGTGCAAGAAGGCGCAGGCCGCCAGCATGTCACTGCTGTGCCACGGCCAAGGTCACGGCCACGGCCGGCACGGCGAGGAGGGGCTGTCCGCGCTTTGCGAGGGCGTGGGCGGCGAGACCTGCTACCCCGTCCTGCACAAGCTGCGGCGCCCCGGCCGGGGATTCTGCGGGGACCCCCAGGCAAGGCTAGGGAAGGCCCGTAGGGCGCCGGGAATCAGTTACTTAGACCCACAGCAACGCGCCATATGAATTTCACATGAATCTGAGGTGCTCGACCTGGATTTCTCGTTCGGAGGGCAATCCATTGGCGGGGTCGCACGCTCGGTTCGAGTCCCATTTAGCGACACTGGAGCTCAAAACGCGTCGTCTGGACTGGCAAACCCACTGTGGAACGTCCTCTGCTCCCTGCCGGCAGATCGGCGACGCCGATGAGATCACCATCGCGTCCTCCAGCGCCCGGCGCGCCCTGCAGGCGTCGCTCATCTTCGGGGTCCCGAGGCGGTCGCCGCCGCCCAGTGTGCCGCCCAGCGTGTTCGGCAAGCACAGCCAGCACGGCGCGGCCAGCGCCAACAGGCTCCTGGGTGCGTGGTCCCCGCGGTCCACGGCGGGGGTCAAGGTCACGGCCTTGGTCAAGGTCAAGGTCACTCGGTGACGTCCGCGTCTGTACAGAGAGCGAGCTGAACCTGGCGACGCGGCGCCCGCCCGACCTGGAGGGGGACGCCCCTCGCGACCAGGACGCCGCCAAGGACGAGGTGGCCGTCAAGGAGGACCTGGCCGTCAAGGACGGCCTGCAGACCGACGCCGCGCCTGCACAAGCCGCCACCGCGGCCAGGGGTGCCACGACGGACAGGGGCTTCTGGGGGAGGGTGCGCCGCCGGCTGCGTCGGGGGGCGTGCTGCTTCGAGCCCAGGACCGCGTCGAGGGACTCCAGGGGCGGCCGCGACTGAATCAAGTCTCAAATGCGTCAAACGTGTCTTATTCAGCAAACAGGGTCACACAAAGGACAAAATGGCAACAATTCGTCTTGTATCACAATATCCATGGCGGATAAATAAAGTGCCGAGAAGTGCGCATTCACAAACAATACAACAACAACAAAAAAAAAAACAAGTACCGAAGCTTCAATAAATTAAAACAAAGTACAGAAGCTAATCCAGGCGCACATTCACTCATTTACATTATTCACAAATCTTACGGTTATAACTAGGCTAACAGCAGTAAGACAACAATCAACAAAAGTTTTAATAAATTATGACGGAAATGGCCGCAGAACAGCACAGCGAAGACAGCACATCGCACAGCCAAAACCCGAGAGCAAACCACCATCAAACTGGCGGACTTTGGTCGCTTCTAAAATGCAGCATTTCGATGCGTTACGTGTTGCTTACTCGCTGTGCACCGCCTCCTCCGCCATTCCGTTCCTTATCGTGCAGGGAAGTACCGTGAAGCCGCGAGGCCCCAGAGCGTTAACAAGGGCGCGCCGTCCGGTCCCGGGTTCCAATCCCGGTCGAGGCAAGCAAAATTATTTTTTTACGGTCTGCGGAAGCATAACTCACTGAGATCGTTCGCCTAAACTCCACATGAACTTAACCTAAAGTAATACTTTGTCGTTTGCGACACGAGGTCTATTTACAATGTCGGTGCTAGTAACGCTTCGGCGCCCCCTGCCTCTCAACGAGGTCTCTGTTTCTCACTGAAGAGGGCACCGCCGCACAGCAACACAGCCAGGGGTTCGGAAAAGGAAGGCGACGCTGCTCGGGCACGTCAGGCACACTGGTAGCGGCTGGGCGTTGGCAGGAACTGGTAGCGGTACGACCTCTTCTCGATGGACTCCTTGTAGCGCTGGGAGTCGGCGTTGCGGCCCGCCTTGCGCAGGTTGTTGGCCACCTCCTGGTTGGCCCAGGTGCGGATGCTGGGCACGCGCATGGCGCCCTCCATGAACACCCCGATGCTGCTGTGCACCAGGCGCTGGGTCGGCGTCAGGGAGGCTGTGAGGCGCGGCGCGGCCACGCCAAGTAGGTCCATCATGTACAGCACGCTGGCCTCGTAGGACACGCCCGGGTTGTAGAGCGACAGGCCCTCGAACAGCACGCGCGTCATGTGCTCCCAGTCGCGGTTCACCGTCCGCAGCCGCGGCTTGGCGAAGTGCTCCAGCACGTCGCGGGTGCGGCGCCGCGTCAGCGCCAGCCCGCCCAGGTTGAAGTTGTACCTGCAGCACGGCGCGTTGGAACGACAGCCCGCCAGGAAGACCGGTGGAGGCGGCCAAAACTCTAGACGCGTTTTGAGCTCCAGAGACGCTAAATGGGACTCGAACCGCCCGTGTGACCCCACCAACGGATTCCTTGTTCGGAGAGCAATCCATTGGTGGGGTCACTCGTTCGTTTCGAGTCCTATTCAGCGACTCTGGAGCTGGAAACGCGTCCGGACGTGGCGGAACGTACTTGTCCTGGATGCCCAGCGCGTAGCCCAGCGCGGCCCACACGTGGCAGAAGGCGTCCAGCTCGCGCTCCAGGTTGCCGTGCAGCCCGAAGCGCTCGGGGAACGTGGCGATGAGCCCCGAGAAGGCGAACTGCGTCAGCGACATGTCGAACTGGTTCAGGTGCACCCGCTTGGTCACGTCGCGGTCCTTGAGCACGGCGTCCACGGCGTCGCTGGGGCACGCGCCCTCGCGCGCGTCTTCGCACATGCGCTCCACCTGCCGGCAAATCAAACCAGACCCGGGTTAGGTTAGGTTAGGTTAGGTTAGGTTAGGTTAGGTTAGGTTAGGTTAGGTTAGGTTAGGTTAGGTTAGGTTAGGTTAGGTTCGGTTCGGAGAGCAATCCATTGGTGGGGTCACACGTTGGGTCCGAGTCCCATTTATCGACTCTGGAGCTCAAAACGCGTCTAGAGTTTTGTGCCTCCACCGGTCCTCTGGCAAGTCCACTGTGCCGTACCGTGGCGCCGCTCCAGATGTGCGGCGGGTCGGAGTGCGGGCCGAAGGTGGTGTTGAGGCGCAGCGCGTCCGGGCTGGCCTGGCGCATGCGCCGCGACGCGTCCAGGTGGTAGCCGCGCACCGTGGCGATGTTGTTGTAGGCCGTCGTGTTGGGCGTCCAGGGGTCGCTCTCGTACCACGACTTGACGCGCGCCACCGTGTCGAAGTAGCGCTTGTACGAGTCGTACACGGTGGAGGAGCGGCGCGTGAAGATGAGGGGCTGCAGCTCGCCGGGGAACAGGAAGTTGATGAGCAGCGACAGGCTCTCGGCGTACGCCAGGCTGAAGAAGTTCTTCCTGGAGAAGGCCTGGCCGCGCTCGAACTTCTGCCGGTCCAGCCAGGCCGGCGGCACGTCCGGGGCCACGCCGCTGTCGCCTGGGAAGGCCACGCCCTGCACGATGTCGCGCAGGCTCTCCGGCACTGCGGGCACAACAAACCGGTCAACACGGCAAGCCATCCCGTAGCGTAGTGGTTAGAGCGGCCGCTTTTCATTCCGAAGGACTGGGTTCAAATACAACTTTTTCTAGTTTTTTTTTCTTGGAAATATTGTTTTTTTTTTGCACCCGAACGTTCATAAGCGACTCGTGGGAGAGGGCCTCCCGCCCCGGCCTGCAGCCGTTCGCTTTTCCCTGCATTTTCCGCCTTCGGTCCCACGGCTCTCACACACTGCGCGCCCAAATTGGCCCCCGGGCGATAATCTGACTGGGTATCTGTCCCCGCGGGCCGCCTGGCCGACTGTCCCGGCGCCTGCCCTGCCCTCTGGCCTGCCGGCTGACTGGGCTAGGAGGCTAAGACCTAGACGCCGGGCCCGCTGGGCAGAACAAAGCCGTAGGATTGCCCTGTTGCGCGCAACGCAGCAACGCGTCGGACAGTCGACCGCTTGCTTCGCTTGCCTCGCTTCCCACACGCGACGCCACCGCAGCCAGGCCGCTCGGGCGGTGCAGCCGCAAATCACGCGCCATTTTTTACACAATTCAAAACAAAACAGAAAAAAATGTTTCCAAGCGCCGGTTAAACCACGTCGCTGTCGGCCTGTCGGTTACCCAGCTTGTCCCGGGGCAGCGCGTTGCCGGAAAAGGGGCATCCACCGGCGGAAGACCTGCAAGACAGAAAGAAAACGAGACGTAATGAGGCACAGTATACGCCAGATGAAACAATTATTGGCAGAGCGTCCGTGTCGTTGACCCGGCGCGGCCTGCGTGTAATCACACCCGTGCCGCCGCCGCGCCGCCGTGCGCACAGCGTGGCTTGGCGGGGCCGGCCACTGGCCAGTGCCTTGATCTTGGCCTTGCAGCCTTGCACTCGCTTGCACTCGCTTGCACCCGAGCGGAAGAGCAGGTCCCTTTACCGCATGCGCTCCGTTTTTGTTTTTGTTATTGTTTTTATTTTGCGCCCTCTACCCGCGTCACTTCCCGCCTACGGTCGTTTCCCCGTTTCCCCCCGCAACATGCAAATGGCTTGGGTGATAACCAAGAGCTCCCCGCGAGACACTTTTTATCTCTGTCTTTGTTTCTTTTTGAGGTCAGCCGAGCCAAAACGGAACCGCAGTCGGCGGCTTGTCAACCGCATGTAATTGCTTCCACGTTCTACTACACTGTAAAAAATTATTTTAAAAAAAAACTTACAGTTTTTGAATTTTGGAAAGTTTTTTTTTTTGCAGGAGGTGATTACAAACAGCAGCGCGTCTTCGCGTGCGTGAGTGGAGTACGGAGTGGAGGGGGTAGGGCAATGACGTGGTCGAGTACAGCGGGCAAATCGGCCTGTCCCGTTGCCCCTGGAGTCCCCCGGCACGTGTCGCCTGTCTGTCTGTCTGTCTGTCTGTCTGTCTGTCTGTCTGTCTGCCTGTCTGTCTGTCTGTCTGTCTGTCTGTCTGCCCTGTCTGTCTGTCTGTCTGTCTGTCTGTCTGTCTGTCTGTCTGTCTGTCTGTCTGTCTGTCTCTGCAGCACGTGCCCGGGCCCTAAAGCGCCTGACAAAGGCTGCTAGGCAGTCCCGCCGCGCTCCGGAGCGTCGCTCTGCCACCGGCTGCCTACCCGCCGGGCGCCTCAAAGCTGTTTCCGAGACGGTGCTCTGTCTCTCTCGCACGCACGGGGCGTTCCGTGGTTCCGCGGGGGTGCGAGAGAGACAGAGCGACTGGGCGGCAGGAAGGTCGTCGTCCTGCGTCCTTGCGGCCCGGCTAGCCCCGAGCCGCGACACCGTTAGACAAGCACGAAGTGTATTCGCACTCTAGAGCCCGCCAAGCGCCAAGCGCGAAGCACGCCAAGTACCGCCGGACCAGTGCCGCTGTATTTGTCTTCTTTTTTTTCAGACACTTTTTGTGTGTACACTGCTGCTTCCGCGGGGAGAGGAGAAGCCCCCCAGACTCGACTTAAATATCGCCAGTCATACGTCTACGACCACTGTGCAAATTCTTCTCGTGCGCGTTTTTTATTTGTTTTGTTTTTCTAGTCGAGATAGGCGGCTGCAAACTACGGCTCTTTACGGGCGACCCGGGACAAAGGTGCAGCAACTTCCATAAATCTTTTTTTTTTTAATTTTTTTTTTAGTCAAGTCACCAAAGAGCGGTCGCAGAATCATTCAAAGACCAAAGGAAAAACACAAGCGAGGCGCTGAGTGAGAAAACTCAAACTGTATTCCGGGAACAAAATTGTAGTGCTCGGAGACCTAAACGCACACACCGCACCCCAGAGCGCCCAGAGCGGCCCCTGGGCCCCAGCGAGGCAGCCAGCTCACTTCGGTGCACAGTGGGCCAGAAGACCGGTGGAGGCGGACAATTCTGGACGCTTTTTGAGCTCCAGAGTCGCTATGGTACTCGAACCGAATGTGTGACCCCACCAATGGATTCCTCGTTCGGAGAGCATTACATTGGTGGGGTCACACGTTCGGTTCGAGTGCCAGCGACTCTGGAGCTCTGCACGAGTCTAGAGTTTTGGCCGCCTCCGCCGGTCTTCTGGCCCACTGTGTGGCGGCGCGCCGCTAGAGCGCTCGAAGGCGCCACCCACGCCCGCCAACCACATCTAGCTTATTTTCCTCTTCTCACTTTCCTGCGAGTCCACAAGCATCCAATCACAATGCTCCCAACCCATTGCGATACCAGCGGCCTCAGCACAGTCCCTCCGACATAACTTTGCCCGCGGATCAGCCCATGGCACGACACTGCAAACGACGGGCGCAGCGTTGGCGGCCGCGGGCACAGCACAGCGCAGCGGCGAAGCTAGAGCGCACTTCACTCGGGTAACGCAAAACCGGCCGCGCGTTGCCTCATTGGCTCTTTAACTGTACGTCCAGACGGCTAAGCCCGCAGTGTGTGTGTGTGTGTGTGTGTGTGTGTGTGTGTGTGTGAGAGAGAGAGAGAGAGAGAGAGAGAGAGAGAGAGAGAGAGAGAGAGAGAGAGAGAGAGAGAGAGAGAGAGAGAGAGAGAGAGAGAGAGAGAGAGAGAGAGAGAGAGAGTCTGTAAAATGGCTGTAAGGGAGCTCAAGTGGGTGTGAATAGGCGCCTAGACGTTCAAAGACGTGTTGGGGCCTCTGCGTTTATTTCTATCGCGATTGGCAATCCCGAGTCGGACTCTTTGTGGTCCGAGAGTCCTTCGGTGGCACTGGCAGTCCCGCCTGACATGAGCGGAGAAGGGCGCAACTTCAAACAGTGTGAACGAATCCCCTTTGACTTGACAGAAACAACAACAAAAGTAGAAAACTTAACTTTTTAAAAATAAAGTTTCTTGGAGTGCTGTTTTTTTTTGTAGCTTAGTTGTGTTTTGGAACGCCGAGCCACAACAGCATTTTATGCATATCTTTGTTTTTATTTATTTATATCTTTGTTTGTTTACATCGTTGTTTGTTTATATCTTTGTTTGTTTATATCTTTGTTTGTGTATATCTTTGTTTGTTTATATCTTGGTTTGTTTACATCTTTGTTTGTTTACATCTTTGTTTGTTTATTTTCATTTTTTCCCCAGTGTCTATAATGGTCGCAGCGCGGCGCGGCGGCGTGGCGTGGTGTAGTAGTGGAGCGGCTGGGCGGAGCGCGGAGCGGGCGTGGTACGCGTCTCACTCATTTGACCTTGGCATGGCAGTCTGTTTCACATGGATGTGCGTTCGCCACAAGTTCAGGTTCATGACCACGCTGCGCGACGCGGCGCGACGCGGCGCGACGCGGCGCCACGCCAGGAACTGGTTTTTGCCCCCAACTCCCGACTGCACCCCAGCTTCCTCGGAGAGACGGCGTCAAGCGCTTCCTGCACCTCCACGTGCGAACTCGATCGACTTCCTCGCCCAGACTTTCCTCCAGGCTTCCGAACAGGAAAATCCGAGTCGGCAGTAAAATGGTCTCGCCGTCGCGCCCATTGGCCGCGCCGCGCGTCGCTGCGCGTCACTGGCGAGACGGGGGAATCTTCCCACACTGAAAAAAATCTATAGTAAAGGTCACCAAACCGATGGTAACTTTTACTATACCGTATAGTAACTTTTCGACAGCTGGAATTAATAGTGAATGTTACTATACAGCCATTTAGTGTAAGCCACTAAAATTTACAGTGTGTCCTACTATACCGTTACAGTGTGTTCTACTATACCGTATAGTAAACCGCACTATCGTATAGTACGGAAACGGACCAATCAAAATGCGAGCGGCTGCCGCCGCAGGACCTCTCTCCTCCCCTCCTCTTGTACCGCCCTTCGCGGTGGAGCCGAATGGTCTAGGCTTGTCACTCTTACTTCTGCTGCGACCCGGGATTGAACCCGCGCCGTCGGCACACTGCGCCGATGCCGTACCACTCGGCCACCCTCGCCCGTGAGGACCACCGCCTCCAGAGAGCAAACACGTGCAAGGCAGCAGCGCGCCGATCGGGAGGAGTGGGAGGGGTGGGGGTGGCCGCGCGGCGGGTCTCAGCGGGGGGATGTGGCAAGGGGAGGGGCAGGCGACGACACCGGTGTAGTGGCATTTACTATACAGCAGTGGCAACCACCAAAGAACCCTTACCACAGCGTATAGTAACTTTTACGATAAGCGTTTCGTAACGCGCACTAAACTTAAAGTACTGTGCACTACTAATGGGCTTACTATACGGGTATAGTAACATTCACTAAAGTAGTTTTTTCAGTGCACGCGGAACAGGAAGGTCCTGCTCCTTGCTCTCTGTCAATCCCCGGCTGTTTTAAGTCGCGGGCAGCCGCCGTCGCTGTTTTGGCCGTGCAGACCTAGAGGAGGCATCCTCTCGTTTTGCAACGCCGCCGGCTTGCTTCGAGTCCTTGGCGTGAGGCTCCAGCACTATGCATCGCGCTCGTGAGATTGGCCTAGGTCGGCACCGACTCAAAGAAAGCCCCCCCCCCCCTCTTTTACCGAGTGCGGCCGAAAGGGGGCGACGCCTCGGGGGCGATGAAGACGTGACAGGCGGAGGGCCTTTCTGTCTCGCTGTCTCCCTCGCTCCCTTATGGGCCTTACGGGACGCCCCATGAGTGCGAGAGAGACGGGACGACGAGCGCGGTGCTCGGAATCTGCCTGCAGGGGCAGCCTGGGGGCAGCCTGGGGCACGTGATGGCGACAATGCCACTGGAGTACGCACAGTGGGCCAGAGGACCAGTGGAGGCGGACAAAACTCTAGACGCGTTTTGAGCTCCAGAGTCGCTAAATGGGACTCGAACCGAGCGTGTGACCCCACCAATGGATTGCTCTCCGAACGAGGAATCCATTGGTGGGGTCACACGTTCGGTTCGGGTCCCATTCAGCGACTCTGGAGCTCAAAACGCGCCTAGAGTTTTGGCCGCCGCCACCGGTCTTCTGGCCCACTGCGCGCGGCTAGCACCCGGCCCCACGCGACAATGCGAGCGCAGCAGCGCCGTGAGCGACACCGCCGCGGTGTGACAATGTCAGGCGTGACGTCAGCGTGGGCCAATGGGGCGGCAACACTGCCACGGGGTCCTGAACCCGCAACCCGCGCAGTGCTTTATCGTGGGCAGCATTGGCCACACTCACACACTCACGCCACTGTCTCACGCGAGGCTGCTGCCGCCGCTGCTGCTACTAATGTCCTTCCTGGATGGATGCGATGCAGACAGACAGCAGAGGCTGCCGGCCAGTGGCAGGCCAGTGGCCGCACTCTAGGCCAGGCCAGTGCACTTGTGCAAGCATTGCACAGACACTGGCCTACAGCCTCGCCAGGCCGCCAGGCCCAGCGTGCATGCAAGCCGCGCAAGCCCTGCACTGCAAGCCCTGCACTGCAAGCCCTGCACTGCAAGCCCTGCACTGCAAGCCCTGCACTGCAAGCCCTGCACTGCAAGCGCCTGCGACGCAGCGGCAGGCAACCCTGCGGGCACGCGCTCGGTGGAGCGGCCCAGTGTCGAAAGGGTTGCCAACCTCAGCCTGCCTAGTAGGCACTATCTCAACTTTGGTCCCGAGGAGTTGACGCACAGTGGGCCGCCTCCACCGGTCTTCCACCTGGCCCACTGTGTGACGTCACACATACATCCCCCGATTCCGATTCTGGACACGCACTCGCTCCGTCTCTCTCGCTCGCGCCCTTAAGATGACCCCGAGCGACGACAGCACAGCGCACTGAGTCAGCACAGCAGCCTGTTGACAATACCCCACGCTCCAGGCGTGCCTAAGAGGCCGGCGCCGGGAGTCCCTCGCGCGCGGAGTAGCGATTCTTTTCGATACGGCGAGGCCCACTTCGCTTGCTTCGCGCAGGGCCGCTCTGCGTCGCTCTGCCACACTGTTATTAGCGGAAAGGCTGAGCACAGCCCTGCGAGTGATAATCTGCCAATCTGCAGACGACGTCAACCAAGTCACTCGCCTGGCAAATTGATACCCCCCCCCCCCCCCGAGGGGCCGGAGGGGCCGGAGCGAAGTGCCACTTTGGGGCGGCCTCGTCACCTCGTCACCTCGTCGCCACTTGCTCTTGGCCGTGAACTCCAACTCCAACTCGGCACGCTCGATCCGTCATTCGAGATTCGTCGTCAACACAAAAAGAGTAATGACTCGTCGACCATTGTTTTCACACAAGCCATCCTTGTGGCGACTGGATCAACACTGCTCTCTGTCTCTCTCGCACCCGCAAGGAACGCCCCCTTCCATTTTTTTGCGAGAGAGACGACGAAGCACTGCCCGCCGACACACAGTGGGCCAGAACACCGGTGGAGGCGGACAAAACTCTAGACGCGTTTTGAGCTCCAGAGTCGCTGAATGGGACTCGAACCGAACGCGTGACCCCACCAATGGATTGCTCTCCGAACGAGGAGTCCATTGGTGGGGTCACACGTTCGGTTAGAGTCCTTTTCAGCGACTCTGGCGCTCAAAACGCGTCCTGGATTTTGGCCGACTCCACCGGTCTTCTGGTCCACTGTGTGCGGCGTCATCCTGGTTGACGTCCACGACGTCCACGACGTGCACTGACCTGGCGGGGCGCGCGCGGCGGCCCAGGTCCCTGAGGAGCGCCGTCTTGACGAGGAAGGCGTCGGCCGGCACGATGGCGTGCGCGCACAGCACGGCCAGCAGGGCCAGCACGGCGCGCCACATCTTGCACGCGCGGCGGCTGGCTGCAAAACGCAAATTTGGAAAAAACGTGTCCGAGTAAACGCCGGCGCGAAGCGGCGCTCTACAGTGTAGCGATGTACACATAACAGACCTGTCGGGTAATTACAGCTCCGTATGCAGCCGCATGCACTGTAGGACTAGGACACTAGGACTAGGCCGCGGGGAGGCGCGCGTCGGCCGGCGTCGGCCGGGTCAGGGATGCTGCTGCATGCTGCCGCATCGGCCGCATCGCCGGCTGCATCGGCTGGAGTGACGTCACTGACTAGTCGCGGACTCGCGGACGCGACACGGCACTGTCGGTCTGGGCGGTCGGAGCGAGTCCGGCACGCGCGTCCGCGGTCGCGTGGTCGCGTCGCGGACGGACCAAGACGGACTTGGAGACTGGACTAGGATTGGCGTGCCGCAGGCGTGCCGATCCGACAATCGGCGGTCGAGACAGCAGAAGACTGTGCGGCGCGGCGCCGCGCGCCCGGCTCTACCAGCGCCGCAGCGCACCGCAGCGCGGCAAGGGGTTAGCCGCCCCTCCCCCGCCGCCCTCCTCCCCCAGCGCGCGGGAAGGTGGGCGGTGGGCACTCGCGCCGCTGCGAAACTACGCGAACCCCCTCCGATCCGCAGTGCTCCGCACAGTGGGCCAGAAGACCAGTGGAGGCGGCCAAAACTCTAGACGCGTTTTGAGCGCCAGGGTAGCTAAGCAGGGCTCGAATCGAACGTGTGACCCTACCAATGGATTGCTCTCCGAATGAGGAGTCCATTGGTGGGGTCACACGTTCGGTTCGAGTCCTGTTCAGCGACTCTGGAGCTCAAAACGCGTCTGGACCGCCTCCGCCGGTCTTCTGGCCCACTGTGGGCCCGCCGGCCCGTGGCCACAAAGGAGTACCACACACTCTAGGCCTCCGGGCCCACCCCGCCCACGCCGTGTGCAATGCGGCAATGCACCGAGGCTGTTCTCGCTGCCGTCGCTCCGTCTCTCTCGCACCAACACGGGACGCCCCATGAGTGCGGGAGAGACAGAGCGACGAACGCGACTCCCGGGATCGGCGCCGCGAGGGCCGCGAGATGATGCTCGCGATACCCGTGACGGCCTCCGCGTCGCCTCGCCTCAGCAAGGCGGCGTACAGTGGGCCAGAAGACCGGTGGAGGCGGACAAAACTCTAGACGCGTTTTGAGCTCCAGAGTCGCTGAATGGGACTCAAACCGAACGTGTGACCCCTCCAATGGATTGCTCTTCGAACGAGGAATCCATTGGTGGGGTCACACGTTCGCTTCTAGTCCTGTTCAGCGACTCTGGAGCTCGAAACGCGTCTAGAATTTTGTCCGCCTCCACCGGTATTCTGGCGCACTGTGCGGCGGCAGGCTGGGCAAGCCAGGCATGGGCAGCACTGCGAGCGTCATGAGCGTCATGACCACGAGTGAACGGTTTGTCTAACGGTGTCGCGAAAAGCGAACCGGGGGGCGTTCCGACGCGGCAAGCCTTTTTATTCGCGCGATGGGCGCGGTATGGAGTGGGTTGTTGCCCGCAAGTGCCCCCCGCAGGCACAGGCACTTCAAGAAGCAAAACAAACGAGTAGACTTTTGCTGATGACTTGGACCGGAGGAGGCGGCCAAAACTCTAGACGCGTTTTGAGCTCCGGAGTCGCTGAACAGGACGTGTGACCCCACCAATGGATTCCTCGTGCTGAGAGCAATCCATTGGTGGGGTCACACATTCAGTTCCAGTCCTGTTTAGCGACTCTGGGGAGCTCAAAACGCGTCTAGAGTTTTGGCCGCCTGCACCGATCTTCCGGTCCACTGTGCGGAGACGGAGGCAACAAAGCCGTCAACAGCGCGTAGATTACTCCGAACTAGTTCAAGGCGCCGAAAGGAAAGGGAAGGGTTTTGGGAACAATTGAAGTAGATAGTCGAGGGTCCTTCCAAACAGGTTTCGGTCGGTCGCCTTGCGGCTTGCGGCCGGAGGACGACTGTGACAGTGTGCCTCCGCTTCCTGGACACCAGTTTGCCGATCGCTTTCCACTTACAGTGAACTTTTCTCCGGCGGCATCGTAGCGACCTGCTGCATGGCCTATGTTGCAACGCGACGCGCTGTGCCGGGCCGGGCCGCGTCAAGCCAGAGGCGTCAGCGTTGGCGTCAGCCGGCAGCGGCATGGGCGGCCCCACGAGGATTTTGCAAATAACGTGTGTGCCCCCGGGCGGGTAGGCAAGCCAGTAACACGCTATCAACATGGCTGGGCCAGGCGGAGCACTTGATTGCTCTTGTTATTGTTTGTGTGGGATCTATCTGCCCGACTATTTTGCTTGTCATTTTTTTCCCCGGCCCATTTTGATACACGTGTTTGCCAGGACCAGGCGGCCTTGAGAGGTATGGGTGTCTTCCCGATGTGTGAGAGACATCAGGGTACAGTACTTGCCATGCGTCTTCTGCTTCGTAAAACACATTCCAGAAATGCTTCCGATATTTTTAAGGCTTTTTTTCTTAAAAAAAAGAAAACTAATTTACGTGTATTTTTGCTTTGCGATTGCGAGAGTAAAGGCGCAATCATCCAACAGTGGTCGATTCCTGGTGGCGATTGAATGCGATTGCGCGGCCGGGCACAGTGGGCCAGAAGACCGGTGGAGGCGGACAAATCCCGGACGCGTTTTGAGCCCCAGAGGCACTAAACGGGCCTCGAACCGAGCGTGTGACCCCACCAATGGATTCCTCGTTCGGAGAGCAATTCATTAGTGGCGTCACACGTTCGGTTCGAGTCCCATTCAGCGACTCTGGAGCTCAAAACGCGTCTAGAGTTTTGTCCGCCCCCACCGGTCTTCTGGCCCACTGTGCGGGGGCCGCAGCCGCAAGGGCCGAAGGCGAAGGCGACAGTGCGATAGTGCCACGCCACCTTTTAGGGGCACGTCTGGCCACGTCTGGCACACGCACGCACGCAGCTCGTGACTTCGCGTTGCTTCGCGTTGCTTCGCGTGCGTGCGTGCGAGCGGTCGAGCGCACGAGCGCGCTTTGTCGAGTCTCATCTTGATGCATCGGAGGAAAGCGTTCCGTTTCGCAAGGACCAAGGAAAGGCACACTTTTCAGCCTAAACTGTATAACTGCGCAACTGAGCGCAAGTTCTCCTCCAAGGCTTTGGCTTCGGACTGCTGTGACCGGAGGGACTTCCCTTCCGAGCGAACTAACTTTGGCCGGACTGCGAGAAGCGCCTTGGCGAAACAGGCTCGTCCTAGCCTATTCAAAGGACCCTTTGAAATTCAAATTCCACTAATGTTTTTCATTGTGTCAGTAAAATTTTCATGTTCCATGTTCCGCTTGTCTACGCTTGTCGAGCGAGCGCCTGCTGGGTAGGCAGCCCACCAACGGCACCCGCGTCGGAGAGAGAGAGAGAGAGGTAAATTGGCTGCACGAAAAGACCAGATTGCTTGCTGCAATAACACCATGAGTTTATTTGGTACACAATGTTTACATAGACAATCACAATAAAGTTATTTCTCCTTCTATTTAGCTTGCATGCATCTCATTAATTGTTAACAACACTGTATGCGTGATGATATATGACTATCTCAACAGTACAGGACTGTGACTTGTGGGCCACAGATGACATGTTTCCTTGCTGATATGTTCCAGCTGTGATTTTTAATGGGTTTCGGCGCCAAATATATGCAATTATAACAAAAATTATCAAAATGGTAGGCCAATGGAATGCGACAAAAAAATTTAAGAAACAACAACCTATAGATTATTGTCCAAAAGTGGAGCATCTCTATAGAACCCTCACATTGTTCTCTCAAGAGATCCCCTTCATCCATTGTAAAATTATTGCATTGATTTTAAAAAAGATTTTCTTCTTTCATAAATGATTATAAAAATGGAAATTAGTGGAAAACATGCTGCTTAGCATTATGGGGTAGAAAAGCATATAATTACAAATTGCAGGATATTTATACAATCAAAAACACATTTAATAATGGCATAAACACATAAACAGACTACAACATGCATATACGTTGTATTACCCGTAAGCCAATATATCAGCATATGGTTTTCCTTCCATCAAAAGTGGAGAAAGTTCATGAATTTGCAAATTATTTCAGGAGAATAAAGTGGATTGTTTCAGTCTTACCCTTTCCTTTGACTAAACTGAATCAACCAAGTATTTAAAATCATCCCACTTGTCCTATTGAAAAGTAGAAAAGTGGGAAAATAATTTCCTAAAGCAGTCATACACTTAAACAAATCAAAACGTATCAGCATCACCTAAGACTGTAAGAAATTCAGAAATTGCTTTGCTTCGTTGGGGTAATAAACACTATCCATAGCATTCCTTTAAAATGTAAGTAACCAGAGGGCAAGTGTAAAAACACATCAAAGGAAGAGTTTTGCTTAGCAAGAAACAGCACACTTTCACTTACAGAGAGCTTCATACAAGCAAACAATCTGGAAATTGATCAATTATTAGTCCAGCTTTTACGACCATACTTTCTTTCTGAACTTGGAAGAACGTTATAATGAGGAAATTCCTGTCAAAAAGTTTGAGCCGTTGAACAAATGTGTTAGAGAGCCCAACTGCCACTAGAAAGGAATATTTTTTAAAAACTTGTCTGCCATCTCATAGACATAAAAATAACACTAGTGCAGAAAAACATAACAGTATTTAATTTGAGCCATATCTTTTGCTTAGGTACCTACATCCCATTATAGCAAGTGCCCCATGACATCATTTCTGCAGAATTAAAAGCCTATAAGGGCCTTTTTCAGAGAGATGCTAACCATTTCACATTTGGCACTGAATATTATCACACACAAAACTTCCATAAGTCATCATTGAAGTAAAAAAAAAAAAAAGAAAGATGAAAGTGACTTATACCAAGAATACACATAAAACAGGCTGCGCACAGAAAATCACAGAAAGCCTACAAAATTATCAGATGAAGATATCATTCAGTGCATGCTTTAACCGTCAAGTATATGTAACTTAAGTTCTAAAGCAATCTATTCTACAGCAATAAATATGTCTTAAGAAAAGAAATAAGTAAATTATCAGTCAGGCTTTCACAGAACTTTAACATTTATTTTTGCTTGATTTTTGTAACAAAACTGAGACAACTGACATTTCAGAGTACTAAAGTCAGTTATTGTGGGATGGCAGAAATGGTAGTATAGGTACTTTGATGCCCATTTAAAAGAGAACAGAAACACATTTTTAGAGTGACACCGCAGACATTAACAATCAGCAACATCAATAAGAACACAAAAAAGCAAAACGATTAGAGACCTGTAACAATTTTATGCAAAAATAAGAAAGATTTTACAGAAGTATTTGAAAATGATTGTCATTTGATTAGGAAAACTGGCCAGTGCAACTTTAGGTTGACACAATCTTTAATTTGTCTTGCTGAATTTGAATTAAAACCGTTGAACCTATGATGCAATAAATTTGAGGAATGTGTTTATTTAAATGACTCCATATAAACAAATAAAAAGTAAAATTGAAAGACAACTGACTGCAGCAGCAATCTCTAACAAAACAATCTCTTTAAGATTGCGTCTTCACATGAAGCTCAGTATGTTTACATTTGATCTCAAGCACACATAAAACATAAAATCTTATCACGAACAATGGAGTCCTGAGAGCCCTCGAGCACTGTGAGGTAAAATTTGTGGACTTACAGTACAATCATAGGGACCTCAAAAGGCTTGACATCTCTTCTACCAATTGTGTATAAAAATAGCACTTTCTTAATCTTTGAAGTTCAATAATGAAGTATTGTCTTGCAACAAATAAATGTCTCCCACAGATATACTTTTCATTACATGGTCAACAAGATAAAAACACATACAAAGGCATTGATATGTAGGCCCCATCAAAGATTTCTCTCATACTTTTGAAACCTAAGGGATGGGCAAATATGAAGTTTCAAATGAATTGAAGGTGAAGCGTAATTATAAACCTAAGATAAAATCATGACAACTATCTGACAATACCATGACCTGGAAACGATCCCCACTGTGCAATAACAGTATTAAAACTTCAACAAGATTAAATTGCTAATTAACTGAGAACGGTGGCAGAGCCAAATCCGAACTACTATGGTCCAAAACAAAAGTAACATTAACAGTAACAGGGAAGTTTGTAAATACATTATGAATTAACATTTAACAAACGGAAAGCTGTACCTATCTAACTTTTCTTTCCATGTGCAACATAAAGCTTTAAATTCAATTTACAATAAAGTGTTTTATACAGAGATTACATCTTAAAAGGTAACAAATAGTCTTATTTACAGCATTGACAAGATACGTAGAGTGCAACAAAAGCTTTTGTACATAAAAAAAGATACATGGGAAATAAATTGAAATATATGAGTAACCTATACAAGTTTCAATTACAAACATAAAGGAACAACAAAAGACTTGTCCTATTTTATATGATTAAAGGACATACAGACATCATGGCAATAGCATTGCTGGCAATTTCCTTAAAGGTACTTAGTAGTTAATTATTGCAAGCAGGCTTGAAGCTTTTCAATCCATTCCTGTGCTGCAGCATTATCAGTAGCACAGAAATTGTAAGTTCTTCGGCTTGTTTTCAGCTGCAACAAAAATGCAAAGAGATAGAACACAAAGCTTGATTCAAAAAGATACATGGATCATGAAAATAGGAAATTACTAACATCAAAGAAGGACTTGTCATCAGTCTTTTTCGGGGGGCCAGGAGCTGGTGGAGCTGGGCTTACAGACATCACTTCTGCTAAATCTAAAATCAAGAAATTTTTTAAAGGTAAAAGCATCAGTAAGCATAACTTGATAATTAACAAAGATATACAAAAAAATTAACATACCAATGTATCCTTTACTCTGAGAATCTTCCATGGCATCATAGTATCTCAGTTGATGTTTGATGGAATCTAGAACAAACCATCTTTGCTTCCATGCTTTCAACAAGGCACCTCGTTTGTACAAATAGCCCTCATGAGTGCGATTCTCTGCCACGTTAGAAGAAAACTGATCATAGTACTGCTGGGAAGACGTTTGCATTGTGGCTATACCTGAAATCACACAACCAAACAAATTAATGACCACAACATCAAAATACAGCAATCATTTAAATGCAGTAGGTTAGGATTACAACTGAAAGTTCAGGGGAACCAACTTACTTGAATTCACAGATCCATTATCACCACCATTTCGTGTCAATGTTTGATTAGGATTACTTGGGTCAGAGACTGCTTTGTACTTGGTGCAACTTTTAGGTACATGCTCTTGACATTTGTCATGGCAACTATACCCACAATCCATACAGCGCAAACCAGTCTGTTTATTGAGAAAATAGAAACTGTTTAACATGTCAAACAATTCAACAATTATTTAAAACATTAAAACAAAACAAAAGACTTGCCTTCACAGGTCCCCACAACACATTGGAACAATAGTCGCAGTAGCTTGGAGTGGTATAGGAGTAACGATCAAACCGATGGGGGTGGGAGTAGACATGGGGAGCATCCTGAGCACCAGCAATCTTTCCCCTCATCAAGATTTCAAGTGTTGACCTCTTATGCAGAAGTCTGCCATGCGAGCGCACAAGCTGAGTGCTGAACGAAGCATGCCTCTGCACACAGTAAACAAAATAAAATTAATAACATTTACATTTTGGAGGCTAGCAATTGATATGACGAAGCTTGACAGAAAATACCGTCAAAGAGTCGGTGGTGGGAAGCTCCAGTTTGTCCCACAGCACTTTCCACTTTTGAGGCAGATGACCCAACTCAGCTTCCAGGCGGTGAACTTCTTCCAGCAAAAATGAAAAGGCATTCGGTACAAGATTGTCAATCATATCATAACTGCAAAAGAAGATGAAAAAAAAAAAAAAAAAAAAAAAAAACGTTAGAACTTTCTTTACTATACTTTGTTCAAAATACAAGAAACCATTGTAAAGATCATACTGACTCACCCAAGTGAAACCACTCGTCGACCGGAATGAGGAGAGATACCATCAGCCGCCTCATTCTCTTCCTCTTGCTGAGAATCTTGCTGGATGACTTCTAAGTCATATGCAGGGCCATGAGACAGTTGCTCACTAGTGTAGTAACTCCAAATATCCAAGCTTGGGAGAAGAGATTGAGGCCTCAAGACTGGATTTTCAGAATCAGATGCATACAAGAAGTTGAAGAAAAGTGGTGATCGGGCATGCTGTTTCTCAATGTAATCGAACAAAGATTGGCCGAGGTTCGGCCCTTGGCTTGTACCCGCCAACCTTCCACCTGAGGAAAAAAGATTATAACAGAATTAATAAATTAAAAGAAGCCAAACTACACACAAAAGAACAGAAGAATACATCCTCACCAGGATACACCATATCATCATCAGAGCCAGCAGTGTCAACCCCTTTATGGTGGGAGGTAAGGGACCCCCTCTTATCTTCGACCGCAGCAATCCCAACTTCTACCCGCTCAAGTTCACAATCAAGAAGGAAGGTGCGGAAGCGGCAAGACACGGAATGGTAGGCAAGAAAGCGGAGATAAAAGTCGTTGAACTCAAAGGCAAGAGGAAATTGTTGCTGAATTTGATGAACAACATCCAAAAACTGGAGGAATGTTGGGGCAAATCCTGAACTGCTGGCCTGGGAGGGTCCTGACAAGTTACTTCGGTGAGAAAAACGGTGACCAAATGCCAACCACTCCTTCTCAATCAAAACTCTGAATCCTTCAATGGTTCGGTAGTAAGGATCCAAGCAAAGCTGAGCAACAGATGAAACCTGGAATACAAAAGGGAGACGATAATTAAAAAAGGACAACATAAAAGTGTACAAGAAAAACAAATCATGGATGAAATAAAATACCTGGGCAGTAACATCCCAACCATCTTCAAGACACAGCATGACGGAAGATCCTTGCACATCCAACAAATCTACAATCGCCCCAGATAATTGCATGATATTTTGGATTTGCTGCAGCCATTCTGAACTCTCAATCAGTTTGTGGAAAGTATGTTCTGGTTCTGGATCAGGAGAACTCGGTATACACGCACGCATCAATTTCTTGAATGCTGCTTTGGTGTGCCTCACATCAGCATACTCCACGGGAATAAAATCAGTTTTGGGGGAAGACTCCGCCTGAAAGAGTAAAGAGAGCAAAATAATGACAGTAGTGAGCATATTTTACTTTCACAAAGGTGCAATGAGGAATTGGAAAATGTGATGCACTCACTTTGCCTCCCTTCATTTGAGCCTTCTCGCCCAGAATGTAGAGTGCAGCCCTCTGGAAAGTCTGGACACACTCTGTGCCTGAATCAGAGTCTGCCGAATGCCTCACATTGCCACGATGCGGCACGGGCAAGTTTGTCAAAGAACCCTGTGAACTGTTGCGCCGATCCTTGAGAGAGCCCCATCTTCCAAAAGTCTTGGGACCACCCTTTCCACCACTGCCACGAGGGAACATACTGTAAGGGTGAGTGAAAGTTAACCACAAACTTGGCTTCCCTTTGTAAAATTTGCAATATCAATATGTTATGAATAAATTTACTGCATTCAAAAGCATCCCATTAATGCAAAATTTGAGCATGTTAATCATGTTAGTGTGCATCAGAGTTAGCATTAGATAAATGGAGCCAAGTTTAGTGGTTGCGGAAGATAGACAAGCAAGGAGGGGGAGGGGGAGGACACAGAAAGGACAGTAACAGGGCACGTGGGGCAAGCCAATTCAAATCTACTCACCCTAAAGTGCCCATGGCCTTGTTGAAAGGATTGGACCGCCGAGCTATTTCTGGAGTCAAAGTGTTGGTGAGGCCATTGGCAATCCCACCATGATCTTCTGCAGCTAACAAGAGCGAGTCAATGCTCAAGTTGGAGTCAGAGTTGTCCCACGCAGCACCTTGCCGCATTACAGCGATGGGTGTGAATGATACCAGCACTGATAAATACTTTTCCTGCTCAATGGAAGAGGTGCTTTCGGATGTTGACACTGTAAAGACAGAAGATGCTTTAAATTAACAAGTAAGGCACCTTTATCTTGGTACTGTTGAAGAGAGCAATCTGGTGCAGTACCTGTAGCAGTGGGATGACCCTTCAGCATGCCCATGACACCTTTGCCGTGATAACCTGCACCACGAAGCAGCAATGCTTTGGTTCTTGGATGCTGCCAAGTTATGACAGGTATGCGACCGTGGCGATAGGAGCGACAGAAGCGCCGAATGCTCTCATCAGTTATAGCCCATGGAACAACCAGCAGGGCAGGGTAGCTGGAATCAAACAGAAACGTCAATAATAAATGAAGAACAGCAATTGACCTATGGCATCTAAATAAAGAAACACACCTTCGACACATCATGTACGCGCTATTGACAGTGGTCAAGCGGAACGTCTCTCTTTGGCGAGCAGTGCTAGCTGATGTGCTACTGATAAGACCAAGTCGTTGCCAATCCCTCACATAGCTACGTTCAGTCAACCTCTCTAAAGTCTTGGCATCGGTAGGGGCAGAGGGCGGAACAAGCCCAGGGCCTGGTATCTCAAATTCGTCCACTGCAACGAAAACAGTAGTACATAAATCAAAAGAACATTCATATTGAAGTGTCAACATGATATGCACTGATATGAAGCTTACATGAAATGTCATCCTCTGCACCATAGTCAACATTATCAGTAACTGGAAGAGACATACGGCCTGGAGAGGTCATGTACTTGTTGACATTATTACTATTGGTAACATTTGGAAGGACATATTTTTGGCGTTTAGAAGAAGTTTTTGGCTTGAAACCGGCGCGTCTGGCAGTTTTCAACAATGTTTTCTTCGCAAAGCCCCTGCACAGAGAAATCAGTAAATCGTTAATCCACCCACTTAACTTGTAATGGAACATTTATTCAGGCAAGGAACAGAGAGGAAGCATGTACCTCAAAGTCGCATTCTTTCCTTCCTTGCCCTTATGAAGGGGTGTTTGAGGCACTGCAACTTGTCCGGTGAAGGCAAAGTGATGGAAGATATGAGGGGGATGCCTTATTCGGTGAATCATTTTGCGGAAGTGCTCTATGCTTTCTGGTGTGACTTCTTCATCAAACGCTACTTTCATTAGCTGGAAGGTGCAAGATCGCAATTGGAGCCCTTCCTGCAAGCACTGATCGAGATGACCTGCTTGCTGCACAGTTACTCTCTTCTCTTTAGTGAGTGATGTCACAGGGAAAGCTCGTACTACAACTTGTTCACAAGCTAGAAGTGGGAAAAAGGAACAGTTAGTTAGGATAGATGTATACAAAGAGAGCTGACTTCAACAAAAAGAAAAAAAACAAAACAAGAAACTTACCAAGAGAATCACACGGTATTCCTTTGAAAATAATGCGATAATTTGTAATGAAGATGGCCCCCTCGGCTGGCAGCAAGGGTGGCCCACCGACCAAGCCCCCGGTCCCTTCTTCCCGGCCATCAGCCAGCATGTAAACTCTCAGCCCATCCATTATTTTCTCCTCACCAGGTAGCATACTTGGGGTCAGTATCTTTGGCTGTGAGAAGCAAAGCACATTGGTTACACTCGGAAACACACAACTTCCATACCCATGGTTTCAATGACGACCACGCTTCCTACCTTTTGTATTGGTGGAAGTCTCTTGCTTTCCCGATGAACTGCTTCTAATGTCTCAATATGCATGTGCACAACTCCAGGAATCATTTGATGAAGACAGCGGACATGTTCTGGAGAAACTCCACCTTCAGTGCACACTTTGTCAACAAAGCGAGAGACTAGCCGAATAACAGTGGCCCCAGTTTCTCCTGGGTCCTGCTCTTCAAAACCAGACTCTGCATCAGCACTGTCACTCTCAGCTACACTGTTTGTTATGCTATTCGAAGCCCTTTCATCTTCCATGGTGTGATCTTGGCGATGCTTCTGAGCAGCTACATCCAAGGGGACTAGTAAATACACCATGCGATTGGCGTAGTGAATTGCTTGACTGTATAGGGTAGCTTCTTCACTAGACACCAGGTCCTTCTGTTTATCTGCATCATAAGTTGTCCACACCCTCATTTGCTCAGCTGCAATTTCCAACGCAGAGGGTTCCTGAATTCTATTGTAACTAGAACGGTGATCTTTCCATACAAATTCTTTGCTCTGTCAAAAAAACAAAAGAGACGATTTAATAATAAAAACTAATATCACTACCCACAAGCAACACAAACAAAAAACAATCTCACAGATTTTACCTCTCTTGGGCTTACTGGACTGATGGTCATGTCAGAGTTGGCTAAACGGGAATGGGTCTGATGAGGTGTATGTGGTGTGTGGGGTCCATGTGAATGTACACTTGAGTCCATTCGAGGGAGGTACAATGCCTTAATGTCTTTCTGAACATCCTGATTAAAAGCAGCTTCCCAAAATTGTTGGTTCTGCCAAACTGCATGTTCCTATAGGTAAAACAGAGACATGATACAACTGAAGCTCCAGAAGTTCGTGGTGGTAGATAACTCTTGTACAGGAATGCCTTACCTGAATGCAAGTATATGCAAACTGAATAACACCAGTACAAAGTTTGCGACAAAATGCTGTAGCTAAGGGAAGCAAGGCAGCCGCAACCCCATGCTCATCCATAGCAGAGTCATCCTGGAAAATTAACAGAAGTTTTACAAATTTACAATAAAAATTGATCACTTAACAGTTTAAGAGACTGGTGATACCTGAAGAGCATAGTTCATTAACTTGACTACAAGATCAAATTGTTGGTGTTCAAGCATTGCTTTATTGCCAACTACATGCTGTGCTAATTCAGAGCAGAGCGCAAGTCTTGCTGCTTTTGACTTCAATGCCCTTGTAACTGCAGGAAATGACTTGCGAGCATCTGATATTTTGTTTTCAAAAATACAATTGATACAGTTACGTAAAACCTGAATAGAGAGAAGAGAACAAGGCAAACAATTAGAAACAAAAACATTATGTGCTTTTACTTTTTCAAAAACACTATACTGAACTCACTTCCAGTCTTCTTGCTGAATTGCTAACTATATGTCTATTATCATTTACATTTGAGATATGTGGACCCACTGGTACAATTCGAGGTTGAACAGTTTTAATTGATGCAAGCCTGAAAATAAATAAAGTAAGCTAATTAGTACATTGCAAGGTGGGAATTGGTCATTTTTATGAAGCTAAGTGGTCTTGATAACACATCAAAGTGAACATCCTAGATTCAAACTGCAAGAAATGCTTACCAGAAATCACTGTCCAAGAAAGCACAAATGAAACATTTAAGAAATTAAAATAAGAGTAGCAGTTTAGACCCCTTCAAACAGCAGTTACTTTTCAACAAAATCTTACCTTGATTTGAGATTGTTTTTGCTCATGTTGTCATCAATGATAGCTTGAACTTGACTGCAGTCTATATGAGGGAAGGCTGGCTGATGGATTCGAGCAAAAGCTCCATCTGGAGGCTTCAAAATTTTTTGGACATACGGTTGAGGGTTTGGACTTTCGTTTGTGTACAGTTGCTGTCCCAGCTCCTGCGAATGAAATAAATTGATTAAGTAACAAATGAACCTAAAATACAACCTGCGACTTTAGCACAATACAAAATTGAAACTTCTGACGTCAAGTTTAATCCCCACCTGAATATGGACATACAGCAGCCTCTGGTCTTGACTCTCTAATCTCAAGTGATCGCCAATATTGCTGTACAGTTCATCCCACACGTCACATGGTCTCCACGGAGCGCCTCTGTCTTGCACAAAGCCAGTGAAGAACATGCACTCCAAGACTCGAGTGGTGAAATCACAGTCAGTGAAGCCCCTCTCACCCAGGAAAGATGCCTGCAGTCAAGGAAATGAGGGTGAAAACATTCATCAATAATAGAAATTAGCAAAGAAACAGCTTGCCATCTGCTTTTCCTTACCCGTGCAAAGGCAATAACAGGTTTCGGATGGATCCTGATGATAGTCAGACAACTTCTATAGCCTTGTAACAGCTGAGCAAGGGCTCGCATGAACACGGCACGGATTTCCTTGTCCTGGACCGCAGGCGGTGTAATACGCATTGCAAGAGGAGGAAAGGCATGATCCGCACATGCCAGTTCAGGCTGCAGGACCTTACTCAGAGACTCAAAAGTTTGACTGAGTAAGGGCTCAGGGAGGAGGGGAAGTGAAATTCCATCAGGAACAAATATAGAGCCGCCATCCAGGTCAGCCATGATTACATCCATCTGAAACCAAGAAGAAACCCCCAAAAATTAATGATTTATTACGGTTTAATGCAATTTGCAGCATTGCGTTATGGCTTTACTGACCAATTCAGCCACTTCAGACTTCAATGAAGAGTGAACACCCATCACAAAAGGAGTTGGTGTTGACAGTACTTCAACAAGTGCAGCTGGGAGGAGCGGAATGTAAACATGACAATAGCGGAAAGGGTACATCAAAGCTATTAAAGCTCGACATCCATCGGTCAAACGTGAATATGACTTTGAATGAAATAAAATTTTGTGCTCAGTCATAACAGCACAGAAAAGGACCAGGACATTTCGAATTCCTGGAAGTAAAACAAAACCAAACAAAACTTGAATTAAATCTGCAATGAACATAATGTACAGAAATTAGAGATCCTGTGAATATTATACCTAATTGTTGAAAAAGAAGATGTACAGAGGTATTAGTGACTGGTAGAGAAGGGCTCAGTGGGGGCTGGAGGGCTTGCCTGTCCCCTGCTCCAATGCTGAACCGGACTTGGGGCCCCCCTGGAGGGGGTACTTGAATACATCCTAAAATGTTGCCGACTAAGGTTTCCAAAGGAATTGGAAGGCCTTCCACATACACAGTGTACATGATTCCCAGGCAGTTCTGAAATTTTAAAAAAAGGAAGATATTATTTGCTTAGCACATTAAAAAATAATTAGCAAAATGTTTGACCCCTTGAAGAAAACATACACGAAATGTTTCTATATAATCCTGACGTGAAACCAAGACGAGGCACTTTGGAGCATACATTATACTGTGATGCATAATGGTGGGCAGTGGTCTTGGTAAACTGCCACTTAGACTTGGGTGTGAGTTTTCTGCTTCTACCTGGTCTTCTTCCTGTATTTGCAAAAAATTAAAAATTAATAAACATTATTTACATTAGACTATGAACCACAATAATAATTTCACATCACCTCGTCTACAGGTTTGCTTGGGGTTATTGAAACAGTTTCGTTGAAACACAGGCATGCACAATAGTGCCGCTTGGCGTCTATGTCTGTGAGAACTGAGACAAAGAACCGAGGTTCTTGTCGTTCTGAAGAAAGAGCCCATCCTTGAGGTTGACAAAACTGAAATTGATTGAAAGTTAAGATTTATTGTTGAAAATATCAATTGGAATCCACCTGGAACTTTTGATGAAGTGAAAACCTAAACTCACCCATTCTATGCCATCAATGAAAGGCGTATCCTCCCAATCCTTTTCTGGAAAGCGTTGGATAATGACGCCATTGCTGACACCACTCCCTGAAAGTAAAATCACATGTTATAGTTTTTACCACAGATAAAAGAGGAATTTTTATGAAAATTAAAACAAAATCTAGGAAGAGATTGTAAAGATATTTCTGGAACGCAAAAAAAAAATGGGTGTAACAAGCCCAGTTCAATGAACGTCTGAAAACAACAACCTAGAAACAACTTGCTTATGTTCCCAAACAGATGCAAAATTATGTAAATGAATTTCTCCTGCCTACAGTATTTACTCTCAATAACATTCTTGATGTCAAGAATTAAATAACAGAAAAGCAAGGTTAGGAAGGCCTATCTTTGCAGAGCAATTTCTTGGCTACACTCAACACACCCTCTTCGACTCCAGCACCGTTCTTGCAACGGTGTACCCCCCAGCGCAGGACCCTCACTGACAAGCCTTCACCTCGTTTAAATTGACCCTAACCCAATGTAATCACGGGCCTTATGACACTTTCCGAAAATAACGCTGACAGCAACAGCAGAGGGGACTCTAGCCAAGAGGTGCCCAGCGAACCGTCACTTTTACCGTGTTACTTACTTTCCTTCTCATGGTCGTAGCCCACGACTACGAAGTAATCCGCTAGCCGTGTCATCGTACAGAGTGGAATTTGCAAGTTACTCTAGGGACACATTTTATTAATTCTGATAACTGCCATCATGGTGTACAAGACGAGCCTGTCCCTTCACTGCCCCTTGGAATGAATGGGTGGTGAATGGCGATGGGTGGCTTCCCCCACCACCACCGAGCTCCAATCCCGAGATGGGTGGGGTGTGGGTGTGTATTTGTTTATGGTTAATCGGTATGTGACGGGGGTTTCTTTGCCGGTTTTCGGGTGTCCGAGAGCGAGGGAAGTTTCTGCCTCTCCAAGGTAACGCATTGGGTCCCTTCGTTGTGCCTACTTCTTTGGAACTTCCCCGAAGCTACAGTCCCAACAGTGTATGCGGCGCACGGAGGGCGTCACGGAGTGTGGTTATGTCCAGTGTAAAGTTGAAACAAGTCTGTCTATTTGTGGCAATTACGTTTTCGAGCGTGCCCAGAATACAACTTTGTGGGGTAGACGCCGTTTCCCTATGATTTGGACGGGTTTCTTTGAAGCCGCAGTGAGAAATTCACAGGAATATGTGTGTCCTTTTCTTGCAGTGACACTTCCTCTGACAGAAGATGACAACTGACAAGGTGACGTTGTCGGACGCTCTCTCCAACGTCGATGTTCTGGACGAATTGACGTTGCCAGATGAGCAGCCATGTATCGAAGCACAGCCCTGTTCCATTGTGTACAGAGTCAATTTCGACACCAACTTTGAAGATCGCAATGGCTTCGTCACTGGTATCGCCAAGTACATTGAGGAGGCTACGGTTCATGCCAGCTTAGTAAGTTGATTCAAGGTGTCTTAAGTTCCCTACTGTTTGTGGCAATTATCTTATTAAATGTCTGTTTTTGTTTAGAATGAGCTCCTAGAGGAAGGGGTTGAACATGCAGTGATGCTGTACACATGGCGTTGCTGCTCCCGTGCAATCCCTCAGCCTAAATCCAATGAGCAGCCAAATCGTGTGGAGATTTATGAGAAGACAGTTGAAGTCCTGGCACCAGAAGTCAACAAGTTACTCAACTTCATGTACTTTCAGGTAATGTGTTTCTTTTTCGGCATTGTGTTACGAGTATTTGAAAGTCTGCTTGATTGTGTTGGTCTGCTTTTGCAGAGTAAAGCAATTGAAAGATTCACTTCAGAAGTCAAACGACTTTGCCACCAAGAAAAGAGGAAGGACTTTATATCTGAGGCATATATGCTGACCCTGGGGAAGTTCATCAACATGTTTGCAGTCCTTGATGAACTTAAAAATATGAAATCCAGTGTTAAAAATGATTATTCCACCTACAGACGGTAATTTAGATCCAAAAAGTATCTTACAACTTCTTAAATTGTTTAACTCTGTATTTAATTAGGTTTTGTGTCCTTTCAGAGCTGCTCAATTTTTAAAGGTCATGGCCGACTCTCAAACATTGCAAGAAAGTCAGAATTTGTCGATGTTTCTAGCTACTCAAAACAAAATTCGAGATACAGTCAAAGAGAACTTGGAGCGAGTTCCAGGATTTGAAGATTTATTGTCTGATGTAGTTTCTCTCTGTGTTCACATGATGGAAACTCGAATGTATTTGGCCCCTCATGAGAAGCACATGCTAGTGAAAGTGATGGGATTTGGCCTTTTTCTCATGGATGGTGAACCACAAGCTCTCTCCAAACTTGACCAACGGAAAAAGTTGAATCTAGCCAAGATTGACCGTATCTTCAAAAACCTTGAAGTTGTGCCCTTATTCGGTGACATGCAAATTGCTCCATTCAACTATATCAAAAGAAGCAAGAATTATGAACCTGGCAAGTGGCCTTTATCCTCTTCTGCTGCTGCAAGCCCACAATCTGATTTGATGGTTCATCTACCTCAAATACGAGACGACCACCAAAAGTACATTGCAGAGCTGGCAAGATACAGCAATGAAGTTACCACAACGTACAAAGAGTCTCGCTCAGATGCTGAGAACAAGGACACTGCTGATCTTGCCCTGAGAGGTTTGCAGCTTCTCTCTGAGTGGACAAGTGTTGTGACAGAGTTGTACTCTTGGAAACTGTTGCATCCTACGGATCACCATCAGAACAATCAGTGCCCAGTGGAAGCAGAAGAATATGAAAGAGCCACTCGTTACAACTATGGGGATGAAGAAAAATATGCTCTGATTGAAGTGATTGCCATGATAAAAGGGCTCCAAGTTTTAATAGCTCGAATGGAGACTGTATTCATTGATTCGATTCGCAGGAATATCTATGCTGAGCTTCAAGATTTTATTCAGCTGTTTTTGAGAGAACCTTTGAGGAAAGCCGTGAAAAATAAGAAAGACCTGATTCGCAGTATTCTTTTGTCTGTTCGTGAGACCTGTGCAGACTGGCAAAGAGGAGTGGAACCTCCTGGAGATCCAGCATTGAAGGGAAAGAAGGACCCAGATAGTGGCTTTGGTATCAAAGTCCCCCGTAGAAATGTGGGCCCGTCATCCACACAGTTGTACATGGTCCGCACAATGCTCGAATCTCTAATTGCTGATAAATCTGGCGGGAAGAGAACATTGAGGAAGGATATTGATGGTCAATTTTTGGTTCAAATTGATCAATTTCACAAAAACTCATTTTTCTGGAGTTACCTTCTCAAATTCAGTGGTACGTACCACTGACATTTTTATTAAATTTGCTATGTATTCAAAAAAATGATTCTTACTTTAATTCATTGCAGAATCACTGCAGGAATGCTGTGATTTATCACAGTTGTGGTACAGGGAGTTTTATTTGGAGATGACCATGGGCAGACGGATTCAGGTAAGAACTTGTTTGATCAACACATGATTGTTAAATCTACGCCGTTGTCTCAAATATGTTTGTGTGAACTCAATGGCAACCCTCCTCATGAAGCCATACGATACCATTCTGATGGTCACATTTTTATGCATAACATGATTTCTTATAGAAATGTACTGTGCAACACCAACATAATGATGAGTGCACCGACTTGATCACAATGGAAAAAAGAATTCAGGTACAAAGGTAGCCTGGGTGTGCAGTAGAATGTAGACTCACCCTTTAGTCAGTTATCTTATCATCAGTTTTAGCTGATGCTATCTTCACTGAGCTTTCACTTTTTGAAAAGAGAAAATGTACTACAAGTTTGCTGATTTTGAGAAGTGCTTTGCTACATAACATCCTGTTACAAAATCATAGCTGCATGCCTTTTGCTGTTGTCTTGTATAGTAGGTAATGGTATTGTGTTAAAAGTGCTCAGAGTTTTTTTTTTTTTTTCTAACTTTCTTACTATAATTGTTTTGTTGTGTTGTTTTGCTTGATTTTTCTTCTTTTTTAATGCAACGTGTGAATTTGTGTAAAAGTGTGTTGTGTCTATGTGCTGTAAATTTGTTATTTTTCTGAGGTGGAATAGACTAGATAGTAAAACTCGTGAAACTTTTTTAAATGGCCGTGGCTACAGCTTTTTGACAAAGACTGACAACAAAAGTGATCTTCTTCTGTTTCCTGGGCAGGCTATCAATATTTCTGTTTGCTAATTTTTAATAATGTTTTTCACAGTTTCCGATTGAGATGTCAATGCCATGGATTTTAACTGACCAAATCTTGCGCAACAAGGAACCTTCAATGATGGAGTTAGTACTGCATCTTTTTTCCTATGGAGTTTGATTCCTGGAGTCCCAATCATTAATCTTATTTTGATTTTCTTGTCAGGTATGTGCTCTATCCTTTGGACTTGTACAATGATAGTGCTCATTATGCCCTCACTGTTTTTCGGAAACAGTTTTTGTACGACGAAGTTGAAGCTGAGGTGAACCTGTGTTTTGATCAATTTGTGTACAAGCTCAGTGAACAGATCTTCACTCATTACAAGCAGCTTGCCAGCAGGTATGTTGTTGCATTTGTTTCATTTATGAATCTTATTATTATTTCTACCATGTTCATTAACCAAAAACTTATTGTCTCAGTATTATTCTGGATAAGCGGTTTCGAAGTGAATGTGCAGCCACTGGTGTTTATCTTCCCTATCCTCGAGCAAATCGTTATGAAACCCTTTTGAAACAACGCCATGTACTGCTGTTGGGCCGCTCCATTGATTTGAATAGACTCATAACACAGCGCATCAATGCCGACATGCACAAATCTTTGGATTTGGCTATCAGCAAATTTGAAGCTGGTGATATTACTGGTGTTGTGGTCAGTACGGTTACATATCCCAATTTTTGCTGTGCAGGTTATTCCTTTTCCAAGCATTTTATTTTTAACAATAATTTTCTTTGTAGGATCTGGAAAGCCTTCTTCAAGTTAACCGTTTCTGTCACAAATTGCTGTCCAAATTTTTGGCCCTGGATGATTATGATGCCATGTTTAGAGAAGCAAATCACAATGTGCTTGCTCCCTATGGAAGAATAACTTTACATGTTTTCTGGGAACTGAACTATGATTTCCTTCCAAATTACTGCTACAATGCTGCAACAAATAGGTTTGTGTTCTGTAGATCATCAATCATCATTTGTCAACATATTCAGTGTTAAAAACTTGATTAAATTTCTTTTCTGTGATGGTTAAAGATTTGTGAAATGTCGAGGGATAACATTCACACAACCTGTTCACCGGGACAAACCTCCTCAGATGGGACATCAGTATCTGTGGGGCAGCAAACAGCTCAACATAGCCTTCACAGCTATTCATGAGCAGTACACAGGTACAATGCAGCACTCCTTTCTTGTCAAGCTACTGCTGGATATTGCTCTATCAAGTTGCTTTGTCGCCTCTTTTGCAGGTTTTGTGGGACCTTTCCATTTCCGGACACTGTGCCGCCTATTGGGGTATCAAGGCATTGCAGTTGTTATGGAAGAACTGCTGAAGATTGTTAGGAGTCTTATTCAAGGAAACCTGCTTCAGTTTACCAAGATCCTGATGGATGCGATGCCTAAGCTTTGCAAGTTACCAAGATACGACTATGGATCACCAGGTAAAGTGGACTTAATGTTATCATGTGAAACAACCTTTCTTCAAATGATCTGTCCATCTCTACCAAATCATCCGTTTCTTTGCAGGTGTTTTGGGCTATTATCATGCCCAATTGAATGACATTGTGCAGTACCCAGATGCTAAGACAGAATTGTTTCACAATTTCCGAGAGCTTGGAAATACTATCTTACTATGTCTGTTGTTGGAGCAAGCTTTGTCTCAAGAAGAAGTCTGTGATTTACTTCATGCAGCTCCCTTCCAAAACATTCTGCCTCGTCCTTTCTGCAAAGGTAAAGCAACTAATTTATTTATCTATTTTGCAATTATTCTTTCTTTCTAATATCTAAATTCTGTTTCTCAATTGCTTTTTCAGAGGGCGAAAAACCAGAAAACAAACAAAAGAGATTAGAGGGGAAGTATGCAGCAATCCAGATAGTGCCAAATATTGAGCGGTTGGGCACTGCAAAGGTAATGTTTTATCTTCAGTATAAGTGTTGGTACTGGGGCAAGATCACTACAAGTCTGTAATTCTACAGCCCATTGCTTACTTTTTTCCTTTATATTTACAGCAAGCCATGATCTCTCGCGAGGGAGATCTTCTGACTCGAGAAAGACTATGTTGTGGCTTGTCCATTTTTGAGGTTGTTCTTACTCGACTGAAGAGCTTCCTGGATGATCCTATTTGGGCGGGTCCTCCTCCTTCAAACGGAGTAATGAACATTGATGAATGTTCTGAGTTCCACCGACTGTGGTCTGCTTTGCAATTTGTTTACTGCATTCCAGTGGGAGGCAACGAATTCACAGTGGAGTAAGTGGCATGACACTGCTTTGTCCTGATTGAGTTCCTTCTTCATGCTTTGATAATTATTTGAAACTTGGTCTGTTTCAGGGAACTTTTTGGGGAGGGTCTCAATTGGGCCGGTTGTACCATGATAGTGTTGCTTGGTCAACAGAGGCGTTTTGAGGCCTTGGATTTCTGTTATCACATTTTAAGGGTGCAAAGAGTCGATGGGAAGGATGAAGTTGTGAAGGGCATTGTAAGTGTGTTCTCATTACACTTGTGCATCAAAATCACCCGCAAAATCTTAATTCTTTGAAATATTTTGTTTACAGCCATTGAAGAAGATGGTAGATAGAATTCGAAGATTCCAGGTACTCAACTCCCAGATATTTGCCATCCTGAATAAATTCCTAAAGTCAAGTGAAATTGACACCACTTCAATAGAGCATGTCAGATGCTTCCCACCACCTCCACCTGCCTCCATGTCTCATTACCACAGCAGATCAGAGCAGTACAATCAAACTGGTCATCACTCATAAATGTGTGTTACATGCATTGCAGTAAGTACAACAATGGCCTAGATGGTGGTCAATCCAATGAAAAGCAATTAAATATTGTTCCAAAAAAAATTGTCTTGTTAGTGCATGTTGATTTCAGCAAGAAAATTAGAACCTTGTGTAGGAAAGAAATCTTAGTCACCATTTTTTACCATTATACGGTAATATAAACTTATTATTGTTCAATTTTTAGAATGAGTCTTTCATTGTAACTCTTATTGACTTTTAGATATTTATCTTATTAAATTTACTTTATCTTTTAGCAAAGTTGCCTAAGAAATTATGTTGTTGTTTTTGTTTAATTATTTTATGTATTCCTGTTTATATGACTTGCATTTTCTTACAAGCTGCTTTTATACTTCGTTTTACATGTGTCTGTCTTCCAAGTTGATCGCATGATTTTTATAATTCATTTTTACCATGATACTGGTATGCTATGTGCTTGGAAAAATGTTTGGTGAGCTCCATGTACTGGAATTCAATTTTTGCTCTTTGATTTATGACTTTGTAAATCTTAAGGAATCCTTTCTGTAGTAAATCCTGTTGTGAGTTTTTCATAACATAAGTCTTATTATCTATACAAAACTCAAGTCTGGGGAAATTTTCCGAACTTTACATTGATACATTCCTCATTGTACCTTATGACCACTGAAGTATCTCAGTGGTCAATTATCTTTCTTCCTACGTATTGCAGGGACATGCAATTTGTTCTCTAAGCCTATGTTTGTGCCAAAAGTTTTATACTACTATGATGGAGTGGATTTGTTTTGTTTTTTTATATATTTAACCTGAATGAGTGTTACATGGACATTTTTGTATCAAGTGTGTGTGCAGTTCCAAGTTTGCTGAGTGTATATGTCTTGCCAAGTCACTGTTACTGCTGAGGGGAGTAGTATAACTAGTCACTGATACTTTTGTGATCCATCTGGCATTCAATATAAACAACATGGTATTTCAATTATCAGGACTCCTTGTGCTTGTTGTATGTGCATGAACTGGTGTCAATAAATAGATGACATTCAAAAATGAATCTACTAGTGCAGTTATCTTTATTCCTGATATCCAGAAAACAACACACAGTACACTCTCACATATGATTATAAAACAAAAAGATGCGACGTACATACAATAAAAACTATAAAATAATACAGCTTCCTCACTAGGAGGTACAAAAGAAACCTTAACAATAAGATAAATATAGTCAAAATTTGAGGGGAAACCATTCTCACGCTTACTGTTTTCCCAAGTCACAAGGTTATCACTATCACAAGTATCACAATAGCTAGACCGTGATTTTAAATCAAATGCTTGAGAATATCAAGCTAACCAAAGCAGCTTTTCATCATTGCTTAGCTGACTAAAAGAAAGCTACCTTTCCAAAGAAGAATCAAAAAAATAAAAAGACCTGTAAAGAGTATTTAGATAGGAATGTTGCTGGATGCAGCCAAATAAAAATTACAAGTACATTCATCAGAATTGAATTGAAATGTACAAAAAAATGGAAAAAGAATTTTTTTCCTCTCAAAAGTGTAAAAAAAACAAAAAAACAAGTAAGATAATTTAAGCTTACTATTCTTCAAACCATTAAAGGAATTTGAAGGAAGCAGCTATAAAACTGCAGGCTGTAACTTAACCAAGGATGAGTACTGCCTTCCCCAAGCAGAATTCTTACTCATGATGGTAGAAATGAAGTTTTTCTTCTCTAATTCCTAAATTGATACACACCAAGGATTAAATAGGAATAAACTATGTATGAAGAAATTCATACACCCTACACCACACTTGGAAAGAATCAGCAAGAGGAATTCAAAGGGTTAACAGAATAATCAATTCATCAGAGCATTGAGGACTCGGTTCACATTTCCCTTGTACTCCACAGCCAACTCAACAATCATGCGCTGGTGAGGATCAAAGCCCATCTCAGCAAGGGCTCTCAAGCACTCCTGGACGCCTTGGTCTGAAATGGAAACAAACCATGAATGAGTTACGACCGCGGGTCACAGCACAGTCAATTCTGCGAAACTCAAAGTGTAGGCGACAGCGCTTACCCCTGTGCAGGATGGGCGTGGCAGGCATGGCCTCTGCGGGCAGCGGCTCCGCGGGGCGGCCGGCGACTGGGGACACTTGGGCAGCGGCAGCGGCAGGCTGCTCTGGGGTGGGCTCCTTGGCCGGCAGCTTGGGGTACACTGAAGTCTGTTCACGGTCGCGTTCGCCGCCTGCTTCCTTCACTGCAATCATCGAAAGCGAAAGCGGTTTACAACAGGCAGCCGACGGGGCAGGGGCAGCCGCCGCAGCGTGGTTGGCCAGACACTTACAGTGTGCGTCCACGACGGTCCAGCCCTCGGCGTCGGCCTCCGCACTGGAGGAGCGGGAGGAGCGGCCGGACTTGGGGGAGGACGACCCGGACCCGGACGCGGCAGCTTGTGCCTCCTGGGGCAGGGGCATCGCCGGCCTCTCAGCGACCGGGCTCTGGGACTGGGTGCCTGACGAGGACGCCTCGGGGGCGGCGGCCTTCTTGGCGTGCACGGAGAACGGGTTGGTGGGGGGAGTGCTGGGGCCGGCCTGTGCAGCCTCTGGGGCAGTTGGAGCCGGGTCGTTCAGACGCACGTCGGCCAGGTTCTGGGCCACCTCCTGCAGCAGGGTCTCCGGCACTGTGGAAGGAAAAAACAGCCAGTCATTATCGCAACCAACACAGTGCCACGGTGAAGATGAAGAACGGCAAGTCGACTTACCAGGAGACATGTGCTGGAACAGCTGTTGCAGAGTGCTCAAGTTCTGGGGGCTGAGAAGGTTGCCAAGAGTCTGTGGGTTCAGGAACGAGCCCAAAATTCCAGATGGGAAGGGGCACCCAGTGTTGGCCCTTGAAGAGGCTGAAGCTTCAGCACTGCAACCTGCTGAGGATAAAGCATTCAAATTGACCTTCATAAAATCCACGCCAAAATCTTGAGACTAAAAAGTGCTCAAGCAAAAGATGACATACCAGAGGCAGAGCTGCTGCATTCCTTTTCTTTACGGTCTCTCTTTTCCCTCTTGTCCTTCTTGTCCTTCCTGTCGTCCCTCTTCTTGTCCTTTTCCTTATCGTCCCTCTTGCACCGCTTGGAGTGGGGAATCATGTCAGCAAGGTCAGAGAAATCCGCAAAAGGGATGTCATACATTTTGTGCATGCGGCGCTCCTGCTTCTTGATGCGGTTTTCAATCTTGCGCAGAGCATCAGACATGTAGCGCATACCCTTGGCAAAGTTGTTGAGCTGGAAATGGAAACAAAAAGTGTTAAAAGAGTGGAATTGAACAGAAACTGAGAAGGAAATAATCTCCGAAGAATCTGTCAAAAAACGAAACTGATGATCACCTTGGGATAGTGGCTCATGCTGAGAGGAATGCGGAGCATGACATGTTCCTTGTGAATGTTCTGCGATTCACACTCATGGCACAGGTCATAGTCTTCACACTCCAAACACTTGTAACGATGACCAGGAACATGCTTGTTGCATCCATCACAGTAAACATTGGGATGGAACTTCAAATTAGACGACCTCAAAGAGGACTGCCAGGGTCGCTTGCATCCAGAGCTGAACTGAACCCCATCTTCCTCTTCATCGTCATCATCTGAATCATCATCAGCAGCAGAAGAGTTCATTGCGTTTCCAAGAAGAACGTCAATTGGTTTCCACTCAAAAGTAGCTGAAATAAATTTTAAACAATTGAAACAAGGCCATCTTTTCAGCAAACAACCAAAAGGAGAAAAGGAGAAAAGTACTTACGCTGGATGCAGACAGAGATTGGATTCTTGACGGTGAGATACAAGCGGCGAACTTGTTCAGATGTCTCAGTCAAAAAGGTAAGGAGCTCGTCATTGGATGAAATAATGATTTCATCATTTTCAAAATCTATTAAAGAGATGAGAGATCAATTTTCTGGTCACTGTTTTAATGTGTATGACCACATTACAAGCACGTGAATACAAACCTTTCCAGCTAACAGAGAAGTCCTGTCCATTAAGATTTGGGAAAACCAGACGAAGCTTCTTTTTGAGCAGATCAAAGCTTGTCACTTCATTCTGCTCCACTCCAAACCGACGTACTTCCACGGGCTTGTCAGATCCCTTCTGGGAAAGGTATGCCTTGAAGGACACAGATCCCGAAGAATTGAGACCAGCAGTGCTGGGAGTCGAAGATGCCCTAGAATCAACAATAATTCAAAATTATAAAAAATTTGCCTGGATTTTTTTTTAAATATGTGCACAAGTTACATTGAGCGATGTGGGGACATGGGCCCCCGGGGCATGAGGAGTGAGCGAGAGTTTTACAAATAATTCCATCGTTTGAATGGTGCGATTGCAGTGTGGTGCATCGGATCGGTCGAAACGGGCCACGGGCCGCGGGGCACTTATCAGCACTGCACGCGAAATGCGCAGTCAAGCCAGATAGCGGTCCTGGCTTACAGCAAGTACGATCAACGAACGACAAAAAACCACGACCGGTTGCCAGCGCGACGTTAACTTTGACCATTAAGAGCGGAAAGGTGAAGTGGGCACAAGTGATGCAACTTGTGCCCTGCCGTGGCCTATGAGCCTATGGCGGCCAGACCCACCGAGCCTGCCAGGCAAATAAAGCATCTGCTCATTTCGGAAGCCCGAACCGTCATTGACAGTCAAACATTCACGGACGCCAGGCTGCTTCGGTATTCCCCCTATCAAAGCGCCCACAATGGCAGCGAAGCCATTTTCAGGAAATCGGACCAAATACGATTTGAGCCATCGATCGGGGGCTGCCTGGAGAACAAAGCGAGGACTCACATTTTGTCTGCGGCGATGGAACACACTTGTCACGATTCAACACGAGGTGCGCGGTGCGCGAGCTGCAGCGAAGTCAGCAAAACACTGGCCTTGGAACACCAAGGGTCCTGAATATATACGGCTCGCAACGCAAACCCTTCTCTCCGTGGTGCAAGCGGGGCGACCGATGACTACTGCGAACTGCGGGCGACTGCGAGCTGACGGGCAGACAAGTGACGATGATAAACAAAAACACCTAGCAGAAGACACGCCTCGACGAAGCCCTCGTGCGAGACTAGCTTGCGTGGTATGGGAAATCCTACGCAACACAAATGTTTATTTTGGATAATTCACGGAAACAGGGAAGTCTGTCGTGGAAAAATTATACCTATGTAGTTATTTTTTGAGTAATTGACCATCAGGATAAGTTTTCCGATCACGTAAAGCTCTAGGTTCGGAGAATTTGGCTTTAAAAGAAACGCTGCTCGGTGGCGCCCTCGGGTGGGCGTTGCAGCAACTAGTCCTTCCCGCTGATTCGTCGCCAACACAACGTACATTTCGAGGCCCATTTCCACTTGCTGTGCGCGACGCCAGTATAAAAATAATGAAACAAATACGTTTAAATTAAGTGTAGTGATCGTTTTTGTGTTTCGTGAGGGTGGCCTACGCCGATTTCGGAGGTGCCGGTGGACGTGAGGGAATGGCCAGGTTGGCAGCACTGGGCCGGTGGAAGGGGGAAGGGCCACGGGCGGGGGTTTCGAGCATGACACGGCGCGTTGACCGCTGACGGGACGGGCACGGTAGAGGCCTGCGGCGGGCGGGTATTCAATACCCGTGAAGCCTGTAACTTCGTTGGTTGCTGTCAAAAACATTCCAGATTTCGCATGAACATAGTTTTATGATTGGATCAGCGCCTCTCAAACTTCTGTGCGTTTCGGTCCATTTACTTCAAAGTTATAGGCTTCACGGGTATTGGATACCCGCCCGCCGCAGGCCTCTAGGGCACGGGGCCACGCGGCCCACCGGCCGGGATGCCGATGCGTCATGCTCGCCGGCTCCTGTCGAGACCTGCCGGGAAGCGTCTGGAAAGAGCCAGCTGGGCCAGGGGGCGGGGGAGGGCGGGGGACCGCACACACATCACGGCCCGCGAAGTGCACCCATCCCGCCCCACAGTGGGCCAGAAGACCGGTGGAGGCGGCCAAAGCTGTAGACGCGTTTTGAGCTCCAGAGTCGCTAAGCAGGCCTCGAACCGAACGTGTGACCGCACCAATGGATTCCTCGTTCGAAGAACAATCTATTGGTGGGGTCACACGTTCGGTTCGAGTCCTGTTTAGCGACTCTGGAGCTCAAAACGCGTCTAGAGTTTTGGCCGCCTCCACCGGTCTTCTGGCCCACTGTGCGCCCGCTGGCGGAGCGACTTGGCATCCAGTGGGATGCGTTTGCCAAGGACACGCGTGGCCAGTGATTCATCCAGTTTCGCATTGATTTTCACAACAAAAACAAAAATAAATGAAGAGAGCAGCCTTCTTGCGCAACGCTCCTAGTGCGATGAGCCTGAAGGGCCTGAAGTAGGGCTGTGCGGTTAACCGGTTAACCGGTTATTGCATTCGGTTATTTCATTAACCGGCCGGTTAAGTTAATGCCTTTTCCGGTATAGGTTAACCGAATAACCGACAAATACGGTTAACCGGCCTTCGGTTAGCCGGTTTTCCGTCATGCTTAGTTGCATCATTGTTTCGGGAGACCACCTATATACTTAATTAATATGGAGATTTCTAATTTTGATAATAAAAACCTGTATATAATCCAAAGGTAATTGTTTTTTTAAATGCCCCGATTATTTTATCATGTTACACGCAATTTGTTTCGAAAAATTTCAATTTTTTTAAAACTAACCGGTTATTTTGTGAAATTGCAATAACCGGTTATTGTGATTTTCTTTAAAAACCGGTTAATTTTGACAAACCGGTTAACCTGGAAAGTATCCGGTTATTTCGGTAACCGGTTATTCGGTTAGAATTCGAATAACCGCACAGCCCTAGCCTGAAGTTCCCCGGAAAGCAAAAGAGAGAGAAAGGGCGAAAACCCAAGTAAACAACAATAACAGTGTGTGGCCCACCGGTCCTCCCCACCGGTGTGGCTGACGCAACGCTGTTAGAGAATTAGGGCTGGGTTTGATAGCGCAGCGCACAAAAGTAAAAATAACGAATGGGTCCGATGTTGCTAAAAAAAGTGTACCGCCGTTATCGAACTATCAATAGAGTGAGTCCAAGGCACGATGATCGAGCAGTCGTGGTTTTTCACCCAGCGGCATGGTTTTTGGCCAGCGGCATGTGAAACCTGAGTGACTCAGGCGAGGGGACGGAAGTTGTGCACTTCTTTTCTTCCTCTTTTCCAGCCAGCGGAATGGCCCATTTGGTCGATTGTCATAAACCCGATTTTGTCCCTGTGGCCTTATGCCGGGGCTGGGGCTGTTCGTGGCGCGGCGGCCGGCGGTTCGTTCGTGTGCAATTGGAGCAAGGTCAAGTAGTGCGAGCCCTCGGCCGCCACCACCGTGCCGCCGTAACATAGCGGGCACTCGGCGCGCAGAAAGGAGGAAAGGATGGTTCGATTATCGATTTCTCGAATCCGGAAATCCGGCGCCGCGCATCCGTCGTTCTGCCAAAGATAACGCAGATTGGCCAAACACACTCTGTCTCTGTCTTGGAGTCGCCTCTCTGCGTCACTGTGTCATGGCGGCGTGATCCGCGGCATCTTTGAGTTTGTATATATCGCACGGTGGGCCAGAAGACCGGTGGAGGCGGTCAAAATCCCGGACGCGTTTTGAGCTCCAGAGTCGCTAAATAGGACTCGAACCGAACGTGTGACCCCACCAATGGATTGCTCTCCGAACGAGGAATCCATTGGTGGGGTCACACGTTCGGTTCGAGTCCCATTCAGCGACTCTGGAGCTCAAAACGCGTCTAGAGTCGCGGCCGCCTCCACCGGTCTTCTGGCCCACTGTGAGGCGGTTCGAGCCTCGCGCCGGCCGGGTAGGCAACCCTTCGCGCTGCCGAGGCGCTTGGGCTGCCTTGGCCACTGGGTGGCGACGGGGCATCGCCGGGCATCGCCGGGCATCGCCCCCACGGCACATCCTTGTGGCCGTGCAGGCGGTGCAGGCCGCGCCCGTCAACTTCCTCCAGTGCAGTAGTGTGACGTCAACGCCGCCCACGTCCTCCACGGCCAGCGCAGCAGCAGCGCGGTGCCCCAGGTCGCGGAGTGGAGTGGCGACCTGGCCATCGCCGACCCCGCGTCCAATCACGATAGGCGAAAATGCCGCTCTGTTTTGAGAGGGAGCGCCTTGACGCCCACCTGTCGCTCCCCCTTCTTCCCGTTTGAAACCAGGCGCCAAAGATAAGGCGGGACCAGCGGTGCCTTATCCGTGAGGACCGTGAGGACCGCGGGGAGGCTGTACACGATGACGCCTTATCAGCTCGCCGACCGCGGCAGCCGGGCCGACGCGCCGACCCTTGCTGACCTGCCCTGCACTGTCCGCGGGACGCTAGGGGACTTGATTGATTCGTTGTTTTGGCTCGGGCTTTGGCTCGGTGAGGTAACGCGAGGCTAGCTGCCGGCGGCACCGCTCGGCGGCGTGCCCGAGGCACAGTGGGCCCGGGGCTGTCCGCGACAACCCTGCGAGATAGCGCGCCCAGATTTTGGCGCGCGAGCCTTATCTTTCTAGGCGGCAGGAGGAGGATCGACGGAAAACACAAAAAAAATTTCAAAAGTAAAATATTTTGAATATTTTTTGCCGTTGTTTCTGTTTGCTTCTATGACACTAGTACGAGTACGGTGTGTCAGCGAGAAGATTTTTGAAAGTTTTTGGTCCCGCTAGGTAAAACGGTCCTGGCTAAGTTGCGCAAGCCGAGTTTCTTTTCGATACGAGGGGGGCGTGTGTGAGTGTGTGTGAGACGAGGTGCTGGTCCAGACCGTCCCGATCGCCAGACTGGCACTGCGTGGTCGGAGTGGCACAGCCGTACATGGCATGCAACACAGGTAACCGGGGCAAGGGGGCCGCGGGGGCCGCGGGGGCCGCGGGGGCTGGAGTGGGAGCGGGCCTGCCGCCCACTGCCTGCCGCGCGGCGCCCCGGTACGCCCCGCCGCAGCTCGCGGCCCGTGCCCCACGCCGCCGCGCCCCACGCCCGCCACGCCCCGCCGAGGCCCGCTGCGCCGGCGAGGCGGCGAGGCCCCGGCACAGCCCAGCCGGTCACTCTAAAGCAAGATGTTGTAGCGCGAACACAAGGCACGGCAGCACGGCGCCACATTCACACGAGTAGTGCCCGAACGCGACGCGACGCGACGCGACGCGCCACCCGAGTAGCCGACCGCGGCGCCGCGAACCGCCAACTCCGCGAACGAACGACGAGCCCGCATTCACTCGCGGGACCGACCGCGACCTCCGCGACGAACCGCGCGCCCCACCGCGGCCATGACCGTGGGGAAGAAGGGAGAGACGTCCTCGTCGACGACCTCGTCGACGGCGGCCGCCACCAGCAAGACGGTGGTGTCGTCGTCGACGGCCTCGTCCAGCTCGACGAGTAAGGTGGCCAAGGCCTCGACGGCGAGCTCGAGGACCGCCAGCTCGCCGCAGCCCGCCAGGAAGCATGTCACGTCCACCACCACGACCACCGTCGGCGAGGTGACGACGGTCAACGGCAAGCCGGTGGGCATCACCACGACCATCGTCAGCAACGGCGGCGCCCTGGACGCCGGCGCCGGCACCGTGGTCACCAGGACCACGAAGCGCGTGACCGGCGGCACCACCAGCAGCGTCACCACCAGCTCCAAGGTGGTGGAGACCGTGTCCAGCTCCGTGCTGCGCTCCTCCAGCAGCAGCCACGTGGTGAGCCAGTCCACCGTCGCGGGGGTCTCGGGCACCGCGACCGGCGCCATCACGTCTTCCAGCCACGGCGGCGGCCTCGGCGGCGGCAGCACCTCCTTCACCTCGGTGACCACCACCACGGGCAAGCAGGAGGGCCGCGTGGACCCCGGCGCCAGGGGGATGCCCGTGGCCGGCAAGCCTTCCGTCGCGGCCACCAAGGCCACCACGTACCACATGCTGGGCGGCGACGGCGGCAGCGTCACCATCACCGACGTCACCGACGTCGTCCTGCCCAGGGCCCAGCACGCCTCCAGCCACCAAGAGGCGTCCTCGTCCTCCAAGATGTCTTCCTCCAAGATGTCGTCCTCCATGTCCTCGTCCAGCCAGCGCGTCGTGCAGTCCAGCGACTTCCTGCAGCAGGAGAAGCAGGGCTCTTCCGAGGCCGTGTCGCTGCAGGCCTTGTCCTCCGCCAAGGCGGAGGCCGCGTCCTCCAGCAGGGCGTCCAACCTCAAGGCCGCCGACGCGTCCACCTCCCTCATCCAGATGGAGAAGTCCTCGTCCGTGCTCGGGGGGTCCTCCTCCTCCAGCAAGGCGGAGTCGTCTTCCAAACCCAGGACGACCACCCTGGCCGCGGGGCTGCCGGCTGGGTCCACCGAGACCACCTCGGTGACACTGCTGGACAGCAAGCAGTCCGGAGCCTCGCTGGCGGGGCTCACCACCTCCATCACCAAGACGTCGTCGTCGTCCTCATCGTCCAAACAGATTTCATCCAGCACCAAAATGTCCTCGTCGAGTCACCAAGTCTTCGAGTCCGGCTCCATGGTGGGCGGCACCTCCACGAGCCTCGTACAGCACGGCGCCGACGCCAAGTCCAGCAGCACCGGGGTCGTCAAGTCCTCCAGCACGACCGGGATGTCCTCCAGCAAGACGTCCATGTCTTCCAGCCAGGTCGTGCAGTCCTCCACGACCAACGAGTCCCTTAAGCAGATCTCGAGCGAGTCCGTCAAGCAGAGCTCCAGCAGGTCCACCATGCTGGACGAGAAGGTGTCCAGCAAGACCACAGCGGACGGCTCGCTCAAGCAGACGGCCGTCATGTCCTCCAACCGCGAACAGGCGGCCGTGGCGACGACGCCCACCCCGGCCGCGGGGAAGCCGAGCGTGTCGGCCAGCAGCTCGCAGCAGGTGTCCGTCGTGACGTCCTCCACGAGCAGCAGCACTGTGAAGGAGCAGGCCTCCGCGAACCTCAAGACGAGCAAGACGAGCAAGACCACCACCACGAAGCAGGAGGCCGCCAAGGAACAGTGCATCTGCGAAATCTGCACCTGCGGGTGAGTCTGGGAGTGAGAGTGACCAGATGGTCAACACGCGCTCCGGAGGGGAAGGACAGTGGAGAAACAGTGAAAAGAAAAGCGCGTGGCGGCAAAAAAAGTTGCCGCCGACGGGGATCGAACCCACGGATACACCCGAAGGGTTAGCTCAGTGGTTCTCAACCTTAGGGTCGCGACCCAAGCGGGGTCGCGAAATTTTTTTAAGGGGTCGCGGCGATGCTGGGGTCGTGTTTTAGGCCGATTTTAAGCAGCCACTGCGTCTGATCCGAGGCGGGCATTTTGCTCCCTCAACGGGCAATCGGTCTTTGGACCTTCCTTTAGCATGCCTTTGTTACGGAGTGCAATTATCAGTCTTAGTTTGGGAGCAGTATTGTCTCAAAGTTGGCCGAAACGCTCAGAAATGTCTATGAAAAATCGTGTTTTGGGCCGATTTTAAGCAGCCACTGCGTCTGATCCGAGGCGGGCATTTTGCTCCCACAACGGGCAATTGGTCTTTGGACCTTCCTTTAGCATGCCTTTGTTACGGAGTGCAATTATCAGTCTTAGTTTGGGAGCAGTATTGTCTCAAAGTCGATCAAAACGGTCGCAAGTGTCTTTGAAAAATCGTTGTGACTATTTTACTCAACTTTGAGACAATACTGCTCCCAAACTAAGACTGATAATCGCACTCCGTAAGAAAGGCATGCTAAAGGAAGGTCCAAAGACCAATTGCCCGTTGAGGGAGCAAAATGCCCGCCTCGGATCAGACGCAGTGGCTGCTTAAAATCGGCCCAAAACACGATTTTTCATAGACACTGCTGACCGTTTCGGCCAAATTTGAGACAATACTGCTCCCAAACTAAGACTGATAATCGCACTCCGTAACAAAGGCATGCTAAAGGAAGGTCCAAAGACCAATTGCCCGTTGAGGGAGCAAAATGCCCGCCTCGGATCAGACGCAGTGGCTGCTTAAAATCGGCCCAAAACACGATTTTTCATAGACACTGCTGACCGTTTCGGCCAACTTTGAGACAATACTGCTCCCAAACTAAGACTGATAATCGCACTCCGTAACAGAGGCATGCGAAAGGTTGGTCCAAAGACCAACTGCCCGTTGAGGGAGCAAAATGCCCGCCTCGGATCAGACGCTGTGGCTGCTTAAAATCAGCCCAAAACACGATTTTTCATAGACATTTCTGAGCGTTTTGGCCAACTTTGAGACAATACTGCTCCCAAACTAAGACTGATAATTGCACTCCGTAACAAAGGCATGCTAAAGGAAGGTCCAAAGACCAGTTGCCCGTTGAGGGAGCAAAATGCCCGCCTCGGATCAGACGCCGTGGCATGTTAAAGGAGGGGTCCCGTGGGGTCGCGAAATTTTTCCTGGGGGTCGCGGAAATTTTTGGCTTCAAATTTGGGGTCGCGAGCCGAGAAAGGTTGAGAACCGCTGGGTTAGCTAGTGTACCAGCCACTCCGACCCATTGCCGCTCGTACGTAAGCCTGCTCCATATAATGAGTCTGGGCAAGACTACTCTCGCTGAGTTTGGCTTGACTCGCTGCCGGCCGAAATTATGAGTTGGCCTTGGCCGTCATGTCCACGTCCGCGACGAGACGCGGCAGGCGCGGCACGGCGTCGATCTTCGAACCAGTCTTCTTTTTTCGTGGCGCTGTTCTTTATTCGCGCACTCCCATGGGCGTGCTTTGTCTGCCTGCAGCGCGAGCGCTACTCGCGGGTGCTGGTGATGGTGAGGGTGACGGGCTCGCTGAAATTTGTGCCGAGTAATGGTGTTTGAACCACGGGACGTGCGCGAAACGGCGGACACGGTGTTCCAAGTGCTGTGCCGGGCTGTGCCCCACGTGACCACGTGACTTGAAGGCCCCCTCCCTCCTCCTCGGCTCCCACAACAATGGCAGGGCCCTGCTGGGCCCAGCGGGCCGCGCCTCGCCTAGCCTGGCCTAGCCTGGCCTAGCCCAGCACCAGGGCGTGCCCGAGCCCCGCCGGGGCACAGTGGGCCAGAAGACCGCTGGAGGCGAACAAACTCTAGACGCGTTTTGAGCTCCAGAGTCGCTGGGCAGGACTCGAACCGAGCGTGTGACCCCACCAATGGATTGCTCGTCGAACAGGGAACCCATTGGTGGGGTCACACCTTCGGTTCGAGGCCTGATTAGCGACTCTGGAGCTCAAAACGCGTCTCGAGTTTTGTCCGCCGCCACCGGTCTTCTGGCCCACTGTGCGCCGGCGTGCCCGCGTCGCGCCGCGTAGAGGTGCAGTGCCATGCGGGGCCATGCGGAGTGGCCCTGAACGCCGCCGTGCTGTCATCTGGTGCCGGTGTTCGTCGTGTTGGTGCGGAGCAGTGCCGGGCAGGCAGCGGCGTCGCGGGGCCGCGTCAGGGGCAGTCCGCTGCAACGCTGCTCCAAAAGCAAGGCGGGAAATCGCACTCCGTAGAAAGGGCATGCTAAACGAAGCTTCAAAGCACACAGCCCCGCAGAGGACGCAACCTGGACAACAGTTCCATGTCCCACGCGTCGGGTATCGACAAGCCGGCGGCTAGCCAGTCTTTTCCGACGCAGCCTGCATGGCTTGATCGCCTCGTTATGCTGTCTCTCTCTCACTCGGCGCGGCCCGGCGGCGCGACAAGGACGGAGCACGGCGGAGGACGTGATGGATGATTCGCGTGACGGCGGCGTACTACACCGGCGGGGCTGTAGGGCCGCCAAGCTGCCGCACAGTGGGCCAGAAGGCCGGTGAGGCGGCCAAAACTCTAGACGCGTTTTGAGTTCCAGAGTCGCTAAATGGTACTCGAACCGAGCGTGTGACCCCATCAATGGATTCCTCGTTCGGAGAGCAATCCATTGGTGGGGTCACACGTTCGGTTCGAGTCCTGTTTAGCGACTCTGGAGCTCAAAACACGTCTAGAGTTTCGGCCTCCTCCACCGGTCTTCTGGCCCACTGTGCGCCAGGCCCGACTTCCTGCGCCCTTTTTCCATTTCCTCGCCAGGACAGTCGACAAGTGCGCGGAAAATGGGAAAGCCAGGCCGGAGTTTTCTTTTCCGCGGCGGCAGCACTGCGAGGCCGATTCGGTGCAACGTGCCTGGCGCTGAGGAGGGGGGGGGGGTAGCGCGGCGCCGTAATCACTGCGGTGCACTCGCGATGAATGCTCTTGCACTTGCGCCGGCATTCGTCGCCGAGTCGCTAGACATACACCTTCGTTAAACAGTTTTTCACCAACTTGGTGTGACGAGGTCACCCACTGAGCAGGGAGAGTGAAGTACAGTCTCGGTAAAAGGACTGCCCCGTCCCCGCCCAATGACAGAGGGTCATCTGATAGCCCGCGGCTCGCGCTCGCGGCTCGAGCAAGACGTTATTGTCGACGGGAAGCCCTGGGAGTGGAGCCGCCGCCGGCGGTGGCGGCCTGTCGGCCTGGTGGCGGCTGTACCGGGGCTGTGACGTCGCGACTGGCCGCGCCGGGCCGCGCCGCCGCGCGTGGGCGGTGAAACTTGTTATTGCCCTGGACAAGCTATGCCGAATCACTAATGGCCCTACAGTGGCCCCCAGGGGCCCCCGAAGGGCATGGTAAGTGCTGTTGCCCCCGCGACGCGGCGAGGCTGGGGACTGTCTTTTCCGCAAACGCTTCACACACACGCGCGCACACACTCACAGTGGCGATGTAAAGCTCTGAATTGGCAGTCAGGGTCTCGGCTTCCACGCTGCAAGCACCGCTCGGCTCCGCTCGGCGCGACGCTGCACTGCTTGCCGATTCCACGAGGCGCGAACCGCGGGGACCACACTGCAAACACGACGGGCGGCGCTAGCCGCCAGAAACAAAGAAATTCTTTCTCGAAAAGCAATGTTGGAATAGGAAAGCAAAGAGTCTCGCCACGGCGGCCTGAAGTGGTCGTGGGCGACACGAGTGTTTGCCTCGTCTCTGGTTCAAACACCCCATTGATAGACTTTTTTTGGCCATGTATTTTCCTGAAACAGGCGGTGTGTTTCTTTTTCCTCGAAATGAGGAAGGCAATCCTTGTGTGCGCGGAGCGAGCCCTGGCGTGTTTCGGCCAGGCGACGGGCTGCTTGCTCTGCTACCCTTCCGTGCCCTGACGCCCTGACCGCCCCACTGCCCCGCGGCCCGCTGGTAGGTCAAGGCCGCCAAGGCCGTCCTCGAGGCAGCCGCGCCACCCTCAAGCCGGGCAGCCTTACGCCCCGGCGGCAGTGGGCCGGAAGACCGGTGGAGGTGGCCGAAACTCTAGACGCGTTTTGAGCTCCAGAGTCGCTACACAGGACCCGAACCGAACGTGTGACCCCATCAATGGATTCCTCGTTCGGAGAGCAATCCATTGGTGGGGTCACACGCTCGGTTCGAGTCCTATTTAGCGACTCTGGAGCTCAAAACGCGTATATAGAGTTTTGGCCGCCTCCGCCCACTGTGCGGCGCCACCCTCTCCGTTTACACCTGTCCGCGGCCGCCAAGTCCGCCAAGGCCGCCGTGGTGCCGAAGGTCCGCGGCAATCGCTGCAGATTTGGATCTGGGAATATGGAGGAGGCGGTGTCTCCGTGGCTCCGCCGCGCCGCCGCCGCCTGCGAGTGCGACAGAGACAGAGCGACTCTGTTCGGACTGCGGGGCGATTTCCCAGTGGCGCCGGCCACGCCATCGACCACCTCGGCCTCCTCCGGGGTGCACTCCACTGGGTGGCCGGCGATGGTCCTAATGCGCGTCGTTTGTCGCGGCAAGGCCGTCGCCGCCGAGGCCGCGGAGGCCGTGCGAATCGACGCAGCGAGGGCTGCCTCCGGGGGGCGCACTCCCGGACAACCCTTGCCGGGGCGCCAAGGGGGCTGCCTCCGAACCGAGGCCGGCAACGTGTGCCAGTGTGTGTGGCGGGGTGCCGGGGGTCGCCCAGTGCATTTAGGTTACCCGGTCGGGAGCCGCGCTGTCCCGGCGATCGGTCGCATCGAACCGATGGAGTGTCCCCGGCGTTGTCTTGAGTGAATCACCTTACCAGCAGTGTGCCGTATTCGGCCATATTCTAACCCTTTGGCTTAGGGTGCAAAATTCTGAAACTTCTGAACCGAGGCATTAAGGTTAGAACTTTTCACACTGTCGCAAAAAAACCGAAAAGTTTCTATCGAAACAAAATGGGTGGGTGCTGCCTTGTAGTGTAGTGCTCTAAAACCAGATCCGCGACCGATACTGGTTCCACGGGGTCGTAAAGTGCGGCGAGTTCTATTATTTTGCGGGAGAGAGAGAGACGAGAAAGAAAGGCCGCTGGCGGGAAAAAGAAGTTTTGCACGCGTGGGTTTCAAACAGGAAAAATAAGCACGATGTTTTTAAGCGTGCTTTAAATTGAAAAGTGATTTGAAAAAGCGGCAAACCAAAAACCGTATGAGGCAGACCAAAAACCGTATGCGGCAAATCAAAAACCGTATGAGGCAGACCAAAAACCGTATGCGGCAAATTAAAAACCGTATGAGGCAGACCAAAAACCGTATGCGGCAAATCAAAAACCGTATGAGGCAGACCAAAAACCGCATGCGGCAAATCAAAAACCGTATGAGGCAGACCAAAAACCGTATGCGGCAAATCAAAAACCGTATGAGGCAGACCAAAAACCGTATGCGGCAAATCAAAAACCGTATGAGGCAGACCAAAAACCGTATGCGGCAAATCAAAAACCGTATGAGGCAGACCAAAAACCGTATGCGGCAAATCAAAAACCGTATGAGGCAGACCAAAAACCGTATGCGGCAAATCAAAAACCGTATGAGGCAGACCAAAAACCGTATGCGGCAAATCAAAAACCGTATGAGGCAGACCAAAAACCGTATGCGGCAAATCAAAAACCGTATGAGGCAGACCAAAAACCGTATGCGGCAAATCAAAAACCGTATGAGGCAGACCAAAAACCGTATGCGGCAAATCAAAAACCGTATGAGGCAGACCAAAAACCGTATGCGGCAAATCAAAAACCGTATGAGGCAGACCAAAAACCGTATGCGGCAAATCAAAAACCGTATGAGGCAGACCAAAAACCGTATGCGGCAAATCAAAAACCGTATGAGGCAGACCAAAAACCGTATGCGGCAAATCAATAACCGTATGAGGCAGACCAAAAGCCGTACACGGCAAAAAAAAACCGTATGCGGCAAATCAAAAACCGTATGAGGCAGACCAAAAACCGTATGCGGCAAATTAAAAACCGTATGAGGCAGACCAAAAACCGTATGCGGCAAATCAAAAACCGTATGAGGCAGACCAAAAACCGTATGCGGCAAATCAAAAACCGTATGAGGCAGACCAAAAACCGTATGCGGCAAATCAAAAACCGTATGAGGCAGACCAAAAACCGTATGCGGCAAATCAAAAACCGTATGAGGCAGACCAAAAACCGTATGCGGCAAATCAAAAACCGTATGAGGCAGACCAAAAACCGTATGCGGCAAATCAAAAACCGTATGAGGCAGACCAAAAACCGTATGCGGCAAATCAAAAACCGTATGAGGCAGACCAAAAACCGTATGCGGCAAATCAAAAACCGTATGAGGCAGACCAAAAACCGTATGCGGCAAATCAAAAACCGTATGAGGCAGACCAAAAACCGTATGCGGCAAATCAAAAACCGTATGAGGCAGACCAAAAACCGTATGCGGCAAATCAAAACCGTATGAGGCAGACCAAAACCCCGGGGTATGCGGCAAATCAAAAACCGTATGAGGCAGACCAAAACCGTATGCGGCAAATTAAAAACCGTATGAGGCAGACCAAAAACCGTATGCGGCAAATCAAAAACCGTATGAGGCAGACCAAAAACCGTATGCGGCAAATCAAAAACCGTATGAGGCAGACCAAAAACCGTATGCGGCAAATCAAAAACCGTATGAGGCAGACCAAAAACCGTATGCGGCAAATCAAAAACCGTATGAGGCAGACCAAAAACCGTATGCGGCAAATCAAAAACCGTATGAGGCAGACCAAAAACCGTATGCGGCAAATCAAAAACCGTATGAGGCAGACCAAAAACCGTATGCGGCAAATCAAAAACCGTATGAGGCAGACCAAAAGCCGTATGCGGCAAATCAAAAACCGTATGAGGCAGACCAAAAACCGTATGCGGCAAATCAAAAACCGTATGAGGCAGACCAAAAGCCGTATGCGGCAAATCAAAAACCGTATGAGGCAGACCAAAAACCGTATGCGGCAAATCAAAAACCGTATGAGGCAGACCAAAAGCCGTATGCGGCAAATCAAAAACCGTATGAGGCAGACCAAAAACCGTATGAGGCAGACCAAAAGCCGTACAGGGCAAACAAAAAAGTTCCGCCAAGGCAAGCTTAGCAAAGCGGTCTTGCCGTGGACCGGCCGGGGAGGCCGGGCAGAGAGGGGGCAAGGAGGGAGGGGGTGGCTGTGAGGAGTGGGGACTGGCGCGGCGAGGCGGCGTGGCGGCGCAGGCGACGACGAACGACGAACGACGAACCACGACCATGCAGTCCCCTCCGAGCGCGCTGAATGGATGGATGGGTGGATGGATGGGATGGGATGAGTGGGATCGTATGCAGAGCTAGAAGCGGTAGCAAGACCGCTTAAAAAAAATTACAGAAACCCTGAGAAAGTTGTTTGAGTAGCGAATACGCCTCGTTAATAATGAAAACATTTTCGGAGGTGCGCTCAGCCTATCTGCTTCGGATCTGGAGGCGACTCGAGGCGACGGACGACAACGAACCGACGCTGGGCGCGGTATTGTAATCGGCGGCCGGTTCGAGTCGCTTGCTTCGCTGCCTCTCCACACGGAATTTGGTCAGTGTGTTGCGTGCGTTGCGTGTCGACTGCGCTGCCCCGGGGGAAAGGGGGAGGGGGGAGGGAGAGAGCGGACCGAGATGGACCGACCGGGCACTGTTTTGGATCCCCTGATTTGCATGGCGTGAGGTCACGTCTATTTTCACGGCGTGCCCTATGGGACAACGCGTGTTTTCGGTTAATTTTAGGCACAATCTTTCGTAAACGACTCAAGTGTTTTTTTTCACGCAGCGCTGAGTTTTGGAATGCCGTAGGCTCGCGGAAAGGATACGCGTCGCCAAACGAGGGCTCCAAAAATTTGGAACTCGTCTCCTCCATCGAGCTGGAGCAACAGGTCGTTCGGATCTAGCCGTGGAGGCCGTTGGCACGGTGATGGCCCGCCCTGTGCCAATCCTCTTCGCCCGTGGCGTGGCGTGGCGCGGCGTGCCATGGCACTGTAAGGCAGACGAGCTGGCGCGTTGGCAATTTTTCTTCTTTTTATTTCGCCAGTGGCGGAGCGCGGGGCGCGGGCCGGGCGGGTGGATAGCATCAGTTCGCCAGTGCCAAGTGGCAAGACCGGGCTCATGGCACGGCGTATGGCACGGCCCACCGCCCTCGCTCCTTCATGGCCCCTCGGCACACAATGGCCACGCTCTGTACCCATGGTGCGTCCGTCCATGGTGGGTACGCGGCGGGCTGCCTGCCACGCAGGCGGCGCCGTGGTTGACTCACCCGGAGCGGCGCGGAGCACCGAGCGAACCCAAACAGGATATTTTAATGTCCGCCACGCCTCCGGTCCAGCCGAGACGTCACCCGACGGAGACAGACGTGTGGGGGCGAGGTAGGGCGAGCCGGCGGAGTGACAAGGACAGCACTACGCCCCGGGCCCCTCGGGCCGCGAAGCCGCGGACCAAACAATTGGCTCGCTCTAGCTCCGCCACTGGCTCGCTTTACTGCCCGGCAGTGTGTGTCGGCCAGCCTGGCTCTCCCGCTGATTTTTAAATCGCCACTCGGCGGCGTGGCGGCCCGGCGGTCCTGAAGCAGGCAACGCTAGGCCCGCGCGTCCGCAGTTACGGCGGTGGTGTCCGTCCTGGGCCGACCGGTCCTTATTGCAAGCCTGTGACGTCACCGCTAGACCTGCCGGTGTCTGTCTGTCTGTCTGTCTGTCTGTCTGTCTGTCTGTCTGTCTGTCTGTCTGTCTGTCTGTCTGTCTGTCTGTCTGTCTGTGTGTCTGTGTGTCTGTCCGTCTGTCTCTTTGCTGTCCCTTTAGGGCCCAAGCGATCGAAGCGCAGCCCATCAGGCCCCCGAGCAACAGATGACAGATTAGGTCTGAAAGGAATTGCCGTTACACTGTGGGAACAATTAACCACACAACTCACAATTAGTGAAAAGTGTGGCAAGGGTTTGAAGTACTATTTTTACACTACCGGTGTGGAGTTCCCGTTCAGCAAAACGTCCGTTTGCGCGCATGGTTTACTTTTTCCGAATGGCTCCTGTTGTTGTTGTTATTGAACCGCCTTTGCTGCCTTCCACCGCACAGTAATTAAGGCAGGCGGCCATGCGTGTGTTCGCGGAGGCGGCGGTGGCGGCAGTGTGGTGGCGCAGACGCCGCGGCGGACGCCCTCCAGGACGCCGTCGTCTCCGCCGCACTTGTTGGACTCGCCGGGCATCGCCAATGAATGAAGCGAATGCGAGCAGACGGTGTGCGTGTGTGTGTGTGTGTGTATGTGTCTGTCTGTGTCTGTGTGTGTGAGAAAGATTGTTGTTTCTCTGGCGCCGGTAGGGAAAAGGGGGGGGGGGCAAATGAGCTGTCCTTGATTCCGCGATGTGCGGCATGCCCGGCCATGCCGGTCTAGATCGCCACCGTCGAGGTGCGTAGGTCGAGTAATGCGGCTCTGTTTTTGTTTTTGTTTTTCTGGCGGCCCTGCTGGCCGTGACGCCGTGAAGGGCAAAGAGGATGCGTCCACCGCACTCTAAAAGGCATTAGTGAACACAGGATTTCTACCGGCCGGTTCTGGCGCGCTGTGTAATCACAGGCTGCTGCCGATGATAGGCTGTTGCCTCGTAGATTCGATCAACTGGAGTAGTATTTTAGACTCGCAAATTCCCAACGCGGTTATTAAAATTCCAGTCAGTTTTTTTTTGTCGTTTGCAAATGATTAAAACAACATATTCTAGGATGGTCGAGTTGACCTAGTTGGCTGTCCATTGTTCCAGCGAAATAAGTTACGGCGTTGTCCGTGCCGTTAGGGGATCGATCGGTGGGACCGGTGGGACGCGACCTCGATGCCGGCCTGCTTGGCCTGCCTGCTTTGCCGTTGCTTTGGCTGCTTGCAAGGTGATTAATGCTACCGCCCTGCCACTTCCGTGACGTCACCGGAGGCCTGGAGGGGCGGGTTCGAATACCGCCACTGGCCAAAAGTCAATCACATTTTGCCCAACTTTTGCCTGGCTGTTGCTCACAAACTAGCGGTTGTTGAGGCGTTCCCGAGGTGGGGTATGAAAGAGTAGGGTCCCTAGAGCGCCAGTGCGTTGAGGAAGGCTTTCAACCGCAGCGAGAATGGGACGCAGTGGCTGCCCGAAGTCAGCGAAAAGTCACAAATTTACGAAATAACGATCGGAGCTCGAGGATCGACCTACGAACTGCCGATGCATAATGCAGCCGTACCGACAGAGCCACTGCTCCCCAACTCCAACTCCGGTTCGCGGGAACCAGCAATTAGTCTCCCGAAGTTTGCCCCGAGCCAACAGTGGCGGTGCACAGTGGGCCAGAAGACCGGTGGAGGCGACCAAAACTCTAGCTAAAAACGCGACTAGAGTTTTGGCCGCCTCCACCTGTCCCACTGTGCGGCAGGCCATCGACCACCGCGAGTACTATCCACGCCATCTCTTAGTTTACGGCGTCTGCTTTACACAGTTTTCGCTATTTTTACGGCACCGACAGTCCATCCACCATAAAATAAGTCCATCGCGATGCCTCGCTCGGGGTGCTCACTTTTCCTTTCCCAGTGCTGACTAGCCAGCGAACATGGTTTGTTTATTCCGGCCCGGCCGCTCTCTCGCTCTCGTGGGGCGCTCCGTTGGGGTGCGAGAGAGACAGGCCAGCCAAAATAATGCCCGTCATTACAAAATTCAATCTGTCCGCGGCCTTTGGCTGCCTTTGGCTTCCGACGCCCATAAAGGGTGGGCGTGGGAGAGAGAGAGAGAGAGAGAGAGACAGAGAGAGAGGGGTGTAGTGTGTTGTGCCGCGGGGTTGCCATGGCGCCCGCAGTGCTGTCCCTTGCCGGCGGTGGCGGTCATTCATGGATGCCGGTGCAGGTCCTTCCCCCTCACTCTCGCTTTCCGTGTCAGTGTGTCAGTGCGTGTGTGCGCGCGTCCCACCCCGCGACGGCACCACGCCGCCTGACTGTGGGGTGAAAAGAAGCGGCTGCTAAGCAGCCCACAGTGGGCCAGAAGACCGGTGGAGGCGGCCAAAATTCCAGACGCGTGCAGAGCTCCAGAGTCGCTAAATGGGACTCGAACCGAGCGTGTGACTCCACCAATGGATTCCTCGTTCGGAGAGCAATCCATTGGTGGGGTCACACGTTCGGTTCGAATCCTGCTTAGCGACCCTGGAGCTCAAAACGTGTTTAGAGTTTTGGCCGCCTCCACCGGTCTTCTGGCCCACTGTGCGCCCCGCGAGTGCGAGAGAGACAGCGACAGTTTTCCGCGTTCTAAGCCGCGGTCAAAGTGTCCCCTTGCGGTGTGGTGTGGTGGTTCGGCGGCGCTGGTGTCGGTTCGTCGGACGTCGGACCGCGGAAGAGAGTCGTTGGAGACGAGGCGGCGCGGCGTGGGCGCACCGGACTCGCTGGCGGGGCGGGGCGGGGCGGGGCGGGGCGGGGCGGGGCGGCACTTCCGTTGCGCCAACCTCACCTCACGGCCACGCAGCCACACTGCCATACTGCGGTCCATTTGTCAACCACTTTAAGTACAGAGTGCGGGTACGCGCCGCGAGTTGCGTGCGCGCCTGTGTGTGTGTGTGTGTGTGAATGTGTGTGTGTGTGGCTCGACTTGCAGTGGAGTGCTAATTGAAACGCACGAGCCGTACTGCGAGCTGGGCTGGGGAACATTGACGTTGTGAGCGTGCTGCAGTCTGTCCGTCCGTCCGTCCGTCCGTCCGCCTGTCTCCCGCCGAGGTGGCCAATGCATTCTCCTACAGCCGGGCTTACAGTGGTACTAAGTCTGCCTACACTCGTGTCCGCGGTGCGGCGCTGCGCGTGTTCGGTTCCAGAAAGTCCGGCGTGGCGGGGCGGGGTGGGGCACCGCACCCCGTGGACGGCGCGGCCGGCGAGGCGACGCCCCCACAGCTGGCTGGCCGGCGCGCTGACTCGCCGCCTCGCTGACTCAGCCGTCCAGCCGCGGGAGTGTCTTGGCCTCGGCGGCGCACAGTGGGCCAGAAGACCGGTGGAGGCAGCCAAAACTCAAGACGCGTTTTGAGCTCCAGAGTCGCTAAATGGGACTCGAACCGAACGTGTGACCCCACCAATGGATTCCTCGTTCGGAGAGCAATCCATTGGTTGGGTCACAGGTTCCGTTTGAGTCCCATTTAGCGACTCTGGAGCTCAAAACACGTGTAGAGTTTTGGCCGCCTCCACCGGTCTTCTGGCCCACTGTGCTTCGCCTTGCCGCCTAGTCCGGCTGTGGATTCGAGCCGCGTTTATGATCGAACTGGAGGACCTCCTCTGTCTCGCCCTCGCACTCTCGGGGCGTCACGTGAGGGTGCGAGGGAGACAGAGCGACAAAACGCCGCGTGGCAGCAGTCTGCAGACGCGAAGACTCGAACAGATGCAACACGTATTCGGGACAGGGAATTCCCAGAAGTCACTTCGTGGTGCTGCAGTTCGACCTCGGGCCTGCGTCGGGCCCGGTCGGGCCACACACCGTCACCGCTCGTCCTCAGACAGACAGACAGACGGACAGACAGGCAGACAGACAGGCAGACAGACAGGCAGACAGGACGCGTCGCTCGCCGACCTTGCACTATTGTGCACGCCGTGTGGGCACGTCGGGCACGTCCGTTTGTGTGCTGTGACATCGCGCGGGTTCGACTACCGACGCAGGCAGTCCGCTCCGCGAAAAAAGAATGACAACCCGGTATTCGAACCCTGGTCCCGGTCCGTCGGCCAGGAGTCGTCTCGCCGGACCGCAGGGCGGCAGGACGGCCCACGCAGGCGGGTGTTGAACCCCGACGAGCCCACGCCTCGTCGTGCGTACCGTCTTCTTGTTGACTTCCTGTGCCGTCCCCCCCCCCTTCCTTTGTGTGGCCGGTCTTCGGTCTTCGAGGCGACAGGCGACCGGAGAGTCGCCAATCCGCGCTAAAACCTTCCGGTGTGGGGGCCGCGCCTCCTCGGCCGGGGCCTCGCCGCTCCGAAACGGTGCCTCGTTGCTCTGTCTCTCTCGCACTCGGGGGAGAGGTGCGGCGTTCCGGAACCGGCCTGCTGGCGCTCAATGCCTGTCGCCGAGCACACTGACCCACTGCTTGGCGTCGACGGGGAATCGAGGTGGGGGGGGGGGGGCGTAGGCACCGCGACACCCTGGGACGCCCACTGGAGCCGGCACTGCGAACGAACCAAGGAGGTGAATTTTGCCGAGGGAGACGTCCAGACACGCACAGTGGGCCAGAAGTCCGGTGGAGGCGGCCAAAACCCGAGACGCGTTTTGAGCTCCGGTCTTCTGGCCCTCTGTGCAAGGTGGCGAACTTTGCCCAGGACCTCCAGACACGCCACTGCAAGACGTGCCCCGAAAAACACCGGAACTGCAAGACGGATTGGCGGGCTGTTGCACGTCGCCCTCGACGTCGCCGGTGATCGGCCGAGGTCCCCGTCAGTCGGAGGGGGAGGGGGAGGGGGACTCGTCTTCCACCAATGGGACGCGCGGACGGCGGCCGCGCCAAGTATGGAGGCGGCAGGCGAAGCAAGCGAGGCAGCTATCGCGCTCACACACTGGGCGGGACTCGCTCCAGACTCCAGGCAGCGTCCTGGAGCGCCGTCCTGGAGCGCCGCCCCGAGCCGTCCCAGGTCCCAGCACGATGCAGTCGCCGAAAATCGGGGTCAAAGCGGGAATTTGGTGACAAACCTGCCGGCCCGTTCCTTTTTTTGTTTTCTCCGGTGAAAATGGCGTTTCTGGCCGACTTTGGGCGACCAGTGCGGCCCGATTTCCCGGGTGATCCCGTATTTCGCATGCCAAAGCTGTTAAAAATCATAATTTTTGTATTGTTTTTTTTTTAAATGAAGTGCACCAGCTCCACCCCTCACCCCTTCAGCAATCGATGCTGCGACTCCCCGCGGCAACGCGACCTTGGTCTCGTGAAAGAACACGGCTCTCGTTTGCTGCTTTGCTCGCTTTGCTGCACCGTGTTGCTTCTGTTGGCCCCCTGGGGACCTTAGGGAGGGGGGGGGGGGAGGGCCAAGTAGGGAATTCGATCGCCCCGCTGCGGTACTGCCGAGAAGCGGGCCGAGCGCCGCGCTGCTTCGCGAATGGACCTGCAGGACCGAGCCGAAGCCAAGCCGCTACTATTTGCAGGTTCCCCTCCCCCTCCTCCGTCATCCCCCCTCGCCACCCTCCGTTTGACTTCCGGCCGGATCATTAGACGGAGCACCGAGCGAACAACCGCAGCCTCGGTAGCGATGGGACTAATCGAAGTTCGAGTTCTGTGATCCCATACAGGGTCCCGCTTCCCGCGCACAGTGGGCCAGAAGACCGGTGGAGGCGGCCAAAACTCTAGACGCGTTTTGATCTCCAGAGTCGCTAAATGGGACCCGAACGTGTGACCCCACCAATGGATTGCTCGTTCGGAGAGCAATCCATTGGTGGGGTCACACGTTCGGTTCGAGTCCCATTTAGCAACTCTGTTGCTCAAAACGCGTCTGAAGTTTTGGCCCCCTCCACCGGTCGTCTTTGCCCACTGTGCAAAGCCTACATATTGCCCAGTCGGCAGGCTGAGGTTGGCAACCCTTCCGACACTGGTGCATCGAGCTTTGCGTTACGTGGCAGCACTGCGGTGGGCTATTGGCAGGTGTCGGCCGTTGCGGGCTGCCCTGCCACTGCCGGTCGAAATAAAGAGTGACTGCCCCGCCATGCTGTCCCTGCTGGGCCACTGTGCGCCGCGGCCCGAGGAGGCTCACCTGTGCGCCAAGGCGGCCAAGACCCCAGACCCCTCCGCCGCCGTGCGCTAGTTCTGCCCGGCGGCGTGGCGCGGCGCGGCGGCATGATTATTTCTGAACTCGGCGCGCGTCGCGCCAACCCTTTGCAGGACCGCGTGCCCTGCACGTGCGGCCTGTCTCTTGACACAAAGGTCGCGGGTTCAAATCCGGCCGGCGTTTTCTATTTTTTACATTTTTGTTCATCGGCGTGTTCTAAGTGACATTTATGAACGAGTACCCGAAACTTGGAGTGGGAAACACTTGCAAATTGACTGCGCCTGGAAGGAGGCGGTGTCGTGGCCTTCACCTCTCTCTCCCTCTCTCTCCCACCTTTCAGGACCGTCTGTTGTCACTGCAAACTTTGCCTTTCCGGTCAACATGGTTGCCGCCGAGCGTTCTGCCTCGGGCCAGGCCTGCTGCTGGTCAACAAATCCACGTCGGCTCCCCACCCACTCTTTCCCTGGCCTTGATTTTCCTTTCCACGGCCCCTCGAGCCCCTGCCTGCGTCTGTTCCCCGAGCACTCCTTGCTGGCCACGACGACGGTGTCGACACGTGGGCTGGTGTCCGAGTCGGTCCGACTGCATCGATTCCTCACTCAGCCTCTGTCCCGCTATCGCTACCGGGGCAGGGGCTGTAGGGCCGCAGGGGCGCGAGGGTAGCCCCCCCCCCTCCCCCGTGTCGGTGACCTTCCCTGCCCCTCCGCGGGGGTGGGGGCGGCGTGCCGGCGGGGGCAGCGTGGGGCCGCGCCGTGGCCTGCGCCAGTGGCGGCAACCGCGGCCCGGCCGGCTGGACGTTCCCAGTGCCATAGGCGCCATGGGCTGGTGGCGCTGCCTGCACCGCGCGGCCCGCGTCGTCGGCAAGCTGCTGCACCGCAAGAAGGCCGGCGAGAACGTGTCCGCGGCCAGGGTGGCCGCCGTGGCCGCCGTGGCCTTCAAGGCGTAGACGGCATGGCGGCGACCGCGGTGTACCGCGTCACCATCCCCGTCAGCCTGGCCGCCAGGATGCCGGCCACGGTGTTCGAGGAGGACGACGACGACGACGCGTCGCCGGCCAGCTCCGCGGCCTCGGTGGCCAGCTCGGGGTCCTCCTCGCCGCGCGTCGAGGAGCGCGTCACCAGCGTCACGGTGCTCCGGTGAGACAGTGGCGCTGCGGAGCGCCTGCGGGGTAGGCAACACTGTGCGTTCGGCGCGGCGCTGCATTGGGGTTGCCTACCGCGCAGGCGCCCCGAGAGCCCCTTCAGGGTAGGCCACACGGAGGGTGGAGCGCAGCGCTGCGTTGGGGTTGCCTACCTCGCAGGCGCTCACTCCCACTGGATAGGCGAGGTTGGATCACTTTTTCACCTCCTATTCCCGGCCTTTTCTTTTTCCGAGTCACATTTTTTGGCGGACTATCGTAACTTCTAGATTCATTATTTTTGGGTGGGCCTTCCCCGCGCAGTCCTTCACGAGGGGTGCGGCACCAGTCCGCTCTAGTCCGAAACCACCCCACTGGTATCTAGATAGGCCGAATAAATAAGCAAGGGCCGGTCTGGGCCCGGAGGCCGACCTTGGGGTAGGCCCGTTATAGAGTTACGGCGGCGATCGGGCTGCCGGCTGGCGAAAGTGGTGCGCGTCTACACTGCGAGCCGTGATTAAGGGGCGAAACGTTTCCCTGACGGTGTGGGGGAGTCGGTATGCCGTGTCTCAAATGGAAGGAGGGAGGCAGGCAGGCCGAAGCCGGGCCACCCTCATTCATAATACGGGAGCTCTCTCTCTCTCTCTCTCTCTCTCTCTCTCTCTCTCTCTCTCTCTCTCTCTCTGTGTGTGTGTCTTCCTAAGTGGGTCGCTTCGGTGCACCCCCGCCCTGCGCCGCAGAGTCACTGCATTGCTTATCGTGGGCGACTTCGGCCTACTTGCCCGTTGGGCCGTTGGCGCAGTGGTGTGTGCGCGCTCTCTCTCTCTCCCTCTCTCTCTCTCTCTCTCTCTCTCTCTCTCTCTCTCTCTCTCTCTCTCTCTCTCTCTCTCTCTCACCCGGCGGCCCTGCAGCCGTCCTTGTTCCTCTCCCAGGCCGAATCCAGTCGCTGAAACTAACGCGGGACGCGTCCCTCCGACGGGCGAAGTTGGCGTTTACAGCGGTGGCGCGATCCACCACGTCGGCGATGGCGAGCCTCGATACGAACCGCGAACCGAAGCGCGCCGTCGAGTTGTTGACTGCGGTGTGTTCGCGCTTTGCGCCGCTTGGCGCCGATTCGTCATTTCGGCACCCGACTACTCATTCGAGTTGCAACTTAGTTTCGCTTGGCTGTTGTTATTCACACCTCGCGGTCTCGCGGGACCGACCGACCGAGCCGCGTGATGGGGTAGTTGGGAACCCCCTCCCCTCCCCCTCCCCCTCCCCTCCCTCTGGTAATGACGGCCGGGGGTGAATGGCTCCTGAAAGCGGGGACGTGCATTTAATTTGCCATGCATGCTATTGGCGGCCGTTGGCGGCGAAACACAGCAACTACAGCCGTTAGGGCCCGCCACCCCGCCACCGCACTGTGGGGAGGCGGCGGGACTTAGCAACGAAAATCGGCTCGTCCTTTCGTGAACTACATCCCTTTCAGTCGTTCTTTTTTACCGTTTCCGCCGACCGTCCCTGACCACGTCCTACACGCCACCGCCCAGGCAGTCGTCTTTCGCAACGTCCTTCCCCCGGGCGGGACGATCAAGAAGTGATCACGTGCGTGTTTGCGTGGCCGAGGGGGTAGACGCGTGCATTATTGAGTCCGAGGTGGCGGGTTCGAATCACAGAAGGGGAGTTTTTTTTTGTTGGAGGTCGAAGTCCGCGCGGCCCTTTGGCATTGATCGTGTTTGGTGTGCCCGGCCGTCGAACGCATTAGCCGCGTTGTTTGGAATCACCGTGATAATCTGCTTCCCTATTGACAGTGGCGGCACACACTTCCAGTGCACAGTGGGCCAGAAGACCGGTGGAGGCGGCCAAAACTCAAGACGCGTTTTGAGCTCCAGAGTCGCTAAATGGGCGTCGAACTGAACGTGTGACCCCACCAATGGATTGCTCTTCGAACGAGGAATCCATTGGTGGGGTCACACGTTCGGTTCGAGTCCTGTTTAGCGACTCTGGAGCTCAAAACGCGTCTAGGATTTTGTCCACCCCCACTGTGCCGTGGGATAGGTCACGCTGACGCTCTGCTTGTCCTTCTCCAGGCGCCACCGCTGCCCGCACACGGCCGGCCAGGAGGACAGCCCGCTCAAGCCCAGCGACGCCACGTTCGAGAGCGTGACCCACGCCCGGGAGGCGTACCACGCCTGGGACCTGCACCAGGTGGAGCGGCCCCGGCTGCAGCGCGCGCACACGCAGCTCACGCTCCCTGACGGCGTGGTCCACAGCGAGACCGCCTACCGCCAGGACTACGACGAGAAGAAGGCCGAGAGGCAGACCAGGTCAGTCCACTCTATTCAGAGTCAGGTTCACGCCGCCGGTACTGTTGACTAACTGGGCCGTGTGCAGGTTCCACCATGAGGACCACCTGTACCTGGAGGGCGACTTCACCGGCGAGCGCAGGAACGACTGGGCCACGAAGGGCGAGCGCGCTCCCGTCAAGAAGCCTCAGGACAACCTCCGCCAGGAAGGCGACTTCGCGAAGCGCGAGCTGTCGCCCGTTCGACCCGGGGAGCGCATGCCCGTCGTGAAGCACCCCGACAACCTGAAGCTCGAGGGTGACTTCGCGCAGCGGGAGAGAACGCCTGTCGGGCCGGGCGAGCGGGCGCCCATTGTAAGGCGGCCCGACAACCTCAAGCAGGAGGGCGACTTCGCGAAGCGCGAGCTCTCGCCCGTCCGGACAGGCGAGCGCATGCCCGTCGTGAAGCACCCCGACAACCTGAAGCTCGAAGGAGACTTCGCGCAGCGGGAGAGGACCCCTGTCGGCCCAGGCGAGCGCGCGCCCATCGTGAAGAGGCCCGACAACCTGAAAATGGAGGGAGACTTCGCGCAGCGAGAGCGCACCCCCGTCGGCCCCGGCGAGCGGGCGCCGATCGTCAAACGCCCGGACAACCTTCGCCAGGAAGGCGACTTCGCGAAGCGCGAACTGTCCCCCGTGCGGACCGGCGAGCGCATGCCCATCGTGAAGCACCCCGACAACCTGAAGCTCGAGGGCGACTTCGCGCAGCGGGACCGCACGCCGGTGCAGCCCGGGGAGCGGCCCAAGGCCGTCAGGCCCAGCGACAACCTGCGCATGGAGGGCGACTTCACCGGTGAGAGGACCGTCGTCACGGACTTCTCCACCATGCGGGGCGAGCGCGCCGAGGTGCGGCGCCACGAGGACCATCTCATCACCGGCGGGGACTTCCACGGTGAGGAACGCAACGGAGTTGATGAAGGTTGGTCTGCCCGTGTTCGGCCTCCACCTTCTAACCTTGAAACGTGCGTAGGCATCACCACCCAGCAGCTGGAGTTCACCGGGGAGATGTCGGAGCGGCCCAGGCTGATCCGCCGCAACACGTGGACCAAGCTGGAGGGGGACTTGACGACGGAGACCACCAGCCGGTCCGAGTTCAAGGGCTTCGAGCAGGTGACGAGGACCGAGTCGGTGCAGCGCCGCCAGGACAACCTCACCGTCGGCGGAGCGTTCCACGTAAGTCTGGGGCCTTACGGGTCACCCCACCAATGGATTGCTCTCCGAACGAGGAATCCATTGGTGGGGTCACACGTTCGGCTCGAGTCCTGTTTAGCGACTTTGGAGCTCAAAACGCGTCTAGAGTTTTGGCCTCACTCACACTCCTCTCCCCGCAGGGCGTGACGCAGAGCAGAGAGGACTTCCCCGAGCGGTGGGCCGTCAAGCCGGAGAAGCCGACGCGGCGCGCCGACAACCTGGTGGCCGCGGTGGGGGAGTTCACGACGTCCACGAGCAGCGCGGAGGCCTTCACGGGGCAGCAGAGCACGACGCGCACCGAGGTGAAGCGGCGCCGCGACAACCTCACCACCGAGGGCAGCATGACGTTCGAGTCGTCGTCGCGCACCGAGTTCACGCACAAGACGGCCGAGAAGGAGACCCCCAAGCGGCGGCGCACATGGACCAAGCAGGACGGCGAGCGCCACTTCGAGACCACCAGCTCGGAGGAGTACCGCGCCACCACCACGGTGGACGCGCTCGACGCGCGCCAGGCGCAGAAGCGGCAGCACGACAACCTGCGCATGGAGGGCGAGATGACGGTGGCGCGCTCCAGGGACGACTACAAGGTCGTCAAGGGCGAACGCTTCGATGTGCAGAGGCCCAAGGACAACCTCAAGCCCGAGGGCGAGTTCGAGAAGCGGCCGCGCAGGGACTTCAGCCCCGTCAAGGGCGACCGCGCCGAGGTCAAGAGGCCCAAGGACAACCTCAAGCCCGAGGGGGACTTCGTGCGTCCGCAGCGGGAGAGGGTGTCCCCGGGGGAGCGGCCCAAGCCCATCAGGCCCCAGGACAACCTGCGCCAAGAGGGCGACTTCGAGCGGCCCTCCCAGCAGCCCTACGGCCCCGGGGACAGGGCCCCCATCGTGAAGCACCCCGACAACCTGAGGCTGGAGGGGGACTTCCCGCAGCGAGAGAGAGAACCCGTCCGCCCGGGTGAGAGAGCCCCCATCGTCAAGCACCCGGACAACTTGAAGCTCGAGGGTGATTTCCCGCAGCGAGAGAGAACGCCGGTTAGGCCTGGTGAACGCGCTCCCATGGTGAAACACCCTGACAACTTGAAAATGGAGGGTGATTTTCCTCAGCGCGAACGGACGCCGGTGAAGCCAGGTGAGAGAGCACCTATTGTAAAGCACCCTGACAACTTGAAAATGGAAGGCGATTTCCCCCAGCGGGAGTACCAACCAGTGCGCCCTGGTGAAAGAGCGCCCATGGTGAAGCACCCGGATAACCTGAAAATGGAAGGCGATTTCCCGCAGAGGGAAAGAACGCCAGTAAGGCCTGGTGAACGAGCTCCCATGGTGAAACACCCGGACAATTTGAAAATGGAGGGTGATTTTCCACAGCGTGAACGGACACCCGTAAGGCCCGGCGAGAGAGCTCCGATCGTCAAACACCCCGACAACTTGAAAATGGAAGGCGATTTCCCACAGCGGGAGTACCAACCAGTGCGCCCAGGTGAAAGAGCGCCTATGGTGAAACATCCAGATAACTTGAAAATGGAAGGTGATTTCCCACAGCGGGAGTACCAACCAGTGCGCCCTGGTGAAAGAGCGCCCATGGTGAAACACCCAGATAACTTGAAAATGGAAGGAGATTTCCCACAGCGGGAGTACCAACCAGTGCGTCCTGGTGAAAGAGCACCCATGGTGAAACATCCCGACAACTTGAAAATGGAGGGAGATTTTCCACAGCGCGAAAGGACCCCAGTGAGACCAGGCGAGCGAGCTCCAATCGTCAGACATCCAGACAACTTGAAAATGGAGGGTGACTTCCCACAGAGAGAGCTGCAACCCGTTCGGCCCGGAGAGAGAGCACCCATGGTGAAACATCCAGACAACCTGAAAATGGAGGGAGACTTCCCTCAGCGCGAATTGCAGCCAGTGCGTCCTGGTGAACGCGCCCCGATCATCAGACACACGGACAACCTGAAGACCGAGGGCGAGTTCTCCGAGTACCGGTCGCGCGACGACTACCAGGCCGTGCAGGCGGAGCGGCGGCAGACCGTCCGCCACGAGGACAACCTCCGCGTGGAGCAGGCCGAGTTCTACGACTCGCGCTCCAGCGACGACTACCGCTACCAGCGGGCCGAGAGGGTGACGCAGGTCCGGCACGAGGACAACCTCCGCCAGGAGGGCGAGTTCACGCAGCGGGAGGTGCAAACCGTGAAGCGTGGTGAAATGCGGGCACCTATCAGGCCGCAGGACAACCTGAAGCAGGAGGGCGACTTCGTCCGTCCGACTCCCGAACAAGTGCGGCCTGGTGAACGAGCGCCCGTGGTGAAACATCCCGACAACCTGCGGATGGAGGGAGACTTCCCGCAGAGACACCGAGAACCAGTGCGGCCTGGAGAGAGAGCGCCTATCGTCAAACATCCCGACAACTTAAAAATGGAAGGGGACTTCCCACAGCGGGAATACCAACCAGTGCGCCCTGGTGAAAGAGCGCCCATGGTGAAACATCCGGATAATTTGAAAATGGAAGGCGATTTCCCACAGCGGGAGTACCAACCAGTGCGCCCTGGTGAAAGAGCGCCCATGGTGAAACATCCCGACAACTTGAAAATGGAAGGCGATTTTCCACAGCGGGAGTACCAACCAGTGCGCCCTGGTGAAAGAGCACCCATGGTGAAACATCCCGACAACTTGAAAATGGAAGGCGATTTTCCGCAACGTGAGAGGACTCCAGTTCGGCCGGGTGAGCGAGCCCCAATTGTTAAGCACCCAGATAATTTGAAAATGGAAGGCGATTTCCCGCAGAGGGAAAGAACCCCCGTGAGGCCTGGTGAACGAGCCCCCATGGTAAAACACCCCGACAATCTGAAAATGGAGGGAGACTTTCCACAGCGGGAGTACCAACCCGTTCGCCCTGGTGAAAGGGCACCCATGGTGAAGCATCCGGACAATTTGAAAATGGAGGGCGACTTCCCGCAGCGTGAACGGACGCCGGTGAGGCCAGGTGAGAGAGCTCCGATTGTGAAACATCCTGACAACCTCAAGATGGAGGGAGACTTCCCACAGCGTGAGCTGCAGCCTGTTCGCCCTGGTGAACGCGCCCCCATGGTGAAGCACCCTGACAATCTAAAAATGGAGGGAGACTTCCCACAGCGGGAGCGAGAGCCTGTCCGCCCTGGTGAACGTGCACCAATCGTAAAACACCCCGACAACTTGAAGATGGAAGGGGACTTCCCTCAGCGAGAACGCACCCCAGTGCGACCTGGGGAACGCGCACCAATGGTGAAGCACCCAGACAACCTTAAGATGGAGGGCGACTTCACCCAACGCGAAATAACACCAGTTAAACCTGGTGAGAGAGCGCCCATGGTGAAGCACCCCGACAACCTCAAGATGGAGGGAGATTTCCCACAGCGCGAACGTGAACCTGTTCGTCCAGGTGAGCGAGCTCCGATTGTGAGACATCCAGATAATTTGAAGATGGAAGGCGACTTCCCTCAGCGAGAACTGCAACCGGTGGGTCCTGGCGAGAGGGCACCCATGGTGAGACATCCCGACAACCTGAAAATGGAGGGAGACTTCCCACAACGCGAAAGGACTCCAGTCAGGCCGGGCGAACGCGCTCCAATCGTGAAACATCCCGACAACCTCAAGATGGAGGGAGATTTCCCTCAGCGAGAGCTGCAGCCTGTACGGCCTGGTGAACGCGCCCCCATGGTGAAACACCCCGACAACCTCAAGATGGAAGGAGATTTCCCACAGCGTCACTATGAGCCAGTCCGCCCTGGTGAACGCGCCCCCATGGTGAAACACCCGGACAACCTTAAGATGGAAGGCGACTTCCCACAACGCGAAAGAACGCCAGTAAAACCAGGAGAACGAGCCCCGATCGTAAAACATCCCGACAACCTCAAGATGGAAGGAGACTTCTCCCAGCGCGAGTTGCAGCCTGTACGACCTGGTGAAAGAGCACCCATGGTGAAGCACCCTGATAATCTGAAAATGGAAGGCGATTTCCCTCAACGCGAGAGGACGCCCGTCAAACCTGGCGAGAGAGCACCTATTGTGAAGCACCCCGACAACTTGAAAATGGAGGGCGATTTCCCACAGAGAGAGTTGCAGCCTGTCCGTCCCGGTGAAAGGGCACCCATGGTGAAGCATCCTGACAACCTAAAGATGGAGGGTGAATTCACGCAGAGAGAGCTACAGCCGGTACGGCCGGGAGAAAGAGCTCCCATGGTGAAACACCCAGATAATCTGAAAATGGAGGGAGACTTCCCACAACGCGAAAGGACTCCAGTGAAACCAGGCGAGCGCGCTCCAATCGTCAAACACCCAGACAACCTCAAAATGGAAGGCGACTTCCCGCAGAGAGAGTTGCAGCCAGTGCGTCCCGGAGAAAGAGCGCCCATGGTGAAGCACCCCGACAACCTGAAGATGGAGGGCGATTTCACCCAGAGAGAACTCGAGCCAGTGCGTCCCGGTGAACGAGCACCTATGGTGAGGCACGCGGACAACTTGAAGATGGAAGGGGACTTTGCACAGCGGGAGGTGGTCACTGTCCAGCGTGGTGAAAGGGTGGCCGTGGTGAAACATGAGGACAACCTCAAGACTGGCGGAGAGTTCACGGTGACGCGCACCCGCGATGACTTCACTGGTGAACAGGCCGAGCGCCGCGAAGTCACCATCCGAGAGGACAACCTGAAGACCGAGGGCGAGTTCACCGAGTACCGGTCGCGCGACGACTACCAGGCCGTGCAGGCGGAGCGGCGGCAGACCGTCCGCCACGAGGACAACCTCCGCGTGGAGCAGGCCGAGTTCTACGACTCGCGCTCCAGCGACGACTACCGCTACCAGCGGGCCGAGAGGGTGACGCAGGTCCGGCACGAGGACAACCTCCGCCAGGAGGGCGAGTTCACGCAGCGGGAGGTGCACACGGTGGTCCCTGCCGAAATGCGGTCGCCCATCAAGCCGCAGGACAACCTGAAGCAGGAAGTTGACTTCGAACGCCCGAAACCGCAGGCGGTGACCCCTGGCGAGCGGCCCAAGCCAGTAAAGCCCAAGGACAACCTTAAGCCCGAGGGCGACTTCGAGCGGCCGCAGCCACAAGAGGTGCGGCCCGGCGAGCGCGCGCCCATCGTGAAGCACCCCGACAACCTCAAGATGGAGGGGGACTTCCCGCAGAGGGAGCTGCAGCCGGTGAAGCAGGGGGAGCGCGCGCCGATCGTCCGCCATCCGGACAACCTGAAGCAGGAGGGAGACTTCGCGCAGCGGGAGCGGGAGGAGATCAAGAAGGGGGAGCGTGCACCCATCATCAAGCACCCCGACAACCTCAAGATGGAGGGCGACTTCCCTCAGAGGGAACTGACACCAGTAAGGCCGGGGGAGCGCGCCCCCATGGTGAAGCACCCCGACAACCTCAAGATGGAGGGCGACTTCGCGCAGCGGGAGAAGACCCCCGTGAGGCCCGGGGAACGCGCCCCCATCGTGCGCCACCCGGACAACCTAAAGCAGGAGGGCGACTTCGCGCAGCGCGAGCGCGAAGAGATCAAAAAGGGCGAACGCGCGCCCATCATCAAGCACCCCGACAACCTCAAGATGGAAGGGGACTTCCCCCAGAGGGAGAGGACCCCGGTAAGGCCCGGAGAGAGGCCGCAGCCCGTCAAGCCCAAGGACAACCTCAAGCAGGAGGGCGACTTCGTGCGTCCGGAGCCGGAGCAGGTCCGGCCGGGTGAGCGTGCGCCCATCGTCAAGCACCCCGACAACCTGAAGATGGAGGGCGACTTCCCGCAGAGAGAACTGCAGCCAGTTCAGCCCGGCGAGCGCGCACCCATCATCAAGCACCCCGACAACCTGAAGATGGAGGGTGATTTCCCTCAGAGAGAACTGCAGCCAGTTCAGCCCGGCGAGCGCGCACCCATCATCAAGCACCCCGACAACCTCAAGATGGAGGGTGACTTCGACCGCCCCGAGAAGGTCCCCGTCGGTCCCGGAGGCCGGGCGCCCATTGTTAAGCATCCCGACAACCTCAAGCTGGAAGGCGACTTCGACCGCCCCGAAAAGTCCCCGGTTGGGCCCGGAGGTCGTGCGCCCATTGTCAAGCACCCCGACAACCTCAAGATGGAGGGTGATTTCCCTCAAAGGGAACTGCAGCCGGTTCAGCCCGGTGAGCGTGCACCCATCATCAAGCACCCCGACAACCTGAAGATGGAGGGCGACTTCCCCCAGAGAGAACTGCAGCCGGTTCAGCCCGGTGAGCGCGCACCCATCATTAAGCACCCCGACAACCTCAAGATGGAGGGTGACTTCGACCGCCCCGAGAAGGTCCCCGTGGGTCCAGGAGGCCGCGCACCCATCGTGAAGCACCCCGACAACTTGAAGATGGAGGGTGACTTCGCGCAGCGCGAGAGGACACCAGTGAAGCCCGGAGAAAGAGCCCCTATCGTCCGCCGGCCCGACAACCTCAAGCCTGAAGACGGTGAGTTCACCAAGCGAGAGAAGTCCCCCGTGCGCCCAGGAGAACGCGCTGCCATCGTGAAGCACCCCGACAACCTCAAGATGGAGGGCGACTTCACGAAGCGTGAGCTGGTGCCCGTGCAGCCCGCAGAGAGAACCACGATCGTCCGCCACGACGACAACCTGCGCGTGGAGGGCGACTTCGTGGACCACCGGTCCCGCGACGACTACCAGGCCGTCACCACGGAGCGCACCAAGGCGGTGCGCCACGAGGACAACCTCCGCGTGGAGCAGGCTGAGTTCACCGCCACGCGTTCCAGCGACGAGTACCGGCACGCCACGGCCGAGCGCGTGGAGGTGGTGCGCCACGAGGACAACCTGCGCATGGAGGGCGAGTGGAACATGCAGCGCAGGGACGACTTCGTGGCCGTCAAGGGCGAGCGCTCCGAGATCCGCCGCCACGAGGACAACCTGCGCATGGAGGGCGAATTCGTGCAGCGCGAGCGCGAGGAGGTGAAGAGGGGGGAGCGGGCCACCATCGTCAGGCACAACGACAACCTCAAGCTGGAGGGAGACTTCGAGCGGCCCGAGAAGGCGCCGGTCGGGCCGGGAGGCCGAGCTCCCATCGTGAAGCACCCCGACAACCTGAAGATGGAGGGAGACTTCGCCCAGCGAGAGAGAGACGAGATCAAAAAGGGCGAGCGAGCGCCGATCGTGAAGCACCCCGACAACCTGAAGCAAGAGGGCGACTTCGAGCGGCCCCTCAAGGAGAAGCCGCAGCCGGGCGAGCGCGCCAACATCATCAAGCACCCCGACAACCTGAAGCTCGAGGGAGACTTCGACCGCCCCGAGAAGTCGCCGGTTGGGCCGGGGGGCCGCGCCCCCATCGTGAAGCACCCCGACAACCTGAAGCTCGAGGGCGACTTCGACCGGCCCGGCAAGGAGAACGTCGGACCCGGCGGCAGGGCCCCGATTGTGAAGCACCCCGACAACCTGAAGCTCGAGGGCGACTTCGACCGGCCACAAAAGCAAGCTCCTGGCACGCCCGACCGCGCCAAGGTGGTCAAACGGCCCGACAACTTGAAGCTGGAGGGCGACTTCGACCGACCCAAGAAGTCCCCGGTCGGCCCCGGCGGCCGCGCACCCATCGTCAAGCACCCCGACAACCTGAAGCTCGAGGGAGGTTTCGACCGGCCGGAGAAATCGCCAGTCGGGCCCGGTGGCCGCGCCCCCATAGTGAAGCACCCCGACAACCTGAAGCTGGAGGGCGGCTTCGACAGGCCCAGCAAGGACAAACCAGGCCAGCCGGACCGAGCTCAAATCATCAAGCGCCCTGACAACTTAAAACTGGAGGGTGATTTTGACCGTCCACCGAAGTCCCCCGTTGGTCCCGGTGGCCGCGCCCCCATCGTCAAACACCCCGACAACCTCAAGATGGAGGGCGACTTCGAGCGTCCGCAGAAGTCCCCCGTTGGCCCCGGCGGCCGCGCCCCCATCGTCAAGCACCCCGACAACCTCAAGATGGAGGGCGACTTCGCCAAGCGGAAGGTGGAGGTGGTGGGGCCCGGCGAGCGCGCCGAGGTGGTCCGCCGCCAGGACAACCTCAAGATGGAGGGCAAGTTCGAGAGCAGGCACACCGAGGTGATCCCCACCAAGGGCGAGCGCGCCACCGTGCGTAGGCCCGAGGACAACCTCAAGCTGGGCGGCACCTTCCAGGCGGAGACGACGCTCAAGTCCGAGTTCAAGGCCACCAAGGGCGAGCGCGCCGAGGTGCGCAGGCACGAGGACCAGCTCAAGATGAACGGCGGCAAGATGGAGTCGCAGACCACCAGCAAGGAGACCTTCGTCCAGAGGGTGGAGTCACCGTCCAAGACGCAGGTCGCCCGCCGCCACATGGACTCGCAGATCTCGCTGGGCCAAGAGACCGTCGCCATGGAGACCAAGGCCTCGAGAGCCTCCAAGGCGCACAAGGACTCGACCTCCAAGACGACCAGCCGCACGTCGACGGACACCAAGGTGCTGGCGGACGGCACGAAGGTGACGGTGACGCGCACGGAGCACGAGACGCGCACCGCGGGCGAGGTGAAGACCGCCTCGCAGCAGCACGAGTCCAAGGCCACCATGGAGACGTCCTCGACGTCCTCCAGCAGGCAGCAGGAGCAGCGCCAGCGGACGCACGCCGTCAGCAGCGAGTTCAAGCAGGCCCTGAGCGGCGAGGCCTTCCAGGAGAGCCCCGGCTCGCCCGCCGGCCATCAGCGTCGCAACGTCATCACCGCCGAGGCCGTGACCAACCAGGTGCTGCACCGCAAGGGGGCCACCACGTCCACCGAGGCCCTGCACACCAGCTCCACCGCGGCCTCGGCCCAGCGCAAGAGCATCTGCAGCCTGGACCAGAGCGGCCAGTACATCAGCGGCTCCAGCCAGAGCCAGGACAGGCGCAGCCTGAGCGCACTCCACCGCCAGCAGCAGGAGCAGCACCAGCACCAGCAGTCCCGGCAGGAACACCACCAGCAGTCAAGACAGGAACACCACCTGCAGTCCCGGCAGGAACACCAGCAGTTCCGCCAGGAACACCATCAGCAGTCAAGGCAGGAACACCATCAGCAGTCAAGGCAGGAACACTACCAGCAGTCCCGGCAGGAACACCACCAGCAGTCAAGGCAGGAGCACCACCAGCAGTCCCAGCAGATGCGGCAGGAGCTTCACCAGCAGCAGCAGCTACAGCTGCGCCAGGAGCAGCAGATGCGGCAGCAGGTGGTGCAGTCGCAGCAGCAGAGTCAGCAGCAGAGCCAGCAGACCCACCAACGCCGCTCGTGGTCGTCGAGCATGCAGCAGGACCAGATTCGCATTGGCGGAAGCATCATTGTAAGTACTTGTCTCAATTGCTTTTCGAGATATCTTTTTTAAGAAGTTGGTGGCTAATTTGACTTGACGCAGGGCCAACAACAGATCGAGAGCCGGTCGTACGGCAGCCCCTCGCTGCCGCTGGCAGTGGCGGGGGTGTCGTCGGCGCAGCTCAACCAGCGCTCCTTCGGCACGCGGAGGGCCAACGCCTCCAGCATCTCCACCATCCTGGCGGACAGCAGCACCACCAGCAGCAGCACGCGCGTCACCTCGCTGTACAAGGCGGAGTACGAGCCCCGCGTGGTGGGCCCCTGCCCCGCGGCGCGCCTGGCCGCCGCCGCCGACCCCGCCCCCTTCAGGCACACCCGCGACACCAAGGCGCACCGCTTCTTCCTGCCCACCGTGTCCAACTGACCCCGGCCGTCCCGGCCGTCCGCGGCGCCTGCCTCTCCCTGGCGTGACCCCGGCGCCCTCCGCCAGGACGCACTGTGCCGCATCACCGTGCTCCTGAGGGCAGGATGAGGCCCACGTCTCGCTTCTGGAGGGTTGTTCCCGAGAGGCGTTGCATCTCTCTCACTCGGAACTACTGTCTTGCAGACTTTTGCTGCGATGGTTTGCAACCGACTGCTCACGTTTCACTTGTGACTGAGTTTTTAAAAAAAGTGCCAACGTGCTTCCAGAAATGTTTGTAAATTAGTTGTTAGACTTGTGGAGTTGTTATTCCATTTAACTGACGAGTGTGGCGTTTCTGCAATTCGCGTAAACGACACTCATCAGGGCTTAGAAGTATTTTGAAAACTTTTTACTTTTGCTTAGTTTTATGAGTAAGTTTGGAGCCTCACTTTTATACTTGCCCTGGATCATGAAAAAATACTTCATGTATCCTATGTGTATAAAATATTCTCTGGAGAATTTTTGGATCTGTGCCAGGCTGTTCTCAGAACACTGCAATTATTTATTAGAAACTAACATGGTGTTCTGAAGGTGTTAAAATGCAGAAGTAGAGCTTTTAGTTTTACTTGCACTGTATTTTGCATCCACATCAGCAAACAGGACGAGGTCACAATGTGACCAATATGCATGGACTTTTGCATGCTGCAATTTTTTGACTGCTTTTGGTATTTTAAGAATGCGAAAAATGGTGAATGTGATATAAAGGCTTGTAATTTTCTAGGTACTTTTCATACTTTTGTAACATTTTAATTCAGAAACTAGATGTGACTTTTCAAGATGAGCCCGAATTGATCTGTGATACAAAAGTTGAAATTTATAGTCCCTTTAGGGAAGTGACAACATAAGCATCAAGTAGCAAGTGCCATATTGGATGCCCAGAGTCATCAAGTCAGTTACCCAACTTTTTCTACCAGGCAGCTCAAGATACATTCCCTCTTTAACATGGTGCTATTTTTATTTATTTTCAAAATCACTTTTCTGTGATTTAAAGAGAACTTTCTTTCTTCAAATATACCTTATGAAAGAGTGCACTATTTTTATGAGTTGTACAGTAGTTCTCATGAAAGTATTTTTGGACAAGTAATGCCACTTTGAACTATTTTGACAGTGATAACTGCTATCATTTTTCAAAGTTTATTTTGTTATCATGCATAATATTTATTTTCATACTCAATTTTTTTTTATTTTCTCTCGTATTTTCATTTCACTTCTTTATTGTTTCTGTTTAGGTTGTTTTAATTTATGCATTTCATTTGCTTATGCCTTTGTAACTTTCATTTTTGTTTTTGCTATGCCCCCACAATGCCCCCATGTAGTTTGTTTTCATTAATAAAAATATTCTATTCAACAACTTTTTTTTTTGTTTCATTTTGCACGCATCACAGATTATTATTTTTGTTGCTCACTGTCTGTCTCCCTCTTTACCTTCTATTATCCATTTCAAATTTTTAAAGAGATTGTAGTTTACGTAAAGTATTATTCCAAATTTAGAAACTGTAGGATCTTTATCTTAGTTGATTCATGAAGAATAAATACACAAACTGCAAAGTCGCAGTCACAGCTGCTCCATACTCATTTGTGATCTGCTCGAGCAATGCATCCTCAGCACTGAATAGGATCCACTCCTACAGTCTGCCTTGAGATTGCATTTTGCTACATTTGTAAGAAAAAGTGGGGAATACAAGCTTTTGTGACTTTGTAGAAGTTTGTGTAACTAATTTTTTTAAAACAAAAAAATCTATTAATTTTTTTGAAGAGAATTCCATGATGAAACCGGAAGGAGGGGGAAATATTTTATTATTTCAGGCACACTTACTTGCACGCTATTTGAGCAAAGCAGAAGAGAAATCAGTTGGAACAAAGTTACAGACCCAGGAAAACATGGCCAGAACTCTTTAGTATCCCAAAGCTGCAACGAACTGACACTGCCTTGTAAACAATACAAAACTGAATAAATTAAAGACATTCTATTTTTGGTAAACAGTGCGTTTTCTTTTTTTGTCCCTACCTACAGTAAAACCATGGGATGGGCTCGGGATGGGTAGGCGCTCAGGAAGGCTCTAGTAGAGTCCGCTCTAGGACTCTAGGCTCTAGCTCTGAGCGCCGTGAGGGTATGCAACCCCTTAGTCACGCTTGTCGGTGGGTTGCCTACTCACTCTCATCCTCAATTTTTCATAACTTTGGATTTACATTGCCATTGCAGTTAGTCTCGACGATCACGCCGTTAGAACTTGGTTAGAACTCGTGTTGGGAAAACAAAGAACAGCAACGACGACGAACGTCTTATTTCGAAGGTAATCACCTCAAAATCTAGGCCGACTCAGTCTGGACGCTATTCTACTTGGTAGTCGCCATGCTGTGTGGAGTGATTTCGGGGTGACAAATAGGATTTTCATTCATTTCTTGGGAACATGCACTTGGTGAGGTTAAGAACGTTTTCCTACAAAGAAATGATAGCGTCCGTTGTCTAGACACATGATATGGTGCTATTTGGCCTTTCCTCCCTTAAGTTACTCATTGTTTGATGCACATACATACCGTACTTGTAGTAATCTGCCTATAGTGGCTTCTCTTGACTGAACATTTCTTTGTTGTTGTGCTTTGTTTTCCCTTCACTGATGAGCGGGAAGCCTATTCAACGTTTTCGATATTTCCTGCAGAGGCCATGGTGACCCAAGCTGCTGTGTGAGGAGATCAGATTCATCAAAACTCCATCCTTTGTGAAGTTCATGAAGTTGGCAGACAATGTATCAGCGGATTCGATGTTGTCGGTTTGCAAGTGGCTTGGAACTGAATGGAGTTCGAATCAGGGGACTGAAGACATTTTCTCCTGTCAGCAGTGGCGCAGAAAATCACAAGTTTATAGCGCCATGGATGAAGCAACATCTTTTCAACTCGGAGAAGCATAATGCTGCTACTGATTTGGAAACTGAGCACAGTGATTTCAGTAACTCCAAAGAATCTTATGTACTCCCAAACTTAGTGGGACCTTCCATTCAATCTCATGTTCATGAAATAGCAGAGAGGCAAAGTGCTCCTTATCGAGAACTTTTGGAAGCTCTTGTTACAACAGAGTGTCCGTCTCTGCCTGATGAATGGCTCTTTCAGCCAGGCTGGATCTGTTACAGAAAGGGCTCAGAGCCTGAGCATGTGGAATTTCCCAATGAAGACGCTCTGTTTTTTGATGCTGAAGTCTGTGTTAGCGAGAGTTTTGCCCCAGTGCTGGCTACTGCGGTAAGCTCCACTGCTTGGTATGCATGGGTGAGCCCTGTTCTAATTCAGCGAAGAAGTAAGGTAAATGCTCCTGTCTATGTTAGTGACCTCGTGCCCTTGGGCCATCAAGGCACAAGACCACGGGTGGTTATTGGGCACTATGTTTGCTATGACAGTGCAAGAATTCAGGAGTGTTATGACTTGTCTACATCAGGCATGAAGTTCTTTGACACCATGGCAGCTCATATTTCCGTCAGTGGGATTACTGATTTGCAAAGGTACTTCTTACTTAATGCTGAGAAAAAGCCAGACTGGGCTAGCCTTGCTTGCGGAAACAGTTTGAAAGCTTTGCATCATCTGTATTGTGGAAAAGAACTCGACAAGACTGAGAGAGATGTCTTTGTGAAGGGGTCTATTAGTGATATTGCAGATAGATTCCAAGAACTTACTAGATACTGTGCTCTAGATGTTGTAGCCACCCATTCTGTGTATTGTAAACTTTTGCCCTTGTTTCTGGAAAGGTGTTCCCATGGTTCCACATTAACTGCAATGCTAGACATATCTTCCATGTTTGTGCCTGTGACTAGACAGTATAAAGATATCATAGATAATGTCAAAGAAAAAATATCCAATGAGGATAAAAAAGTCCAACTGCTTTTACAAGAGCTTGCTGATGATGCTTTGCACCTGATGCAGAATGACAAGTTCAAAGATGACCCATGGATGTGGGATCAAGATTGGAGGAAGATTAGCAAGAAGTTGAACAAGCCAGAATGGTATAAGAAGCTTACATCGCAAGTAAGCAAGACTGAATCCGACATTCATTTAAACTTAAGAAGTAATATTTCTGCCCAACTGATGCAGCTGAGTTGGGGCTGTTTTCCTCTTCACTATGAAAATGACCATGGTTGGGGCATGCTTCTCCCAGCCTTCAAGGCTGCAAGTGGAGCAAGGGATCAAGTGGATGGCAGAGTTCCTGTAGAAAGTATTAGAAAGCACTGTGATGTTCTCCCTCGGCCAAGAATTAGCTCGATTCCCTCATTGAGAGACTATGAGTCTCTGCAAAGTGGTGTCACTGCATCAAATTCTGATGTTAGTAGTGGTGCTCCTGGATTCAAAAACCAAGAGGGTACTCAGTTTTTTATGCAAAATGGATTAATTTTTAAGAAGCTTCCACATTATTTAAGTATTGATAAAAATGTAGGGGGCCCCATGTCCATTCATTTGCTGATGAATCCATGTTTACGCTCTAACAATTCTAAAGCAACAAGCATTCTCAAGATTCTTAGAAAAAATCTGTTTTGGAAGAGAAACAGTAAAGCATTTGAAATGCTTCCAGTAGTTTGGTATGATGAGAGCCAGTCGAGTGGAGCTGTGGTTCCCTCAGCCTCTGCGTGTGGTGACTTTGCACGACATCCCAAGGAAGTCTTTTTCTCTGCGTTTTGTAGTGAGCCAGAATGCAGTGCAGGGACTGAAGTAAACCAAGCCTTTGAAGCACCTCCTCGTTGGAGTTTTCTCTCCGCAACTGTTCCAGACACCAATCTGTGGATGACCTGTCTGCTGGCAGACAGCGTGAGTGGTGAATGCGGCCACACCCCAATTGGGAAAATGTTTGTTGATGGTGAAGTTTACTCTAGTATTTCGGAGCACATGAAGCTGACCAAGTTGCAATCAGAGCTTTTGTTTCATGCTGTGCTTTGGGGTGCAAACAAGAGATACTTGGCTAAAATGCTGAGGGAGATAAACCCACTCTTGAGTGATGTGAAAGTTTACAAAAAGGCCGATCAGCTCCTAACATACCTTTGTGGCAGTCCCTTTATGTCCCAAAATGGAAAGCTTGCAAGACCTGGTGGAATTTTTGATGATTTCTTACTCAAGCTCCAGGAAATGATTGAGAGTGAAAAGATAGCTACACCCATCCTTAAAACTCGCCTCAGTAGAGTCCTAGAGAGTGATAGAAAGAAATACTTGAAGCTAATTCAGAACTGGTTGGTGAGAAGCTCTGCAGTTGACTATCTGCATGTGCTTATGATGTGCTTCCGTGATTTAGAGCCAAGTGCTCGGCTGTGTTCTGTTGGCTCTCTAAAGATGCATGTGAAATATCTTGTACCTGATGAAAGCAAGTATTGTGCTGCCAAATCCCTCCACATTGCCCACCTATATGCAGCAGCATTTTGCGCTGCTCAAGTTGGCCTGAGTGATATCCCTAAAATAGCAGCAGAACTGCCCCATGTAACTCTCAGTTCCCACTTTAGGGAGGATTCAATTAATGCTCTAAAGTTGACTTTTAAGGAGGCACTAATGTATTCCAAACCTGAATTTTCAACCAATAATTAATTTACAAAGCCATCATCATGTGATCTGGAAATGGACTGTTGAATGAAAGACGTGTTGCTTTATTTATTAAAGAAAGAAAAGAAATTTTAATGTAGTAGTTCGGAACAGATTTCTTCAATCTTGAAATATCATAGTATTAGTCGATATTTGCTTAACATAAATTTAACTGGTTATTGTGTGGTATTGCAGTGCCATGGAAGGAGCAGAGGACGATTGATCAAGCTGACCTCAAACCAAAGGAGCATCGGTGGAAGAGAGTGACAGAATGATTTTGAATAATCTCATTCGAAGTCCAAAGGCTGTGAAAAAGCTGAAGCTGACCACATTTCAGCATGCCAATCAATCAAACCAAAGCACAGATCCTTCCACAACAGCAAATGTGGAATCCACATTTGCTATTCCTCAGCCTTCTGAGCAGCCTCCAAAGAAAGTCAAGTCTAATATTAATTCCACATTGCATTCCAAATCAGTTGAAAATGCTACTCGAATTAATCCCTGTGGCATTCAGATGCTGCCTAGTAACATCTTGCATCATTTATTTGGAAACCTAGGACCATCATACTCTGACAAGGATGTGAAAATTTCTTTAAAAGCGCTGAAAAAATATGGACTGAATGTAGACAGTGTTGGCACTGCCCCAGAAGTAGATCTCAAACTTCCTCCGTTGGAAGGGTCCAATGTGGAGGAGCACTTCATGGCTATTGGAAGACAGCAGAGTGAGCCATATCGTCTACTTCTGGAAAGTATGACAGCACCTCTTGTTGAGAAACCATCGGTGTGGGAGCTGCAGGCTGGCTGGACCAAGTACATCCCAGGACAGCCACCGCAGAAAGTGAATTTTCCTGAAGAAGATGCTATTGTTTTTGATATTGAAGTGTGTCAAAGTGCCGGACAGTTGCCTACTTTGGCAGTTGCTGCTAGTTCCAAAGCATGGTATGGATGGGTTTCTTCTAGTCTCACAGATGGTACTATTTCAGCCTCAATGAAAGAAAAATATTCCACTGAACATCTCATTCCTCTTGAAAGTGGTCCAAATCAAAAAAATTCAACTTCAAAAGTCAAAAGACCCAGAGTGGCTGTAGGGCATAATGTTATGTATGATAGAGCTCGTATAAAGGAGCAGTATTGGCTTGAGCCCACAGGAATGCGTTTTGTGGATACTATGTCTCTGCACATCTGTGTTAGTGGTGTGACTAGTTACCAGAAATCACTGTTATCTAGAGCCAAAAAGGCAAAGAATGAAGACACGGAATTAAGTGTTGGAAATGAAGAAAGCTCGTCAGATGCAGAAGATCTTGCTGCACTTCAAGAGAATACATCTTTGAATGGGTTGGCAGAGGTGCTTAAGCTGTATTGTGGCAAGGAACTAGATAAGGCTGGAAGAGATGTTTTCATTGATGGAACCTTGAGTGATGTTCGACGTCACTTCCAATCAAGTATGTCTTATTGTGCGTCTGATGTTGCTGCGACCCAGGAAATATTGAAAGCCCTCTTTCCACTATTTTTAAAACGGTTTCCTCATCCTGTAACTTTGGCTGGAATGCTAGAAATTTCCATGGCATATCTTCCTGTCAACCGAAATTGGATCCAGTATTTAGAAAACTCTGAACAAACATACCAGGACTTGGGTGTAGAAGCTAGATTTCAACTTGCAAGGAGAGCTGATGAAGCCTGCAGCCTGATGCATGATGAGAAGTATAGGAAAGATCTTTGGATGTGGGACCAAGATTGGAGTACACAAAAACTAAAACTCACGAAGCGAAAAGCGAGGTTGAAAGAACCCGATCAGACAGAAGAAACTGTGGCCAATGAAGAGACTGATGAAGATATGATTGCAGAGCCTCATGTGATTCTTAACGAGTTAAACAAAAGAGATAAAGAATTTGAAGAAGAGATTGTTGCTAGTCCAGAAGTCCAGACCATTATTGACTCAGGATTTCAGCTTCCCCTGAAGCCTCCTCATTTACCTGGATACCCAACGTGGTATCGAAAACTTTGTGTGCCTCCAAAGCAGGAAGACTGGTCTCCAGGTCCCCAGCTTATAACAACAAAGATGCAAGTCTCTCCAAAACTTCTTCACCTCACTTGGGAAAAATATCCCGTTCATTATATTCGAGGAGAGGGATGGGGAAGTCTGAGACCTCTGGATATGGATGAGTTACCCCCTATAGATGAGGCCAATGAACTGCCTATCAAGGAGCTTATTGATTATTGGAAGTCCATCCCAGAAGAGGATAGAAAATGTGGTGGCGATGTGGAAGTTTGCCCTGGTGTTGTCCTTGCAAGGTTGCCTCATAAAAATGGAGTAGGACTTCGAGTTGGTGATCCTTTAGGGCGTGATTTTATAGTAAAGTTCTCTGAAAATATTCTTTCAGGTGATTCTGTTGCTGAAAGAATGATGGATATAGCTAAGAAACTTTCTTATTGGAGAAACAACAGAGATCGGATTATGAAGCAGATGGTTGTCTGGTTGACTGCTAAAGATTTACCATCAGATCTGGAAGATTTTCCTGCTGGTGCTATTCTACCTCAGCTGATTATCTGTGGTACTCTCACTAGAAGAGCTGTTGAAAGAACCTGGATGACTGCCTCCAACATTTCCAAGGAACGAATTGGATCTGAACTCCGAGCTATGATTCAAGCACCACGTGGCTACAGCATTGTTGGCGCCGATGTGGATTCCCAGGAACTGTGGATTGCATCTTTAATCGGTGATGCCTATGCCTCTAAAATACATGGCGGTACTCCATTCGGCTGGATGACCATCAGTGGTCGCAAGTCTGATGGAACAGACATGCATAGTGTGACTGCCAAAGCAGTTGGTATCTCTCGAGACCATGCCAAAGTTATCAATTATGCTAGAATTTATGGAGCTGGTGTACCCTTTGCTGAACAACTGCTAAAACAATTCAATCCATCCATGTCAGTTGATGAAGCAAAATCCAAAGCACAAAAAATGTTCCGCATGACAAAAGGAAGAAGAGTGTATGTGCCTAATGCCAAACATAGTGGTATGGTTCCAGCTGGTCCGTACTCACCATATGATGCATCCACCATGGCTGCTGGTCAGTTTGGAGCAAAAAGATCTGATATATTTAAGCTAGCATGGAGTGGGGGAACAGAATCTGCTGTTTTCAATCGCTTGGAAGAAATTGCGCATAGCAGGACCCCTGAAACTCCATTCCTTGGAGGAAGATTGAGCCGTGCTCTTGAGAGTCAGCAAGATAAAAATCTGCCCACTCGCATCAACTGGGTTGTGCAAAGTGGTGCTGTGGACTTTTTGCATTTGCTCCTTACTGCGTTCAAGTGGCTAGAACCTGATGCCAGATTCTGTCTCAGCTTTCATGACGAAGTGCGGTATCTTGTTCCGGATGACAGGGCTCATCATGCTGCTTTGGCTCTCCATGTCGCCCATTTGCTCACCAGAGCATTTTGTGTTTCCCGTTTAGGCCTGACGGACCTGCCATTGTCAGTGGCCTTTTTTACATCAGTGGAAGTCGACAAAACTCTTCGTAAGGAGGCCCATGATAACTGCCAAACCCCATCCAACCCTCATGGACTTCTGAAGGGGTATGGCATCCAGCCTGGAGAGAACTTAGACATTTACAAATCCATTGAGAAGGCTGGAGGACCAGCTGCCCTTCTATCAAACCAAAAGAGGTACACTTTCACTTTGTCCCTGCAGTAGTCTTGTGCCAGTTCAGTTTGATGTAAATCTACAAGTACTTAGTGCATTTTACTTTCAGTAACTAACAACTTTTGGGGGCATTTGGCTAGCTTGAAAACCATTAATGAAGTTGAAAAATGGGGTTTTAGACTAATAGTGTTCATTTGTTTTGTAAAAATATCATTGTTTAATTACTGTATTTTGATAATTTCTTAACACTTTTGTTGTTTTTTTTCTGTTTTGTTCCCAGGAGAGATGTCTGCAGCAACAAAACGTAAACACGTGATGCGTGATGTGCTGTTTGAAGAGTTGGAGCCTCCAAAGGAAAATCAAGAGATTGTCAAAATTCGAGCAAGCGTGGGAAATAACCTTCATGAAGTAGAGACTTCTGCTGGAGAAACTTATCTTATATCAATGCCAACAAAGTTCCGAAAAAATGTGTGGGTGAAAAGGGGAGATTTTGTACTTGTAGAGCCAATAGCTGAAGGTGACAAGGTTCGTGCTGAAATGGTACGCCCGGTAACTTCAGATTATATTCGCTACCTGCGTGAAATTAATAAATGGCCTGAAGGCTTTGATAAAGCTGAGTCAATAGATGATGATGAAAGTGGCAACCCTAATCGGAGGCCTCTTAATAATTATCATTCAAGTAGTGATAGTGATACCAGTGAGAGTGATACAGAGTAAACATTTTTCCAAAATAATTTTTTCCTTTTTTTTCGTTAATCAATCTGTTAAAAAATGCTAGACTATTTTTGTGTTTCTTGTTTGGAGTCCGCTTTTAAACTTTGATGTTGAGAATTCTTTTTCTGATCTCATGTCACACTGTCATACTGTATTTAAGTTATTTAATTCTCTGTATTTTGTTTTTCAAGGGGACAAAAGGACCCTAAATTTTGTTAGGTATGGGTATGACTTATGAAAGTATGTGCCTTTGTAATATATCGTGATGGAAAAGTCGAGCTGAGCTATAATTGTAAGATGTACATTTGTTGATTAAAGTATTTTTTCACATCACTTCTCTGTTAAAAATTTTCTGAAAATCATGTGATTTATTTTTGGCAGCAAAAGTAGCAAGCTGTAAGACCTACTACAGATTTAGCTTGCACGAAGCATGAACACAGCTCTCACTAAATTGTAAATGGAAAGATGACTGGGCCAGCACCTCAACACACACACCTTCAAATGCCCCGCTCTTGCTAAATCAAATGCAACGACAACTTTTTCATACTAGTTCGTAGAGCAGTGCTACCAGACCGTCTAAGTTTTCACTAAGCTATAGATGGGAGAGAAATTTAGAGCCGTCTTTGTATTAGTGCCTTAAAACCTACCTCTAGGACTAGTTTAGAGCGAATTAAAAGACCAAATTTTTGTAGTCCCTGTTAGGGGTCTGATCTTACCGCTTATCTTGCCCATTCGCTCCGCGAGGGTTGCAGTCTTGGGGAGCATTGATTGACCAAACATGGCTGTCCTGTTGTGACAGTTCGTGCCCAGTGTACGCCTCCAAATGTCTATTTTCCGGGATTATCTTAATTGTTATCGCCGAATTCAACCCTAACAAGTGATCTGATGTAGAGTCCTTGCGTCCGTGGGACTGGTGCATTTTTCTTCGAAGGAGAGACCATTCATGGAAGCCAACTATTTACGTGAACATTGGGATCCAAATGAATGGAACATAACGGCAGACCACGACAGTGAACTGGGATCCCAAAATAGGTCCGGGACGGAATAAATGGGCGAGATACACTCGTAAATGCCCGGCCTCTCTCACAGCTAGTTCGCTGCTGCCGTCTAGATTCCGTGGTGAGTGTGCGAAGGACGAGAGTTTCTGCTGCTTGGTTAAACGCTCTGTGTATCGTGTCAGCGTTTGTTTACATTCATAAACGTCATATTTAGAAAGGTCAAAGCCCTTTCTACGAACTCAAGTAATCCGTCTTATTGAAGTGTCAAGCTCTATCTGTCTGAGTGACGGCCCCAGTTGGCTGAAAGACGGCGTATTAGTCGAGGTGTCCAACACATATGCTTGGTTGTTCTATCAAAATATTAGTCCCTCATACTGCCATGTCAAAGGTTTGAATGAAACGTGTATCCCCTCAAATTTGATACTGTTTCTTTTTCTAAGTTATGATATCAAGTTTACTTATATATTTTAATGGTAGATTGAACCTGCACACTATATTATAAAAATTCAAGACCATACTAATGTATACGAAGGCACTGTGTCTCAATGAAGACTTGAGATTTCATCTTGACATGCTTTGACAATCATCCCTGAAGAAAAATAGTGTACTGTGGTTATGATGATCATATTAAAAAAATCAACCAGTCCTTAATTGTTTTAATTTTTTGAGACTTGATTCTCACCTGGAGGGCATTGGTAACTGTGTTTTCAGATGTTTTCTGTTATTTTTTGGTAGAGTTTCGATCAGGTTGCTTTTCCTTCTGTCAATGCTAGGCGCTCTAGACCCTGATGGAAAGCTGTGAAAAGAATTATTTGTCATGAGATATTGAGTTGATAATGCAACGTTTTGTTGAATTTTTATTGAATCAAATCTAATTTGGAGCCTTTTATTATGAAAGTTAACATTCAAGATACTCAATGTAAATGCAAACTTCTCAGCACAATCTCCCAATGTCAAGTCCCGTTTCTTCCACATTTATGTCATTGTTTTGCGTGGTCTCAGTTTGACATTGGGGTTGGAATGCAACCTACCGCTATTGTTACGTTGGATTAAACCCCCAGCTTTGGTGCGTTGAATTATTTTTTTAAACTGTGAGCCGCGTGGTTGTAGCCCCAACATTATTTTTTTTCAAGGCTACCCCGCTGGTGCGAATGTGATGTGACCTCTGTGTGAGCCCTTTGTCTCACATGTGAACATTCTCCCTTGGAACACCCCTTGGAAGCCACTGACGTTTGGAACGGTCCCTTTGTGTGAACGAGGCCAAGGGGCGGGGTGGGGGTGGGGGTGGGGGTGGGGGCGGCGCGGGGGCGTCGCGCACCGCGGCGTCCTTGGTACGTTGCGCCCCGCGCCGCCCCCGCGCCGCCCCCACCCCCACCGGACACCAACACTGGGGTCCGGTTTCTCGGCGCTGCTGGCGCTGCGCGCTACGCGCCGCCACGCTACGGCTCCAAGGGGTGTCTCACAGGGAGGAGAGAGCAGCGCGTCTCACGTTGCCATGGTTACTGTTGCAGGCGTCGCGGCGCGTCGCGGCGAGCTTTCCGCCACCCTCCGCCAGGGGTTGTGCCGGCGCTGGCGTCGCCGCTGGGCCGGCCAGGCCTCCTAGAGCCGCACAAGCCGCACCCCCACCCTTGCCGGCGTCGCGACGCGCGTCTAGCCTCGCCTCGCCGCGCCGCGCGAGAGTCGCCTCGCCAGTCTGCCGTGGGTCTCGGTCCGACCAAGGACTCGGAGCGGCAAGCGGCGCGCGGCCTAGCGGCATGGCCCAGACCGCACGCGTGTCAGTGCCGTGACGAGGCGTGACGAAGCAGTGTGGCGAGTGTGCCGAGTGTGACATGCGGCGCCAGTGATTTGTGTGAGTGCGACAGTGGTACCATGGGGCCTTGTGGCGGTGTGCTGGCAGCCCCAGCCGCCCCAGCCCCCCTCCCCCTCCCCCTCCCCGCCCCGCGGCCGGCGCGGCTGTCCTGGATGCTGCTGCTGCTGGTCGTGCTGCTGGCGGTGCCCATCGTCCCCGCGCTCAACTGGCAGGACAACATCAGGCCCAAGATGAAGGTGGAACTAGGTAAGTGCAACGCAGTGCAACGCGCGACTCGCAGCGTGGGCCTTCCCCGCGGACAGCGCGGCAGCGCACGGTGGGCCAGAAGACCGGTGGCGGCGGCCAAAACTCGAGACGCGTTTTGAGCTCCAGAGTCGCTAAACAGGACTCGTACCGAACGTTTGACCCCACCAATGGATTCCTCGTACGGAGAGCAATCCATTGGTGGGGTCACACGTTCGGTTCGAGTCCCATTCAGCGACTCTGGAGCTCAAAACGCGCCCCTACCGGTCCTCTGGCCCACTGCGCGCCGGTCGCCCCTGTGGCGCTTGCCGCTCGGGCTGTCATGTGGTCATTCCCTGTCCGAGCGTTGGCGCGGCTGGCGAGGTTAGGTCGGCTCGGACGGGGTCAGGTTAGGTCGGATTGGCTCGTGGGGCTCGCTGCATGGAAGCCCGTCTTCGTTTAAAAATGACGCAAGTGGGTTCCAGGCAAAATGCACGACAGTAAGACAGCATGGCGACCGACCGCCGAATTTGGACGGAGGCGAGCGCTTCTCTCTCTCTGTTTCTCCCCCGCCGTTCTTTGGCTGTCTCTTTCTTTCCCTTCTTCTCTGCGCGGCCTAATCACTTACCCCGGTCGACGCCCCGCCGCCTCGCCGCCTCGGCCGAGTCTTCGCGACGGACTAATCCTGGGGAGAAATTTGGGCGAGTGATAAGAACGGTAAGCTGTCACCGCCCGACCGGGCGAGCACACTGGCGGACTGGCAGAATGCTGGCAGAATGCTGGGCGCGCCCCCCCCCCCAGTGGATTAGCTCGATTCCGAAGGAGGTATAAAAAAAGGGAGGGAAAAAGAGAGGGGAAAGTACTCTTGGAGAAAGTTGGTCCCTTATCCGATGGTGTAAAAGCAACCGAATGGCGGCGCTATTTATCTCGCCGCGGGTTAATGAATTGTTTGGCCGCCGCCTCGTCCTCCACCTCGGCGTCGTCGACCTCCCCTTCCCTGCCTTTGATTACTCACACATTGGCGGCGCGGTATGAAATGTGCTTTCGCGGCGCGGCGCTTTGAAATAAATGGCGCACCCCCTCGCCGCGCCGCGCCGCGCCGCGCCCCTTTGGCGGGAAAGTTTGTTACCTGCATAGCGGCGGGGCGGGGCGGCGAGGAGGTGGGCGTGCACTGGCCGGGCACAGTGGGCCAGAAGACCGGCGCCGGCGGCTGAAACTCTAGACGCGTTTTGAGCTCCAGAGTCGCTAAACGGGACTCGAACCGAGCGTGTGACCCCACCAATGGACTCCTCGTTCGGAGAGCAATCCATTGGTGGGGTCACACGTTCGGTTCGAGTCCCATTTAGCGACTCTGGAGCGCAATTCGCGTCGGGGGTTCTGACCGCCTCCACCGGTCCTCTGGCCCACTGTGGGGCGGGGTGCCACAGTGTGGGGCCGCCCTGCCGCCGTGCCCTGCCCTCCTTCCCGCTGGCTGGGTGTGAATGTGCATGTGCGAATTAGCGGCAGATGCCCTCAAAGGAGTGGCCCGCCACCCCGAGCCGCCCCGGACCGCCCCGGACCGCCCTCCCACCGCCTGCAGGCTCGCCGCGCCCACCCCGCCTCCACCCCGCCTCCACCCCGCCTCCACCCCGCCTCCACCCCGCCTCCACCCTCCACTGCCCACCTTTCACCATCGCATCCCCTGACTGTCAACAACCCTTTGGCATTACACCCTTCACCATCACCCCCTCCCCCTCCCCTCCCCGCGTGCGTCCATTCACTCCCTCACCGACGGCGAATCCACCATATGAATTATTCCGCAGACGCACATCCCCCTCCCCCGCCTTTTCCATGATTTGCGCGCGTCTTTGCTGCGGGCTTGCTGGCTTAACTAATTGTAATAATGAGAGGGGTGGGGGTAGGATTAAAGTGCACACTGCGCCACCGGAGTGCTGCAGGGCGGGCGGGGCGGACGGGGCAGACAGGGCCTCCGCTTCCTCTGCGTTTGTTTTGACAACACAGAGGCCTAGAGGCTCCGCCTTCTCTGCCTAGCCTGCCCGGCCTGCCCGGCCGCGAGATGAGACCCAACTTTGGCCCCGGTTAGTTCGGCTGCCGCCTGCCCGAGCTGGCAGCCAGGCAGGCAGGCAGCCGGCACGCCTCCCCTAAGCCACGTGGCTGTCTTATTGGAAGTAAAGTCCCGCCTCCCCCTTCGAGGTCCCCTTCAAGTCGGCCGCCCGCTCGCGGCCTTGTCGCCGAGTGTGTGTTCTTCTTGCTCACGTCGCTGTCTCTCTCGCGACCCCGCGGCCCGTGCGGGCAGGGTGCGGCCAGGGTGCGGGCCGGCGCGCGAGTGCGAGAGAGACGGAGGGAGGGTGGCACGCGTTGGCAGGGGGCCGTGGCGCCATCTGTGGTCGCTGTAATAACATGCTTACGGGACGCAGCGCGACGCAGCGCCAGCATCCGCATGAATACGTTTCATTCGGGACGCCGTCCTCCCCGTCTTCCTCGTCGTCGTCCTGGTGGCGGTCGTGTCGTGCCAAAACTTCGGCGGCACTGGATGCTGCAGGTGCGGTTGCACAGTGGGCCAGAAGGCCGGTGGAGGCGGTCGAAATCCCAGACGAGTTTTGAGCTCCAGAGTCGCTAAATGGGACTCGAACCGAACGTGTGACCCCACCAATGGATTGCTCTTCGAACGAGGAATCCATTGGTGGGGTCACACGTGCGGTTCGAGGCCCATTTAGCGACTCTGGAGCTCAAAACGCGTCTAGAGTTTTGGCCGGTCCTGAGCAGCGTGCCTTCGTCGCGCTGTCTCTCTCGCACCCCTACGGGACGCGCCGCGAGTGCGAGAGAGACAGCCTTCCCGCCGTTTTTGGTTGATGACGTCCCGGGCCGTTTTGATGACCGGCCGGCCGGCCGGCAAAACAACGAGGCCGAATATTTGATGGGGATTGGCATTATCGAGAGGCATTAATGGAATATTCGCCGGTCTGCTTCCGCCGCGCATTTGGGAGTTGCCATGACGGCCGCGCCACCGCTAAAAGCCCCAACCTGGAACGGCCTGGAAGGGCCTGGAAGGGTTTGCTTGCTTTGCTTCGCAGCGGTCTCGGCGGGGCCTTCCGCGAAGACGCTGCTCTGCGAAGCACCGAGGCCGCGGTGGAGGCTTCGTGGAACTCCACGCGTTTGTAGGAGTGGCGCCCGGAAGACCGGCGGAGGCGGACAAATCTCTAGACGCGTTTTCAGCTCCAGAGTCGCTAAACAGGACTCGAACCAAACGTGTGACCCCACCAATGGATTCCTCGTTCGGAGAGCAATCCATTGGTAAGGTCACACGTTCGGTTCGAGGCCTGTTTAGCGACTCCAGAGCTCAAAACGCGTCTAGAGTATTGGCCGCCTCCACCGGTCTTCTGGCCCACTGGAAAGGGGGGGGGGGCACTGGCCGCGGAAGGGTGCTCCTGGCCGTCTGAACCTATCCGGGGAGTGTGTGGCTGTGTGGGACGGTTTGAATTGGCTTTTTAGTAGTCGACGCCTCCCCCCTCCACCCCCGGCCTCTCTCGCTTTTACAAACAAAACAAGGAGAAGAAAAGCGTGGGGAGCGCGCCGGGATTTGAACCCGGGGTCAACGGCTGGCCCGACCGGCCCGACCCCCGGTAAGTTGCTTCACGCCGCTAGCGCCGCCAGCCACGTTATTCTTTTCCGTTTTCTCTGCCGCCGCCGCTGCTGCTGCTTGGTGAAGGGCTAGTTTGTGCCGCTCGTTCCCAACTGCCTTTGTGATGAGGGCGGAGGGGAGGGGGGGGGGCTCTCCCTCATTCATACACACAAGCAGCTGCAGAGGGCCACGCCGCCTCGCCGCCGCGCCGCCACGCCCGGCCGTTCTGGGTCAGGCACCACGGGCACCGTGGGCACCACACAGGACGGGCAAAAATGTTTCAAAGGCCGGGCGGGGAAGATGTGTGGAGTGGCAGACAGAGAGGCCGGACGGAAAACTGCAAAGGAGGGGATAGAAAACGGCTGGGCGGGGATAGAAGACCGTGGGCGGCGGCGGTATTGAAAATTATTAAGATAGAAAACATTGGGCGGGGAAGAGGGGAGGGGGATAGAAAGGCGGCGCCTGGAGTGGCCGGCTTATGGCGGCCGGGACAAAGGGCCGATTGAGCCGCGTGTGCCGAGGGCCTCGGAGGGCCTCGGAGGGCCTGCAAGGGCCTCGGAGGGCCCCGAAAGGGGTATGTCCGAAAGGCCGGAGGGGGCCCTCCAGGCCCTTGCAGCCCTTGTGCCGCTTGCGGGGCGCTGCCTCGGAGCATCACTTCTGGTTATCAACATGTGACACCAGCTCAGGCTCCAGCTCAGACTCTCCAAAGGGCTGGCCGGGCTGTAGTGTTCCGGATTGGGTGGGCGGTCAAAACCCGATGACTCCAGAGCGACTCTAGAACTCGGCCGGTGAATGCAGTGCCGCTCGCAGGCACTGTCAGTAGGCTGGCGTAGAGCCTAGGCTATCCCGTCGGCAGTGCCTGCACTGCATTCACCGGCCGAGTTCTAGAGTCGCTCTGGAGTCATCGGGTTTTGACCGCCCACCCAATCCGGAACACTACCGGGCTGTGTGACGAGTTTATGTACAAGCACTCCCTTTGGTGCGCCCCTCCGGGCCCGCTGCGCCCCGCGCCCCGCGGGTGTGCACTGCGAGTGAGTGAGGGGCCGACACCCGGCTGCTTTCGGTTCTCAAACGCTCGGCCCGAAAAAAAAATGTCGCGGGAGAGTAAGAAAGTCGGGGGAGGGGTATGAATAAAAATGGGCGGCGGGACAGTTTGGCGCTGCTTGTTCTCTTTTTCGCTGCCCCAGTTGTTCGTCTTATTGCATAAGTTTGGCAGGCGTCTTAATTACACTGCAGTGGGCGGACTGGCCAGTGGGCTTCCAGTGGGCCAGAAGACCGGTGGCGGCGGCCAAAGACCCGTTTTGAGCTCCGAGAGTCGCCAAGCGGGGCTCGAACCGAACGTGTGACCCCACAAATGGATTTCTCTCCGAACGAGGAATCCGTTGGTGGGGTCACATTTTCGGTTCGAGTCCTGTTTAGCGACTTTGGAGCTCAAAACGCGCGCGGGACTTCGACCGCCTCCACCGGTCTTCTGGCCCACTGCGGGCTCCCTCCAGGTCCTCGGGGACTCGACGGGGATCGAGCAGTGGCATCAAAGGAGTTGCCAACTTGGCAGGGCTGTCCGTTCGACCCTTTGCCGTATCGAAGGCAGGCACGGCAGGCAATATCTGCTGTCAGCCCCAGTCTGGCAGAACAAATAGTGCCGCAACCGAGCGGAGTCAAGGTTGCGGCGAATTTGCCCTCCTCCCTGAGGTGGCTGAGCCTGGCTGAGCCGAGCGTGTGTTGTCTCTCTCCCTCTCCGTTCAGTTCAAGGACTATCGGTTTAACTCGGGTCATTCGGAGCGGCCGAAACTACAATTCGGTTTAACCTTGAACCGCCACACTGCCGAATGGAAATCCTTGTCCGTGGAGTTCACTGACAGAATTGTTATTTGTCCCCGTTTTTGGGAGCGCCAGTGTTTTCCCAGAGTGTGCCTGTCTATTTATAAAGTCGGCACACGATACGGAACAAGTCCCATGGTGCCGGATACAGCACCACAGCCGTGGTGCAGCAACTTGAACCTACGCGACTCAGACGGCAAGGCAAGTGGAGTGGTGGCGTCTCTCTCGGCGCTGCCGCGCTGCCATGGCAAAGCACAGTGGGCCAGAAGACCGGCGGAGGCGGACAAAACTCTGGACGCGTTTTGAGCTCCAGAGTCGCTTAAATGGGACTCGAACCAGACGTGTGACCCCACCAACGGATTCCTCGTCCGGAGAGCAATCCATTGGTGGGGTCACACGTCCGGTTCGAGCCGTGTTTAGCGACTCTGGAGCTCAAAACGCGTCTAGAGTTTTGGCCGCCTCCACCGGTCTTCTGGCCCACTGTGCAAAGCCCGTCGTAGCGCTGCCTGCCTGGCCGCCTTTGGAGCAGAAGGAGCAGAAGGATCCGGCTCGACGACATCTCACCCGTTTGCAGAGTCAGCCCGCCGAGCCGAGCCGAGCCGAGCCGAGCCGAGCCGAGCCGAGCCGAGCCGGACGGGGGCGCGAATATATTTGCACATTGTTTGTTCTGCTGCGGATTGCCGGTTGCCGCGCGGCGCCGCGAGCAGAGGGGACTTTTCCCTTTCCACCGTGAGCCAGGCGGAGCAGGCAGCCAGCCAGGCAGTCAGGCAGCCAGCCAGGCAGTCAGGCAGAGCAGCCAGGCAGCAGAGCCGAGCCGAGCCGGCGCTTCCCTCGGAATGTAGCTCGATGTGTCGCCTGTCTGTCTGTGTGTGCGTCTGTCTATCTTGGTGTGCGTGAGTGTGTGTGAGTGTGTGTGTGTGTGTGTGTGTGTGTGTGTGTGTGTGTGAGTGAGTGAGTGAGTGTGTGTGTGTGTGTGTGTGTCGCGATATCGATGGCCGAATGGGCAATGGTTTGAATGCACGGCGAATGGGAGGGTGAAACAGCAATAAAAAGGGAGCGGAGGGCCTAAAGGCGCCTAAGGCCTGCTGCAGGCGGTGCTGGCGGTGCTGGCGGTGGCGCCGTGTCAGAGTCGCGAGTAACAAATCGTCCTGGCTGGAAAATGGCTCGAGTCGGGTTGACTACCTGTTCGGTGCGAGGGTTGCGCTAGAGTCGAGGGGGGCGTCTTGTCTTCCCTGGCATTTCACCCGCTGCACGCGCTTCACGCCCTCGCCGCGTCTTCGGATCCCCAAGGTTCCCCGCCGCCACGGCAGCCACCCAGCGGCCCGGCCCTCTTTTCCTCTTTCACAGTGGGCCGCCCCTCCGTGTTGGTGCCGCGCGCTACGCTACGCGCCACGCTACTGAAGAGTTGCTCAGGCCTCGCTGAGCTCACTGAGCACTGCAGGCTGCACGGCGCACGCCCATAGGGCGACGCAGACAGGCGGGCAGACAGGCGGGCAGCCGCCCGCAGCAGACATGTGGTCCGAGGGGAGAGCGAGGGGACCGCGGCTGGGGCGGGGACTCGAACCCCGAATACATTACGTGGCACCGGCTCGCCTGCCGCCGCCTTCTCGCGACGGTGTCATCGGCCACCGCGAGGTCGTCGACGGCGTCGTCGACGGCGTCCTCGACGGCGTCCTCGACGGCGTCCTCGACGGCGTCCTCGACGGCGTCCTCGACGGCGTCCTCGACGGCGTCCTTGCCGACGAACAACTCTGGATCTGGCCTCCGGCTCGCCGGGACCCTTGGTTGTCTTTGACGCGGCGTCCTCTGACGGCGTCCTCTGACGGCGTCCTCTGAGGGCGTCCTCTGAGGGCGTCCTCCGACGGCGGCCTTTGACGGCCTGCTGCCGTTGCGGCGTTGCGGCGCTGCGGGCGCGAGAAGGACGATGGGGGTTTTATTTCCTCTCGCGCCACTGCCCGCTGGTCGCTGCTGGTCGCTGCTGGTCGCTGCTGGTCGCTGCTGGTCGGTCGCTGCCCCCTCTCTGGATGGGCGTTCGCCGCGTCGGAGGCGTTGGCGGCGTTTGCGGCGTCCGGCCCCAAAGGGTGGGGGCGATGCGGGGCCGATGCGCGGCTATCACCCCCGCCGCCGCGTCACGCCGAGTCACGCCGCGACACGCCTCTCGCCGCGTCAGCCGCGTCAGTCGCGTCCCCATGTCGATGACCTTTTCAAATCGGACGGGGGCGCGAAAAAAAATGCAAAAAATAAATGAAACGGCAAAAAAAGCAAGAGGGCAACGACAAAATAAAAAGGCGGACCAAAGTGACGGGCAGGTGTGTAGGATGGGGTTGGTATTTGGCCGCGGAAAATGTAACGAGCTGTGTGTGTGTGTGTGTGTGTGTGTGTGTGTCGCGAAGATTGAAACGGGGTGGGAGGGGGTGGTGGGCGGCCCGGGGAGGGGGTGGGGGTGGTGGCCTAGTGTAGGCGCTATCTAGATTCGAGCATCGCCGCCATGGCGGTGGCCTGGCTGTAGCGGCTGTGGCGGTAGCCTGCGCCCGATGCCACAACAGCGACCCCCTTTGAGCCCATTCATTGCATTCATTGCATTCATCCCCCGGGGTGGCAAGGTGGCCTGTTGGTTTAGCTCCAATGCCGTCCCTCCCCGCGGCCTCTCCCCCCTCCCCTCCTTTCCGGCCTTCCCCGCCGCTTATTATGATGGACACTGTCTTTACCGGCGTGGCTGGCCGTGCCCGCGGACCGCGGCGCTCCCCTCCCCCTGCCATCCCCTCGGTCGCCCCCATCTTCCTCTTGGATGGCCGCGCCGCGCCGTGCCACGCCGTGCCGCCACTCGCGGAGCCACTAATGTGTAAAGCGCTACTGCCGCGCGCTGGCGGTGCACTGGCGGTGCACTGGCGGTGCGCTGGCTGTACTCAATGAGGCGTTCGAGGGGCAATCGTACCCAATCGAACCTCCGACACCCCGCCGCCGCGCCGCCGCGCCGCGCACAGTGGGCGGGCCAAGACCGGCGGAGGCGGCCAAAATCCCGGACGCGTTTTGAGCTCCAGAGTGCTAAATGGGACTCGAACCGAACGTGTGATCCCACCAATGGATTGCTCTCCGAACGAGGAATCCAATGGTGGGGTCACACGGTCAATTCGAGTCCTGTATAGCGACTCTGGAGCTCAAAACGCGTCCGGGATTTTCACCGCCTCCACCGGTCTTCTGGCACACTGTGCCGCGGCCATAACGGGGGCCATTGGGTTGACGGGGACGTGTGGCGTCGCTCTCAAAATTTAATCAGTCACCCGCTCCACAAGTAACAGGAGCCCGTTCTAATAAAACGCGGTGGGGTCATTGCGGACGGTCGGTGCGTGTAGAGTGTAGCGGGACAGGCAATAAATAAATTGAAGGCGATGAAAACGCGGTCGTAATGTGAGCAGCATGCGCGGCGCGCGCGAGGGTGGGGACCGACGTACATGAAATTAATTACGCTCCACTTTTGAACCCAAAATTAATTTCGTACGCAAAATTCTTTTGTTTTTTTGTTGTGGCGCGGCTGCGTAGTTCTGCTGATGATTCGCATCCCTGAATCGCTTGCTTCTCGCTCGATTTTTGTGCTGAGAAGTGGCGCTTCTATAGCGCTCTCGCGAATCTTGCTCCTCTTGCGGTGCAGCCTCCCTGCGCACGGCACACTGTAGCACACTGCGCTGCAGAATGGCCGTGGAAACACGTGTCTAGTGCCGCCGAAACGCGCCTCCGCCGCGCGCCGCCGTGCAACACTGTAAACTGTGATAATTTGGTGACGGCGGCGCGTCAACGACTTTGGCGTGCGTCCGCGTCCCGGCCCGTCCCGGCCGGCCTGCACACGGGGAGTCGTCCTTCCCCTCTCCGTCTCTCTCGCACTCGTACGGAACGCCCCGTGAGTGCGAGAGAGACGGAGCGACGACTCTCGGAATCAGTCTGCTGGCTGCGGGCCTTGATGGGGTGCTTGACGACTGACTGGCAAACTGACTGAATGGCTGAATGTGCCGCCGTTTTGTTGGCGCCCCGCCCCGCCCCGCCCCGCCCCGCCCCGCGTTAGCGTTACCGCTGGTCTTTACGGCGCGAATAAAACTTGTCTGGAGCCGCCGCTGGAGCCCTGGAGTCCAGGAGTTTGGAGGCCGCAGTCCTGGAGTTGGCGCGCTCCCTGGAGCCCTTCGGCCGAGCCGCCGCCGCACAGTGGGCCAGAGGACCGGTGGAGGCGGCCAAAACTCTAGACGCGTTTTAAGCTCAAAAGTCGCTAGGGTCAGAGCGGGAGGCAAAAAAAAGGCATTCTTTTGTAAAATTTAAGTTTGTAGTGCTGCGGTGGGCGAAACGGGCATATTTTATCTTTATCCCTGGGCGACGCGTCGTGACGACAACCTGACGGGGAGGGTGCGGCTGAAGGACGGGGGGCACGCGAGCTAGGCGGGGCGGGGCGGGGCGGGGCGGGGCAACGCGAGGGTTGAATGTTACGGCCTTTATCCATGTAACAGTGTAGCACCGCCGAGGTAACGCGGGTAACGGCCTCCCGAAATCATTTACTTAGCTTTTCATTGGCCTGTTAGCACGTACGTGTGTGTGCGTGCGTGTGTGTGTGAGGGAGGAGAGGGTTGTTTCCGAATACGCGCATCCCTCCCCATCCCCCGCGGCGAGATGGCTTGATATAGACGCGAAGGGCAATTGAATGTACGTACACTGTACAGCAGCAACGCGTTGCGCACGCAGCCCCAAGGGGTTGCATACACTGCAGCGCAGCGGAGGGGTGAGGCTGCGTCGGTCGCGGCGTGGCGGGCGGCACGCTGCGTCCGAGAGAGTCGTCGCTCTGTCTCTCTCGCACCCATGCGGCACGCCCCATGAGTGCGAGAGAGACGGAGCGACGAAAACGGTCTGCTGGCTCGCGGGCCTCGCGGGGTGAGCAGTGCAGCCGTGCTTGCAGTGTGCTTGCACTGGCACACTGCGAGCAGGCAAACACGGCGAGCGCGGCGCCGCGGCCGCATGGCGTCGGGGCGCCACTGGGAAAAGAGAGGAGAATTTAAATAGAAGCAGCCCTGCCGAGTCGCAGTTCTGAAGCTTGGAGGCGTCGCAGCTGGAAAAGTGCTCGGCAGAAAAAGTTGGCCGCGGCACAGTGGGCCAGAAGACCGGCGGAGGCGGCCAAAACTCCAGACGCGTTTTGAGCTCCAGAGTCGCTAAATGGGACTAGAACCGAACGTGTGACCCCACCAATGGATTGCTCTCCGGACGAGGAATCACGGGGTGGGGTCACACGTTCGGTTCGAGTCCCATTCAGCGACTCTGGAGCTCACGTCTAGAGTTTTGACCGCCTCCGGTCTGCTGGCCCACTGTGCGCGAGGTAGTTCGTAGAGACAACGCCGAAAAAGGGGGAGGGGGTTCTCCCCCTGAGCGTGACCAACGTTACCAACGTGACCATCGTGACGCAGGGGCTGACCCACTGGGGCTGACCCACTGGGGAGGGCCGGCGGGTCACCGTTGGGGGCAACTTTGCTCAATAGCGCGACCGGCCCGACCCGACAACGGGTTCTCTAATTAGATTACGGCCCTGCGGTCGGATAGAGGGAGTCAGACAGACGGACAGACAGACGGACAAACGGACAGACAGACAGACAGACAGACGGACAAACGGACAGACAGACAGACAGACAGACAGACAGACAGACAGACAGACAGCAGTCGTGGAGGCGCGTGCGCGGGGGAGGGCGGTCCGGTTTTGTTCCAGATGGCGTTCTGCCTTCCCCTTCGCGCATTAGGTATCAGTGTGAGGTCTGCAGTGCCGTGGCCGCCGTGGCACTGTCGCGGGGACCTTTGTGGGCAGGTGTCGGTGCGTGTGCGTGTGTGTGTGTGACGTCACGAGAAGGTAATCCCCTTGTATGTGTAATGAAAATCCCCTCGTCT